>NC_138309.1:5132500-5732500 GCF_965601325.2 Salmo salar
GGGGGAATGCATGGGTGTCCCAGCTGTCTTCTAGAAGTTTAAACAGACAGCTCGGTGCATTTAGCTTCTCAAGAGTTCTTACAAAAACAAGTAGTGATGAAGTCAATTTCTCTTCCCCTTTGAGCCATGAAAGATTGACATGCATATCATCAGTGGCGTAAAGTACTTAAGTAGAAATACTTTACAGTACTACTTAAGTTGGGCCGGTTTAATGACTTAACAACCGGTCGTAAACTATCCCTCTTGCATGGAGAAGTTAAAAATCCCTTTGTTACATCAGAGAGAGAGACTGTGCTGCCAAAACTTCAACATCAAAAGATTGGACATTGGAACATTCGTTTTGAAATCCAAACATTTGGAATGGTAGGTGGGGATCCAAACAATAATCATGTCATATAATTTAGTATGTTGTGATGTCATTAAGGATGGTATAACAAGATAACTAACTCTGGGAGTGTACATGTCTGAGTTGTCAGGTTTGCATCTAAATGTTGTATGAAATAAATGATTAAGTATAAGAAGTATAAGAATACTTACAATGTGATTTTAGCCTTCTAAATTAGATCACTATTGTCATATAAAGTTTTACCCAGTCAGTAACCATGCCCACGTGAGCACAGACATTATGCCGGTGTGATCAAACACCCCCTTTAAACCAGAGTGCTTAAAAAGGACTCGTAATAAAATTGACATTAGACCAAAACATGCTGGGTTGCTGCCGGTGTGTACAGTGGTCCTAGCTGTACCCTGAATAATCGACCATTGAGTCCAGAGAACGTGAGGACCAGTTCACACGATGAAATAGTTTAAAACTACCAGGCCAGAAAATGGTAAGACCCTCTGAAACTCTTGAGTGAAGAAGATCAAGACTACACTGGAACATTCACAGTCTGCAGCTGTTTAAGTAACGTAGTCTAGGAAACTCGACCCAAGACAAGAGGGGAAGAACATTTCCCCTCACCACCATGTGGTACATCTGATGTATCCATTCTAACGAAAACTCCCGAACAAAAGAAGCCTACAAACTACAAAGGGCATTGTGACCTCTGGTGGACAAACCAGTCTTACATCCCTCAAACTACTCGCCATAGACGGACGAGTGGTTTCAACAGAGAGACGACAAAGACATCCACGCAAAAATATATACAGTACACTGCAATTCTTTTCAAATGAGCGGTCGTTCGTGTGCAAAGTATTCATATTCCCATGAGCATAGCTTCCATATTTACACTACCGTTCAAAAGAAATGTCCTTGTTTTTGAAAGAAAAGCACATTTTTTGTCCATTAAAATAACATCAAAATGATCAGAAATACAGTGTAGACATAGTTAATGTTGTAAATTACTATTGTAGCTGGAAACGGCTGATTTTTAATGTAATATCTACAGTACATACAAAATACAAAAGTTTCTATATATGAAAGGCCACTCAGCACGGAAGAAGCCACTGCCCCAAAACCGCCATAAAAAAGCCAGACTACGGTTTACAACTGCACATGGGGACAAGGATTGTACTTTTTGGAGAAATGTCCTTTGGTCTGATGAAAAAAAAAATAGAACTGTTTAGCCTCTGCAAGGCAATCAAGCAAGCTAAGCGTCAGTCTAGAGACAAAGTAGAATCGCAATTCAATGGCTCAGACACAAGACGTATGTGGCAGGGTCTACAGTCAATCACGGACTACAAAAAGAAAACCAGCCCCGTCGCAGACACCAATGTCTTGCTCCCAGACAAACTAAACAACTTCTTTGCTCGCTTTGAGGACAATACAGTGCCACTGACACGGCCCGCTACCAAAACCTGAGGGCTCTCCTTCCCCGCAGCACAACATGAGTAAAAGATTTAAATGTGTTAACCCTTGCAAGGCTGCCGGCCGTGACGGCATCCATAACCGCGTCCTCAAACCATGTGCAGACCAGCTGGCTGGTGTGTTTACAGGCATATTCAATCCCTATCCCAGTCTGCTGTTCCCACATGCTTCAAGAGGGCCACCATTGTTCCTGTTCCCAGGAAAGCTAAGATAACTGAGCTAAATGACTATTGCCCCGTAGCACTCACTTCCGTCATCATGAAGTGCTTTGAGAGACTAGTCAAGGATCATATCACGTCCACCCTACCTGAAACCCTAGACCCACTCCAATTTGCTTACTGCCGCAATAGGTCCACAGACGACGCAATCGCAACCACACTGCACACTGCCCTAACCCATCTGGACAAGAGGAATACCTATGTAAGAATACTGTTCATTGATTACAGCTCAGCATTTAACACCATAGTACCCTCCAAACACGTCATTAAGCTCGAGACCCTGCGTCTCGATCCCGCCCTGTGCAACTGGGTCCTGGACTTTCTGATGGGCCTCCCCCAGGTAGTGAGGGTAGGAAACAACATCTCCACCCCGCAGATCCTCAACACTGGGACCCCACAAGGGTGTGTTCTCAGCCCTCTCCTGTACTCCCTGTTCACCCATGGCTGCGTGGCCATGCACGACTTCAACTCAATCAAGTTTGCAAACGACACTACAGTGGTCAGCTTGATTACCAACAACGACGAGTCGGCCTACGGGGAGGAGGTGAGGGCCATCGGAGTGTGGTGTCAGGAAAATAACCTCACACTCAACGTCAAAAAAACAAAGGAGATGATCGTGGACTTCAGGAAACAGAGGGAGCACCCCCCTATCCACATCGACAGGACAGTAGTGGAGAAGGTGGAAAGTTGTAAGGTCTTCGGCGTACACATCACGGACAAAGTTAAATGGTCCACCCACACAGACAGCGTGGTGAAGAAGGCGCAACAGCGCCTCTTCAACCTCAGGAAGCTGAAGAAATGTCTTGTCACCAAAAACACCAACTTTTACAGATGTACAATCGAGAGCATCCTGTCGGGCTGTATCACCACCTGGTACGGCAACTGCTCCGCCCACAACCGTAAGGCTCTCCAGAGGGTAGTGAGATCTGCATCACCGGGGGCAAACTACCTGCCCTTCAGGACACCTACACCACCCGATTTCACAGGAAGGCCAAAATGATCATCAAGGACAACAACCACCTGAGCCACTGCCTGTTCACCCCGCTATCATCCAGAAGGCGGGGTCAGTACATGTGCATCAAAGCTGGGACCGAGAGACTGAAAAACAGCTTCTATCTCAAGGCCATCAGACTGTTAAACAGCCATCACTAACATTGGGTGGCTTCTGCCAACATACAGAGTCAATCTCTAGCCACTTTAATAATTCATATTTGAATGTAATAAATGTATCACTAGTCACTTAAACAATGGCACTTCATGTAATGTTTACATACCCTAGATTACTCATCTCATATGTATATACTGTTCTCCTTACCATCTACTGCATCTTGCCTATGCCGTTCGGCCATCGATCATCCATATATTTATATGTACATATTCTTAATCATTCCTTTACACTTGTGTGTATAAGGTAGTTGTTGTGAAATTGTTAGATTACTTGTTAGATATTACTGCATGGTCGGAACTAGAAGCACAAGCATTTCGCTACACTCGCATGAACATCTGCTAACCATGTGTATGTGACCAATAAAATTTGATTTGATTTGATGACCATCGTTATGTTTGGAGAAAAAAGGAGGAGGCTTGCAAGCCGAAGAACACCATCCCAACCATGAAGCACAGGGGTGGCAGCATCATGTTGTGGGTGTGCTTTGCTGCAGGAAAGACTGGTGCACTTCACAAAAAATATGGCCTCATGAGGCAGGAAAATTATGTGGATATATTGAAGCAACAGCTCAAGACATCAGTCAGGAAGTTAAAGCTTGCTCGCAAATGGACAATGACCCCAAGCATACTTCCAAAGTTGTGGCAAAATGGCTTAAGGACAACAAAGTCAAGGTATTGGAGTGGCCATCACAAAGCCTTGACCTCAATCCCATAGAAAATTTGTGGGCAGAACTGAAAAAGCATGTGCGAGCAAGGAGGCCTACAAATCTGACTCAGTTCCACCAGCTCTGTCAGGAGGAATGGGCCAAAATTCACCCAATTTATTGTGGGAAGCTTGTGGAAGGCTACCCGAAATGTTTGTGACCCAAGTTAAACATTTTAAAGGCAATGCTTCCAAATATTAAATGAGTGTATGTAAACTTCTGACCCACTGGCAATGTGATGAAGGAAATAAAAGCTGAAAAAATAATTCTCTCTACTATTATTCTGACATTTCATATTCTTAAAATAAAGTGGTGATGCTAATTGACCTAAGACAGGGAATTTTTATTAGGGTTAAATGTCAGGAATTGTGAAAAACTGAGTTTAAATGTATTTGGCTAAGGTGTATGTAAACTTCTGGCTTCAACTGTTGGCATAAAGAGGCCCATTATCAGCAACCATCACTCCTGTGTTCCAATGGCATGTTGTGTTTGCTAATCCAAGTTGATAATTTTAAAAGGCTAATTGATAATTAGAAAACCCGTTTGCAATTATGTTAGCACAGCTGAAAACTGTTGTTCTTATTAAAAAAGCAATACAACTGGTCTTCTTCTGACTAGTTGAGTATCTGGAGCATCAGCATTTGTGGGTTCGATTACAGGCTCAAAGTGGCCAGAAACAAATAACTTTCTTCTGAAACTCGTCAGTCTATTCTTGTTCTGAGAAATGAAGGCTATTCCATGCGAGAAATTGCCATGAAACTGAAGATCTAGTACAACGCTGTGTACTGCTCCCTTCACAGAACAGCGCATACTGGCTCTAACCAGAATAGAAAGATGAGTGGGAGGCCCCGGTACACAACTGAGCAAGAGGACAAGTACATTGCTGAGCAAGAGGACAAGTCTTTGCTAGGTAAAGCCCCACCTTATCTCAGCTCACTGGTCACCATAGCAGCACCCTCCCGTAGCACGCGCTCCAGCAGGTATATTTCACTGGTCACCCCGAAAGCCAATTCCTCCTTTGGTTGCCTTTCCTTTCAGTTCCCTACTGCCAATGACTGGAACGAATTTCAAAAATGGCTGAAGCTGGAGACTCATATCGCCCTCACTAACTTTAAGCACCAGCTGTCAGAGCAGCTCACAGATCACTGCACCTGTACATTGCCCATCTGTAAATAGCCCATCCAATTACCTCATCCCCTTACTGTTTTTATTTTTTTGCTCCTTTGCACCCCAATATCTATACTTGCACATTCATCTTCTGCACATCTATCACTCCAGTGTTTAATTGCTAAATTATAATTATTTCGCCACTATGGCCTATTTATTGCCTTTCCTCCCTTATCTTACCTCATTTGCGCACACTGTATATAGACTTTTTCTATTGTGTTATTGACTGTATGTTTGTTCATTCCATGTGTAACTCTGTGCTGTTGTTTGTGTTGCACTGCTTTGCTTTATCTTGGCCAGGTCGCAGTTGTAAATGACAACTTGTTCTCAACTAGCCTAGCTGGTTAAATACAGGTGGGAAAAAAATGTATTAAAAAAACATTAGTGTCTAGTTTGATAAACAGATGCCTCACAAGTCCTCAACTGGCAGCTTCATTAAATAGTACTCTGCAAGTCTCAACGTCAACAGTGAAGATGCAACTCCGGGATGCTGGCCTTCTAGGCAGAGTTCCTCTGTCCAGTGTCTGTGTTCTTTTGCCCATCTTAATCTTTTCTTTTTAATGGCCAGTTTGAGATATGACTTTTTCTTTGCAACTCTGCCTGGAAGGCCAGCATCCCGGAGTCTTCACTTTTGACGTTGAGACTGGTGTTTTGCAGAGCGCGCAATTTGATAACATGCATGCAGTTTTGATGAACATTACTCAAAGCAATAACATTCTAGTCATAATGATGCAGACCAAAGACGATCAGTTAATGAACACAATGACTAAGTTGGATGACAAATCAGCAGAACTCATTGAAGTCGATGACCAAATTAATGAACTCAGGTGATGAAGATTGAAATATTCTAAGCAAGTGGAGGAAACCTCATCACTGAATCTCTCGCTCCCTACTCAAGACCTCTATCTGCAAACCATGACAGATGAGTATGAGACCGAACTGAGCAAGTGCGACACTCACGTGTCTAAAATCAGTACTCTAAGCGCTCAAGTGGACTCTGCTATGCAGCAGATTACCACCCTTAGGTACCATCTGGAGGAGTTCCATAACAGTCACGCGCTACAGAATGACTACCTAACCAAGCAACTAGAGCTTGGTACTCAAATGGGTGAAGACGAAAGAAGGTTTCAGACTTTGCCTACCTCATGTGTCCCTCAGTCTTCTCCTCTTGGCCATTCGGCACAGAGTAACATGGCAACAAAGCCAAACCTTGGCTTCTCCTCTTGGCCTTTCGGCCCCAATTTCCCCACAGGATAAAGCCAACCCTCTCCACCCGCTTGGCATGGAACACCTTGTCAAGCTCGTCAAAAACTTCTGCACCTTTGACCCCGTTCCAGGTAAGCCAAATGACACTGAGACTTTCCTAGCAGACATAGAGGACGCCTTGGATGGCTACCCGAACGCTACAGGTTCTGACAGGCTTTACCTGTTGAAGCGAACGTCGAATAGACACGTGACAAGGTTAATTTGTCTATAACAGCAACACGTGCAAAATGACTACGTTAAACTTGCCACAGCTTTGAAAATAGAATTCAGTGGTTCTGCGACTCGCAAACACGACAGCTCGCTGGCAAACACTGTCAAACAAGCTCGGAGTGAACACCCACAAGCTTACTATCATATTCTTCGTTCAGCTTACCTTGGCCTACTCACTGAAACAGGAATGGAAGAGCTGTTACCATTCAAACAAATGTTTCTGTTGAACACTCCACCAAGAAGGCAAGAAGGGCCTTCTACGCTATCAAACAGAACCTAAAATTCGACATCCCAATTAGGCTCTGGCTAAAAATAGTTGAATCAATTATAGAACCCATTGCCCTTTATGGTTGTGAGGTCTGGGGTCCGCTCACCAACAAATAATTCACTAAATGGGAGAAACACCAAACAGATTCTGCATGCAGAATTCTGCAAAAACATCCTACGGGGACAAAGTAAAACACCAAATAATGCACCAAAAAATACAACAAAAAACAACCACATAAAAGGAAGCGATTGCAAAACCTTTCTTAACAAAGCCTTCACCTACAGAAAGATTAACCTAGAAAAGATTACCTTAAAAAAGCTGGTCCTAGGGCTCTGTTCAAACACAAACAGATGCCACAGAGCCCCAGGACAACAACAGCAACACAATTAGACGCAACCAAATCAAAACAAGAAAACAAAAAGTTAAGTACTTGACACATTGGAAAGAATTTACAAAAAAAAACATGCTGTTTTTTTCCCTGGATGGTTTGTCCTCTGGGTTTTGCCTGCCAAATCAGTTCTGTTATACTCACAGACATTATTTGAACAGTTTTAGGAACTTTAGAGTGTTTTCTATCCAAATTATATACATATCCTAGCTTCTGGGCCTGAGTAACAGGCAGTTTACTTTGGGCACACTTTTCATCCGGACGTGAAAATACTGCCCCCTATCCCTAAGAAGTTTTAACAAAAGCAACGATACATTGAATAAAGTAAACAGAACGTCTACCTCTTGAGTCTTGCATACATTCATGACAATAAACATTGTGCCCAATCAGAGGGTAATAAATGGTAAATTAAAATGTCTGCCTGTCTGGTGCATAAAAATATTACTTAAAGAACATTCTGGGAGTGTTGACAGAATATTTACTGGGAGAGGGTCAGGTGAGTCGGAGAGTCAAGCTAGTCGGGCTGGCTCTAGCTGATGAGGCAGATCCCACTCAGCCACTGGCGCCCTAACCTGGCGACCCCTCCGCTCCGGCTGATAGCTCGCTGACAGGGGAGACTGAGAATGTGGCATGATAATTTTACAGACAAGCCTCTGGAATGTGGGTAGCTGGAGTCAGATGCTGTTACGGATTTGTTTTGGGCCATACATCACACAGTGTAGCGAAAACTTAGTTTGGATATGAGACAAAATGGCGATGATGTTCTATTTACAACCAACATTGACTTATTTATTTATGTATTATTTTGTCACTCAGAGTCCTCCATAGTTTCCGGTTACCTTTCATTTAGGCATATTTCCTAATTCTTAAAGTAGAGTATAGCAAAGCCTATTGGCTGTGTACTCTTAGCAAAAAAGCTGGTCCTAGGGCCAGAACCCAAAAAGGGTTATTTGGGGTTCTATGTAGAACTTTTCGGTTCCTTGGATGAGATTAAAGAACCCTTTACTAAAAAAGGTTCTATATACTGTACATATCCAGTGAAGGCAAACAATCTTGAGGGTTCTATATGCCTACCCCAGAGTGTAATGTGGATTTTTAGAAAACAACAGCTAACAAAAGCCAACCCAGTCACATCAAACTCTGAAATGACAGCTAACATTCCCTATAAATTTCTTTCATCTGTTTTGCATTGACATTTATATGCATATTGTTGATGCTGCGGCATGATTTCTCCTGGTGATAAAAATAGCTAGCTGACCCCTGACACCCTTAGCTCTTTATGAGGTCTGAGTGGCAAGCACCAAGGTTCATACAAACCTGTGCTGTTGAAAACGAAATGCTAGCTAGAAGCAAGAGGAAATAATGTGTTTAATAAAAGCATACGCTCTTAGATAAAACAAGGGGTCTGTATAGAACCTTTTGGTCAATTCAAAATGTAACTGCCATTCAAAAACCAACTACTATTCCAGAATGAAGATGCAAGTGGATGGTGGTTGAACTTGCAAGTAGCCTACCAATAAGCATGCTATTTTTCACCATATTAAGGTAAGCAGAGTTGATTATTTAATTAAAATATATGAAGCCAAAGTCATATGACAAACTACAGGCAAGATGAATAAAGTTTAAACATTATTAGAATTTGAGCAATTTACTTAGCTAGCTAGACAGTAAAGGCTAGGCTACTTTAATTCGACAGTTTACAAGCTAGCAAGACAACTCTTTCAAATAAACATAACTTTTTTATTATGGGATATGCCAAATAGAGCTACAGACTGACATTGGTAATTAGCTAATTGTAATTGAGGGGATTATGTTTCATGAAGCCATTGGAAGACTGCTGTTGCTGACTGAGAGGAGATGTGCATAAATATTTTATAATAATATATATAATATAATAAGTCAATGTGATTCAATAGCCTAGGTAATTATTACATGACTTTTAACACACTAGCTCTATTTCTTGCACAGTCTGGCAGTAACCCAGAACTATCAGAGGCAGAGGATCGCTCTTCCGGCTGCATGTAAGTAGTTCTCTACATCATAATTATTATACCGTATGTCTGCATAGCATTTTGTCTTCATTTTGGCAGATTAACTTGGGTTTATTCCTAAAGATTAACTCGTGTTTTTGCTCCATTTATCTTATTCTCTGGAACCAGTTAGGCAACAACCCATACTGTACTGGCGGTAGGCTTCCCAGTGGCTGAGTTGGACCTCTGGTCATAAGGTGGCTGGTTCGAATCCCGGGACGAAAAAATGGGTGGAATTCATCTGACAACTGGATGGCTGCTTGGTTCACATTCTCAAAAAATTCCCCTACATTTGGACTCTTGACCAAGTCCCTTAACCCCACAACATGCTCTCCATCCAGGGGTGCTGCACTGCAGCTTGAACCTGTAATTGTCTCAACTGTATGTGTGAGGTCTGCTGTTTGGGGGGTGGGTTGAGAATGGAGCAGAAGCCATTAGCAGATATAATTTAATAGTAGTAGCCACAATTCATAAATGGCACCATGCAGGGTTCTATATGGAATCATTTCGGGTCAGTGAAGATCTTATCAAAGAACCCTATAAAATGGTTCTATATATAACTTTTAGGGGTTCCATATATGAAGCAAGCAATATAACCCTTTCTGGTTCTATAAGGAACCTTTTTTCTAAGAGTGTAGGTCAAACTTTTGCAAAGTATGGCAGCCATATCTATGATAACAGCAGATAAAATTTGACAAACCATGAAATAGCTTCATATCCATACATACAGAAGATAGCCTATGTCCACAGTGCTTGCCTTTTGAACTTCCATGTGTCATCATCCATCTTATCATCTATCCAGTCTAGAGATACTGGCTTAGGTGAAGGAAATACGCATTTCAGATAAAAATAGAATATATCCACGACAGTCAGACATGTTCCCTGTCTAGGCAGGCGCGGCGGAAGAGATGGGAAGGCGTGTCTCACTGCATATCTGCTGGAATCAGAAGGCTTTGTTAAGCTCTGGCTCCCCTCTGAATTGATGGACAACCATCTAACAGGCTACCAAATATACACAGCAGCAGCAGTTTTCTATCAGTATTCAGCTCACCGTTCGCATGTATACCAGCTCATGGTATGATGTACTTGAGCCTGGTGTGCGTCACTGGCGGGAATGTGAGAGAGACCTGGGAAACAGCGGGTCATCTCGACAAAGGGCTACATTTAAATGCATTTAAAGCCTGCTGTGCCATGAGCAGAATGCTTTAACTGCGGAATGCTTCGAAACCGCTGTGTATTTTTATACAAAGACACTTACAAAAAACTATTAGCTACCATCTCAATACTTACGTTCTCAAAGTAGGTATCGCATTCACCAGACACTTCCGCCTATGCACAATTATGCCTGGGGTCAAGGTTACATGGTAGGCTACTTATGGACAATGAAAAGAGCCCCCAGGAGCACAAGCATTGTGAGAAGCAGGTTTATCTTGTGGTTGTTTGTATCTGGCAATTGTGTGTGTGTGTGGGAGAGAGAAAGAGAGAGAGAGAGAGAGGGAAACAGAGGGACAGAGAAACAGACATGTTCTTGTGCCCTTTCTCAGTAATGTGTTTTCTAACCTGCCGGGGGCAGAGTGCAGGCCTTGGGCTGGTGGCTGGTGCTAGCCAAAGACTTCCTGGGAAGACAACTCCCACCAATCAGGTCTGAGTGGTGGACCCTGGCCACTGTAGGCGACTGGGGGATGCTGGGTAGTGTCCGGGACTTGGCCAATAGAGGCCTCTGCAGCTTCCTCTCCAAAGACCTGGTGGTGTGACAAATCAATAACAGGTAATCAGTAATATAACAATACAATAATATGGTCTTTCAGCAGATACTCTTATAGTCACTTAGAATAATAGATACTATATGGGCGGCAGGCAGCCTTGAGGTTAGACTGAGGGCCAGTAACTGAAAGGTAGCTCATTTCAATCCTGAAGCCAACAAGGTGAAAAATCTGTCGTTGTGCCCTGAGTAAGGTACTTTTGGTAAATTCACATGTTAGTCAGGAAGTTTTAAGTCCCACATAATTGTGTTCAAGTGTTCAACCTACAAGATTTTAGCTAGCTAAATAAGCTAGCTAACATTGTTAATAATAAAGTTAGCTACCTTGCTTAACATTGACAATATGGTCAACCTAGCTACATTATTAACATTATCAACATTATCAGTTTGTAAATGTCAAAAACGGATTTGTTGTAATTTTTAGGTTGAAAAGATAAAGGTCAGTGATGATATGTCACAACTCGGCAGCTCTGGTAACAAAATGATCTCTGACTTTTCGAATTGTAACTACAACATGGAGGGTCGTTCAAGTGAAACCTCCCAGTCGTAATCTCGTATTTCCGATAACTCCAACACCACATGAACTCCCCATTTACCCCAATTGCTACGTACTTATAAATGTCCAATGCAGACATTTTTATCTCAATATCAAAAATTTTCTTGGTAACAACTTATGGCCCAATGCAACAGTTTAAAAAAATAATCTGCTGATCAAATAATTTCGGGGTAAAAATGAAGTACCTTAATGTGATTATTTTTAATCAAAATGGTCCAAAGGAATCAACAGTAGCTTGCCTAGTTAAATCAAGGTTAAATAAATAAAAAATGAAATAAACAGCTTCTAAGGAAGAGCAATTTCTCAAGCAAGAATTTTGCTAGAACTATCTAGGAGTGGTTTGAGTGGGGAGGGGAAAACTGAAAACTAGCTGTTATTGGCAGAGAGGTTTGGAACTCTCTGTCTTATTGGTATATTAACTAATTGGTGATATCACCTGGCATGCCTAAATGTCACCAGCCAGGTGATGTCACCAGGCAGGCCAAAACTCCATCCCACCAAAACAAGCTGAAATTTGAGGTGGTCTTTTCAAACAGCTCTTACACTAAAAGGGCATTATCATAATGTTCACAATTGCACAGTATTATTCCAACCTCATGGTGTTGGAATATAAATGCAACATGCAACAATTTCTAAGATTTTACAGTTCATATAAGAAAATCCGTCAGTTGATATGAACTAATTAGGCTCTAATCTATGGATTTCACATGACTGGGAATACAGGTATGCATTTCTTGGTCACAGATCAGAAAACCAGTCAGTATCTGGTGTGATCACCATTTGCCTCATGGAGAGCGGCACATGTCCATTGCATAGAGTTGATCAGGCTGTTGATTGTGACCTGTGGAATGTTGTCCCACTCCTCTTCAATGGTTGTGCGAAGTTTCTGGATATTGGTGGGAACTGGGACACGCTGTCCTACACATCGATCCAGAGCATCCCAAACTTGCTCAATGGGTGAGATGTCTGGTGAGTATGCAGGCCATGGAAGAACTGGGCCATTTTCAGCTTCCAGGAATTGTGTACAGATCCTTGTGAAATGGGGATGTGCATAATCATGCTGAAACATGAGGTGATGGTGGCGGATGAATGGCACGACAATGGGCCTCAGGATCGTGTTTGTTGTTTATTGTGTTTGTTGTCCATAGCTTATGCCTGCCATACCATAACCTGCCATACCATAACCCAACTGCCACAATGGGGCACTCTGTTTACAATGTTGACATCAGCAAACCACTCGCAAACCACTCGCCCACATGTCTACCATCTGCCCGGTACAGTTGAAACCGGGATTCATCCATGAAGAGCACACTTCTCCATCGAAGGTGAGCATTTGCCCACAGAAGTCGGTTACAACACCGAACTGCAGTCAGGTCAAGATCCTGGTGAGAACGACGATCACGCAGATGAGCTTAACTGAGACTGTTTCTGACAGTTTGTGCAACAATTATTTGGTTGTGCAAACCCACAGTTTCATCAGCT
Source organism: Salmo salar (assembly GCF_965601325.2). Lineage (NCBI taxonomy): Eukaryota > Metazoa > Chordata > Actinopteri > Salmoniformes > Salmonidae > Salmo > Salmo salar. The sequence goes on from NC_138309.1 coordinate 5,145,526, forward strand.
GTCCGGGTGGCTGGTCTCAGATGATCTTGCAGGTGAAGAAGCAGGATGTGGAGGTCCTGGGCTAGCGTGGTTACACATGGTCTGCGGTTGTGAGGCCAATTGGACGTACTGCCAAATTCTCTAAAACGACATTGGAGGCAGCTTATGGTAGAGAAATGAACATTCAATTCTCTGGCAATAACTCTGGTGGACATTCCTGCAGTCAGCATGCCAATTTCACGCTCCCTCAAAACTTGTGTTGTGTGACAGAAACGCATACTTTAGAGTGGTATTTTATTGTCCCCAGCACAAGATGCACCTGATCATGCTGTTTAAATCAGCTTCTTGATATGCCACACTTGTCGTGGTTACCATGTTCGTAGAATTTAAGATATGAATGTTATAGACAAGTTTCATATGAATGTAATCATGGGCTGAAATCACTGCCAAAGGTGCTTCAACAAAGAACTGAGTAAAGGGTCAAGAATACTTATGTAAATATGATATTTCTGTTTTTGCTTTGTCATTATGGGGTATTGTGTGTAGATTGATGAGGAAAAACATCTATTTAATCAATTTTAGAATAAGGTTGTAACGTAACAAAATGTGGAAAAAGTCAAGGGGTCTGAATAATTTCCGAATGCACTGTATATAAGGTACTCTGCTGTCATTGACTGCTAGACCAGAAACAGTCAGACGTTGCACACTTGACACAATCGAGGTGCAGATGCTTACTTTCTACACTAGTTATTTTTTTGTTTTGTACAAAAAACAAAAAACTAAGCAAGACATTTTTTGGTGCCATTTAAGGAAAATTGAATTCTAAGCTTCACACCAGTAAGAAGAGGGACACTGAAGGTTCATTTTAATTAATTTGCTACGGCCTCGCACTACTGTTCCAGCTCAGCCAATGTTCTTTGGCAGTTTTTCAGCCTTGGGTGAATTTTCACTTGTTCTATTGTCCAGCTTATCAGGAGTAGAGGAGGTTAGCTAGCCTACAAAAGTGTTCGAAAAACTTGTCAATAATCAACTGACTGGCTTTCTTGATGTCTATTGTATTCTCTCTGGTATGCAATTGGGTTTCCGCTCAGGTTATGGATGTGTCACTGCAACCTTAAAGGTCCTCAATGATGGCACCATTGCCCTTGATTTTAAGCAATGTTGTGCTGCTATTTTTATTGACTTGGCCAAAGCTTTTGATACAGTAGACTATTCCATTCTTGTGGGCTGGCTAAGGAGTATTGGTGTCTCTTAGGGGTCTTTGGCATGGTTTGCTAACTACCTCTCAAAGAGTGCAGTGTATAAAGTCAGATGCTTATTTATAAAACCCGCTTAGGCCTCACTCCCCCCTATCTGAGATATCTACTGTAGCCCTCATCCTCCACATACAACAACCATTCTGCCAATCACATTCTGTTTAAGGTCCCCAAAGCACACACATCCCTGGGTCGCTCGTCTTTTCAGTTCGCTGCAACTAGCGACTGGAACGAGCTGCAACAAACACTCAAACTGGACAGTTTAATCTCAATCTCTTCCTTCAAAGACTCAGTCATGGACACTCTTACAGACAGTTGTGGCAGCTTTGCGTGATGTATTGTTGTCTCTACCTTCTTGCCCTTTGTGGCAAGAAGAACATTTCAAAATAAATAAAAATACAAAAATAATTACGGATAAGTATTAGAAATAAAAGTAACAAGTATTTAAAGAGCAGCAGTAAACTAACAATAGCGAGACTATATACAGGGGGTACAGGTACAAAGTCAATTTGCAGGGGCACCGGTTAGTTGAGGTAATATGTACATGTGGGTAGAGTTATTGAAGTGACTATGCATAGATGATAACAACAGAGAGTAGCAGAGGTGTAAAAGAGGGGGTGGGGCAATGCAAATAGTCTGGATAGCCATTTGATTAGATGTTCAGGAGTCTTATGGCTTTGGGGTAGAAGCTGTTTAGAAGCCTCTTGGACCTAGACTTGACGCTACGGTATCGCTTGCCGTGCGGTAGCAGAGAGAACAGTTTATGACTAGGGTGGCTGGAGTCTTTGGCAATTTTTAGGGCCTTCCTCTGACACCGCCTGGTATAGAGGTCCAGGATGGCAGGGAAGTACTGGGCCGTTCGCACTACCCTCTGTAGTGCCTTGCGGTCGGAGGCGGAGCAGTTGCCATATCAGGCAGTGATGCAACCCGTCAGGATGCTCTCGATGGTGCAGCTGTAGAACCTTTTGAGGATCTGCGGACCCATGCCAAATCTTTTCAGTCTCCTGAGGGGGAATAGGTTTTGTCGTGCCCTCTTCATGACTGTCTTGGTGTGCTTGGACCATGTTAGTTTGTTGGTGATGTGGATGCCAAGAAACTTGAAGCTCTCAACCTGCTCCACTGCAGCCCTGTAGCTTAGCATCTGCTTCATCTGACCACTTTTTATTGAATGAGTCACTGGTGCTTCCTGCTTTATATTTAGCTTGTAAGCAGGAATCAGGAGGATAGAATTATGGTCAGATTTGCCAAATGGAGGGCGAGGGAAAGCTTTGTATGCACCTGTGTGGAGTAAAGGTGGTCCAAAGAGTAAAGAGTTTTTTTCCATCTGGTTGCACATTTAACATGCTGATAGAAATTTGGTAACACTGATTTAAGTTATCCTGCATTAAAGTCCCTGGCTACTTGGAGCACCGCATCTGGGTGAGAGTTTTCATTCAATGCTGTCTTAGTGCCAGCCTCTGACTGTGGTGGTATGTAAACAGCTACAAAAAATACAGATGAAAACTCTCTAGGTAGATAGTGTGGTCTACAGCTTATCATGAGATACTGTACCTCAGGCGAGCAATAGTTCGAGACTTCCTTCGATATCGTGCACCAGTTGTTATTTACAAAAATACATGGCCCACTGCCCCTTGTCTTACCAGACGCTGCTGTTCTATCCTGCCGGTACAGCGTATAACCAGCCAACTGTATGTTGATAGTGTCATCGTTCAGCCACAACTCTGTGAAGCATAAGATATTACAGTTTTTAATGTCCAGTTGGTAGTTTAATCTTGCGCGTAGGTCATCTATTTTATTCTCCAAAGATTGCATGTTTGCTAGCAGAATGGAAGGAAGTGGGGGTTTATTCGATCTTCTAGGAATTCTCAGAAGTCAGCCTGACCCTTTGGCCCCTTTTTCTCTGCCTCCTCTTCACACAAATCACGGGAATCTGGGTTGTCATGTGTAGCTGCCTTGCTATGTTGTTGTCTTAGGTCTCTCTTTATGTAGTGTTGTGTTGTCTCTCTTGTCGTGATGTGTGTGTCCTATATTTTATTTTTATTTTTATCCCAGCCCCCGTCCCTGCAGGAGGCGTTTTGCCTATTGATAGGTTGTCATTGTAAATAAGAATTTGTTCTTAACTGACTTGCCTAGTTTAATGAATGTTAAATAAAATGTAAATAAAGCTAGCTTGCAGCACTAGCAAGTTAACTATCAAAATATTTAACGAGGTCAAAAACAAAAGAAACTTCGCTAGAAGCGCCACTGCTTTCAGTCGAATGGTCTCTTTTTTCATATTACTTTCCACTACAGACCATTCATGTTGTTAATCCTCATCCACCTGACCAATATCATCAGAAATATCATCCATATTGATCGCATTCCAGCACAGCTGCTGCTTCTCCAACCTTCTCTCCATATCCTCCAAAGCTGAATCCTCACAACTCGCCGCCATCACTGTGTGCCCGGCTTTGACCTATAAAGCCTGGGCTCTTCTTTTTCAGTGTTTTTATATAGAGGAACCATTTGGAAAATGGAATAGCGCCACAAAACCAACCATTGGCCAAAAATATACATCCGGAATGAATGGGAAAATACTGGATGTATACTGGATGTAAAATGTCCTTTTGTAGGATAGCCGGAGGCAAAGTCATTAATATTCATGAGTTACGTCATGTGATTGGTTGAGCCTAGTTGGGTGTATGACATCACACAGATGCGCTGCAGAGCCGTCTGTTTAGCTTGCTCATGGGCATGAGAAGAAAGCACCAAATGACTTGGGAAACCCAGCTTCAGCTAATTAATTGTGAAATAAATTAAAGCCTCACCAGCTAGCTTCTTCGGGATCGGTTTCCTGTCCACGAGATGGTTGAGCTAATGTAGGCTAATGGGATTAGCATGAGGTTGTAAGTAACAAGAACATTTCCCAGGACATAGACATATCTGATACTGGCAGAAAGCTTAAATTCTTGTTAATATAACTGCTCTGTCCAATTTACAGTAGCTATCAGAGTGAAAGAATACCATGCTATTGTTTGAGGAGAGTGCACAGTTTTGAACATTACAAGTTTTTATTAAACAAATTAGGCACATTTGGGCAGTCTTAATACACAATTTTGAACAGAAATACAATGGTTCATTGGATCAGTCTAAAAACGTAGCACATACACTCCTGCCATCTAGTGGCCAAAATCTAAATTGCACCCGGGCTGGAATAATACATTGTGGCCTTTCTCTTGCATTTCAAAGATTATGGTACAAAAAAAAAAATACAAAAGAACGGTTGTTTTTTTTCTTTGTATTTTCTTTTACCAGATCTATTGTGTTATATTCTCCTATATTCCTTTCACATTTCCACAAATGTCAAAGTGTTTCTTTTCAAATGGTACCAAGAATACGCATGTCCTTGCTTCAGGGTCTGAGCTACAGGCAGTTAGATTTTGTGTATGTCATTTTAGGAGAAAATTGAAAAAAGGGTCAGATCCTTATTAAGAAAATATTTACTCAATAAACCAAATTAAAAAATAAAATAAGTAACACAATAAATGAACAAGGCTTTATACAGGGGGTACCGGTACCGAGTCAATGTGCGGGTTACAGGTTAGTCGAGGTAATTTGTACCTGTAGGAAGGGGTATAGTGACTATGCATAGATAATAAACAGCGAATAGCAGCAGTATAAAATCAAAGGGGGGTTGTATCAATGTAAATAGTCAGAGTGGCCATTTATTCAACAGTCTTATGTCTTGGGGGTAGAAGCTGTTAAGGAGCCTTTTGGACCTAGACTTGGTGCTTCGGTACCACTTGCTGTGCAGTAGCAGAGAGAACAGTCTATGACTTGGGTGACTGGAGTCTTTGACAATTTTTGGGGTCTTCCTCTGACACTGCCAAGTATATAGGTCCTGGATGGAAGGAAGCTTGGCCCCAGTGATGGTTGCCGAGCAGTTGCCATACCAGGCGGTGATGCAACCAGTCAGGATGCTCTCGATGGTGCAACTGTAGAACTTTTTAAAGGATTTGGGGACCCATGCCAAATCTTTTCAGTCTCATGAGGGGGAAAAGGTGTTGTCATGCCATCTTCACAACTGTCTTGGTGTGTTTGGACCATGATAGTTTGTTGGTGATGTGGACACCAAGGAATTTGAAACTCTCGACCTGCTCCACTACAGCTCCGTTGATGTTAATGGGGGCCCATTCGGCCCTCCTTTTCCATGATCAGCTCCTTTGTCTTGCTCACATTGAGGGAGAGGTTGTTGTTCTGGCACCACACTGTCAGGTCTCTGACCTCCTCCCTATAGGCTGTCTCATCATTGTCGTTGATCAGGCCTACCACCATTGTGTTGTCAGCAAAGTTAATGATGGTGTTAGAGTCGTGCTTGGCCACGCAATCGTGGGAGAACAGGGAGTACAGGAGGGGCAAGCGTAGCAGATGTGTTGTTGCCTACCCTTACCACCTGGGGGTGGCCCGTCAGGTAGTCCAGGATCCAAATCAAATCAAATGTTATTAGTCACATGCGCCGAATTCAACAGATGTAGACCTTACACTGAAATGCTTACTTGTGAGCCCCTAACCAACAATGCAGTTTAAAAAAATTATAAAAAATACAAATAAGAATATGAACTAAAATTTTAAAAATAATTAAAGAGCAGCAGTAAATTAACAGTACACATCCCGGTAATCCGTCTGGCCCTGCGGCCTTGTGAATGTTGACCTGTTTAAAGGTCTTACTCACATCGGCTGTGGAGAGCGTGATAACACAGTCTTCCAGAACAGCTGGTGCTCTCATGCATGTTTCAGTATATGCCTCGAAGTGAGCATAGAAGTAGTTTAGCTCGTCTGGTATGCTCGTGTCACTGGGCACCTTGCGGCTGTGCTTCCCTTTGTAGCCTGTAATGGTTTGCAAGTCCTGCCACATCTGACGAGCGTCAGAGCCGGTGTAGTAGGATTCAATCTTAGTCCTGTATTGACGCTTTGCCTCTTTGGTGGTTCATCTGAGGACATAGCGGGATTTCTTAAAAGCATCCGGATTACTGTCCCACTCCTTGAAAGCAGCAGGGGCCGGATTCACAAAACCTTCTTAAGAAGAAGTTTCTTCTTAAATGCCATTTTTTCCTAAACTATAGACTTAAGAAGAAAGTTAAGCAAAGTTGCTATTCCTCAATAACATTATTGGAAATGTTATTAAGGTTTTTCCTAAGTTTCTTCCTAAGAAAAAAAGTTAAGAAGAAATGGGATACTTGAAAATAATGCTTAAGGATATCTTCTTGGAAATTTACTTAACTTTAGGACAGCTAAACCCTTGTCTTGAGACGAATGGATACTTTTGTAAACATGAACGTTTTCTTGCACCACAGACACAGTTGGCTACCGGATATTTAAATACACCAAGAAAACAAATGAAACATGCATTATCTAGCTAGCTAGTAATTAACAATATATTACTAGAAGTGTTAAATAGCTAGCATTATCTCATCAATTTGCAAAGAAGAACTTGGCTAACTTAGCTAACATTAACGTCGTTAGCTATGTTGTTGGCTATAATGTCGGGACACGTTGGCTAGCTAAGGTAGCTACCTAACTTACCGGTTGAGCAGTCTCTCTACGACCATCTCTCCTATCATGGACGACACCTTCTCCTCCAGCTGGTCCACATTAATGGTCTCTCAGCTCCCTTCTTCTTAGCAGCCGACTTGATGTTGGACCACTTCTTTTTTACGGCGTCACTGTCCTTTGCCATACCCACGACGGCAGAGACAGGCTCGGCCACTCTCGCCCATCCTCTCTTTTTGGTGTCTGCAGTGACCCCGCAGTTATCAAGTCTCCCCAACAGCAACCTTTTCCTGGCTGCTATTTCCTCCACCATCACTTCAAGCTCTTGTTTGATGAAGTTTTTATTGAGCTTTCCTTGGTTATCCATTTTTTATTTTGATGTACATTAGCTAACGTTAGTCTGGCTATAATGTGTGAAAAATAAAGGAATCAGGAGGATAGAATTATGGTCAGATTTGCCAAATGGAGGGCAAGGGAGAGCTTTGTGTTTGGAGTAAAGGTGGAAATGCTGGTAGAAATTGGGTAAAACGGATTTAAGTTTGCCTGCATTAAAGTCCCTGACCACTAGGAGCATCGCTTCTGGATGAGCATTTTCTTGTTTGCTTATGGCCTTATACAGCTCGTTGAGTGTGGTCTTAGTGCCAGCATTGGTTTTTGGTGGTAAATAGACGGCCAAGTATAATATAGATCAAAACTCTCTTGGTAGATAGTGTGGTCTACAGCTTATCATGAAGTACTCTACCTCAGGCGAGCAAATACTTCAAGACTGCATTAACCTTTTCACACGTCAGTTCCAAATATCTCTAACGGTCGCCCCACCGTGAGTTGTTTTATGCACGTGATGTCAGAATGCACTCACTGTTCCAAAATGTGATTGTTACGCAACAGGACAGTTAACACCCACTGCCTGCTTATTATCTATAGGCTGTTTCAACCAGTCAATTTCAAATTATTTTCTTACAATTTTTATTTTCTAACAGTTTGAATTGAGGTGTGTTCCTCCTCCTCATTGATTCACATAGAAGTAGCCCATTTCAGTGTTGCGGACAATCCGGACAAACTTCTCTCTGCGAGGAGAGCCCAAACACCTCCCCAGTGTTTCCGCAGATCAAGTATGCAGATATTTGCGCAGTCTTGCACGAACTGGCACATTTTTTGGCTGGCCTTCGCATTGCTTTCATTGTTTTCCTTACAAATAACAACTTTGATAGGAACTCACACGTGTCAAAAGTTATTTTCTGTATATCGTGTTTCCATTTCTACTGTAGCATGTGTGGAGCATAATGTATTTACAGTTTTATTCACATGTTTTCAAGTACTGATGACAAATAATACATTCCAATTATTGCGGAGATTGTAATGGACACCTATGATGTGTGTAAAAAACTTTTTTGAAGTTTATACTAACAATGTACATGAAAAGCTTCAGTCTGGTTTTAGACCCCATCATAGCACTGATAATGCACTCGTGAAGGTGGTAAATAACCTTTTAACTTCTTTGGGATGGGGGCGGTATTTTGACGTACGGATGAAAAGCGTGCCCAAAGTAAACTGCCTGCTACTCAGGCCCAGAAGCTAGGATATGCATATAAGTGGTAGATTTGGATAGAAAACACTCTAAAGTGTCTAAAACTGTTAAAATAATGTCTGTGAGTATAACAGAACTGAAATGGCAGGCGAAAGACCGAGGACAAACCATCCCCCCCCAAAGATATATTCATCCTACCACTGATTTCAATGGCTGGCACTTTTATAATAGGATGAAATCGTGCCCGATTGCAGTTCCTAGGGCTTCCACTAGATGTCAACAGTCTTTAGAAAGAGTTTCAGGCAGGTTTTTGGAAAAATGAGCCAGAAATTGTATTTTTTCTTGGTGGCTCCCATTTTGGCTGTATTGTTTCCAAGTATGTGAATGAGAGCGCGTTCTTTGGTATTTTTCTCCGCTAAAGACAATAACGATTCTTCGTCTTAAATTTTTGCATTTATTTGCGTATTGGGGTACCTAAGGTTTGATTATAAACGTTGTTTGACTTGTTTGGATAAGTTTATTGGTAACGTTTGGGATTCATTTTGTATGCATTTTGAAGGAGGGAAACCGAGTGGATTATTGACTGAAGCGCGCCGGCTAAACTGAGTTTTTAATGGATATAAAGAAGGACTTTATCGAACAAACGGACCATTTGTAATGTAACTGGGACCTTTTGGAGTGCAAACAGAAGAAGATCTTCAAAGGTAAGGCATATATTATATCCCTATTTCTGACTTTCGTGTCGCAACTCCCTGGTTGAAAATGATTTGTTATGCATTTGTGTACTTGGCGCTGTCCTCAGATAATCGCATGGTTTGCTTTTGCCGTAAAGCCTTTTAGAAATCTGACATGGCGGCTGGATTAACAACAAGTTAACCTTTTATTTTGTTGTATTGCATTTGTGATTTCATGAAAGTTTAATATTTATAGTAATTTAATTTGAATTTGGCGCTCTGCAATTTCATCGGAAATGTTCGAAATGGGATGGTAGCGTCCCACTAATCCGCAAGAAGTTAATGGCGTCAGACCAAGGCTCTGCATCTGTCCTCGTGCTCCTAGACCTTAGTGCTGCTTTTGACACCATCAATCACCACATTCTTTTGGAGAGATTGGAAGACCAAATTGGTCTACACGGAAAAGTTCTGGCCTGGTTTAGATCTTATCTGTCGGAAAGATATCAGTTTGTCTCTGTGGATGGTTGGTCCTCTGACAAATCAATTGTAAGTTTCGGTGTTCCTCAAGGCTCCATTTTAGGACCACTATTGTTTTCACTATATATATATATATTTTACCTCTTGGTGATGTCATTCGGAACCATAATGTTAACTTTCACTGCTATGCGGACGATACACAGCTGTACATTTCGATGAAACATGGTGAAGCCAAAAATGGTGCCCTCCCTGGAAGCCTGTGATTCAGACATAAGGAAGTGGATGGCAGCAAATGTTTTACTTTTAAACTCGGACAAAACTGAGATTCTAGTTCTAGGTCCCAAGAAACAAAGAGATCTTCTGTTGGATCTATCAATTCATCTTGATGGTTGTGCAGTCGTCTGAAATAGAACTGTGAAGGACCTCAGCATTACTCTGGACCCTGATCTCTCTTTTGACGAACATATCAAGACTATTTCAAGGACAGCTTTTTTCCATCTACGTAACATTGCAAAAATCTGAAACTTTCTGTCCAAAACGTATGCAGAAAAGTTAATCCATGCTTTTATCACTTCTAAATTAGACTATTGCAATGCTCTACTTTCCAGCTACCCAGATAAAGCACAAAATAAACTTTAGTTAGTGCTAAACACGGCTGCTAGAATCTTGACTAGAACCAAATAATTTGATCATATTACTCTAGTACTAGCCTCTCTACACTGGCTTCCTGTTAAGGCTAGGGCTGATTTCAAGGTTTTACTGCTAACCTACAAAGCATTATATGGGCTGGCTCCTACCTATCTCTCCGATTTGGTCCTGCCGTACATACCTACATGTACGCTACGGTCACAAGACGCATGCCTCCTTATTGTCCCTAGAATTTCTAAACAAACAGCTGGAGGTAGGTCTTTCTCCTATAGAGCTCCATTTTTATGGAATGGTGTGCCTTTCCATGTGAGATAGGACCTACTGAAGATAGGTCCTATGATTGACTGAAGCCTGGCCCAGGGGTGTGAAGGTGAACGGAAAGGCACTGGAGCAACAAACCGCCCTTGCTGTCTCTGCCTGGCCGGTTCCCCTCTCTCCACTGGGATTCTCTGCCTCTATCATTATTAGGGGGCTGAGTCTCTGACGTACTGGTGCTCTTCCATGCCGTCCCTAGGAGGGGTGCGTCACTTGAGATGGTTGAGTCACTGACGTGATCTTCCTGTCCGGGTTGGTGCCCCCTTTGGGTTCGTGCCGTGGGGGATATCTTCGTGGGCTATACTCAGCCTTGTCTTAGGGTACTAAGTTGGTGGTTGAAAATATCCCTCTAGTGGTGTGGGGGCTGTGCTTTGGCAAAGTGGGTGGGGTTATATCCTGCCTGGTTGGCCCTGTCCGGGGGTATTGTCGGACGGGGTCACAGTGCCTCCCGGCCCCTCCTGTCTCAGCCCCCAGTATTTATGCTGCAATAGTTTGTGTGTCGGGGGACTAAGGCCAGTCTGTTATATCTGGAGTATTTCTCCTGTCTTATCCGGTGTCCTGTGTGAATTTAAGTATGCTCCCTCTAATTCTCTCTCTCTTTCTCTCCTTTGTCTCCTTTCTTTCTTTCATTTTCTTTCTTTCTCTTTCTCTCCCGGAGGGAAGGGATTGACACCTTGCTGTCTCAAATTCAAGTGGTTGTGCTGCTGCTCCAGTTTCAACTGTTCTGCCTGCGGCTATGGAACCCTGACCTGTTCACCAGACGTGCTACCTTTTCCTGGACCTGCTGTTTTTTTCAATTTTGTCAGACCAAAGATGTTATAATGAGGTGAAGGAATGGTGAAGGAATGAAAGGAACTGAATAATCGTAGACAATACACCCCTTTCAACATTATCACTGCAAACAGACCAAACTCATCTTGTCTCCTCTTATTGTCTTTGGTTGGTGTGAAAAAACAAACATGGCGCGCGCACAAACTACCCATCTTCGGATTACTTTCAATTTCTAGAAAGTGTTTTACTCAATTATTTCGATCAATGGTGAGCTCACCCGGGATGTGATGAATTATAAATAGTAATTGCTATTAGCTAATTCATATTGTGGTGTCTGTCAGCCGAGAGTTATAAAAATATGACTGCTTGTGTTATGTCAATCTTTCCTCAGTTAGTGCTAGGACAAATGTAGTGTACATTTTACGGTTTGGATGAAAAATATGTTTTGCTGTGCTACTTCTGTGAATGTCTGAACATTGCATCCAAAAATAAACTGGTCACATTCAGGACATAACTTTGTAAGGACTGTGTTTGTGCTAAATGTTTCTGTGAAAAAAACATTGTGGCCAGCTCAAATTCTGACTGTTGCATCAATCGAATCTGGACGTTCTAAATAAGAGTTCTAATCACACCAGTTTGAGCATATGCTGCAGGGACCACTATAGAACGCTCACACCCATCTGTTGGTATGTGTGAAAAGGTTAATATTAGACATTGCGCACCAGCTGTTATTGACAAATAGACACACACCCCACCCCTTGTCTTACCAGACGTAGCTGCTCTGTCCTGCCGATGCACGGAAAACCCAGCCAGTTCTATATTATCTATTATCCGTTCAGCCACGACTCGGTGAAACACAAGATATTACAGATTTTAATGACCCATTGGTAGGATAGTCTCGATCGTAGATCATCCCGTTTATTTTCCAGTGATTGCACATTGGCCAATAGAATGGATGGTGGAGGAGGTTTACACAGTCACCGACTAATTCTCACAAGGCACCCCGACCTCCGCCCCCTATGTTTCCATCTTTTCTTCACACGAATGACGGGGATTTGGGCCTGGTCTCAGCGAAGCGTAATCTCTGTTCTGATGTCCAGAAGCTCTTTTCGGTCATAAGAGACGGTAGCAGCAACATTATCTATAAAATAAGTTACAAACAATATTACATTTTTTTTTAAATAGCACAGTTGGTTAGGAGCCCATAAAACGGCAGCCATCCCCTCCGGCGCCATTATTGATGATGGAAGTAGAACATAACTATCGGCTTTGACTTTGTACAATTAAAAAAAGATGTACTAATGCCTGTTCCACTGAAGGATTCAAAAACATAATGTGGCAAAACACAATGTGTTTCCATGGCGACATACACAAACAAAACGATAACTGGTGTCAAATATGAAAGCACACACACACACAGACGCACGCACGCACACACACACACACACACACACACGCACACACACACACATGTGCACACGCACACACACACACACACACACACACACAGTTGAAACTAATTTGTGCCATAACATGTCTTCTTGTATAAAACAAAAACAATGCTCTTACAATATAGAACATCCAAAAGTGTGAACTGCTCTCTTACTCTCTCTGTGTTTAGTCATATTCCTCCAGGAGTGGTGTTTACTGTGTGGTCGTAGTGCCACCCGCACATCGCGCGTCACCTACACATTTAACAGTCTTATGTCGGAGGTGTGCTGTAGTTGACTCCAACCTCTAACCAATTACTGCACCTCAGAGAACACACCCGTCCCTCACCTCACCACTTACATAACACTACACTGAACATCTCTCTAACACTTATCTTCGAGGGCGAACACCCATGTGAATGATCGATTATTATATCACAGTGTAGGTTTCCATAAATTTGTCAAAACATTTTCAAGCGAACACTGGAATACTTGCAAAAAAAATGTAAATCTGATCATCAGCAGTCTATTTCCATCAAATAGGTTTCTTGATAATTAAACGTTTGCCATAGAGCATAGAACAAGCCCTTTGTCACACAGTTGAAGTCGGAAGTTTACATACACGTAGGTTGGAGTCATTAAAACTCGTTTTACAACCACTCCACAAATTTCTTGTTAACCTGTTAAAGACAGAACGCCGTTCCGCCTGCGGAACCCCTAGCCAACAGCCAATACCATCGCACGGCGCGAAATACAAACCCAACTAATATACCACAATTCAATTTTCTCAAACATACAACTATTTTACACCATTTTAAAGACAAGACTCTCGTTAATCTAACCACATTGTCCGATTTCAAAAAGGCTTTACAGCGAAAGCAAAACATTAGATTATGTCAGGAGAGTACCCTGCCAAAAATAATCACACAGCCATTTTCAAACCAAGCATATATGTCACAAAAACCAAAACCACAGCTAAATGCAGCACTAACCTTTGATGATCTTCATCAGATGACACTCCTAGGACATTATGTTATACAATACATGCATGTTTTGTTCAATCAAGTTCATATTTATATCAAAAAACAGCTTTTTACATTAGCATGTGATGTTCAGAACTAGCATACTAGCAAACTTCCGGTGAATTTACTAAATTACTCATGATTAACGTTCACAAAAAACATAACAATTATTTTAAGAATTATAGATACAGAACTCCTTTATGCAATCGCGGTGTCAGATTTTAAAATAGCTTTTCGGCGAAAGCACATTTTACAATATTCTGAGTACATAGCCCGGCCATCATGGCTAGCTAATTTGACACCCACCAAGTTTGGCCCTCACCAAACTCAGATTTACTATAAGAAAAATTTGATTACCTTTGCTGTTCTTCATCAGAATGCACTCCCAGGACTTCTACTTCAACAACAAATGTTGTTTTGGTTCCAAATAATCCATAGTTATATTAAAATAGTTCCGTTTTGTTCGTGCGTTGAGGTCACTATCCGAAGGGTGACGCGCGAGCGCATTTCGTGACAAAACATTTCAAAATATTCCATTACTGTACTTCGAAGCATGTCAAACGCTGTTTAAAATCAATTTTTATGCTATTTTTCTCGTAAAATAGCGATAATATTCCAACCGGGCAACGTTGTATTCATTCACAGGCTGAAAGAAAAAAATGGAGTAGTCTCGTGGAAGCGCATCTCCAGTGTCACTGTTCCCAGCCTGACCACTAACAAATACTCCTGCTGTTCTTAGCCCAGAGACAGGAGACATGTCATTCCACTTTCTGGCGCCTTCTGAGAGCCAATGGAAGCCTTAGAAAATGTCACGTTACAGCACAGATGCTGTATTTTCGATAGAGATGCTACAGAAGGACAATAAATTGTCAGACAGGGCACTTCCTGTATGGAATCTTCTCAGGTTTTGGCCTGCCATATGAGTTCTGTTATACTCACAGACACCATTCAAACAGTTTTAGAAACTTTAGAGTGTTTGCCATCCAAATCTAATTATATGCATATTCTAGTTTCTGGGCAGGAGTAGTAACCAGATTAAATCGGGTACGTTTTTTATCCGGCCGTGAAAATACTGCCCCCTATCCCAAACAGGTTAACAAACTATAGTTTTGGCAAGTCGGTTAGGACATCTACTTTGTGCATGACACAAGTAATTTTTTCCAACAATTGTATACAGACAGATTCTTTCACTTATAATTCAATGTATCACAATTCCAGTGGGTCAGAAGTTTACATACACTAAGTTGACTGTGCATTTAAAGAGATTAGAAAATTCCAGAAAATGGTCATGGCTTTAGAAGCTTCTGATAAGCAAATTGACATCATTTGAGTCAATTGGAGGTGTACCTGTGGATGTATTTCAAGGCCTACCTTCAAAGTCAGTGCCTCTTTGCTTGACATCATGGGAAAATCAAAAGAAATCAGCCAAGACCTCAGAAAAAAATTGCAGACGTCCACAAGTCTGGTTCATCCACGGAAGCAATTTCTAAATGCCTGAAGGTACCACGTTCGTCTGTACAAACAATAGTACGCAAGTATAAACACCATGGGACCAAGCAGCCATCATATCACTCAGGAAGGAGACGCATTCTGTATCCTAGAGATGAACGTACTTTGGTGTGAAAAGTGCAAATCAATCCCAGAACAACAGCAAAGGACCTTGTGAAGATGCTGGAGGAAACAGGTACACAAGTATCTATATCCATAGTAAAACGAGCCCTATATCGACATAACCTGTTAGGCCGCTCAGCAAGGAAGAAGCCACTGCTCCAAAACCGACATAAAAAAGCCAGACTACAGTTTGCAACTGCACATGGGGACAAAGATCGATCTTTTTGGAGAAATGTCCTATGGTCTGATGAAACAAAAATAGAACTGTTTGGCCTTAATGACCATCATTATGTTTGGAGGAAAAAGGGGGAGGCTTGCAAGCCAAAGAACAGCATCCCAACCGTGAAGCACAGGGGTGGCAGCATCATGTTGTGGGTGTGCTTTGCTGCAGGAGGGACTGGTGCACCTCACAAAATAGATGGCATCATGAGGGTGGAAAATGATGTGGATATATTGAAGCAACATCTTAAGACATCAGTCAGGAAGTTAAAGCTTGGTCGCAAATGGGTCTTCCAAGTGGACAATGACCCCAAGCATACTTCCAAAGTTGTGGCAAAATAGCTTAAGGACAACAAAGTCAAGGTATTGGAGTGGCCATCACAAAGCCCTGACCTCATTCCTATAGAAAATGTGTGGGCAGAACTGGAAAAGCATGTGCGAGCAAGGAGGCCTACAAACCTGACTCAGTTACACCAGCTCTGTCAGGAGGAATGAGCCAAAATTCACCTAACTTATTGTGGGAAGCTTGTGGAAGGATACCCAAAACGTTTGACCCAAGTCAAACAATTTAAAGGCAATGCTAACAAATACTAGTTCAGTGTATGTAAAGTTCTGACCCACTGGGAATGTGATGGAAGAAATAAAAGCTGAAATAAATCATTTTCTCTGCTATTATTCTGACATTTCACATTCTTAAAATAAAGTGGTGATCCTAACTGACCTAAGACAGGGAATTTTTACTATGATTAAATGTTAGGAATTGTGAAAAACTGAATGTAAATGTATTTGGCTAAGGTGTATGTAAACTTCCGATTTCAACTGTATGTATTTTTATACAGTTGAAGTTCTATGTGTTTCCATCCCATTTGTAACTCTGTCAATTGATTTGGCACAAAAAGATAAGAGCGAGATCATTTTTATTTGTCAATTGACAGCCAAGCAACGATCATCATGCCACACCCATATATTTAAGACCCTCGATATTTATTGGGAAGGAGCATCAAGCTCATACAGATGTCATAACTTATTTAATCTGCAGCCTAATAAACTTTGCATGCTTTTCGAAGTCGTAGTAGGAGGACCACACAACATATCATCGTGTGACTACAAGTTTACTGTGACATGATGGTTATTCTATCAACATTCGCAACAAAGCGTTTCCACTGCCATTTGTTGAATGATCTATTTCACCTACAAAAAATATCCACCCCTGTCTAGGGTATTATGTTCTGTCGATATTTGGAAAGTTTACAGGCAATTGTACTGTTTCCATTAAGCCTGTCGTGATTTTTTTATCCGACAGGTACTTGCAGAAAGATGGTTGAATGTAAATATGGTTAGGCTACTAATACCCTGTGTGATACGCAGTTACAGTTCTGGCCCAGATTGGTCTGTACATCACAAGGAGGGTCTTATCGCAAAAAAAAAACTTCATTGCAACCATATGGCACTCCCATATATTATATATGGTACATGCACGCAGTCATGCACGAATGCACTCACGCACACACACACACTGCGATGAAGGTACGCACATAAACACACCAAGGTAAACACACGGTCACTCATGTATATTCATACACACAGATGCACACACACAGGCAGGCACACACACAGGCAGGCACACGCACACACACACACACACGTGAAAGGTCATTACCTGGCCTCAGCCACAGTACAGCAGTAGCTGCCACTCCGTGAGCCCCTCCCCCCCATCTCGTCATGTGACTTGCGACGGTTAAATTAGTCTGTAAGTTTCCCAAAACTCGCCATCCTCACCTCCCAGTACCCCTGCCTTTGTTCGTTTTTCTGCAGCCACACTCCTCTGAGAGGTGGCTGCAAGCTGCAGTCTACCTGGGATCTACCTGTACAGTTGTTAGGTCCGAGTCTACAGCTACATCCTCTCCCTCATCCTCTCAGACGGAAAAAATTATGCACAGCAGAAGTAGCCAAACACTCCTCTCTCTCTCCTCTCAGTGCTCCTGCACTCAGTGCAGCGAACACACACACACTTAATCCTTTTCTAAATAGCAGCGTTTGTAACTGGCTGCCAATCACCACAGCAGCTGGGAGTACCCTTGCTGTTAGCCTCTGCAGTGGAGAGAGAGAGAGAGAGAGAGCGAGGGATGGAGGGAGAGAGAGAAGGGAATGGAGGGAGAGACAGAGAGAGAGATGGAGAAGAGAGAGATGTGGGTGCTGCGTTCATTTGGCTATGGATGCTTCTCTCTCTCTCTGTTTTTAGAGCGCCCAGAACTATAGCAGCATCTATCTGAGCTGCCTTGTACCCTCTCTCTCGCTCTCTCTCTCTCCCCCCTCTCCCCCCTTTCTCTCTTGCTCTCTCAGTAACCACTCACACAAACATTCACACACTCCCTCTTTAATTACCACGCATGTACACATGTATCATCTTCCCCATCTAAAATATTTGATGGCTGGATGGATTTAAAGAGCCAGAGAAATGGTATGGTGGGTGGTGTTGTTAGGGACAGATCGACATTTTGTGTGTATTTTTATTGGGCACAGGGGAGGGTTGTGCGTTTTTTTCCCTGGTTTACATTCACTGTTTTGTAGGTTTTACCAGTGTTGTAGTACTTGAGACCGAGTCCTGTCTCGAGACCACATTTAGAGTGTCTCGTTCTTGTCTCAGATACATTTGTACTAGGTCACAACTTGGTCTCGGACAGTGAGGACTCTTAATTTCTTCCCAATACCAGCAGAGTAAAAAACTCATAATTATCAGCTTCCGTTCAGTCAGTGCATAAAACCGCTTTGCCAGGCCAAGTATATTTCCTCCTTTCTTGAAAAATTATCTTAATAGCCTTTATATCTATTATGTTTGCACATTGGCAAACCTATAGGCCTTCAGTGTGTGACAGGTTCGTGATTCTGAATGGACTGCAACCGTAATACCAGCGCACTCATGTAGGAGAGTGCACTTTTGTAAAACACAAAGGGCCAGTGGTGTAGTGGAGCGGATACGCAGGTATAAGCCGTATACCCACTTTTTTTTTTCAGTGGGCATTGCCTATACTCACTTCTTAATCCCTACTGCTGGATATCAAAGTAGTGTATGGAGGTATACAACATATCAATTATTTACATTTAAGTCATTTAGCAGACGCTCTTATCCAGAGCGACTTACAAATTGGTGCATTCACCTTATAATATCCAGTGGAACAACCACTTTACAATAGTGCATCTAAATCTTTTAAGGGGGGGTTAGAAGGATTACTTTATCCTATCCCAGGTATTCCTTAAAGAGGTGGGGTTTCAGGTGTCTCCGGAAGGTGGTGATTGACTCCGCTGTCCTGGCGTCGTGAGGGAGCTTGTTCCACCATTGGGGTGCCAGAGCAGCGAACAGTTTTGACTGGGCTGAGCGGGAACTGTGCTTCCTCAGAGGTAGGGAGGCGAGCAGGCCAGAGGTGGATGAACACAGTGCCCTTGTTTGGGTGTAGGGCCTGGTCAGAGCCTGAAGGTACGGAGGTTCCCCCCACAGCTCCGTAGGCAAGCACCATGGTCTTGTAGCGGAATGTAGTACAATAGAGAAATCATGTGCAATGTAGCCCAGCAAACACACCCAGGTTGGCACCGTAGGGGTCCACTTTGGGCTGTAATAAAGGCCCGCCTTGGGCTACATGCACTGTGTCCTTGGGTTTTTGCTCAAGGGCAAATAGTTGACCCCTAATTGCTGGCCCTGTGCTGGCAGCCCTTATTCAGCCCCAAGTAAGTGTGGGCAGCCCAGTACCAGCCCACAAGAAGCCCTTATGTTATTTGGCCTACCCTCGTGGGGCCCATTACGGTCCAAATGAAAGTTTATTGATGGCCTAGTGATAAATTACCAAGTATTACCCGCATTCTACCCAAACAGCTGCAGTAAACCTGTTAATTCTACAGGTATAAAATATATATTTTAGTCCCAAAAATGTAATAAACATGAATTAAATACCACAACATGTTCAAATTCAATAGATTTTATTGTCAATATTAAATAACACTTAAGTACCACAGGGTCTGAATGGATTCTTAGGTTAATATCCAGTAAATATAATACAATTATAAGGGCAAGATTTTCTAACAATTGGCTAATATAATAAAATGTATGTAAATATACAATCGTTTTTTAGATAAATAACAAGCATAACATTCTGAATATTTAAGTAGAAAGACTTGAATGGAGTCTTTAGCTGAAAAGTACAATCAAATATTAATTAAGAAAGTGTGCTTTCAAAGTGAGTTTACAACTTCAACATGCACAACATTGACATTACATGAACATAACATGAACATTTCATGGTTTAAATATACAGAGACACACCACAGACAATTACAAACACATCAGCTGCTGGACAGAGTATACAGAACGTATGATTCTCATGTATACCCTGTCCAGCAGCTGTGAGAGCTGACAGACAGTTTCTCAGGCTGTGTTCACATCAGAAAAAGCTGAGTTTGACTGTAGGGCTAAAATGTAAATACCATCCCCATTTTGACCTTGAGCTTGGGTCCAGCAACCAAACGTTTAGACGTGAACCTCAAGGACTAGGCTGAAACTGGGCTGTGGTCCAGCAACCAAACGTTTAGACGTGAACCTCAAGGACTAGGCTGATACTGGGCTGTGGTCCAGCAACCAAACGTTTAGACGTGAACCTCAAGGACTAGGCTGATACTGGGCTGTTACGTATTTGTACACAGACAGCCTCCGAGACAAAGTAGTTCCAGTGTGTTCTCTCTCCATGTTTCTGCCCCTACTGTTTCTCCTTTGACCTCTAATGTGTAGCAACATCTCAGCTTTGACTGTGCTCCCCTTGCTTTCTCTCTCAGACAATCTTAATCCAGTATTGACGCTTTTCTTGTTTGATGGTTCGTCTGAGGGCATAGCGGGATTTCTTATAAGCATCCAGATTAGTGTCCCGCTCCTTGAAAGTGGCAGCTCTAGCCTTTAGCTCGATGCGGATGTTGCCTGTTATCCATGGCTTCTGGTTGGGATATGTACATACGGTCACTGTGGGGACGATGTCGTCGATGCACTTATTGATGAAGCCAATGACTGAGGTGGCATACTCCTCAATGCCATTGGATGAATCCCGGAACATATTCCGGTCTGTGCTAGCAAAACAGTCCTGTAGCGTAGCATCCGCGTCATCTGACCACTTCCATATTGAGCGAGTCACTGGTACTTCCTGCTTTAGTTTTTGCATGTAAGCAAGAATCAGGAGGATATAATTATGGTTAGATTTGCCAAATGGAGGGCAGAGGAGAGCTTTGTATGCATCTCAACAACTACAGACCAGTATCCCTTCTTTCTTTTCTCTCCAAAACTCTTGAACGTGCCATCCTTGGCCAGCTCTCCTGCTATCTCTCTCAGAATGACCTTCTTGATCCTAATCAGTCAGGTTTCAAGACTGGGCATTCAACTGAGACTGCTCTTCTCTGTGTCACGGAGGCTCTCCGCACTGCTAAAGCTAACTCTCTCTCCTCTGCTCTCATCCTTCTAGACCTATCTGCTGCCTTTGATACTGTGAACCATCAGATCCTCCTCTCCACCCTCTCCGAGTTGGGCATCTCCGGCGCGGCCCACGCTTGGATTGCGTCCTACCTGACAGGTCGCTCCTACCAGGTGGCGTGGCGAGAATCTGTCTCCGCACCATGCGCTCTCACCACTGGTGTCCCCCAGGGCTCTGTTCTAGGCCCTCTCCTATTCTCGCTATACACCAAGTCACTTGGCTCTGTCATATCCTCACATGGTCTCTCCTATCATTGCTATGCAGACGACACACAATTAATCTTCTCCTTTCCCCCTTCTGATAACCAGGCGGCGAATCGCATCTCTGCATGTCTGTCAGACATATCAGTGTGGATGACGGATCACCAGCTCAAGCTGAACCTCGGCAAGACGGAGCTGCTCTTCCTCCCGGGGAAGGACTGCCCGTTCCATGATCTCGCCATCACGGTTGACAACTCCCTTGTGTCCTCCTCCCAGAGTGCTAAGAACCTTGGCGTGATCCTGGACAACACCCTGTCGTTCTCCACTAACATCAAGGCGGTGACCCGATCCTGTAGGTTCATGCTCTACAACATTCGCAGAGTACGACCCTGCCTCACACAGGAAACGGCGCAGGTCCTAATCCAGGCACTTGTCATCTCCCGTCTGGATTACTGCAACTCGCTGTTGGCTGGGCTCCCTGCCTGTGCCATTAAACCCCTACAACTCATCCAGAACGCCGCAGCCCGTCTGGTGTTCAACCTTCCCAAGTTCTCTCACGTCACCCCGCTCCTCCGCTCTCTCCACTGGCTTCCAGTTGAAGCTCGCATCCGCTACAAGACCATGGTGATTGCCTACGGAGCTGTGAAGGGAACGTCACCTCCATACCTTCAGGCTCTGATCAGGCCCTACACCCAAACAAGGGCACTGCGTTCATCCACCACTGGCCTGCTGGCCCCCCTACCTCTGAGGAAGCACAGTTCCCGCTCAGCCCAGTCAAAACTGTTCGCTTCTCTGGCACCCCAATGGTGGAACAAGCTCCCTCACGACGCCAGGACAGCGGAGTCAATCACCACCTTCCGGAGACACCTGAAACCCCACCTCTTTAAGGAATACCTAGGATAGGATAAAGTAATCCTTCTAACCCCCCCCCCCCCCCCCTTAAAAGATTTAGATGCACTATTGTAAAGTGGTTGTTCCACTGGATATCATAAGGTGAATGCACCATTTTGTAAGTCGCTCTGGATAAGAGCGTCTGCTAAATGACTTAAATGTAATGTAATATAATGTAAATCTCTGTTTGTGGAGTAAAGGTGGTCTAGATTTTTTTTTCCTCTGGTTGCACATGTGGCATGCTGGTAAAAAGTTTATCTGCATTATAGTACTGTTGTGGAAAATTGCAAGATTATGTTATAATGCTTGTATTGTATTATAATGGTTGTTTTATTCGACAGAATAGAGTATTCTGTTAACTATTGTGTGTGTGTTTTACTGAGGATGTGGCTCTATGAGATAGCACTGACAGAGGAGATTTACGATGTCTTTGGGTAATAAAGCCTAAAGAGCATTTCAGAGAACATGAGCTAATGGTTCTGTTCTATACCGTACCAGGGAGAGACGGTTCCAGTTTAGAGTAGGAGGACCAGACACTGGTCTATGCAATGAAAACTGTTGACACAGCAGTTGCTGTCTGCTATGTTTTATAGATATCTTTCATACAAATCTTAACCTTGTGACCATTCTATGTATCTGTTGTTCGTCATGTAGGTTGAGAGGGGTGTATCTTGGCTATAAAAGATCTTTGTACTTTTGTGTTGTCACTTTCAATGGCGCATCATTGAAAGTCAAAGGGCTTTTGCAAAGCTCTTATTATTAAAGATGTAGTTTAAGTATAACTCTGACTGGTGTGTGAAGTTTGTAACTCTCCTCATTTGGTAATGCAGAAATTAGCCACCACAGTACACAGCCACTAGAAGCGCCGCTTCTGGATGAGCATTTTCTTGTTTGCTTATGGCCTTATAGAGTTGGTTGAGTGCGGTCTTAGTGCCAGCATCGGTCTGTGGTGGTAAATAGACGGCTACGAATAATATAGATGAGAACTCTCTAGGTAGATAGTGTGGTCTACAGCTTATCATAAGGTACTCAGGCGAGCAATACCTCGAGACTTCTTGAATATTAGACATCACGCACCAGCTGTTATTGACAAAAAGACACACACTCCCACCCCTCGTCTTACCAGATTTAGCTTAATTCTCTGTTCTGCTGGTGCATGGAAAATCCCACCAGCTCTATATTTTCCGTGTTGTCGTTCATGCACGACTCGGTGAAACATAAGATATTACAGTTTTTAATGTCCCGTTGGTAGGATAATTGTAATTGTAGGTCATCAATTTTATTTTCCAATGATTGCACGTTAGGCAGTAGAACGGATGGCAGTGGGAGTTTACTCGCTAGCCTATGGATTCTCAGAAGGCAGCCCGACCTGCGCCCCCTTTTCCTCCGTATTTTCTTCATGAAAATTACGGGGATTTGGGCCTGTCCCCAGGAAAGCAGTATATCCTTCTCGTCTGACTCGGTAAAGGAAAAGGCTTCTTCTAGTTCATGGTGAGTAATCGCTGTTCTGATGTCCAGAAGTTATTTTCAGTCATAAGAGACGGTAGCAGCAACATTATGTACAAATAAATAAATAAAATAAGTTCCAAACAATGCAAAAAAAAAGAACAAAATGGCACATTTGGTTAGGAGCATGTCAGCCATTCACTTCAGCACCATCTTATCCCCATGCTCCCTTCACTTTCTCATCTCAGATAACAGTCAACACATACAGATCATAAAGAACCGTTCAAGCGGAAAGAACCACAAAGGCTCTTTATTAAAAATGTGTTGTTCACAACATTTGCATTCATTTTAGACCTTATAGCTGGAGTGGTGTTTAACCACAAAATAAATGTCATGCTATCCAAATACAGTGGCAAGAAAAAGTATGTGAACCCCATGGAATTACCTGGATTTCAGCATAAATTTGACCTGATCTTCATCTAAGTCACAACAATAGACAAACATAGCGTGCATAAACTAATAACACACACGATTGTATTGTTCTTGTCTATGTTGAATACATCATTTAAACATTCACAGTGTAGGTTGGAAAAAGTATGTGAACTCTGTGGTGGTTAATTTCTTTACTATCAAATGAGGAGAGACAAACTTATCACACAAGTCAGAGTTATACTTAAACTACATCTTTAATCACTTATTAATAAGGGAGCAGGTCAATACAACGCACACATATAAAATGAATCGATTGAGTGCTCTATGATAATGATGGCTGGTCATGGCTGGTCGACAATTCACGCTCAGATGATTTGTTGAGAGCCCCGAGACAAAAGTACAAAGGTATTTTATAGCCAAGATACACCCCTTTCAACCTACATGACGAACA
This sequence comes from Salmo salar, assembly GCF_965601325.2. NCBI lineage: Eukaryota > Metazoa > Chordata > Actinopteri > Salmoniformes > Salmonidae > Salmo > Salmo salar. The sequence continues at coordinate 5,169,909 of NC_138309.1, forward strand.
ACAGATATATAGAATGTGTCACAAGGTTAAGATTTGTATGAAAGATACCATTAATACATAGCAGACAGTATCTGCTGTGTCAACAGTTTTCATTGTGTAGAGACCAGTGTCTGGCCCTCCAACTCCAAATTGGAGCCATCTCTCCCTGGTACGGTATAGAACAGAAACATTAACTCATGCTCTGGAATGCTCTTTAGGTTTTATCACCCAAAAGACATCGTAAATCTCCTCTGTCTCCTCTGTCTGGCCCATCCTCAGTAGAACACACACACAACAGTTATACGAATACTCTATTCTGTTACATAAAACAACTATTTGATGCAATAAAAGTATTATAACATAATCTTGCAATTTTCCACCATAACCACTAGGCTAATGACTTCTCCAAAGGCTAATTGTCCAATCAATGAGACGAGATTGGAGATGTTGGTTAAAGCTGCCTTGCCCTATAAAAAACACTCAAACAATTTGAGTTTCCTATTCATGATGTGAACCATGCCTCGAACAAAAGAGATCTCAGAAGACCTAAGATTAAGAATTGTTGACTTGCATAAAGCTGGAATGGGTTACAAAAGTATCTCTAAAAATGGAGAAAGTTCAACACTGTTGGTTCTCTCCATAGGAGTGGCCGTCCTATAAAGATCACTGCAAGAGCACAGCGCAGAATGCTCAATGAGGTTAAGAAGAATCCTAGAGTGTCAGCTAAAGACTTACAGAAATCTCTGGAACATGCTAGCATCTCTGTTGACCAGTCTACGATACGTAAAACACTTAACCTCTTGGGGCTAGGTGGGACGCTAGCGTGCCACCCGTGGTGCACTCCATCAACAGCAGGTGCATTTCAAGAGCGGCAAATTTGAATCCAAATAAATGTCAAAATTCAAATTTTTCAAAAATACAACTATGTTACACCATTTGAAAGATAAACATCTCCTTAATCTAACCACGTTTTACGATTTCAAAAAGGTTTTACGGCGAAAGCATAAATTTAGAGTATGTTAGGACAGTACATTTACAAGAGTTGTGTGTAATGTTTTGTCAAGTCAAAGACAGGGTCACCAAAACCATAAAACCAGCTAAAATGATGCACTAACCTTTTACAATCTCCATCAGATGACACTCCTAGGACATTATGTTAGACAATGCATGCATTTTTAGTTCTATCAAGTTCATATTTATATCCAAAAACAGCGTTTTACTATGGCATTGATGTTGAGGAAATCGTTTCCCTCCAATAACCGGCAGTCAAGTCAGCGTCACAAATTAAATAATTAAAATTAGAAAACATTGGTAAAATATTATATTGTCATTTAAAGAATTATAGATTTACATCTTTTGAACGCAATCAACTTGCCAGATTTAAAAATAACCTTACTGGGAAATCACACTTTGCAATAATCTGAGCACTGCGCCCAGAAAAATACGCGTTGCGATACAGACTAGACGTCATGTTGGGGAGATCTAAAATCGAAAATACTATGTAAATAATCCATTACCTTTGATTCTCTTCATCAGATGTCACTTCCAGGTATCACAGGTCCATAACGAATGTAGTTTTGTTCAAAAAAGCTCATCATTTATGTCCAAAAATCTCCGTCTCGTTAGCACATGATGTAAGCCAGCCGGACTTCTCGTCATGAACGAGGGGAAAAAATATATTTCCGTTCGTTCAAACATGTCAAACGTTGTATAGCATAAATCATTAGGGCCTTTTTTAACCAGAACATGAATAATATTCAAGGTGGACGAATGCATACTCTTTTATAACGTATTGGAACGAGGGTACCCAACATGAACTAGCGCGCCAGGTGTCTAATGGGACATCAACGTTCCATGGCTCTTGTTCGGTCAGATCTCCCTCCAGAAGACTCAAAACACTTTGTAAAGGCTGGTGACATCTAGTGGAAGCAATAGGAAGTGCCAAAATATTCCTAAACCCCTGTGTTTTTCAATGGGATAGGTTTAAAGTCAATACAACACATCAGGTATCCACTTCCTGTCAGAAAATGTCTCAGGGTTTTGCCTGCCAAATGAGTTCTGTTATACTCACAGACACCATTCAAACAGTTTTGGAAACTTTAGAGTGTTTTCTATCCATATATAATAAGTATATGCATATTGTAGTTACTGGGTAGGATTAGTAACCAGATTAAATCGGGTACATTTTTTTTATCCAGACGTGCAAATGCTGCCCCCTAGACCCAACAGGTTAACAAGAATGGTGTTCATGGGAGGACACCACGGAAGAAGCCACTGCTGTCCAAAAAAACCATTGCTGCATGTCTGAAGTTTGCAAAAGTGCACCTGGATGTGCCGCAGCGCTACTGGCAAAATATTCTGTGGACAGATGAAACTTCAGTTGCGTTGTTTGGATGGAACATATAACACTATGTGTGGAGAAAAAAAGGCACAGCAAATCAACATCAAAACCTCATCACAACTGTAAAGTATGGTTTGGGGCTGCTTTGCTGCCTCAGGGCCTGGACAGCTTGCTATCATCGACGGAAAATGAATTCCCAAGTTTATCAAGACATTTTTGCAGGAGAATGTTAGGCTATCTGTCCGCCAATTGAAGCTCAACAGAAGTTGGGTGATGCAACAGGACAATGCCCAAAAACACAGAAGTAAATCAACAACAGAACAGCTTCAACAGAAGAAAATACGCTTTCTGGAGTGGCCAGGTCAGAGTCCTGACCTCAACCCAATTTGAGATGCTGTGGCATGACCTCAAGAGAGAAGTTCACAGCAGACATCCCAAGAATATTGCTGAACTGAAACAGTTTTGTAAAGAGGAATGGTCCAAAATTCCTCCTGACCGTTGTGCAGGTCTGATCCGCAACTACAGAAAATGTTTGGTTGAGGTTATTGCTGCCAAAGGAGGGTCAACCAGCTATTAAATCCAAGGGTTCCCATACTTTTCCCACCCTGCACTGTGAATGTTTACACGGTGTGTTCAATAAAGACATGGAAATGTATAATTGTTTGTGTGTTAATAAGGGACAATAACACTAAACTGACTCCATGCGAATCCTTATCTATAGACATGCTATTGGCCATGCTATTGATAATTTGAAGCAGAGCCGGTGCTGGTTACAGACACAGACTGTGTCCAAAATGGCACCTTATTCCCTACAAAGTGCACTGGTGAAAAGTTGAACACACTTACTATACATGTCAGACTTCATTTGACCCCTTTTGAAAATGCCTCTGAATGCACTATTTGGAATCAACCAAGTCATATGATAGCATAAAAGCACATAGAAGATCTCAACAAGGGGACCAGTTTGGGGGCGATTGAATTGAGTTCAGTGGACCCAGATGATAGAAAAGGTTTTCCAACACAAAATTAAAATTCACACATTGGACAGGTTCCTAAACAATCTTCCTCAGTTTCAACCAGTTTTTCCTTGTTTCATGCCTAATACGTCACCCCGCTCCTCCGCTCTCTCCACTGGCTTCCAGTCGAAGCTCGCATCCGCTACAAGACCATGGTGCTTGCCTACGGAGCTGTGAGGGGAACGGCACCCCCGTACCTTCAGGCTCTGATCAGGCCCTACACCCAAACAAGGGCACTCCGTTCATCCACCTCTGGCCTGCTCGCCTCTCTACCTCTGAGGAAGCACAGTTCCCGCTCAGCCCAGTCAAAACTGTTCGCTGCTCTGGCACCCCAATGGTGGAACAAGCTCCCTCACGACGCCGGGACAGCGGAGTCAATCACCACCTTCCGGAGACACCTGAAACCCCACCTCTTCAAGGAATACCTGGGATAGGATAAAGTAATCTTTCTAACCCCCCCTTAAAAGATTTAGATGGACTTTTGTAAAGTGGTTGTTCCACTGGATACTATAAGGTGAATGCACCAATTTGTAAGTCGCTCTGGATAAGAGCGTCTGCTAAATGACTTAAATGTAAATGTAAATGTAATATCATAAGGTGAATGCACCAATTTGTAAGTCGCTCTGGATAAGAGCGTCTGCTAAATGACTTAAATGTTAAATGTAATTCATATCCTGTTTGTAACTGTTGCAGTCAGATTGGATACAGGTCTAAACCGTAACAATGATAAAATCATTTTATGAAGGACAAAGGAAAGCCTCTTGTGAAATGGCATCCCCTCAGGGTAGTCCATAGCCCTGTAATCTCAGCGAACCTCCCACGAACACAAACGGTTTCTTTACTGAAGACACACTGCCACAATGACATACAAACATGGTCCACCCACACAGACAGTGTTGTGAAGAAGGCGCAACAGTGCCTCTTCCACCTCAAGACAGTGAAGAAATTGGGCTTGGCCCCTAAGACACTCACAAACTTTTACAGATGCACCATTAAGATCATCCTGTCAGGCTGTATCACGCCTGGAAGGCAGTCCAGAGGGTTCTGCGGTCAGCCCAACGCATCACTGGGAGCTAGCTGACTGCCCTTCAGTACATCTACAGCATCCGGTGTCACATGAAGGCCAAGAAGATCATCAGGGACCTCAGCCACCCGAGCCACAGCCTGTTCACCCCGCTATCATCCAGAAGGCAAGGTTATTACAGGTGCATCAAAGCTGAGCGAGAGACTGAAAAACAGCTTCTATCGCAAGGCCATCACACTGTTAGTCATCACTAGCCGGCCTCCACTGTCATGTCCTGACCCTGGTATGAGGTCATTTTCCCTAGTAGATTGGTCAGGGCGTGACAGGGGGGTGTTTTGTCTATGTGTTTTGGGTTTCCTGTTTTCTATGTGGGTTGTCTAGAGTTTCATTCTATGTTGTCATTTTCTATGTTGTGGCCAGGTATGGTTTCCAATCAGAGGCAGCTGTCTATCGTTGTCTCTGATTGGAAGCCATACTTAGGCAGCCTGTTTTTCATGGGGTTTTGTGGGTGGTTGTTTCCATTTAGTCTAGTGTACCTGACGGGACTGTTGTTGGTCATTTTGTTGTTTTGTTGCTAAAGTGTATTTATTAAAGACAAAGAATGAGCACTACACACGCTGCGCCTTGGTCTCCATTCAATGACCCCTGTGACATCCACCCAGTACCCTGCCCTGAACTTAGTCACTGTCACTAGCCAGGTACCACCCCGTTACTCATACCTGCACTTTAGAGGCTGCTGCATTCAAAACGTATTCAGACCCCTTGACTTTTTCCAGATTTTGTTACAGTAGAGCTTTATTCTAAAATGTATTAAATCGTTTTTTTCCATTCATCAATCAACACACAATACCCCATAACGACAAAGCAAAAACTTTTTTTTGCTAATTTATTACAACAAAACTGATATATCATATTTACATAAGTATTCAGACCATTTACTCAGAACTTTGTTGAAACACCTTTGGCAGCGATTAGAGCATTGAGTCTTCTTGGGTTTGACGCTAAAAGCTTGGCACACCTGTATTTGGAGAGTTTCTCCCATTCTTCTCTGCAGATCCTCTCAAGCCTTGTCAGGTTGGATGGGGAGCATCGCTGCACAGTTATTTGCAAGTCTCTCTCTCTCTCTCGATGTTCAAGTCCGGGCTCTGCCTTGGCCACTCAAGGACATTCAAAGACTTGCCTTGGCCACTCAAGGACATTCAAAGACTTGTGCTGAAGCCACTCCTGTGTTGTCTTGGCTGTGTGCTTAGGGTTGTTGTCCTCTTGGAAGGTGAACCTTCGCCCCAGTCTGAGGTCCTGAGCACTCGAGAGCAGGTTTTCATCAAGGATCCTCTGTACTTTGCTCCATTCATCTTTCCCTCGATCTTGACTAGTCTTCCAGTGACTGCCGCTGAAAAACATCCCCACAGCATGATGCTGCCACCACCATGCTTCAATGTAGGCATGGTTCCAGGTGTCCTCCAGATGTGACGCTTGGCATTCAGGCCAAAGAGCTCAATTTCGGTTTCCTCAGACCAGAGAATATTGTTTCTCATGGTCTGCGTCCTTTAGGTGCCTTTTGGCAAACTCCAAGCGGGCTGGCATGTGCCTTTTACTGAGGAGTGGCTTCCCTCTGGCCATTCTACCATGAAGGCCTGATTGGTGGAGTGCTTTGGGGTTGGTTGTCCTTCTGGAAGGTTCTCCCATCTCCACAAAAGAACTCTGAAGCTCTGTCAGAGTGACCATCAGGTTCTTGGTCATCTCCCTGACCAAGGCCCTTCTCTCCCGATTGCTCAGTTTGGCCGGGAGGCCAGCTCTAGGAAGAGTCTTGGTGGTTCCAAACTTCTTCCATTTAGCAATGATGGAGGCCCCTGTGTTCTTGGGAAGCTTCAATGCTGTAGACATTTTTTGGTACCCTTCCCCAGATATGTGCCTTGACAGAATCCTGTCTCGGAGCTCTACAGACAATTCCTTTGACCTCATGGCTTGGTTTTTGCTCTGACATGCACTGTCAACTGTGGGACCTTATATAGACAGTGTGTGCCTTTCCAAATCATGCCCAATCAATTGAATTTACCACAAATGGACTCCAAATCAAGTTGTAGAAACATCTCAAGGATGATAAATGGTAACAGGATGCCCCTGAGCTCAATTTTGAGTCTCGTAGCAGAGTCTGAATTCTTTTGTAAATAAGGTATTTCAGTTTTTTTTATAAATTTGCAAACATTTATAAAAACCTGTTTTCGCTTAGTCATTGTGGGGTATTATTGTAACGAGTGCGCTGAGAGTCGGGAAGCAAGTTCAGGGAGTGAGTGTTTTAATAAATAAAAGAAACAATGAACACAAAACACAAACAACGCACCGACATGAAAACAGAGTCAATAACACCTGAGGAAAGAACCAAGGGGAGTGACAGATATAGGGAAGATAATCAAGGAGGTGATGGAGTCCAGGTGAGTGTCATGAGGCGGTGGTGTGCGAGACGATGGTGACAGGTGTGCGGGATAATCAGTAGCCTGATAACCTAGAGGCCGGAGAGGGAGTATACGTGACAGTACCCCCTCCCCGATGCGCGGCTCCAGATGCAGGACTCCGTCAAAGGGCACGAGCCCGGGGATCAGGAGCGGACCGGTCACCCCTGCTGATGCGCGAGAACCTGTCACACCAGCTGAGGCACGGGAACCTTTCGAGTCAGCTGGGGAGTGGGAACATGACAGATTGGTTGAGGCAGGGGAGCCTGGCTATCTGAATGAGGCATGAAAAGCTGATGAGCCGGTGGAAGCAGGGGAGCCCGGAGATCCAGTGGAGGCATGAAATCATGACGAGCCGACTGAGGCAGGGGAGCCTGGTGATCCGGCTAAGGCACGAGAGCTGACGTGCCGGCTGAGGCAGGGAAGCCTGGCAATCTGGTTGAGGCATGAGAGCCTGTAGCAGTTCCCGGACCCGATGTCATTACTCTGACACCAAAAAAATTATGAAAGAAACACTCCCTGATGCTTCCCTTAGATGAGGTGTTATTCTGTAACGAGTGCGCTGAGAGTCGGGAAAATAAACAATGAACACAAAACACAAACAATGCACCGACATGAAAACAGAGTCAATAACAATTTCATAATTTTAGACGTCACAGCAGTATGCCCACATACTTCAGTATAGCTGCGGGGCTTACACAAGTCTGAATCCTTATAACCTAACCTTTCCTAGACATCAATGTATAGCAACATTTTTAGATGACACTGAAGAACACCAGCCACATGCATATGCACACATACTCAGCTGTGGGGCTTACAAGACCTTTTTAAAGCCTCCCACAATTACTCTCCCCATGTCAAGTCCATTTAACTCATGAGATTCCATTTCTTGCTAAAAGCCATGAGCGGGCCTGTGGCTGTGACGTTTGCCTCCTCCTAATATTAAATTATTAAATTACTGTGGAAATGACTGTATTAAATTACTGTGGATTCCACCCACTCTGTTACTAGTTTAATCCCTCCTGTTGTTTCTAGACCTAAGCTTACTACCTTTTGCATGTTGTACAGCCCAACTCTGAATTTCGCATGACAAGCCAGGGGTTATACGTTTGCTTGTTCTTGAACTGCAAATTGCACATGCTCCTTGCACTTCGTCGGTGGATGCATTGCCCCCCTCCCCCCAGTTCCCCGTCTCCTGCTGAGTGTGAATCTGCTAGTGGAAGTGGCGGTGATGATGCTGAACTGGCGGGATTAGCATCTTTGCTAGCTAAGTCATCGCCATCAAGAACAGTTTGCCCCTCACTCCTCTCCTCTGGCACTGACAGATCTCTGGCTCATTCTGGGTTCGATTCACCATCTTTCTCGGGATTTTTTTATTTTTATCCAAATCGATTGCCTTTTCTTATCCATTTTTAATGTGACTTTCCCACAATTCAAATTCAATTGGGAGACGACTAGCCTGGGCTACGTGACGTGATTAAGTAGGGATCTCTTCACTAGCTGTCAACCACTACCAAGACCTGTGTCAAGATCAGTTACTTACCCCACCGGCCCTCCCCATAACCTCTATATACAAATAAGAGAGCAGGTCTGGAATCAGTGTGGCAGGATAGGATGATTACACAGAAGGATCATCTCGCTTTTACATGATGGTCTTTCTGGGGGGCGGGAGAAAGAACGAGGAGGTAACTTGATTTAATGCTGATCGCTTTTATTCGAATGTCTACAGTGCAAACAGTTAAACAATTAATAAATCATGCTGCGAGAGGTACCGGATCCGGGCAAATAGGTGCCGGAACAAACAAAGTCAAATCTGAGAGGTGCCGTATCCTGCCGGCTCAAATGAAGCACTGGCGGCAGGGACTAGGAGACTAGTCAGGATCGAGGCAAAGATGAACGGAGCAAAGTACATAGAGATCCTTGATGAAAACCTGCTCCAGAGTGCTCAGGACCTCAGACTGGGGCGAAGGTTCACCATCCAACAGGATGACAACCCTAAGCACACAGCCAAGACAATGCAGGAGTCTCTGAATTTCCTTGAGTGGCCCAGCTAGAGCCCGGACTTGAACCCAGCTGTGTAGCAACGCTCCCCATCCAACCTGATAGAGCTTGAGAGGATCTGCAAAGAAGAATGGGAGAAACTCTCCAAATACAAGTGTGCCAAGCTCGTAGTGTCATACCCAAGAAGACTCGAGGCTGTAATCGCTGCCAAAGGTGCTTCAACAAAGTACTGAGTAAAGGGTCTGAATTTATGTAAATGTGATATTTCAGTTTTTATTTGTAATGTATTTGCAAACATTTCTAAAAACCAATTTGTGCTTAGTCATTATGGCTATGTAGATTGATGAGGGGAAAAAACGATTTAATACATTTTAGAATAAGGCTGTAATGTAACAACATTTGGAAAAGGTCAAGGGGTCTGAATAATTTCCGAATGCACTGTGTGTGTGTGTGTGTGTGTGTGTGTGTGTGTGTGTGTGTGTGTGTGTGTGTGTGTGTGTGTGTGTGTGTGTGTGGTGTACAATACCAGTCAAAAGTTTGGACACACTTACTCATTCCAGGGTTATTCTTTATTTTTTATTACTTTCTACATTGTAGAATATCAGTGAAGTTATCAAAACTATGAAATAACACATATGAAATCATGTAGTAACCAAAAAAGTGTTCATTTAAGACTGTTGGAAAAGCATTCCAGGTGAAGCTGGTTGAGAGAATGCCAAGTGTGTGCAAAGCTGTCATCAAGGCAAAGCGTGGCTACTTTGAATAATCTGAAATATAACATATATTTTGATTTGTTAGACTTTTTTTTGGTTACTACATGATTCCATTTGTGTTATTTCATAGTTTTGATGTCTTCACTATTATTCTACAATGTAGAAAATGGTAAAAACAAAGAAAAACTCTAGAATGAGTAGGTGTGTCCAAACTTTTGACTGGTACTGTATTTTTTTTTTTTATACTCCGTACTCGGACACTACTCACCCGGATATTTCTATACTTTTACTTTTAGATTTGTTTGTATTGTTAGATATTACTGCACTGTTGGAAGTAGGAACATAAGCATTTCGCTACACCAGCAATAAAATCTGCTAAATATGTGTATGCGACCAATTTGATTTGATTTGAAACTCAGAGACACACACACACACACACACACACACACACGCGCGCAAACAGACCCCTGGATTTCCTTTTTCCTCCAAGCAACTAGCCTAAATTCTTTCCTGGAATTATTGTAGAGGCTGTCACTTCCACGTGTGCTGGCTATTAACAAGAAGATAATGTCAGACTAAAAGCATCCCTTTGCTGACTAGCGGGGTCACAAGCTGTCCCCAGTCCCACGTAAACCCAAAATAACATTCATATGTAAAATATTTGGCTTCATGAACCATGCCATTCTAGACTTCATAGCCAATGTAAGTAGCGCTATTTTGTAGTGAGAATGGACTTCTAAACTGTCTGTAGTAGAATAGTTTAATATAAGTTCCACGCAGGAGCGCCTAACCTATTTGCCATGCGCTTTTTCCCGTAGCATTGTCATGACAACAGTGTGCACCTGGAGCTGCTGGCCTTTGAAGACGATACACACACTAAAATCCGAAATAAATGATTGCTGTGTTTCGTTGTTTGGTCTAAAAAAACATTGGAGCAATGGCTACTATTTAAATGTATGAAAAGTGAAGCATAGCTATAGCTCTGGATTGTCAAACAAAGGCAGAACAAGTGCACTGTCTTTCCAAGTGACAAGCACAATAAAGAACGACCAAATCCGATTTCATCACATACCTTCTTTACAAAGAGGTCTTCCAATCCAAGTAGATAACTCCAGACCGTTTTGGAATGTTCGTTTATGTAGGCTACTTTACAGAAGCCGAAAGATTCTAGGACTATTATTCAAAAGACTGTACAAGTCAAATAAATATCCACTGTAGAACAGCTGTCATATTAGTCCCAAAAAGTACATTTAACATAACCGACGTGTGAAAATCAACAGTCTAACTCAACAGTATATCCCGCTATTCTTGATCCCACGTTTCACCTCTGAACGGGTTGCTCGCCCCGCCTCACTCACTTCACTGGAAATCCTCCTAAACAACGATGTTTAATCCCCACCGCTCAGGGTCACCATATGCACATTATCTCAAACCCTTATTTAAATGTTTTAATTGCCTTGCCCAGTTGACCACGGTGCCATTCTAGTATTGAGAGAGGGTTAAGAGATGTACGTCAGATTATTCATAGTTCAAAATGCACAATTAATGTAGAATTAATATTATAGCCCCTGTTCAATCTCTCATGATACACTTCAAAGTCCTAACTCTGACGAACATAAATAATTATTTGAACACTCCATGGTTCAAACACACCGAGTGACATGTCAATGCAAAAGCTCTGTGCAGTAGTTTATGCAAGGCATTTCTTTGGTATATGATGATAGCTTAGAAAACCCCTGCATTATTGATGTATATAAACTGTTTATGTTAGTTATCCTCTAATATATTGTAAAAACAAATACATAATATGAAAAATGTGGCACTGTAATAAAGTATAAGCTACAGCCACAAACAATAAGTCTACCCAAGCCTACCCCACTGTTTGCATATTTTGCATTACTCATCTCATGTGTATATACTGTATTCTATACTATTCTACTGTATCTTAGTCTATGCCGCTCTGACATTGCTCATCCAAATACTCATATATTCTTAATTCCATTAATTTACTTTAGATTGTGTGTATTGTTAGATATTACTTGTTAGATATTACTGCACGTTGGAGCTAGAAATACAAGCATTTCGTGCAATAACATCTGCTAAACGCGTGTATGTGACAAATACAATTTGATTTGATTTGAAAAATATGACGCTAAGAAATTCATACTTAAAAGTTAAGCTCTGTTTATGTTTTTCTTGTAGAGGCTACATGTTCATCTTGCTGTTACATGTTTGGCTACCTAATCCGAATGCCAGAACTGAAGTCCCTTCTGGGGGGAGAAAAAGTTGTTCTATTGTATTCTATATGCATTTACTGAGTTGGGAAAAGCGTATTTCTTAAATCTAATGTCCTTTACCCAGATCAGTTGGTTTTCTCGAAAGGTGCACGTTTGCGTAGTGCCGCTAGATGACAGCAGATGTCTGCAAAATAATAAGATTAGGCGGGACAGTTTATTTTGGCGTTGTTTCTGCGACGCTGTGATATTCATATAACATAAAATAAATGGAATAGAAACAATGGAAAATAAAATAAATTCTACATTTGACTGGTATTCGTAAAACGTGTGTATGTGAGTTTTTGTTTGTTTTTGATGTTTTGTGTGACTATTGATAGGTTGTGTAAACTGTTGTTGCTTAATAAATTAGATGTAGGCTACCTGTATCAATAGTCATAATAAAATAAATTGTAAAACAAGAATAAGTGATATCAGTATGCATAATGTGCTTAATACAATAATAGAAAAACATATTTTTGAGATCTAACCTTCATATACAGTGATATTTAAAAAAAATAAAAGGTTGTCAAATTCAACTAACAAATTGTGTAAAACAATTACAATAGATTTGCAATGCACCGTGGGAAACGTAGTTCTTATGGCCATATTCCCGAATGAATTATACGCATACTGAACTTGCTTTGGCCCCTTGGAGATTCCCTTCCTGGGGTGTTTGATGTAACGTAGGCTACATGATGACTGTATTCAGTACCTAACCTAACTCAATGAATGATAAATGAGAGCTAGTAAAACAAATAGCTCAAGGATACACTGGAGTGAGAAGGTAATATTGAACAGTGTACTGTTGTTGGCAGCTAACGCTCGTCAAAGTGCAATTTCTGAGATAACTTCTCATTTGGCTAATACAGAAAAGTAAACACGTTCGAAAATCAAGAAAGGACCAGCTTGTCCTCAACCTTACATCACCAGCTACGCGTTTTGAGGTAAGAATCCTTTAGACATTGATTGTAGAATCAAAAATAGAAAACCTGTGACAATATCGATTATGTCAATATATATTCGCGGTATACGGTTGTCTTTGTTTACAATTGTCACCCGGCTTCCTTGTCTCCCGCTGTCCCGCATCATCCCAGTATGGGATTTATTGCTGCTACATTGTAGGTAAACTGACAAACTCGTGCTGCTTTCCTGTGAAACTTTGTTGCGAGTTGTTTTATTTTGCCGCGGTAGGAACATGATGACAGTTGAACTAGCCATTGCTCTCTAGCTAACCCTCATGGCTGTGAGCAACATAGGATATGGTTAGACTGTCTGTCTGTCTGCCCTGTATGATTAGTCTAGCATGCCATAGAGAAGAGTAGAATAGACTACCCTATAATTCATTCCTAAATGCTAAATGGAACTAAAATGTGACATGGCCTATGGAAGAAACGTTGTCAAATAAATGACTGTAATGCTTTCCCAATATGTATGTGTCTTGCACTTTAAAACTGATGTTTAAAGACTGCACTGTAGCCATAATACTTTGTCTACTGAAAGCAGCTTTCTGGTTGTGTGCTTGGGAGATGAGGATTAAAAGCACTCCTTGATTTAGGGAACATGAAAATTACTCCTATGACAAAGCTTGTGTTATACTTCACAGTCAGGACAATATTCCATGCTGGCAACCTAAATGTAAATCATATTGATGCCATTTGCCTCACTGGGTGGGGACAGATTGTGCTTTCGTTTGTGACTACTGAATGAACCAAATCTCTCGCTGGTACTGACTCTCTCTCAAATGCACACTCTCTCTGTGTCTTTTGCTCTGTCTTGCTCTGTCTCTGTCTGAGACCCAGCTGGTCTGCCTCACTGACAGGTGTCTACAGGAACAGGTGCATTGTAACAAAGGGTTACAGTTATGGCTGTGTGTTTGGTAGTGGGGTGGGGGGGGGGGTGGGGGGGAGAAAGAACATGCTGGGTGTGTTTTTTTCTTTCTTCTTCTAATCAGCAATGCTGTAGATAAACCGCAGGGTATTCGATTGTTGGCTACTTGTCATCTGTTAAGTGTCAATGTAATGTTGCAACAGCCTACAAGGCTTACTAATGCCAATGCAATGTGTTCTCAGTTTATCTTTGTGCAATTGGGGAAGTGTGTTGTGTAGGCTATAGCTTTTGATCGACACAAATGTCAGTATCATGTTTTACATTTTCATACAGTTGGGCTTTGCTATGTAAATGATCCAGTATTTGACAAGTCGGACTAGTTTGGGTTCTTCTTTCAACACGTGGCAACAGGAAGAGGTCTTCCACAGAGGCCCACACACACAGAGAGAGAGAGAATTACTGTCAGCATCAGACAATTATGGGCAAGCCGAGTCACCACTCCCTGTTCTACTAAACCAAAAATATAATATTAGGATGAGCAATGTCAGAGTCCAGAGTATATATATGTATATTGTCACGTCCTGACCATAGAAAGCTGTTATTTTCTATGGTAGAGTAGGTCAGGCCGTGACAGTCTTCTAGTTTAGTTTTTCTATGTTGTCATGTTCTAGTTTTGTATTTCTATGTTGGGTTTTGTTTGGGATGATCTCCAATTAGAGGCAGCTGGTCCTCGTCTCTAATTGGAGATCATACTTAAGTCGTTTTTTTTTTCTACCTGGGTTTGTGGGAGATTAATTTTGAGTAGTGTGTTTCACCTCTGCGTCACGGTTTGTTGTTTTGTCATTCAGTTTATTTATGTATTGCATAGTTTCACAGTATAAATAAAATGTGGAACAACACACACACTGCACTTTGGTCCGCTCCGTCCTACGACATCCGTGACATATATATATAATATATTTTACTTATTTATACCCCAGACTCCAACATTGCTTGTCCAAATATTATATATTGCTTAATTCCATTATTTTACTTTTAGATTTCTGAGTATTGTTGTGAATTGATAGATATTGATAGATAAGTATTTCACTACACCCGCAATAACATCTGCTAAATATGTGTATGTGACCAATAGGATTTGATTTGAAACTATGAAGAAGAAAAAAACATGTGTATATATATATACACAATACCAGTCAAAGGTTTGGACACACCTACTCATTCAAGGGTTTTTCTTTATTTTTACTATTTTCTACATTGTAGAATAATAGTGAAGACAACACTATGAAATAACACATATGGAATCATGTAGTAACCAAAAAAGTGTTGAACAAATCAAAATATTTTAGATTCTTCAAAGTAGACACCCTTTGCCTTGACAGCTTTGCACACTCTTTGCATTCTCCCAACCAGCTTCATGAGGTAGTCACCTGGAATGCATTTTAATTAACAGGTGTGCCTTGTTAAAAGTTCATTTGTGGAATTTCTTTCCTTCTTAATGCGTTTGAGCCAATCAGTTGTGTTTTTTTCTTAAACTATGAATTAACACATATGGAATCATCTATTATGTCTTCACTAGTATTCTACAATGTAGAAAATAGTAAAAATGTAGAACAAACCCTTGAATGAGTAGGTGTGTCCAAACTTTGGACTGGTATGTGATGCATAGACATTATGGACAGTATGTGGATAGAATATTTAGTATATCTGTAGAATACATAAAATATACAGCAATAGTTGAATAGCACATAGTATATACATATGAAATGAGTAAAACTGTGTGTAAACATTATTAAAGTGACCAGTGATTCCATGTACATAGGGCGGCAGCCTCTAAGTTGCAGGGTTGAGTAACCGGGTGGAAGCCGGCTAGTGACAGTGACTAAGTTCAGGGCAGAAGCCAGTTAGTGATGCCTATTTAACAGTCTGATGGCCTTGTGATATAAGCTGTTTTTCAGTCTTCCTGTCCCAGCTTTGATGTACCTGTACTGACCTCTTCTTCTGGATGATAGCGGAGTGAACATGCCATGGTGGTTGATGTCCTTGATGATCATTTTGGCCTTCCTGTGACATCGGGTGCTGTATTTTTTTTATTTTTCCTTTATTTAACTAGGCCAATCAGTTATGAACAAATTCTTATTTGCAATGACAGCCTAGGAACAGTGGGTTAACTGCCTTGTTCAGGGGCAGAACGACAGATTTTTACCTTGTCAGCACGGGGATTCGATGTCCTTGAGGGCAGGCAGTGTGCCTCCGGTGATGCGTTAGGCAGACCGCCAGTCATGAGTAGCCTAGCCTACTGCAATTTACTTATAACAATACAAATAGGCTACAGTATTTGTATAGTATTTATCCGTTTTGATCTCTTGAATGCAGCCCTTCGCGTTCTCTGCCCAACATACCAATGCGCATGCGCACTGCTGACTCGCTGTAATCCTCTTTTAGGCAGAGATTGCATCTGCATCACTGCATTTATCAGAGAGGGAGAATTAAACCCCATGGGGAAAAATATATAAATATAATGGAAAACAGCCCCCGGTGCAAAGACATTCTGTGGGCCCAGGATAGAGCATTGCAGTATGGGTAGTCATTTATTTCTGAAGCGACAACGGGGCCGAAACGAGGATCAGCGTCATAAAACACCGGAATTATGAGATGAGCACACGAGAATGGACCAGGAGGAAGAGAGTGGAATTTGCGTTTAATATCTATTCTGGATGAGACTGTTTAATTCAAATGTCACGTTTTTAATAACCTGTTATGTCGGCTCAGTCCCTTCCCTCAATACCATTTAGTCAGCTCCTGAGTTAGTCACTGGAAACTGGCAGCTTTCTACAATTTTAGCCTACATGGTTTATTCTGAATTCGCCCGTTTTGCAGCTCTGGCACCGACGGTAATTCGATACATTGTTAAATGTTTCTGCACGCATTTGTAGGCAAAGCTTTACCACATTGTAGTTCGCTACATTTTAATAAGCAAGGCTGTATTGGCATAAACAAAATATGTGTCATTATCAATATTGGCGCGGCTCATCTGATAGGGACGGGTAGCCTATAACTAAGAGCCATTGTAGAGACTTGAGCTTTTTTATGGCGATAATTAATATAAGGGAGATTGAATAATAGAAGTGAAGTAGCCTATTGTAATATTTACGCGTGTTAGAGGCACCAGGCAGCCAACGGTTGTTGTCTTTGGAATAAAACATGCATGTGCATATAATTAGACTTAACGCCTTCGTTGGACTCCTCACCCGGAATGCACCATCGTAGTTCCCCATACCTACTCGCTATGACAGGTTGGCACACACAAAGCCTACTGTACACACAGATGAACCACCAGACCGGCCGTATCATCAACGGGATCATCAGACTGAAGTAAAGCTCCGAATAGGCTACCCGACATCTCCCGTGTTGTAACAGGGCCGCACCGGCAAAGGACTGCAGACCATAAGAAGGTTGCACTTGTCGAATATTTATTAGAACTTCTCTGTCAGTTGGGACTGGGAGCAGTAGCCTATTCCAATTTTCATTGTGGTCCGTTCGTGTTCTACACTGCACTCTATCGCAGACACGTTGTCTTTGGGTTGTGTTCAATTTCGAAGTTCATGTTTGTTTTAATGTTAAAGTAGCTACCTATTCGGGACATTGTTTCAATCAGAGTTGCCAGTTGTGAATAGTACGACGTTTCAACCACCAAGAAATGGTGGTTCGAGTATTCTGCTGTAGTAGCTGTAGGCAAGTGTCAAAATTTGAAGGATGAGCCTTGGATATTCGATTCAGAGCTTCAGTCAGTGTGGCAGCAGTGCCTGCACACAGAATCACTCACAATCTGAGACTGCTTCTCAGATAAACATTACAGTAAAAAACAATACAAAACGAAATTATTTTTTAATTTTGGTGTATTGAGTTAAAAGCTTATTTAAAGCCATATTAAAAGTATGAAAGTATTTGAAAATAGCAAAACAAATCTAGATTATCCATGTCATGGTTTGGTCTGAATTTGACAAACTCATTCTGGCTCAAGTGCTAAAAAAGAAACGCCCCAGACATCTGCCAGTCACTTTTCAGTTCCTATTTGGTTCTGTTTTTTTATTCCTGTTTTGTCCAGCACAACAAAAACAGTCGAGTGCCTCAACTGTGCCATATTATCTCAGAGATGTTGATTGACGGAGGACTACGTCATCTCTGTGTGTGTCACACATGGACACAGGAAGTGGCAAAGGGTTCAAGCATGCTGGACCAGGTATGAGACTGCACATGCCACGGAGGAACACTGCAGGTTGTGCAGACAACATGGCCCTCATAGTTAGTTAAGAAGGCTATGACAGAGAGAATTAGTACACACTTCAGAGAAGAGAGGAGTATGTGAGTTATTTTCAGTGCCACATTGGAATCAATGCTCGGGGCAACCAATTACAGTTTTGATTGAACACTTCTTCCTGCTCGCTGTGGGAAATCCACCCTGATCTGGACTTTGAGACTTCCACTTGTTTTTTTGATTACTCCTGATATCCTCGTTATTGCCTTTTCCATTCGATATTTTTGGATATAGCCATCTTCAAGCACATTTGGAGTCACATAACAGGATGAAATCTGTCCCTTTTTTAAAATAGGGGTTGTTTCGAATTGTGCCAGTTGGAAGTTTGGCAGGACTAAGAACACATGAACAGGGTTTTCATCGTGCCTAGACTACCTTTTTCTCCTATCCCCACCCTCAAACTGTAATCCTGAGACTGAGACATAAGGCACTGTCACTCCTCTACTCCCTGTCCCACGCACTTTGCGGGTTCAAAGGGTGAGAACCCCAGTAGACTGAAAAAGTTGTCGCCGTGGTGATGGGGAGTTCTGCCTCCTCTCTCACCGCAGAGACCGAGTCGGACCACGGGTTCCGGAGCACCCCGTACCCGTCGTCGCCTCCTATGGGCTGGCTTAGGAACAGCCATAGCAGCCCAGTGTGGGGCACCACCTTCATTACGCGCCAGCAGCAGCCACCACTTCCATACAGAGAGCGCAGGTAAGAGCCAACACCTTAGTCCACTGCACCTGGGCGACAGGGCCAGACTGGTCAGGCCTGTTGATGGCCAGCAAGCAGAGAAATGGGCCATGCTCTGCAACACTAGGGGTTGTATTACACAGGGATTGATGTCACTGGGAGCAGTTAGAGCGAGCATAAAGGACAGATGGCTTTGTTGTGCAGATCGCGATATTGTGATAGGTGTTGTGTGTTTTATTTGAGTGGTATCCTAAGGGTGTTTTGACATTTTTAGTGTGGCAATTCTCAGAGCTCTCAGATCCACTTTAAATCGGACACCAGCCGCTGCCTTAGACACGATCTACTGTAGACTATTATGTCATATTCAAGCCTTTTCAATAAAATCGCTTTATATGCACTGACAATATTAGGGTATCATTAAATCTTACAAAATATTATTAAATCAAAAGTATTATTCCAAATTTGATCTAAACAAAGTTCCACTTTGATATTTTGATATCCAATATCATATCCAAAATCCACTTGTGCTGGATTTGTCATCTGACAATCCCACCTCTTAGTACCTCCTACAGCTCTATGTGCCGAATTGGATTGGTGTACCAAGTTGATTCCACCCATGGAGTGACCTAGGCACGAGCGACCCAGGCACAAACTCTCTCGCTGGGTTGATTGGGGAGCTTGTATCATGGCAAATACTTTGGAGGGCGACCAGACCAGAAGACTTTTGATTCCATGCCATCGTCTTCGCTTGAGAACACGATGGCCGCCACTGTGCAGATGGCAGAGTCCTACCTGCAAACTGACTGACCACCTAGTGTAATTAATAGTGTTGTAGTCTATAAAACCTTGGAGGATTCTCCAATCTCATTCCACATTCCGTTAGCTTAGGGGGGAAGAGGCCTGGTCATTTTCTGAGAAGGACGTGAATGTGAAACCGGGCGACGCATTTCTAGGTGTGAAATAGGTTTGTATGTCAGTTCTCCAGGAAGGAGAACAGTGGAGCTGCTATCGGCTTCCTCCTCCGATGTATTGAGGTTATTGCTGAGTCACTACAGGCATCAAGTCCAGTTGTTAGGTATTGAGTTTCAGAAAGCCTATCAAATATCCTTACAATGGATGTCATTGTTTATTCAGCGTGGGCCTCCTCTATCTCTCATCTCTTGCTACTCTTGTCTGTGCTTGTCAATACTTTGCAATTGCCCCTCAGTTAACAGTCAAACTTTAGAATCTCTTGGAGAGGTCTTGTAGGGTTCCGATTTAACTGTGCATAAGGTAGGTTGTGCCTGCTTGGGCTGAAGGAAGTGCCTGTCTTTATTATTAGTAGGCCTATTTTATACGAGTAATGATAGAAAGTCTAGTTTCCTCTGCCAGTATCGGTTTGCATCATCATACACTGACCTCCTTTATTGTTTTGGGAGACCCTCTTCCACGGTGTTCATGTGCATCCCCATAGCAACAAGCCTCTGTCTCCATCACCAATCAGACTCCAGCCTCAGTCAGCTGAGCTCATAATACATGAATGCACATCTCACCACACGTACAACCACTCGATGCGTCACGCGATGCCTGCGCCCCTGCCACCTCTTCTTTCTCCCGAAAGCCAGGGCTTATTGCCCCATCCGTCCCTGCATGGTTCTCTGTCTCTGCAACACTTTATCTGCTGAAACCCAGTCGGACAGTTTCCTCTGTTTAAAGATTCAAACGTCTGCAGCTGTCTTCCCCACTGACAGATTCACCCATCAAATATGAGCGCCGGTCATGAAATATTCAGAGGGTACAGCCAGAGGTCAGGTGCTTTTTTTCTCACAATGTTGTGTTCGAAAAACCACAGATTCCCGTCCAGCTCGTAAAGCTCTCATCCGGCAAGAACATGCTCAGGCCTTGCTACTCTGCAAGGTTGCTGTTCTATCTAGTGTTTGCACTACACCAAATACCCTAGTTTCAGACTCCTAATTATCCTTACACCTCTGAAGACTAGCCACTTCCATGCCAGTCAGAAGAACATAGGTGTTTTATCTCTGAACACTCAAAAGCTGGTTTCTACACCGACTGTTGGATAAGGGGAAACATGGAGTGTTAACAACACTCGTGGAGACTAGAGGTCCAGGCTGCCGATGTGTCCAGCCAGAGACATGCCATGTACAGTGTACTGTATGTGAACCCTTTGGATAGAGCACCCCCGTATCCACTTCGACAGAGCATTAGTGGATAAGGTGGAAGGTTTTAAGCTCCTCGATGTACATATCACCGGCAAACTGAAAAGATCCACGCACACACAGTGTGGTGAAGAAGGCGCAACAGCGCCTCTTCAACCTCAGGAGGCTGAAGAAAATGTGGCTTGTCACCGAAAATACTTTTACAGATGCACAATCAAGAGCATCCTGTCGGGCTGTATCACCACCTGGTACGGCAACTGCACCGCCCACAACTGCAGGGCTCTCCAGAGGGTAGTGTGGTCTGCACAACGCATCACCAGGGGCAAACTACCTGCCCTCCAGGATACCTACAGCACCCAATGTCACAGGAAGGCAAAAAAGATCATCAAGGACAATAACCACCCGAGCCACTGCCTGGTCACCCCGCTTCCATCTAGAAGGCAAGGTCAGTACAGGTGCATCAAAGCTGGGACAGAGAGATTGAAAAACAGCTTTGATCTCAAGGCCATCAGATTGTTAAACAGCCATCACTAGCACAGAGAGGTGGCTGCCTACCTACAGACTTGATATCATTTGGCCACTTTAATAAATGGAACACTAGTCACTTTAATAATGTCACTTTAAGAATGTTTACATATCTCGCATTACTCATCTCATATGTATATAATGTATACTGTATCCTTTACTATCTATTGCATCTTAGCCGTTCTGTCACTGCTCATCCATATATTTTATACTGATATATTCTTATTCCTTTACTAGATTGTGTGTATTAGGTTTTGTTGTGGAATTTGTTAGATATTACCTGTTATATACTGCTGAACTGTCGGATCTAGAAGCATAAGAATTTCACTACACTCGCAATAACATCTGCTAACCATGTGTATGTGACCAATA
The DNA here is from genome assembly GCF_965601325.2 of Salmo salar. Classification (NCBI taxonomy): domain Eukaryota; kingdom Metazoa; phylum Chordata; class Actinopteri; order Salmoniformes; family Salmonidae; genus Salmo; species Salmo salar. The sequence goes on from NC_138309.1 coordinate 5,191,582, forward strand.
ACATTTGATTTGATTTGTTAGGGGAGAGACATTTTGAATCAAGGCACTGCAGATAGTGCTGATGACTGGGAACTTGCCCACAGTGATGAACTGTTCCGTCCGAACCACGCATGAACAAGATAATCTATATTTGGAGAGCCTGTTCCTGTCCTGCCCTTGACTTTGGTGCAGGGCATGTGATGTCCATAGCCTCTTCGTCGCAAAACTCCCGGATCTTCTCAAAAAGAAACGTTTGTCTAGCTGTGTCCCATCCAGGTGGTGCTTGTACAGGCAGACCATCTATGGGAGGAAGGATGTCAGCATTGTGCAGCAGCTGAAACCTGGTCCCGACTGAGTCGGAACACTCCTTGGTGACAATGCCAGGCTCCAGAGCATCGAAGCTGTAAAACAGGAAATACATTTTTTTTTTCTTCTGTGAGATCAATAAAAGTAGTGCCAATAATGTTGGAGGTAAATTAAATAATCAAAAACGTGTTTATGCTTTACATACCAAGTGTTGTCATCGATTCCTTAAAAAGATGCCACACCGCTGCTTTTGTCACATGGGATGGCAGCATGTTTCCATCAAAGTGTTTGTGTCCTGGGTGACGTCCTGGTATTACTATTGCATTATCCTCTGCGTAGTTGTTGATGAAGTTCACAACTCGCTGCAAGACCTCATGCTTCAGATGTAACCTGTGTTGGGCCAGCTCTCTTTTTGATGGGCGGCATTAGACCATTCTCCTTGTATGACTGGTGGAGGAAAGTCGGGCGTGTTCTACTGATGCTGAAAGACAAATTCCAGATACAAATATTTTGGCATTATTATACAATAGATGGCCGTAATCACCGTCAGACAGACCTGGCTAACTTTATAGATCATGTAATCATCTGGCAAAGTGGAGTCTTTTGTTTAGACATGCTAGCTAAACAATTAACCATAATCCTAATCCATAGTGTACTAGCAATACAAACCGATTGTCATAGCTAGCTAAAGTTAACCAAATAGGTTCAATGTTATCGAGTTAGCTAGCTAACATTAGGCTATAGCTAGCAATGCAAATGGGATTCTGAGAACATTACTACACACAGATCATAAACGTAATGTTAGCTAGCAAGCCAGCCATCTAACGTCAGCTAGCTAGCTAACAGTAAGCAATGAAAACAACTTTCTGACAAAATTAGAAACGCATAATATCTGAAACTGTAGCTAGACTCTTACCCGTATACATGGATGAACGCTTCATGACAGACTGCAACCCCTTTCATTAAATAAGACCTCCTGTGTTGTTTTGTTTGTATAGCTTGCTTGACTCGTTGTTGGCTCGTGGTTCACACTGACTGTGTGCAATGCCATAATAATCATAAGCTTTAGCCCCCACCCAAACTCTGACCATTTTACTCGCCCTAGCAGAGCTGGTTAGGCTGTTTTCATGTCATCCAGAGCGTTGGTGACTGTAACTGCATCTGGCAACAATTGAATTACGCTTTTTTTTTGTTGCCTTAACCAACTAGGCTCCTAATTTAACCATTTTATTCATATTTACAGATGGCATACAAGTTTGTTATTAAGGCACATGAAAGTTCACGTGTTTGAGATGGCATTTCTGCCAAAAAACACATTTTGATAAAAAAAAAATAGTTTATGTTCAAACGGCTCTCCTGTGAAGTAGTGACCCGCGACATATGCCTAGTTTCCTGAAACGTGTCCCATATTTCATGTCTATAGACATGGCTGTAGTGGACCCAATGCATAATCTTTTACTGGGGACAGCAAAACACGTATTTACCATCTGGAAGAATATTGGTGTGCTGGATGAATACTGGAATACTAAGAAATATTAAGCTTAGCATGCAAACCTCACCGGCCACATTTGTCAACCAGCCTTTTTAGCTTGTTCTTTAATCAATGACACCTTTTGTGTTTTATGTTTTTTGATAACATTTGATCTATTTTATTGCCGTGCTTGTTTTTTCCTTTTATTGTTTTAAGTGTGTTGCTATTTTAAATGCACTTCAAGCAAAGCTTGAATTGAGGTTTGATTTGATATTGGATCTTTAAATGATGATTGAATGAATATAGACTGCATTAACTTTGTAGTTTATTATTCTTATTATTAACTTCTTATGGCTCAAATCCCGTTAACGGGATCGATTTGACAACATTCGGTGAAATGGCAGAGCGCCAAATTCCAAAACAATTATTAAAAATATTTAACTTTAATACATTCACAAGTGCAATACACCAAATTAAAGCTGAACTTCTTGTTAATCTAGCCACCGTGTCAGATTTCAAAAAGGCTTTACGGCGAAGGCAAACCATGCTGTTATCTGAGGATAGAACCCCATCAAACACAGACAATCATATTTCATCCCACCAGGGGCGACACAAAAGTCAGAAATAACGATTTAATTCATGCCTTACATTTGAAGAACTTCTTCTGTTGGCACTCCAATATGTCCCATAAACATCACAAATGGTCCTTTTGTTCGATTAATTCCGTCGTTATATCTCCAAAATATTCATTTATTTGGCGCGTTTGATAAAAAAAACACCGGTTCCAACTCGCGCAACATGACTACAAAATATCTTAAGTTACCTGTAATCTTGATCCAAACATTTCAAACAACTTTCCTAATACAACTTTCGGTATTTTTACGTAAATAATCAATAAAATTTAAGATGGGATAAACTGTGTTCAATACCGGAGGAAAACAAAGTGGCGCGTTCCAGGTCGTGCGCATCAAAACATTAGAGAGCCCTAGGCTGGACCCTCGTTCTGGACAGCCGTACTTCTTCATTTCTCTAAAGAAAAACATCAACCAATTTCTAAAGACTGTTGACATCTAGTGGAAGCTATAAGAACTGCAAGCATATTTCTATTAAAACAGGTTTACCATAGAAAACCAATGGAAAACAGATTGACCTAAAAAAAAAATGTCCCTGGATGGATTGTGCTCGGGTTTTCACCTGCCAAATCAGTTCTGTTATACTCACAGACATTATTCAAACAGTTTTAGAAACGTTAGTGTTTTCTATCTAAATCTACCAATTATATGCATATCCTAGCTTCTGGACCTGAGTAGCAGGCAGTTTAGTTTGGGCACACTTTTCATCTGGACGTGAAAATAGCGCCCCCAAGCCTAGAGAAGTTTTAAGCCATTTTTTGAATGTATGAACTAGGTTATAGGCCTACTAAATAGATGTTTGGAGTAGGTTTCCTGCTGAGCTGAACTGGGTGTGATATGGGGATAATAGACACGGTCTTAGGGGCTATTATTATGTGTAAAGATCCATGGCCTTCCAGAGCTGACTGGTCAAGTTCTGTTTTTATTCTAACTTCTCAATACTAAGCTTCTACTTCTTATCATTAAAGATATTCTGACTTTCATGTACAGACGCGGAAACAGGCCATTTTTACGAAGTGTTGGATTATTTATTCATCTGCATATAGGGCAAGAGCTGATGAGTTTTGCCTGTATAATATCACCAGAGGCCATGGGTTACGTTATACTGAAATAAATCCAGCTGTGTACACCTAGACAAAGAAAACAAACAGATCTAGGCCTTGATATGCTATTAATTCTCTCATATGACCTGGTGTTCTCACACAGCCCTATTTGTTTTTGACACTTACCACATTGCCCTCTTTAGAAGAAATGAATGGGCCATTATTATGAAGTGCAGGATACTTCTGTCTTCTTCTGTTACCACACAGTCAGTCTTGTGGTTTTGAGTGTTTTCACGTCTAAGCATACATGTTGAAAAACCTCGTGAATGTCTTCACTTCTTTTACTCTTAAAGCTTTAGTCTTTATCACTTAGTCAAATTGTCACAAAAGCTTAGGTGTCTTATCCCGAAAACTGCAGTTTCTTTTCATTCCTCAAACTTATCACCAAAGTGTCTCTTACTACTGACCAAGGTCTCAATGTCACCAAGCTCTCTGTTATCATGTAACCAAAGTTCAGTGTGCCACACCTGACGTTTTGTCTACTATCACTGAAGTACTCAATATCTAAAGCTTCATTCCTCTGATCATACTGTAGTAGAGAGATGTCTGCCATCACTAGTGCTGGCTGTAGAATCAGATGAGTAAAGTAGAGAAAATGTACTTTTATGTCCCTATCTTTCTTTTACTCAGCTCTGAGTCATCAGTCTTTGCCTCACTCATCAGGGAGTGGAAGGGTGGGAATGAGTAACGCTGTTAAAAATAAAATAAAAAAGTAAAAATATATACAGGACCAGTTTGGACAAACCTACTTGGCATTCTCTCAACCAGCTTCATGAGGAATTAGTCTTGAAGGAGTTCCCACATATGCTGAGCAATTGTTGGCTGCTTTTTCTTCATTCTGCCGTCCAACTCATCCCAAACCATCTCAATTGGGTCCAGGTCAGGTGATTGTGGAGGCCAGGTCATCTGATGCAGCACTCCATCACTCTCCTTGGTTAAATAGCCCTTACACAGCCTGGAAGTGTGTTTTGGGTCATTGTCCTGTTGAAAAACAAATGATAGTCCCACTAAGCGCAAACCAGATGGGATGGCGTATCGCTGCAGAATGCTGTGGTGTGACCTTAGTGTCTCCTCCAGAGGAGGCTACGCTAAGCAAAGGTAACTCGGGCTAATTACCTGCTGAAGCGCCAGTCTTATCTGGGCACAGCTCACCATGACTAGGCCGCCGCTGTCCGACTTAGCCCCAGTGGGCACCAGAAAAAAGGCCTGTGTCATTTCTGAAATATATTGTGCCCACCAATGCTAAAGTGCCATACTAAAGTAGTATCTAGCATGCTGATAGACTGAAGGAATAGAAACCGAAGTCATTCCTGCTGTCTTCAGAGATGATGTAGCCTAGTATGCCTCTATTTGTTCTAGCTGACTACCTCCAAGGCATTGTAATAAACCTCTTATTTTGCTTCTACGTCGTTGTCCCACCTCATCCCTGATTCTACATTTCACAAAAACAATCCCCAACACCAGGATCCTTGATGTCAGACCCCGGGGCTGTATGGATTACCTGCATTATTAGTAGCAGCTAGCCCCCCAGGTGAGTGAGGCTGGAAACAACACACCACCATATCCACCCAATGATCGGGCCAGGTAGAATTGTAGCTAGCCACAGGGGAACCTAGGAGGAAACTCTTTTAGCAGTGCAGTGGTCACACAATCTTTTCTCTACTGAGTTAAAAAATAAAAAATGTAACCCCTCCACCCCTTTTCGGAGGACAAATATCTTTGTTTTTTTACAGCTTTTTTGCTACATATACATTTTACATACATGGTACTTTTATACAGTTGAAGTCGGAAGTTTACATAAACTTAACTCGTTTTTCAACCACTTGACAAATTTCTAGTTAACAAACTGTAGTTTTGGCAAGTCTGTTAGGACATCTACTTTGTGCATGACAAGTAATTTTTCCAGCAATTGTTTACAGACAGATTATTTAACTTATCACAATTCCAGTGGGTCAGAAGTTTACATAAACTAAGTTGACTGTGCCTTTAAACAGCTTAGAAAATTCCAGAAAATGATGTCATGGCTTTAGAAGCTTCTGATAGGCTAAATGACATCATTTGAGTCAATTGGAGGTGTACCTGTGGATGAATTTCAAGGCCTAACTTCAAACTCTGCCTCTTTGCTTGACATCATGGGAAAATAAGACCTCAGAAAATAAATTGTAGACCTCCACAAGTTTGGTTCATCCTCATCTGTACAAACAATAGTACGCAAGTATATACACCATGGGACCACGCAGCCGTCATACCGTTCAGGAAGGAGATGCACTCTGTCTCCTAGAGATGGACGTACTTTGGTGTGAAAATGCAAATCAATACCAGAACAACAGCAAAGGACCTTGTGAGGATGCTGGAGGAAACAGGTACAAAGTATCTATATACACAGTAAAATGAGTCCTATATCGACATAACCTGAATGGCAGCTCAGCAAGGAAGAAGCCACTGCTCCAAAACCGCCATAAAAAAGCCAGACTACGGTTTGCAACTACACATGGGGACAAAGATTGTACTTTTTGGAGAAATGTCCTCTGGTCTGATGAAACAAAAATAGAACTGTTTGGCCATAATGACCATCGTTATGTTTGTAGGGAAAAGGGGGATGCTTGCAAGCCGAAGAACACCATCCCAACCGTGAAGCACGGGGGTGGCACCATCATGTGGTGGGGGTGCTTTGCTGCAGGAGGGACTGGTGCACTTCACAAAATAGATGGCATCATGAGGCAGGGAAATTATGTGGATATATTGAAGCAACATTTCAAGACATCAGTCAGGAAGTTAAAGCTTGGTTGCAAATGGGTCTTCCAAATGGACAGTGACCCCAAGCATACTTCCAAAGTTGTGGCAAAATGGCTTAAGGACAACAAGTCAAGGTATTGGAGTAGCCATCACAAAGCCCTGACCTCAATCCTATAGAACATTTGTAGGCAGAACTGAAAAAGCTTGTGCGAGCAAGGAGGCCTACAAACCTGACTCAGTTACACCAGCTCTGTCAGGAGGAATGGGCCAAAATTCACCCAACTTATTGTGGGAAGCTTGTGGAAGGCTATCCAAAACGTTTGACTCAAGTTAAACAATGTAAAGGCAATGCTACCAAATACTAATTGAGTGTATGTAAACTTCTGACCCACTGGGAATGTGATGAAAGAAATAAAAGCTGAAGTAAATCATTCTCTCTGCTATTATTCTGACATCTCACATTCTTAAAATAAAGTGAGATAACTGACCTAAAACAGTGAATTTTTACGAGGATTAAATGTCAGGAATTGTGAAAAACTGAGTTTAAATGTATTTGGCTAAGGTGTATGTAAACTTCCGACTTCAACTGTATATAACAACAATACATTACCAAACAAACTCTTTAATACCAACCCTCTGCCACTCTCAGCCCATCCCACCTATCACCATAGACCGCCCTTGTTTTGGTTTCTCTACTGAGCTTTCTCCACTGCTAATTAGGACTAGCACGTATAGGCTAAGTGGATTTGCATCCTGCAAGATTAGCAACATGTTCACCATGCCAACCAGACCGCTGTTTCTCTAGGATTAGGCCTAGATGTTCGTTTTATTCTCAAGTGTTATTGTAGTAGAAGCCTATGTCATTATTTTTTAAGACTGTAATGTCAAATGAACTGTCATGTGGCGCTAGTTAAAGGAAACCTCCTTGACGATTATGTAAGAGATGATTCACAACAGAGGAGATCCGTGTCGTCTGAAGAGCGACTCTATTAGCTTTGTGTCCCAGGTGAGGGCTCTCAGAACAAGACAGCTTTTTTCCCCAAGCTTTATTCTTTCATGATAAACACAAGCCTCGGAAGAATGACTGCCTTCTCCCTGTTATTGTTTGCCTGGTCTTCCTTCTCTTTGTGTCTGATAATATTTTTTTGCAGCAAGTGGAACCTGTAAAACTGGAGAGGAGGCTTATACTGCTGTGCATATTAACTTTGAAATTGCGTCTGTGATTTCTCCATCTCTTTCTTCTTTGTTTCGTAGAATAATAGAGGCTTGGAGAATTGACGGCAGAAACTGACTACGCTCTCCCTTTCTTCCAGAATATAGTACATGGAGCTAGCTATTTAAGAAGCGTTATCCAATTTAATTTATGTTTCATCCAGTATAAAAGGGTGGGAAAGTATATATTGATTGAGAACCTGAAAATAACCATCTCTCTGGAAGATGTGAGTATGAAGACGTTACAAAAACTAACTTTAAATTCTAAGAAGTAAAGTAAATAAATACACTACATGACCAAAAGTATGTGGACACCTGCTCGTCGAACATCTTATTCCACAATCATAGGCATTAATACGATATTGGTCCACCGCCTTTGCTGCTATAACAGCCTCCACTCTTCTGTGAAGGCTTTCCACTAGATGTTAGAACATTGCAGCGGGGACTTGCTTCCATTCAGCCACGAGCATTAGTGAGGTCGGGCACTGATGTTGGGCGATTAGGCCTGGCTCGCAGACAGCGTTCCAATTCATCCCGAAGGTGTTCGATTGGGTTGAGGTCAGGGCTGTGAGCAGGCCAGTCAAGTTCTTCCACACCGATTTAGACAAACCATTTCTGTATGGACCTTGCTTTGTGCATGGGGGCATTGTAATGCTGAAACAGGAAAGGGCCTTCCCCAAAACTTTTTGGTACCCTTCCCCAAATCTCTGCCTTGACACAATCCTGCCTCAGAGCTCTACGGACAATTCCTTCGACCTCATGGCTTAGTTTTTGCTCTGACATGCACTGTCAACTGTGGGACCTTAAAATAGACAGGTGTGTGCCTTTCCAAATCATGTCAAATCAATTGAAATTACCACAGGTGGACTCCAATCAAGTTGTAGAAACATCTCAAGGATGATCAATGGAAACAGGATGCACCTGAGCTCAATTTCGAGTCTCATAGCAAAGTGTCTGAATACTTATGTTGAAGAGGGGGACATTATATGCTGAAGTATGTGAGAAATACTTTGCAAACAGTTCTCTATCTAGGGCTAGGCCTAGGGTAAGCATACATATTAAGCCCTCTTCCATTTTTGGATTTAAGTGTGTGTGTGTGTGTGTGTGTGTGTGTGTGTGTGTGTGTGTACACACTACCATTCAAAAGTTTGGGGTCACTTAGAAATTAGCTTGTTTTTCGAAAAAAAAATAAAAAAATTGTCCATTTTTAAAATAACATCAAATTGATCAGAAATACAGTGTAGACATTGTTAATGTTGTAAATTACTATTGTAGCTGGAAACGGCTGATTTGTTATGGAATATCTACATAGGCGTACAGAGGCCCATTATCAGCAACCATCACTCCTGTGTTCCAATGGCACGTTGTGTTAGCCTTTTAAAATGATAAACGTGGATTAGCTAATTGACCATTAAAAAACCCTTTTGCAATTGTGTTAGCACAGCTGAAAACTGGCCTTCTTTAGACTAGTTGAGTATCTGGAGCATCAGCATTTGTGGGTTTGATTACAGGCTCATAATGGCCAGAAACAAAGACTTTCTTCTGAAACTCGTCAGTCTATTCTTGTTCTGAGAAATGAAGGCTATTCCATGCGAGAAATTGCCAAGAAACTGAGGATGTCGTACAACGCTGTGTTTATACTCCCTTCACAGAACAGCGCAAACTGGGCCATTGTCCTGTTTTTGTCTTTCATTCATCCAGTTGATTAAGTTTTTTGGCCCACCACCTGTACCTTTGTAATACAACAGTAGAGATGGAGATTTTTAACCGTCAGCTAGGCTTTAGGAGAACAAGTTTAACTAATTAGTTTAACTAATTAACCAGAATAGCAGTACAGCAAATGTGACTCTGCTATCAGATCATTCATTGAAACTTGTGTGTGTTATGGTCTTTGTGCATGGCCTCTTATCCACGGAGGGATAACCAAGCAATAACACACCTGATTTAACTAATCATGTCTTGATTGAAGTCTATGATTAGTTGATTTGTTCAATCAGGTGTGGTAACCTAGTGTTTAGAGCTTTGAGCCAGTAACCGAAAGTAACTGAAACTTTGCATAACATTGTCTTTTGTGTATTTTTATAACCCAAACCATTGGGTTACAAATGCAGAAGACACATTTCAGTTGAAGTCATTCTGTTGTACAACTAACTAGGTACCCCCCTTTCCTTACAAACAATAAGGGAAAACAACAAAGAAGGCAAAGCGAGCACCAGAAAGAAAATGTTCCAATTCTTGCAAGACCACAAATATCTGCATACTTGATCTGCACAAACATTAGTGAAGCGCGTGGGCTCTCCTCGAAGAGAGAAGTTTGTCCTGCTCAGTAAAGCCTCAAACATAAATTGTCCACAACGCTGAAATGTGCTACTTCTATGTGAATTAATGAGGAGGCGGAACACACCTCAATTCAAACTCTTTTTAGAAAACACAACTTGTTAGAAAATAATTAGAAATTGACAAGTGGAAACACAGCCTATAGATAATAAGCAGGCAGTGTGTGTTAACTGTCCTGTTCCGTAATAGTCACATTTTGGAACAGTGAGTGCATTCTGACATCAAACAACTACTGCTGGGGCAACCATTAGAGATATTTAGAACTCACGTATGACAAGGTTGAAGGGTACATTCGGTACCAATTAAGCCCAGTCCGGACTTTTCACGTATTTTATCAAATGTTTTTATCTTATAACACATTTTTGTAAGTAAAGTCCTAAAACTTCACATGAGAGATTACTCTTTCATTTTATCTTACAGAAATAAGGATAGTATATGTTAGAAATGTCTAAACTTAGATTTTGGTAGGCTTAGTAGGTACACTTACCCTATGCCTTTTTTTCTGACATGGCAAAGATAGTATGATTAGCCCAGTCCTTCGGTGTGAGTAGTGGTGTTTGTCGCTTTATGTTGTGAATAATAAAAACAAATAGTGCCCCCGGTGGCTATGGGAGGTAATATCGCTCCCAAGGCTGATGCACTGGGCTGTGGGCCAACCTTGGAAAGGCAGCACTAATGACTGTCACACAAAGGCCAAATGTCTAACGGCGAGGCGGGGGAAGCCGGCGGCGGCTTGGCTCACGGCTTGACTCTCACACCGGCGCTCAGAATGTGGAGCACAGCCAGCCGGCCATGGTGGCATACTCCATCATCACTGCCTGCAGCACTGACCAGACCGCCTCTAACTTGGCCCTCTGTCCTTTAACCGTTGCCCTCTTATCTGCTCTCCTCTTTGTTCCTCCCTTTATTCATAGTGTTCACTACCTTTTCTGGATATAGTCACCCCCCCCCCCCTGCTATTCCTTATGCTTCCTTCCTCTGTTCACCTACTCCTAACCAGTAACCCTAAGCTCTCAATCTATTTACCTTTCCCTCTCTTCATAACAGGAGGGGAGCCCTCTGCTCTTTGACTTTCCTAGTTCACTTTTGTGCTCAGTGATTGGTTAAGGTGATACAGTAGCATCCTCTCCTCAGGGCTACAGTGAATGAAGATGAGGAGGAGTATAATGGGCAGCTTGGCTGCAGGGTGTCTAGTGGAAACAAATGTGAATGCAGCAGGGTTTTGTGCAGGAAAGTGGTTATCTTGCATTTCATTGCCACTGAGAGCTCTTGGCCCCAAGCCTAGGTCTGCCACACTAAGAAGCTGAAGTGGGCCCTTTTTGAGCAGCTCCACAGAACACAAGGCCAAGGACAGAAGAAGGTGGGTGGGTGGATGGGGGTTCCCGCAAGCATACAGGAAAGAAGTGATAGTTGGTACCACAGGCTATGCCAGATCATGATCTCTTCATTAGTTAGATGTAATAATGCTTCAATGCAAAAACTTTTACTATTATGCATACCGAAACGGATTACTGTTTAAAAAATGTAATAAAATAAAATGTTATGTCACATGCGACAAATGTATTTATTTATTTATATATATATATATATTTTTTTTTCTTTAACCTTTTTAACGAGGCAAATCAGTTAAGAACAAATTCTTATTTACAATGACGGCCTACCCCGGCCAAACCCGGAAGACGGTGGGCCAATTGTGCACCGCCCTATGGGACTCCCAATCACCGCCAGATGTGATACAGCCTGGTACAACAGGTGTAGACCTTACCGTGAAACGCTTACTTACAAGCCCTTAACCAACAATGCAGATCAAGAAATAGAGTTAAGAAAATATTTATTAAATAAACTAAAGTAAAACATTTAATACAAATTAACAGAATAAAATAACAATCAATACAAATCCCTCAATGGCTGCTACAGACCAGTAACATTGAATGAGTTCATCATGTTGCTCCAGCGAGCACCAAAACAATATATTTTACAGTGGCCTTCCTTTGCCAACAGTTTGGGTTTTACTTTTGGTGATGAAGAAGGAGGTCTGAAAGTTATTAAAATAACTGCCGGGGAAATTCTGTTTGAAAAACATGAAGTGTCCCTTTGTTGTTGTTGTCTTGTCATCCTCAGAGTGGAAGCATACAGGGCTGTGGAGAGGTGTCTGTCTGTAAGGTAAATCCATTCAAATTCAATCACTTTTTGAGAACATCCCTTTTGATTAAAAAAAAACTTCCAATACATGTTTGCCCATTTGAAGAAATGGTCAGAAAGTGACTTTTTGGACCTGAATGCCAAAACATTCAGGAGATAAAGGTGCTCAAAGTTGATCCATTTTGCATACCCCACCATACCATGAGACATCCATGTCTTCATCACTGGAAAAGATAAACGGTTGAGTGTGATATCATTTATAAGTTTACAAACAGGGTTGTCAAACTACATAATAACATTTTCACAGCCAAAAAATGTTTTAATAAAAATTAAGACATTTTTCTGCCCTTAATGTCAGTTATCAAAAAATGTGTAAACGACTATTTTTTTCATATTCACATATGTTGTAGATTAGACCCTACTTTACATAATCTGAGGTTATATTGTGTTGTGCTCGCCATCGGTTGTGGCACAACATGCTCTTGAATAAATGGTGGGTGTCATTTCAATCAAGAAATATAATTAATAGAATGGAACTATCCCTTCAGACCACTGCAATTTAGCTGGTACACCATTGAAATGTACATTTTTACTTGAAATTACTAACCCACCCTATGTCGATTTGTCAATTTACAGTGCCTTCAGAAAGTTGAATGGCTGTGATAGGAGAAAACTGACAATAGATCAACAATGTTGTAGTTAAGCCACAATACTAACCTGAATGTCAGGGTGAAAAGAAGCCTGTACAGAATAAAAATATTACAAAACATGCATCCTGTTTGCCATAACGTGATTCTAACATGTGTAGGCGGGTGATGATACATTTTTTTTGATTTAGTCCATTTTGGATTCAGGCTGTAACACAACAAAATGTGGAGTAAGTCAAGGGGTATGAATACTTTCTGAAAGAGGATTGACAGTATAATTTAATACAACAGATGTTCCCATTCAAGTCAATATTCTCTGTGTGGACCTCCAACTGTAAAAAAATGTGCCAAAGAAACGTACTTTATGTCCTGAATACAAAGTGTTATGTTTGCGGCAAATCCAACACAACACGTTAATGAGTACCAGTCTTCATATTTTCAAGCATGGTGGTGGCTGTATCATGTTATGGGTATGCTTGTCATCGGCAAGGACTAGGGAGTTTTTTTAGGATAAAAAGAAACAGAATAGAGCTAAGCACAGACAAAATCCTAGAGGATTGGTTCGGTCTGCTTTCCAACAGACACTGGGAGACAAATTCACCTTTCAGCAGGAAAATAACCAAAAACACAAGGCCAAATATACACTGGAGTTGCTTACCAAGACGGCACTGAATGTTCCTGAGTGGCCAAGTTAAAGTTTTGACTTAAATTGCCTGTCTAGTAATGATCAACAACCAACTTCACAGAGCAAAAAAAAATGTACAATCCAGGTGTGCAAAGCTCTTAGACTTACCCAGAGCTGTAATTGCTGCAAAACGTGATTCTAACGTGTGTAGATGGGTGATAATTTTTTTTTATTTAGTCCATTTTGAATGCATGCTGTAACACAACAAAATGTGGAGTAAGTCAAGGGGTATGAATACTTTCTGAAGGAGGATTGACAGTATAATTTAATATAACAGATATTCCCATTCAAGTCAACATTCTCTGATGTGTGGACCTCAAACCATCTTTGTGGTACCATTTGAAAGTAGAAATGTACATTTTATACCCATTTTAGTAGGCTACCTTTTATCAGCCAACATGTATTCAAGAGCATGTTGTGTCTCAGCCGATGACGAGCACAACACAAAAACCTCATTATGTTAATTAGGGACTAAGCTACAACATGCGAATATGATTTATTTAGTTGTTTAATGTGTTTTTTTTAATCATTGACACTAAGGGCAAAAATGATTCTTAATTTTCATTAGAACATTTTTGGGGGTGAAAATGTTAATATAGTTTGACAACCCTATATGGATACACTGAGTATACACAACATTAAGAACACCAGCTCATTCAATGACATAGCTTTCACCTGGTCAGTCTATGATCCCTTATTGATGTCACTTGTTAAATCCACTTCAATCAGTGTAGATGAAGGGGAGGAGACAGGTTAAAGAAGGATCTTTAAGCCTTGAGACAAGGATTGTGTACGTGTGGCAGGCAGAGGGTGAATGGGCAAGGCAAAACATGGAAGTGCCTTTGAACAGTGTATGTTTGTAGTCACGTCGTAGCCTCTACAGGCACAATTCTCACATGCACACATTGACTCGAGTGGCCCTGTTGCCACAGTAACCTTAAAGGGGCTGCTGAAAATTTGTCTCATCTGTGATATTTAGCTTAAATTAGTAATATACCACATTGCATCTTAATAGTAATACATTCCTTGTTTTAGAATACATTATCAATTTTTTGTTGTTGTTGTGTAATCAATTAATTAATTAATTAATTAATGCAACCAAAATATTTTGATTGGTAGAAAATCTGAGTGGTAGGCACTGCCTTTATCTCTTGAATGTTTTGGCATTCAATAAAAAAAAAAGTCAATTTCTGAGCACTTATACAATAAGCAAATATGTATGGACGGTTTTGTTCAAATCAAAAGGTGTGCTGTCGAAATTGATTGAAATCAAATAGATGTACCCTTTTGACTGTGTGTGTGTGTGAACATGGTCTTTCTCCCTAGCAGTGGGCTGCTCCACTAAGCCATAGAGAATTGAGTGAACAGCAGAGTACCGTGGGAAATGCACTTCACTTCAAATTGCAAGTGTAACGGTAGGGTCGTGTGAGGACAGTTTCTGCTGTCATTGTTTTAGGGAGAAGTGCCCTGATCACAGTTTCTGTCTTCGTTGGAGTTGGACTATGAGTTAGCAAAGTGGTTTTAGAGATGGACCTAATCCCCAGACCTCTTGTTTTTTAGTAATGGATACTTATTTCTGATTCATTTTATGCGTTTGAAAGATGAATACTGTGAATGTTCAAGTACTTACTGCCTGATTGTTAGTGTTTTGAGGTTTCTTAACCAGGCTCTCTGTTACTCTTCTCTAAGGGTAGCTTTTTCCTAACTTCTCTGTGTTAGTGTTGGAGTGTTAACTACTGGACAGTAGCTAAGTCCATTCCCAGTTGGAGAGTTTATCACTAATGGCTTCTGAAAGCAATGGGACTTCCTTTCCCTCTCACTACCCTGGGCTACTAGTGGGTACACTCACATGGCCACGATCACACACAGAGACACACCAGGGTTCTATACAAAATTTTACACCGGTGCCACAAACTTTTTCAGATGTTTGACAGCAGCGCCTCTCTCTGACTGACAGATTATATTTAGGCTGTAAACTGAAATAAAAGATCCTAGAATGTTTCATACTCACAAATTTCTCTCAAATGTTGTGCACAAATTTCTGTACATCCCTGTTATTGAGCATTTCTCCTTTCGCCAAGATAATCCATCCACCTGACATGTGTGGCATATCAAGAAGCTGATTAAACAGCATACTCATTACACAGGTGCACCTTGTGCTGTGGACAATAAAAGGCCAGTCTAAAATGTGACTCACCACCTGGATTAGGTCTTATATAGCAAAATGTTTTTTCTACACTGGATAAAAGTAGAGACTCGGAGCTACGAAATGGCATATCATACACTACATTTGAGGATCAATGGGAAAGTAAATCTGCTTTGAAAGTTGATCAACTTGTAAACTCGCTTTTGAGAGAATTGCATTTGAATGTTTTGGTAGCTAGTGAAGAGCTCTTCTTTATCTACACCCATTCAGCATCGTTCACACTCTCTTAAGCTTTAGCCCCACCCATCTCGTTTCACACTCGGAGCGCACACCTGATGCTCTGGCCGATGATTTGTTTACCTATGGATAACATGAAAACAGCCTAAACAGCTCTGCTGGCAACAATTTCATTACGCTTTTTTGCAGACGTTTACTGACACTTACCATATTCAACTGGTGTTGTACACATGTCATGTAATGTTAGCTAATGAGCCAGCCAGCTCACGTTAGCTACGTTAACAATGAACAAAGTTCCAACAATGCCTAACATTAGGCTCCAACTAGAAAAGCAAACTTTTTTCAGTTGCTCGTAATTTAACAATTGTATTTGTGTTTACAGAGGGCATACAAGTTTGTTATTAAGGCACATGAAAGTTCACATGTTCGAGAAGGCATTTATGCCCAAAAAATGCATTTTGATTAAAAAAAAAAGTTTTATGTTCAAACAGCTCTCCTGTGAAGTCGTGACTTGCGACATACGCCTAGTTTCCTGATTCGAGTCACAAGTGCACCTTTGTCACACAACGCAATGCCACAGATGTCTCAAGTTGAGGGAGCGTGCAATTGGCATGCTGACTGCAGAGCTGTTGCCAGAGAATTTAGTATTTATATCTACCATATGCCACCTCCAACGTCGTTTTAGAGAATTTGGTAGCATGTCCAACTGGCCTCACAATCGCAGACCACGTGTAACCCTGCCAGCCCAAGACCTCCACATCCGACTTCTTCACCTGCAGGATCAGCCACCCAGACAGCCACCCGGACAGCTGATGAAACTGTGGGTTGTGCAACCGAATCATTTCTCAGAGAAGCTCATCTGCGTGCTCGTCATCCTCAAAAGGGTCTTGACCTGAATGCAGTTCGGTGTTGTAACTGACTTAATGGGCAAAGGCTCACCTTTGATGGCCACTGGCATGCTGGAGAAGTGTGCTCTTCAAGGATGAATCCCGGTTTTAACTGTACTGGCAGATGGCAGACCGCGTGTATGGCGTTGTGTGGGTGAGCGGTTTGCCGATGTCAACATTTTGAACAGAGTGCCCCATTGTGGCAGTATGCTTATGGTATGGACATGCATAAGCTACAGACAATGAACACAATTGCATTTTGTCGATTTTAATGCACAGATATACCGTGACAAGATGAGAGGCCGATTGTCATTCCATTCATCTGTCACCATCACCTCATGTTTCAGCATGGTAATGCACTGCCCCATGTTGGAAGGATCTGTACATAATTCCTGTAAGTTGAAAATTTCCCAGTTCTTCCATAGCCTGCATACTCACCAGACTTGACACCCATTGAACATGTTTGGGATGCTCTGGATCCACTTGGACGAAAGCGTGTTCCAGTTCCCGCCAATATCCAGCAACTTCGCACAGCCATTGAAGAAGTGGGACAACATTCTACAGGCCACAATCAACAGCCTGATCAACTCTATGCGAAGGAGATGTGTTGCGCTGCATGAGGCAAATGGGGGTCACACCAGATACTGACTGGTTTTCTGATCCACACTCATACCTTTTTATTTTTAAGGTATCAGTGACCAACAGATGAATATCTGTATTCCCAGTCATGTAAAATTCATAGATTAGGGCCTAATGAATTCATTTTAATTTACTGATTTTCCTTATATGAACTATATAAAAATTGTTGCCTGTTGCATTTATATTTTTGTTCAGTGTGTGTGTGTGTGTGTGTGTGTGTGTGTGTGTGTGTGTATAGTGTATATATACACACACACATACACACACACTCACGCACCCTTGCACTTTGTTCAAATAATGCAGCATTTCTTCCAGAAAACTGTTGAAATTTTGGTGTCCACATATGTATGTTTTCAGTGTCTGAATAATTTTACTAAATCTTAGTTAATTCCACAAAGAAATCCAAAAATGGCCCAGACAATATTATTTGCACCATCTAGAAGTATTTAGAAATAACTAGATTTCAAGCAGGTGATTCTCATTTACTTTGGAATTGAACTCACCTGTGGTGAGTTGAAGGTGCCTGCAGTATAAACATCACATATTCAACCAGTTTAAATAGAGAAAAGGACTCATTCTCCTGTTTTGTGGCACTGTTTGTACCACAATGAGCATGGACAAAAGAAAGAACCAGAGAATTATCTGAGGATGTTAGACACAAGATTGTAGCCAAGCATGGACAATCTCAAGGCTACAAGTCCATCTCCAGAGACCTTGATGTTCCTGTTTCCACCGTACGTAATGTTATCAAGAAATGTAAGGCTCATGCCACTGTAGCCAACCTCACTGGACGTGGCCACAAGAGGAAACTTGATGGAATATTGCAGCGAAGGATTGTTTGAGTGGTGGAGAGAGCACCTCGGTCAACTGCCACACAGATTCAACCTGACCTTCAGACACAAGGTACTACAGTTTCAACTCGCACCATCCATTGCCAACTCAATGAAAGGGGGTTATATGGTAGGAGACCCAGGAGGACCCCACTGCTGAGAGAAAGACATAAAGCCCGACTGCAATTTGCCAAAACACACTTGAACATGCCAAAATCCTTCTGGGAAAATGTCCTGTGGACAGATAAGACCAAATTAGAGCTTTTTGGTAAAGTACACCATTTCTATGTTTTGGGGTTGCTTTGCTGCCCCTGGGTGCCTTGAACATGTGCATGACATCATGAAATCAGGAGAATACCAAGGTATTTTGGAGCGCAATGTCATACCCAGTGTCAGAAAGCTGGGTCTCTCTTCCAGCAGGACAGTAACCCCAACACACCCAGAAGTGGTCAGCAAAAAAGCACCCTTCTAATCTGGGAGAACTGGAGCAGTTTGCACAAGAGGAGTAAGCCAAACTGCCAGTACAGAGGTGCAGGAAGCTCATTGATGGTTATATGAAGCCCTTGGTTGCAGTTATTTTGACCAAAGGCTGTTCTACTAAGGCTGTGCTGTGCTGTGCTGCTATTAAGTCTAGGGTGTCAATGCCACTTGTTTATTTTATGATTTAAATGGATATATTAACTTCTGAATCAAAAACAAAGGTTCTGTGAAATAAAGAATTGTGGAGACAATACTTTGTTCAATTTCAACTTTTTATGGAAAATTGTGAGTTACTTGAAAAAAGTGCAAGGTTGCCAATATTTTTGGCCACGACTGTGTATGTATATATTGTGAAAGGCTGTACCTATTCACTGACAAAATCCTAAGCGGGACAGCACGAAATGAAATGCAGAGACGTTACTTCAACAAAAAGAAGGAATAGTCTCCGGCTCATAGGAATAGTCTCACTCTCCCCCCTCAGTCAGGCACAAACAATAATCAGTCAATTGGCCTTAGGTGAGCTCATCAGTAGTGGCTGTACTGCGGCCCACATCCAGGGGAGGGTGCAGTCGGACCACTTCATCCGGCTGATCACTCACAATTCCCTCACTATATATATATATATATATATATATATATATATATATATATATACAGTACCAGTCAAAGGTTTGGACACACCTACTCATTCAAGGGTTTTGTGTGAAGACATCAAAACTATGAAATAACACATGGAATCATGTAGTAACCAAAGGGTTAAACAAATCAAAATATATTTGAGATTCTTCAAAGTAGCCAACCTTTGTATTGACAGCTTTGCACACTCTTGGCATTCTCTCAACCAGCTTCATAAGGAATGCTTTTCCAGCATTCTTGACGGAGTTCCCACATATGCTAAGCACTTGTTGGCTGCTTTTCTTTCACTCTGTGCTCCAACTCATTACAAAACATCTCAGTTGGGTTTAGGTTGGGTGATTGTGGAGGACAGGTCATCTGATACAGCACTCCATCACTCTCCTTGGTTAAATAGCCCTTACACAGCCCGGAAGTGTGTTTTGGGTCATTGTCCTGTTGAAAAACAAATTATAGTCCAACTAAGCTCAAACCAGATGTGATGGCCTATCGCTGCAGAATGCTGTAGTAGCCGTGTTGGCTAAGTGTGCCTTAGATTCTAAATAAATGATAGACAGTGTCACCAGCAAAGCACCATCACACCTCCTCCTCCATGCTTCACGGTGGGAACCACACATGCAGAGATCATCCGTTCACCTGCTCTGCATCTCACAAAGACACAGCGATTGGAACCAAAAATTGCACATTTGGACTCATCAGACCAAATTACAGATTTCCACCGGTCTAATGTCCATTGCTCGTGTTTCTTGACCCAAGCAAGTCTCTTCTTATTGGTGTCCTTTACTAGTGGTTTCTTTGCAGCAATTTGACCATGAAGGTCTGATTTCACACAGTCTCCTCTGAACAGTTGATGTTGAGATGTGTCTGTTACTTGAACTCTGTGAAGAATTTATTTGGGCTGCAATCTGAGGTGCAGTTAACTCTAATGAACTTATCCTCTGCAGCAGAGGTAACCATGGGTCTTCCTTGCCTGTGGGGGTCCTCATGAGAGCCAGTTTCATCATAGCGCTTGATGTTTTTTTTTGCGACTGCACTTGAAGAAACTTTCAAAGTTATTGAAATGTTCCAGATTGACTGACCTTAATGTTTTAAATTTTTGATGGACTTTTGTCTTCTATATACCACCCCTACCTTGTCACGACACAACTGATTGGCTCAAACGCATTAAGAAGGAATGAAATTCCACCAATTAACTTTTAACAAGGCACACCTGTTGATTGAAATGCATTCCATGTGACTTCCTCATGAAGCTGGTTGAGAGAATGCCAAGAGTGTGCAAAGCTGTCATTAAGGCAAAGGTTGGCTATTTGAAGAATCTTAAATATAAAATATATTTTTATTTGTTTAACACTTTTTGGTTTACTACATGATTCCATATGTGTTATTTCATAGTTTTGATGTCTTCGCTATTATTCTACAATGTAGAAAATAGTAAAAATAAAGAAAAACCCTTGAATGAGTAGGTGTTCTAAAACTTTTGACAGGTAGTGTAGCTTAATGCTATTTTGTAAGATGCAGGTGTTGGTATCACGACATGTCAGTCTGACATTAAATGGTAGGCGACAGGATACGATGTAGGCGTCATGCAGGCGTTTAGTCAGGCGGTGGTATCACAACATGTCAGTCAGATGTTCAATGGTAGGCGACAGTAGCTCATTATTGACTCTTTTCTCTACCTGCTGTATCGCTCTCTTTCTCTCTCAATCTCACACACACATACATAGCACTACAGCAACATTTGCACTCCTCCCTCTTGTCACTCCTCCTCTCTCACCTCCTCCGCAGCTCAAAGTGACCCTTCTCTCCACCTCTGGGACCCATGGGTAGAACAGGAGCAGAGAGATATGTCTTGGTCTATTAAAGGACCTCTTCGGTTGTAGCTGTGCTCTTGCCTGAAAGGGTTTAATGGAGTTGAACTAAGGGCAATTAGCTGGCCAGGACACATGGTGCTCCAGTGGAGCTGTAGTGGAGCAGTGGGACTTACCCGGGCCAGTCCAATCGCCGTCAATCTTAGAGAGAAGGCTTCTCATATTCCCCGTACTACATAAAAGCACACAGTACAAGGCATAAGGAATATAGACTCACAATGCTTTTCAAAAGAGTGCACAGAATCATATTAAAAGGGAGATACACACCTCTTTGGATGTAGTCTACAGTCAGTTCTGCTTCATATGCCTTTACAATGAACTGAATGGACATACTCTGTCTACCACCACTCTTAAAACTAGGCTACATTTCATCAGAATTGCGAAAGAATGTAGAATCCAGTCAATTCTACTACACTTTTACACGGACAAAGACCGAGATGGATGTATTTCCTACTGTGTAGCACCACTGTAACACACATTGAAATTGTATAACGCTCTATTATTAATAGTGACAGATGTACCCTGGCTAGTGAGTGCCGGAGTCGGTGCTAGTGGTGCTAGCTCTTAGCACCTGATCCATTTCTCTCCCCATGTCTGTGTTCACACATGAGTGCTTTGATTGACGATGACATTTATGGGCTCCGCTTGAACAACACCCCGTGTCGAGTGTCCCCAGGGGCATCCCGATCCCTCGCCTCCATCAGCCTGGCACACTCTGGAGTTGGTCAACCGTGCCAGTCCCCGTGGATGGGCCGTATGAACACATCTAGTTAGAACAAATCCTAGTTAAAAACACATCCTAGCTTGATTTGTTTTCAGTTGGAACACACATCCTGTTCCTAGTTGGAACACACACATCCTATTCCTAGTTGGAACACACACATCCTATTCCTAGTTGGAACACACACATCCTGTTCCTAGTTGGAACGCACACATCCTGTTCCTAGTTGGAACGCACACATCCTGTTCCTAGTTGGAACACACATCCTGTTCCTAGTTGGAACACAAACATCCTGTTCCTAGTTGGAACACACATCCTGTTCCTAGTTGGAACACACACATCCTGTTCCTAGTTGGAACACACACATCCTGTTCCTAGTTGGAACACACACATCCTGTTCCTAGTTGGAACACACACATCCTGTTCCTAGTTGGAACACAAACATCCTGTTCCTAGTTGGAACACACACATCCTGTTCCTAGTTGGAACACACACATCCTGTTCCTAGTTGGAACACACCCATCCTGTTCCTAGTTGGAACACACCCATCCTGTTCCTAGTTGGAACACACACATCCTCTTCCTAGTTGGAACACACACATCCTCTTCCTAGTTGGAACACACACTTCCTATTCCTAGTTGGAACACACACTTCCTATTCCTAGTTGGAACACACACTTCCTATTCCTAGTTGGAACACATCCTAGTTAGAACACATGCTAGTTATTCTAGTTCTAGAATTCCATTCTAGAAATGGCCTAAACACACCAGCAAGGCCAAAGCCCCAATCCAAGATGAAAACACAACAGTCAGTGCCTATTTAAATAAATGTAGTGCTTTGATTCTAACTCACTCTATTTGGCCCTCCCCTTCTGTCTTCTCCATTAGAATTTGCCAGAGGGAGGACGATAGAAGTTGTTAGATTAGATGGTCCCGGTGTTTCACCATTCCAATAAGTGTCAGTCAGGTGGATGGTTGTGAGAGGGTTGTATATGGTTGTGAGAGGATTCACTCTGTATTCTCCTGCAATAGAAGCAGCAGCTTCTTCTGCTGTCTCTGTCTGTCTGGTTCCTTTCATCACAGGGGCATTGTGTATGGATTTACTGCCCTCAATGCCCCCAGGGGGAGATTTGATTCCACTGCACTGGCTAATCTCTGTCTCCTCTCTCTTCCCCTCTTTATCTCTCTCGCTCTCTCTCTCTCTTTCCATCATTCTCTCTTTACTCTCTCTTCTTTTTTTCTACTACTTATCTCAAATCTTCTTTTTACTGTCTGCTCCTTATATCTCCCCCCCCCCCACCTTCATACAGCCACTCTCACTCCCCGGGCTCCATGGCGGCGGCGGTGCAAGGCAGCGAATGGTCTTGCGGCCGATGCACCTTCCTGAACGCAGGGGCGGCTCCGCGCTGCTCCATCTGTGAGGCACCTCGCCAGAAGCCTGACCTAAACCAGATCCTGAGGCTGAGCAGCACCGAAGAGCAGCAACGCTGGGCCTGCCCCCGCTGCACCCTCAACAACCCCCAGGGCTCCGGCGCCTGCACCATCTGTGGCTTTGGACCCTCGCCAAGCACCCCCACGCCGACCACAACCATGGCCACCATCGCCAATGGCCTCGTGCCGCCGGAGACTCCCACGCCTGTCATGACTCCCACGGTTCTCCTGGAGCCACGCGGGCAGCAGCCGTCCAAGGAGGAGGCACTGAGGAGGTCAGAGAGCAACGGGGAGGTGGGGGGCCTGAGTGGCCCGGGTGGACCCGAGGGGCAGCAACACCACCACTTGGGCTGGGCGTGCCCGCGATGCACACTTCATAATACTCCTGTTGCACTGTCGTGTTCGGCCTGCGGGGGACCAAGGAAACTGTCGCTGCCCAAGATCCCCCCTGAGGCGTTGGTGGTGCCCGAAGTGCGCACACCCGTGCTAGGGTTTCCCGTCCACGTGGCCCCTGCCCCCCCGCTCCTCATTGACTTGACGGATGACTCACCCACTGCTGCCGCCCCCTGCGAACCCCAGGAGCCCCCCCACAGCCACTTGCCCCCACCGCCACGCTCCTCGCCTTTCATGCCCTTCTCTTCTCTGCAGAACAACCCGGTGCCCCGCAGCAGGAGAGAGGTGCCCCCACCGGGGCGTCCGCCCAACCCTAACCCCAATGCCCCAAGCCCAACTTCTCCCTCCACGGCCTGCGTGCTGCCCCAGCACTGCCCTGCCCTCTGCCCTGCCAAGCCCAAGCACGCCCAGCCCCAAGAGCCCTCCTTCCCCAGCAAGCGCCACAGCATCCTGGAGGAAGAGGACGGCACCCACCCCCTTCCTTATCACACCTCCCACACCCCCGTCACATCGCCACCCACCTGGAAGTGCCATGGATGCTCCCTGCCCAACCTGAGCGACTCGTCCAAGTGTGAGGCATGCCACTCGTCGCGGGCCGGCACCGACCTCATCGACCTGGTGGGCTGCGATTTGGTGCGCTTCACACCAGCAAACCCCTCCAGTCCGGACTCCAGCACCTGGGCCTGCTCCAAGTGTACCCTACGCAACCCCACCGGGATGACCAAGTGCTCGGCCTGCTGCTCCTCCAAGCCGCACGGCTTCCAAGAGCCTAGTTCTCACTGCTGCCTGCACTGCAGGCTCCCCGGCCCCTGCTACTGCTCCTCAGCCTCCTCCACATTATCTTCTGGACACAAAGCCAGAAAACAGGCCCGGGTCTACCCCTCGCCCTCGGCCACCAACACCTCCTCCTCCTCATCCTCGTCCTTCTCTTCCTCGTGCACACTGCTGCAGGAGAAGCAGTGGGCCTGTCCGGCGTGTACGCTACTCAACGACATCAAGTCGAAGAACTGCGCAGCATGCCACACACCTCAGCAGTACCTGACACTGCGCAAGGTGGCCAAGCCGCTTAAGAGGAGGGAGAGCATGCATGTGGAGGCGAGGCGGCGCAACGACGAGGGCGAAGCCAAGGAACTCTGGGAGAACATCACTACCTTCTGTCGAGAGGTAAGCCATCTGGAAACATGACTTTGGGAAATTGATTGTGTTTATGATTTTCAACAGCTAATAGTTTTCTTAATAAAGAGCATGGGTCAAGACAACTGACATAATATGCTAGCAACTTAAATCAGTTTCCATGTACAGAACACAATTTTTTTCCTGCTGGGTGGTGCCTGGTAGCCATTTTGTTTCTTAAGAGCTCACCACTGACACGTCAGCATCTCTTTCAATGGAGATGAATAGTCAACAAGGTACCCAAACAGCATATTTCATTGTGCCATGAAGAGTGAATCCATTAGGGTTATTTTACATGCGTCACACTGCAACACTGAAATGCCATACAGCACAGTACAGGGTTTTCTCTGGATGGAAAAGGGGCTTAGGTGGTGGGCGTGACAGTAATTAAGGAACGAGCCTTGGCTTGTGCGAGCTGGAACAGGCTCCTGCACTGTGAGCTATCTCCTTTTTCTGTGAGCGTGAGGCAGGTTGATGTACAAGTACAGAGAATTTCGCAGTTTTAAAGATGGTTTCCTGCAATTATTATTTGCATTTTTCCATGGATAATGCTGTGTTCTTTTGCTCAAACATAATAACAAAATGAATACTACTAAATTAATTGTTTTTGGCATTTTCAATTATCCCTAAGTGTTTTGCTTTTATTATGGTGATTGTTAGTTCTCAAAGGTTATATTATTACAAAATATATAGGTCCATTATCTTTTCTACATACTTTATTTCTGTTTTTACTCATTTAAGTTTACACTGAAAGCATTTTTCCATACAGAAAATAAAAACTACCAGTCGTTTTCAGTCTTTAGTTCACACAATGAGACATGAATCATCATTTATTTTTAACTTAGGCGACCCGAAAAAACGCTTAGGCGGCTCGCCTAAGGATTACAATGGCAGAAAAATACTGCTTTCTAATACCCCGGCTTCTTTACCATGCTTCCAGCGATTAACCCGCTACTGCGATCAGCCTCATTTTTAAAGATGCTACCAAGAGACCCTACTAGGCTGATGTTGTTGTTGCTTCTGTTTGCGCTCCTCTGCTCGTTAGTACATTTCTAAGGGGGAACTGGGGTCTCTGTTTATCCCAAGTAATCCCTCCCGTCAGAGGGAAGTAATTCCGAAACCAGAAAAAAGCTCCAAGTCAGATGAGCTTGCTCGTCTCATAATGGATTCCAATTATTAGTTGTTTGTCCTAAAAATCCCCCGAAGGGAAGGTGTTCTGTTTGTCGATGAGGAAGTTACTAGCAAGCCCAGAGTCTGTGTGTATCATATTTATTGTTGCAATAAGTGCATATAGGCTACTGCTGCAACAACATAACATTGAGATGAGGGGGTTATAAAGCCCATAAAGATCTGTCGATCACGTCCAGGCTGGTGTTTAAGTGAGCTACCCAAATGTAAGCCCATTTAGCCTAATTTAGTCAGACTTCATCTGTGTCCTGTTACTGATGTTGACCTAAGTTAGAGTAGCACTTACCTACACTGTCCTAACTTCCTACCCTGTGCTAGGGTGAAGTTTCCTCTAGGTCAGCATCTAGGAGCAACTTCAACCTATTACACCATGCTGCCCCTGGTACACTTTCTGATCCGCATAAGACTTTATGTCTCTCTGACTCTACTTTCTGTCACATAGACACTACCAGTCGGTTTCAGTCTTCAATTCACACAAGGAAACATGAATCATAATTTGTTTTTAATTAAGAGGTGATAAATTGAAACCACGAAATTAGGTTTCTATAATGGTGAGATGGTGGCATGCAAGTCAACCTTGGTCAGTACAATTGCATTTCAATTTCAATGTATCTAACTAAACTTTGATATAACATGTTTAATTAACTATTACAGGAGGGTTGACCGTTTATCAAGGGGTCAACATAAATTAATCAAGGTATTTTCTTAATGGAGAAAACCTAATTACAACCTAATCTCCAGATTAAAATACCTAATGTAGAATGACGTCCCTTTTCCCCTCCACTCGTTAAATAAACTGAGGGGTTCTGATTTCTTAACCTTTGAAATCATGAAATTATGGAGAAAGGTTAATGTATAACATTTACATTATGTCAGGATATGTTATTGTTAGCCATCAGGGATCCTATGAGAGGAGAAGAGACACAGTCTGATACAAGTAACCATGACAGCCGTGAGTTGGGGAGGAGTGAGGAATTTGGGCAGAAGTGAGGAAGAACATATATCACTAATCTTCTGGATAGCAACAGAGGGGTATTGGCTGTTCAGATGTGTAAGGAGGGGCTCAGCATATGAGAAAGGTTTAAATATCAGTGCGTGTGTGAATATGTTCTTTGTCTGTTCAGCTGTTTGATCCTTTGGGTGAATGAACTTGGTTGGAGCTTTTATAGTGTCTGTCAAATGTCTTACTCTGTTATTTAGAACCTAACAATACTGAACAAAAATATAAACAGAACATGCAACAATATCAATGATTTTACTGAATTATATGAGGAAATCAGTCAATTGAAATCAATTCATTAGGCCCAAAACTATAGAATTCACATGACTGGGAAAACAGATATGCATCTGTTGGTCACAGATACCTTTAAAAAAACGTAGGGGGAGGCCTCCCAGGTGGCGCAGCGGTCTAAGGCACTACATTGCGGTGCTTGAGGCGTCATTACAAACCCGGGTTCGATCCCAGGCTGTGTCACAACCGACCGTGAGTCCCTTAGGGCTGCGCACAATTGGCCCAGTGTCGTCCGGCTTAGGGGAGGGTTTGGCCGGGGGGCTTTACTTGGCTCATCGTGCTCTAGCGACTCCTTGTGGCGGGCCGGGTGCCCGCAGGCTGACTGCGATCGTCAGTTGAATGGTGTTTCCTCCGACACATTGGTGCAGCTGGCTTCCGAGTTAAGTGGGTGGGTGTTAAGCAGCCTGGTTTGGCGGGTCATGTTTCGCACGACACATTACTCGACCTTCGCCTCTCCCGAGCCTGTTGGGGAGTTGCAGAGATGAGATGATCGAAATTGGGAGAAAAAGGGGGTAACATTTTTTTAATAAAGGTAGGGGTGTGGATCAGAGAACCAGTCAGTATCTGGTGTGACTAAATCTGACCAATCAAAGTGCTTATGCATGAGCACTGACCCAAAACGACTCGTTGGGTCATTTAGTATAAATGCAACATGTAAAGTGTTGGTCTCATGTTTCATGAGCTGAAATAAAAGATACCAGAAATGTTCCATAACCACAAAAAGCAAATTTTTCTCAAATGTTGTGCACAAATTTGTTTACATCCCTGTTAGTGAGCATTTCTCCTTTGCCAAGATAATCCATCCATCTGACAGGTGTGGCATATCAAGAAGCTGATTAAACAGCATGGTCATTGCACAGGTGCACCTTGTGCTGGGGACAATAAAAGGCAACTCTAAGATGTGCAGTTTTATAACACAACACAATGCCACAGATGTCTCAAGTTTTGAGGGAGTGTGCAATTGGCATTCTGACTGCAGGAATGTCCACCAGAGCTATTGCCAGAGATTTTAATTTTAATTTCTCTACCATAACCCACCTCCAACGTCGTTTTAGAGAATGTGGCAGTGCCTCCAACTGGACTCACACCCGCAGACCACATGTAACCACGTCATCCCAGGACCTCCACCTGTGGAATCGTCTGAGACCAGTCACCCGGACAGCTAATGAAACTGTTGGTTTGCACAATCAAATAATTTCTACACAAACTGTCAGAAACCGTCTCAAGGAAGCTCATCTGTGTGGTCACTGTCCTCACCAGGGTCTTGACCTGACTGCAGTTCGGCTTTGTAACCTACTTCAGTGGGCAAAAGCTCACCTTTGATGGCCACTGGTACACTGGAGGAGTTTGCTCTTCACGGATGAATCCCGGTTACAACTTTACCAGGAAGATGACAGACGTATGGCGTCGTGTGGGCGAGTGGTTTGCTGATGTCAACGATGTGAACAGAGTGCCCCATTGTGGCAGTGGGGTTATGGTATGAGCAGGCATAAGCTACGGACGACGAACACAATTGCATTTTATCAATGACAATTTGAATGCACAGAGATACCGTGACAAGATCCTGAGGCACATTGTTGTGCCATTCATCTGCCACCATCACCTCATGTTTCAGCATGATAATACACGGCTCCATGTCACAAGGAGCTGTACACACTTCCTGGAAACTGAAAATGTCCCAGTTCTTCCATGGCCTGCATACTCACCAGATTATCTGGATCAACATATACAGCAGCGTGTACCAGTTCCCGCGAATATCCAGCAACTTCCATGCCCCTAGTATCGTTCTAGGGAGTTTTTCCATAGCCACCATGCTTCTACACCTGCATTGCTTGCTGTTTGGGGTTTTAGGCTGGGTTTCTGTACAGCACTTTGTAATATCAACTGATGTAAGAAGGGCTTTATAAATACATTTGATTGATTGATCTGTGACCAACAGATGCATATCTGTATTCCCAGTCATGTGAAATTCATAGATTAGGGCCTAATGATTTTTTTCAATTGACTGATATCCTTATATGAACTGTAACTCAGTAAAGTCATTGAAATTGTTGCATGTTGCATTTATATTTATGTTCAGTGTAATTGATTGCAGACATTTTTTTAAATGTATAGGATTCATAATTTTCAATAAATATAGTGCCTAACATATAATTTGGCCCAATTTTTTTTTTTACAATAAGTTGGACATGAGGAATCCAAAGAAATGGTAAAAAGCGACTCACGGACCCCCACACCCCACGCCAAACCCACCCCAACAACAAGTATATAGTATCTATTCTCTGTCTGACCACTAGATCGTGGTGTTCCTGCAATTTTGTGATTTATTTTAAATAATCAAAAACAAAATATCATATTGGCTTAAGCAGTCTATGAACAAGGTATGACAGCAATCCATGCTTTGGTTTTGTTGTCCACTTTTTCAATTACAAACGTTTTAGCAGTCAATGGAACCTATATTAGCATTTTGACACTTCATGTCCAAACCGTCCTAAAGGAGTGGTATTGGAACTTTTTCAGTGGGCACCCCATTTTTTTCCTCCTTAATTTCTGGGCACCCGATTTTATTTTATTATTATTATTATTTAAATTTTTTCCTATAATTTCTCGCAACCACACGCCAAATCTAATGACACAAACTTAATTTTCAAATCAATAAATAACCTTCAATTCATTGCAACCAATAAATACATTTACTCAATAAAATTGTATTTTTCAAATGATCTTTCTCAAACTTTTGTATATTGTCCCATACAATATATACTTTTTTTTTTTTGGGGGGGGGGGGGTGTGTGACTTTACTTTCCTAAAGTATCTAAAAAAAAAGTATTGTTACTTATCGATGATTTGGATGTGAAGCGTAAAAATACTAATATAGGTTCCATCTTTGGATGGGTTGCTGTCATACCTGGTCCATAAACTGCTTACAGGCTAAGGAAACCAATTTGGCATTATGTAATTTGGGTGAACTATCCCTCGAAAATTGAGGGGAGGGGAGGATCATTTAAAAAGAAAAAGACCTAATAGCAGGAACAGCCCCATCTAGTGGTCAGAACCCGGTAATATCAGGATGTAAACTGTCTTTCAAAGATAATTCTGCATTTTTGCATTTTGCAAAAATGCAAATAACCACAGATTTTCATTGTAACTGTTGCCCATGCTTGTTCAATGAACCATAAACAATTAATGAACATGCACCTGTGGAACAGTCGTTAAGACACTAACCGCTTACAGACATTAGGAAATTAAGGTCACATTTATGAAAACTTAGGACACTAAAGTGGCCTTTCTACTGACTCTGAAAAACACCAAAAGAAAGATGCCCAGGGTCCCTGCTCATCTGCGTGAACGTGCCTTAGGCATGCTGCAAGGAGGCATGAGGACTGCAGATGTAGCCAGGGCAATAAATTGCAATGTCCGTACTGTGAGACGCCTAAGACAGCGCTACAGGGAGACAGGACGAACAGCTGATCATCCTCGCAGTGGCAGAACACGTGTAACAACACCTGCACAGGATCGGTACATCCGAACATCACACCAGCAGGACAGGTACAGGGTGTCAACAACAACTGCCCGAGTTAGACCAGGAATGCACAATCCCTCCATCAGTGCTCAGACTGTCCACAATAGGCTGAGAGAGGCTGGACTGAGGGCTTGTTGGCCTGTTGTAAGGCAGGTCCTCACCAGACATCACCGGCAACAACGTCGCCTCTGGGCACAAACCCACCGTCGCTGGACCAGACAGGACTGGCAAAAAGTGCTCTTCACTGACGAGTCACAGTTTTTTCTCACCAGGGGTGATGGTCGGATTCGCGTTTATCGTCGAAGGAATGAGCGTTACACCGAGGCCTGTACTCTGGAGTGGGATCGATTCTGAGGTGGAGGGTTCGTCATGGTCTGGGCCGGTGTGTCACAGCATCATCGGACTGAGCTTGTTGTCATTGCAGGCAATCTCAATGATGTGCGTTACAGAGAAGACAGGAATGTCAGTGTTCTGCCATGGCCAGCGAAGAGCCAGGATCTCAATCACATTGAGCAATTCTGGGATCTGTTGGATCGGAGGAAGCACAGGGGTGGCATCATCATGTTGTGAGGGTGCTTTGCTGCAGGAGGGACTGGTGCACTTCACAAAATACATGGCACCATGAGGAGGGAAAATGATGTGGACATCCGTCAGGAAGTTAAAGCTTGGTTGCAAATGGGTCTTCCAAATGGACAATGACCCCAAGCATACTTCCAAAGCTGTGGCAAAATGGCACAACAAATGGCACAAGAACAACAAAGTCAAGGTATTGGATTGGCCATCACAAAGCCCTGACCTCAATCCTATAGAAAATTTGTGGGCAGAACTGAAAAAGTGTGTGCGAGCAAGGAGGCCTACAAACCTGACTCAGTTACACCAGCTCTGTCAGGAGGAACGGGCCAAAATTCACCCAACTTATTGTGAAAAGCTTGTGGAAGTCTACCCGAAATGTTTGACCCAAGTTAAACAATTTAAAGGCAATGCTACCAAATACTAATTGAGTGTATGTAAACTTCTGACCCACTGGGAATGTGATGAAAGAAATAAAAACTGAAATTAATCATTCTCTCTACTATTATTCTGACATTTCACATTCTTAAAATAAAGTGGTGATCCTAACTGACCTAAGACAGGGAATTTTTACTAGGATTAAATGTCAGGAATTGTGAAAAACTGAGTTTAAATGTATTTGGCTAAGGTGTGTGTAAACTTCC
Organism: Salmo salar; assembly: GCF_965601325.2. Taxonomy (NCBI): domain Eukaryota; kingdom Metazoa; phylum Chordata; class Actinopteri; order Salmoniformes; family Salmonidae; genus Salmo; species Salmo salar. Next base: position 5,223,485 of record NC_138309.1, read on the forward strand.
GACTTCAACTATATTCCTTCATATGTTCTTTCTCATCCCTCACTCCCAATATCATAACCCTCCTCTTCTTCCTCTCACTTCTATCCCCCCGTGCACCATAACACCCCCCCCTTTTCTCTGTGGCTGTGGCACTACCCATGTGCACACAGGTGAACACGGGCCATTCTATTTTTAGAAATGGGGGAGTAGAGTAACAGCAATTATCCACATCCCTAAAGCGAATGTAATCAGCGAGAGCATCGAGCGGCACATCCCAGTTGATGCAGGGTGACGTCGGCTAAGCACACTCTGTCCCCCCATGCAGTGCATCTATCTCCCCTAGGGTGCCTCATGACTGCCTCAGCCTAACATAAGATGATAAAATATTTCCTCCGGTATATAAGCGATAGGGCTAACACTCAGAGTTGGCATGCACAGAGCGCCACAGACCACTCCAAAGCCACTCTATAGATACACAATGTAACTGTTCGTCTTGGATTTCCTGATGTGGTCTTGTGTCCTTCTTGGTCAAAGATAAGAGAGCTTAGATGAATACAATGTTGTGGAGGCATATCTCCTATCTAGCCATTTCAGTCACAGACAAGGAGATCAAGAACGGAAGCTATATGAGAGTGCAGCAAAGATGGTATTTAGATAGATTGTCCTTAAACTAAGGCAACAATCCACATAGACAATATCCCTCCATGGCCTACTACTTGAGGTTTTAAGCAATAAAGAAATAGCCACAAGTGTGCCCATCCCCTGTACGATTTAATACAGGGGAACGACACTGATGCAGGTTGGCATTCTTTCTAACCTGTAAAGCCCTGTATGGTGAAAACATTGTTTCTCGGCTACCACCAAAAACCATTGGAGCATGCAGAGTAAACTGAACATAGGAATTGTTTCCTGTTGACAACATCATATGTTCCTCTTGTCCCTTCTATTTTCCATTAGCCCAGGCTGTATAACAGCACAATTCACACAGTAGGCCTACATGTGAATTTGAACTGAAAGCAACAGCGACAAGGCAAACCACCACTTTCCACTTGGACAAATTTCAACCGCCACACGATTTAACTGGTCATAGCGGCTCGTGTTTTACAATAAGCCACTGTAAGTGACGCCGTTATCGGTGCTCTTTTTATGTGATGGCGGTGTGCCACTGTCACATCGGCTCAATAGCCATCCATCACTACTGTTACCATGATCAATAGGTTGGCTGTAGCGTCGAACTGGGTTGCAGTGAGTGCCAGTCACTCCTTCTCTGCATTCAAACGTCCCAGTATTGATTCAGGTTTCTATAGAGACTCAGACAGCTGGAGTGCTGTTTGTTTTGTTAGCCGGAAAAGTCTAGCCATGAACAGTGAGTGCTCTCATGCATTGGCCCAGCCTTGAGAATTACCCAACACAGTTCCATCGGAAACAGTCAGTCAGTCAGACCAGCACTGTGTTACGCTTTCGCCCTCACAACAGGCCTCAGACAGCTTGACCTGGCGAGAATAGGTGAAGGGACTCTAACGCTGCATGTGACTGTTTGTGTCTTGTCTGTCTGGCTTGCTGTGGCAGTCTGTCCTATTTTTACACGGGTCATGATGACTCATGTGCTTCGTCCTCATTTACCTTTGATTTCGACATGTGCAGAAAGTGGACACGCTCCTCATACATGTTTATCCAATTTCTTATACCCTACCGTCTCTGTGAGGTCCTGAGCTGTCGGCGAGTGGTTTTTGGAACTAAAGTAAAAAAGGCCTCTCTATTTGCAGGTCTGTAGGGTCAAAGCTGAAAGCTCTCTCAACTGCTGTGAAGCAAAGAAAACTTTATCGGTTGCTGGCTAAGCCCAACAACAAACAGGGCGGTGTATACCTCTGAACTACAGAGCCACTGAGCCAGTGAGTCACTGACAGCCCCCGGGGGGGGGGCTAAATCTGCTGGAGCATGATGGGAAATGGGGACAGGGGCCAAAGTGCTGCTGCCGATGTCTGGCACAGTGTCGAGGGCGACAGAAGTGGCTTTTGTGTAGGGTGACGAATGAATTTTCCTCCACCGACTGTGCGACGCCGGGGTGCTTACAGTACTTTCCACTGGTTTAGGATGCGGGATCCAACTGCTGCCACCAGTGAGCAGAGGAAATAGGATAGACTAGTCTTTGTATGTGTGCTCTCAGGTTTGTCGAGCAGGGTTTTGGCAGTGACATAGTGTGACACATAGGGTGTGTACTGTAGGTCAGTTAGCCTAAATGCAAACTGTTCTGTTGAACAGGGATCACTTACGTTTATGTTGAAGTAGACATTTTTGTGTGTTTCAGCGAAGTAATGTTTAGCCTGAGTGAGCGCTTGAAAGTTCTTCACGGGGTGCGCGAGTCTGTGTTTAGAAGCGTCACGGTGTAATTCAGTGTGCCGTCTTCTTGATCGCGGGAGATGCGTTTTGATATATGTTAGCACAGCACATTTCATGCTGCGTGTGCATCTTTATGTGTAAGCAGCAGGGGGAGGCTCCTTTAGCCACATGAACACTCAGTGCCGGTGGTTGTCCTTGTGCTTGTCTCAGCATCCCGTGACTCCTACAGTGGCCTGCAGGGCTCCAAATGAATCATCATTCGTTTAACACAGACATCAGACAGAAAACTGTAGGCTAGGGTATGCAATGGCTTATAGGCCTAACCTTAGATCCCTGATAGTGTCATATTTAGGCTATTTGACGTGTTGTATTTCCAATATATTGTGGGATTTCCAGAGTGCAGCCAACATACACGTTTTCTCTCAGTGTGGTGACTTAGTCTTGTCTCGACTAGTCTTGATGTTACACTTGTTCAGCCTTCTCCTCTCCAAGCAAATGTTTCATGCCAGGGCAGTAACTTACTTCATCAGACACGACTGATCTTTGAGTGTTTCTCAGCTGGACTGTTATGAATCCTCTGTCTCAGAGTTTTATATCTCTCGTTCTTTTAGAACGTGGTGAACTTCGTGGACGACAGCTTCCCCCCAGGCCCGTGTTCCGTGGGCTTCCCCGAGGGTGACAGCGTCCAGCAGCGAATCAAAAAATGGCTCCGCCCCCACGAGATCAACTGCAACAACTTCAAGGACCGGGGCGTCAAATGGTCCGTCTTCCGCACCCCGCGGCCTTCGGACATCCTGCAAGGCCTGCTGGGAAACTGTTGGTGAGTTGTCGTCACTGAACGTGTGCAGTGTCGTAGTATCTGTAGCTCAGCTATGTGTGCGTGCATCCGCGTGCATGTGTCTGTGTGGGTACCAAACCGTGTACAACCTACCTTAAGCAGCGTGTGTTCATGCTTGTGTGTCTGTGGCTTGTGTGTAGAAGTGTATCCACGTGGCATGCGTGTTCAGTGTGCCTGCTGTGCTTCTTAGACACAGTGTTGTCTCCGTCCTCCCTGAACTATTCCTAATGTGTTTCTGAATTAATAAACCAACTCCACTCTGCATATGAGAGGTGATCTCTCATCGCTTGTCTTAAGGGTAAGGTGGAATAACAGCAAGAATGAACAAGCACATTGGTGGCCCGTGTAGTTTATCATTGAGCAGTGACTATAGATGTACTCTCTGGGCCTAAAGCAGATAGAGAAGGGAGAAAGTGGGAGGGGGGGAGAGAGAGGTAAAGAGGGAGAGGGAAAGGGGGAGTTTAACCCTCTAGAGTCTAAGCCGGGTGGGGAATTGTTTTAAGATGGGCATACCAAGGATCATTTGATTAAACATTTTAAGACCCTAAGGTATTTTTTGGGGATGAAACATTGAATTTGGCTTTATGGCTATTAGCCAATAGAAATGCATTGAATAACACAGTCTCCAAAAAAATCTAAGGGAAGTTTGTTCTGAAGTGTCTGCACTATATCTGAGATACAGTATAAGAAAGGTCAGGAAACAGTTTTCTTTGTTTGTTTTACATGTATTTATCCCCTTATTTTAGGCACTGACTATCTCCATAAATACTTTCATAATTTAAAAAAATTGGTACCAGGGACCTTCAGATGAGTCTTGTGTGTGTCCTAGTGAAAAACGGAGAGCAAAACCATTGTGTTCATGAGAGTCTCAGTGAGAGTGGTCACAATAGTTTGTAGGCCAAACCATTCGGACGCTACAGACATTTTTGTGAGAAGACCGAATTTCGGGATGTGTCATTGTCTGACAAACATCCCTCTAGCTCTGCCACCTTTCACCGCATATGCAAAAGGGGGCTATATTGGCGGATGTGGTGGATTGAGACGCAGCCAATGCAAAAAAAAACACATCAATATCAAATCAAAGTGTATTTGTTACGTGCGCCGAATACAACATGTGTAGACCTTACAGTGAAATGCTTACTTACAGGCTCTAACCAATAGTGCAAAAAAGGTATTAGATAAACAATAGGTAAGTAAAGAAATAAAAGCAACAGTAAAAAGACAGTGAAAAATAACAGCAGCAAAGCCATATACAGTAGCGCGGCTATAAAAGTAGCGACGCTACATACAGACACAGGTTAATCGGGCTGATTGAGGTAGTATGTACATGTAGATATGGTTAAAGTGACTATGCATATATGATAAACAGAGAGTAGCAGTAACGTAAAAGAGGGAGTGGTGGGTGGCGGGACACAATGCTGATAGACAAGTTAGCCAATATGCGGGAGCACTGGTTGGTCGGGCCAATTGAGGTAGTATGTACATTAATGTATAGTTAAAGTGACTATGCATATATGATAAACAGAGAGTAGCAGCAGCGTAAAACAGGGATTGGGGGGGGGTACACAATGCAGATAGTCCGGGTAGCCATTTGATTACCTATTCAGTAGTCTTATGACTTGGGGGTTAAAACTGTTGAGAAGCCTTTTTGTCTGAGACTTGGCACTCCGGTACCGCTTGCCATGCGTTAGTAGAGAGAACAGTCTATGACTGGGGTGGCTGCGGTCTTTGACAATTTTTAGGGCCTTCCTCTGACACCGCCTGGTGTAGAAGTCCTGGATGGCAGGCAGCTTTGCCCCAGTGATGTACTGGGCCGTACGCACTACCCTCTGTAGTACCTTGTGGTCGGAGGCCGAGCAATTGCCGTACCAGGCAGTGATGCAACCAGTCAGGATGCTCTCGATGTTGCAGCTGTAGAACCTTTTGAGGATCTCAGGACCCATGCCAAATATTTTTAGTTTCCTGAGGGGGAATAGGCTTTGTCGTGCCCTCTTCACGACTGTCTTGGTGTGTTTGGACCATTCTAGTTTGTTGGTGATGTGGACACCAAGGAACCTGAAGCTCTCAACCTGCTCCACTACAGCCCCGTCGATGAGAATGGGGGGCATGCTCGGGCCTCCTTTTCCTGTAGTCCACAATCATCTCCTTAGTCTTGGTTACGTTGAGGGATAGGTTGTTATTCTGGCACCTCATGGCCAGGTCTCTGACCTCCCTATAGGCTTGTCTCGTCGTTGTCTGTGATCAGGCCTACCACTGTTGTGTCGTCTGCAAACTTAATGATGGTGTTGGAGTCGTGCCTGGCCATACAGTCGTGGGTGAACAGGGAGTACAGGAGGGGACTGAGCACTCACTCCTTGGGGGCTCCAGTGTTGAGGATCAGCGTGGCAGATGTGTTGCTACCTACCCTCACCACCTGGGGGCTGCCCGTCAGGAAGTCCAGGATCCAGTTGCAGAGGGAGGCGTTTAGTCCCATGATCCTTAGCTTAGTGATGAGCTTTGAGGGTACTATGGTGTTGAACGCTGAGCTGTAGTCAATGAATAGCATTCTCAAATAGGTGGGAAAGGGCAGTGTGGAGTGCAATAGAGATTGCATCATCTGTGGATCTGTTTGGGCGGTATGCAAATTGGAGTGGGTCTAGGGTTTCTGGGATAATGGTGTTGATGTGAGCCATTACCAGCCTTTCAAAGCACTTCATGGCTACGGACATGAGTGCTACGGGTCTGTAGTCATTTAGGCAGGTTGCCTTTGTGTTCTTGGGCACAGGGACTATGGTGGTCTGCTTGTAACATGTTGGTATTACAGACTCAATCGGGGACATGTTGAAAATATCAGTGAAGACACCTGCCAGTTGGTCAGCACATGATCTGAGCACACGTCCTGGTAATCCGTCTGGCCCCACAGCCTTGTGTATGTTGACCTGTTTAAAGGTCTTACTCACGTCGGCTACGGAGAGCGTGATTACACAGTCGTCCGGAACAGCTGGTGTTCTCATGCATGCCTCAGTGTTGCTTGCCTCGAAGCGAGCATAGAAGTGATTTAGCTCGTCTGTTAGGCTCGTCTCACTGGGCAGCTCGCGGCTGTGCTTCCCTTTGTAGTCTGTAATAGTTTGCAAGCTCTGCCACATAAGACGAGCGTCGGAGCTGGTGTTGTATGATTCAATCTTAGCCCTGTATTGATGATTTGCCTGTTTGATGGTTCGTCGCAGCGCATAGCCGGATTTCTTATAAGCTTCCGGGTTAGAGTCCCGCACCTTGAAAGCGGCAGCTCTCCCCTTTAGCTCAGTGCGAATGTTGCCTGTAATCCATGGCTTCTGGTTGGGGTATGTAAGTACAGTCACTGTGTGGACGACGTCCTCGATGCACTTATTGATAAAGCCAGTGACTGATGTGGAGCATTCCTCAAAGAATCCCGGAACATGTTCCAGTCTGTGATAGCAAAACAGTCCTGTAGTTTAACATCTGCTTCATCTGACCACTTTTTTTATAGGCTGAGTCACTGGTGCTTCCTGCTTTAATTTTTGCTTGTAAGCAGAAATGAGGAGGATAGAGTTGTGGTCGGATTTACCAAATGGAGGGCGAGGGAGAGCTTTGTACGCGTCTCTGTGTGTGGAATACAGGTGATCTACAATTTTTTTCCCCTCTGGTTGCACATTTAACATGTTGATAGAAATTTGGTAGAACTGATTGAAGTTTCCCTGCATTAAAGTCTCCGGCCACTAGGAGCGCCGCCTCTAGGTGAGTGGTTTCCTGTTTGCTTATTTCCTTATACAGCTGACTGATTGCGGTCTTAGTGCCAGCATCTGTCTGTGGTGGTAAATAAACAGCCACGAAAAGTATAGCTGAAAACTCTCTAGGCAAGCCTTCCCTGTAGCTCAGTTGGTAGAGCATGGTGTTTGCAACGCCAGGGTTGTGGGTTCGATCCCCACGGGGGGCCAGCACAGGAAAAAAATGTATGAAATGTATGCATTCACTACTGTAAGTTGCTCTGGATAAGAGCGTCTGCTAAAATGACTAAAATGTAAAAAAAAAATGCAAGTAGTGTGGCCTGCAATTTATCACAATATACTCTACTTCAGGTGAGCAAAGTCTAGAGACTTCCTAAGATTTCGTGCACCAGCTGTTACAAATATGCACAGACTGCCCCCCCTCGTCTTACCGGAGTGTGCTGTTCCATCTTGCCAGTGCAACGTATATCCCGCTGGCTGAATATTCATGTCATCATTCAGCCACGATTCCGTGAAACATAGGATATTACAGTTTTTGATGTCCCGTTGGTAGGATATTCGTGATCGTACCTCGTCTAATTTATTGTCCAATAATTGCATGTTGGCGAGTAATATTGACGGTAACGGCAGCTTTCCCACTCGCCTTCTGCGGATCCTCACGAGGCATCCCACTCTGTGTCCTCTGTACCTGCGTACGGCGTCTAGTTTAAAAAGACAGATTTTTATGGGGATTTTTGTATTATGTTAATTAGATTTCCGTGGGGCATGACCATTGTAGTCCAAGGTTTAAGAGATAGATAGATAGACAGACAGACAGACAGACAGACAGACAGACAGACAGACAGACAGACAGACAGACAGACAGACAGACAGACAGACAGACAGACAGACAGACAGACAGACAGACAGACAGACAGACAGAGAGAGAGAGAGAGAGAGTAAACCAAGAAGGAACTGGGGAGAGAAATAAAGAGAGAGAGGAGGGGTGAGGCGGCCAGATGTACTGATACATCACCTGACTGGGGAATTATTCAGAGGAATGTAGGTCTGGACACAGACAGTTTTCTCCATGTACTTGTTTTGGGTGTCCTTGGGCCTTGTCGTCATCCCCCCCCCCCCCCCCCCCCCCCCACACACACACACACACACACACACACACACACACACACACACACACACACGGCCGCTTATCAAAAATAACCCTCCACAGAGCCCCCTCCACACACCCTTTCTCTCACACTACAGGAGGTAAACCAATTCCCATCCTGAATCACACCCCAGTCACATTTACAGTCCACGTTACACATACCCAGCCACGCAACCACATGTCCAATCACATCTTCCCTCTCTCGCTCACCCTCGAGTGGCCGGAGAGGCTAGAAACACGACCCGTCATAGTCCAGCGTTCCCATCGCTGCGCCCAAAGTAATTGGATTTGTATTTTATTCTTTTTTTTATCTGATTTGCATTGATTTGATTTACATTGGGTTGGCCCTGCTTGTCTAGCACTAGCGCCAGCGCAGACGGGGGGATTGAGTTATTATTGAAAACGTCTCGTTGAGATGATACTAGAAAATCATGCAGAACCTCTCTCTTGAGACAGATTCTCTATCTCGAGAACACACGAAGGCATGCACGCATGCTCACACACACACACACACACACACACACACACACACACACACACACACACACACACACACACACACACACACACACACACACACTCACACAAACATCTCAAGAGGTCATGTGGCGAGGTGCTTGTTCAGTAAGGCGTTGAGTAAGGCCTCAAATAAATGGAGCTTTGCACAAGGAAGGAGAGATTTGCAAAGAGATTTTCTGCTTCCCCTAACCTCCCTCTAGAACAGGCAATTATTTTCCATGGAGGGCCACATTAGAATATATTTTTGCCATCGTGGGCCAGAATCATATTACAGGATTATACATCATGTGTATGACGGTGCTGACAGATATATCTACTGTAAATCACGTCCAGATATGCTACTTATTTTACTTTTTTAACATGCACAGAAATAAACCACATCCATGTTCTCCTTTTGGTAGGTATTTTCATTATTAAACATGCAATGAACTTCACGGAGGGAAAAGTCTCTGTGTGTGGAATACAGGTGAATACATGGCTCATTTTCAGAACACATTTACAGAGCACCTCCTGATGAATAATGCAATGCAGGAAAATAATGGCTCAGCTCAGCTACTTGATCTTGTATTCTTTTCAAAGGGCCAATGTTTTTTCCTGTCAAAACTCAGTCCCAGCTTTGCCACACACTTATTAACCTCCTCCAATAAATCTTTCCCTGTGGTTGTGCTCTTCATTGACTGCACTGAAGCAAGCTCCTCTGTAATTTCAAAGTTTGGGGTTATGACTCGTAAGAATATCAACAACTGCGTCGTGTCATGTGCATCACTGCTCTCATCCAGGGCCAAGGAGAAATAGGTGAAATCCTTTACCTTGTCTTTTAACTGTTGTTCCATATTCTCTGTGATGTCCTCAACACGCCGTGTCCCTGTTCGTCTTGACAGGGAAACATTTTCAAACAGCTCTTTCTTGTCGGGGCAAAGTATTGCTGCAGAATCAATTAAACATTCTTTAATGAATTCGCCCTCAGCGAATGGCTTGCTATGTTTAGCAATTTTGTGGGACAGCACATAGCTAGGTCTCGCAATTCCGTCGTTTGCTGAATGCAGTTTTGTGAAAAGTCCTTGCTGCTTTTGCAACTGATAAAGAAATTCTTCCGATGCACTTGCCCTCTGCTCAGAATACATAATCCGATATTTCTCTGCATGTTTCGTCTGGAAGTGTCGGGACAAGTTGTAGTCTTTCAAGACAGCGATGCTCTCTTTGCACACTAAGCACACAGCTTTCCCTGATGCCTCAATAAATAAATGTTTCGATGTCCACTCTTGCTGGAACACCCTACATTTATTGTCTACTTTCCTTTTCTTTGAAAAACTAATTTTTGCGCTTTTTCTAGCTAGATACTATTTGTAACTGTGACGTGTGTGTCAGCCTGTCAGTCACTGGCTGTCCTCGTGCAGTTGTCATTTACACATGCCTTCTAAATAAATGTCACACAAGCGGTGGTAGTTAAATCATTACACAAAGGCGAGTACTCAGTGGGCTTTTAATTTTAATAACAAATACGTTTAAAAAAACTTTACTATCACAAATTCTTTATGTGATCTGAGTTTGATTCCGCGGGCCGCATTGAATCAGGTCGCGGGCCGGCCGGCCTTTGCCCAGGCCTGCTCTAGAGTCTGCTTCCTCAGAATGTTGTCTTCCGACATGTAGAGTTTTTTTTCTGGCTGTTGTTGCCTCCACTTGCCCTTTACAGTTGCTGTTAAGTCCACCATCAGTACCACATGACTAGACCATAAAAGGTCAGTGGTTCTGTCACGGCAGGACTCAGGGAAGGTGATGTACAGAAGCTATGACCAGCTTACCTCCACTACAAATTTCTATGAATACAATTCGCAGAATTACTTGTTATTTATGAACTTTCTAACTGATTAATTTAATAATTGAATGACTGACTGATTGATTGATTGATTGTAGGGCTGGGAATTTGCCAGGAACCTCGCCATATGATATTATCACGACATGATATGCATTGCGATTGTATACATTCTGATTTATATATGTATTGCAAACATATTGCTCACTATATATATGCTGCAGAGGGACCATAGAGAGCCATGAGAAAACTAGTTTTGATCAGTCATGAAAAGAAAAGTGCTGAAAACATGTTGGCTCACCATTTGAGAAGAAGATGGAGAACCAGCTATAGAAGGAGAAATATTGGAGTTTTGGCGCAAGTACAGCCGACTAGTGCTTTTTAACATTAAATGGAGTCATAGAATCGATTTATAATATCGGGAAAAAAAATATTGCGATACTGTATAGATTTTTTTCCCCCTTCACCTAGTTAATTGACTGTCTATCTTATTGCCCACCCTGTAGGTTCCTTAGTGCATTGGCGGTGCTGGCAGAGCGTCCAGAGCTGGTGGAGAGGGTGATGATCACCAGGGGCATCTGCCAGGAGGGGGCTTACCAGGTCAGGCTGTGTAAGGATGGTACCTGGATCACCGTCCTAGTGGACGACATGCTGCCCTGCGACGAGTATGGATACCTGCTCTTCTCCCAGGTGAGGCCGGGGGGGGGGGGGACACCACACCACACCACACCACACACACATGCGTATGGATATAGTATGCACGCAGACACACTGTTTACACACACATAACTATATCTAGTCTAGTCACTCACTCTCTCTGTCTCTCTCAAACTCACATACATGCATGCGTATACACAGTGTACACAATACACACACAAACAAATGATCATGCAGTGAACTGTCATGCAGTGACTATAGCAACCTAATACTTTTATGGTTGAGTGAAAACATACACACACACACACAGATTTTCAAACACTGTCATTAGTCATACACACGCACACTGAAATGCAGTGAATATAGCAACCTGATATTCCAACTGGTGAGTAAACACACACGCACACACTCATTCAGTTCATTCCAAGGTTTTCAAATATCAGCTGTGGTGGAGACAGAGGTTCTCAGAATTGTCATAGAGGAAATAATGAAGAGAGGGGAAACCCTACCTCTTCAAAGAGTATCTTAAATAATCCCACGGCACCCCCCTCGTAAACTAATACTCGCACTTTACTTTTTTCCCCCTTACTTGCTCTGACTTTGCTGATAGTACGTAATTATTTCTTCAATAAAGTAGCTACGCTACCGTTCAAAAGTTTGGGGTCACTAACAAATGTCCTCGTTTTTGAAAGAAAAGCACATTTTTTAGTCCATTAAAATAAAATAAAATTGATCAGAAATACAGTGTAGACATTGTTAATGTTGTAAATGACTATTGTAGCTGGAAACGGCTGATTTCTTATGGAATATCTACATAGGCATTTATTGCTTCTTTAATCAGTTTTATTGCTTCTTTAATCAGAACAACAGTTATCAGCTGTGCTAACATAATTGCAGTAGGGTTTTCTAATGCTCAATTAGCCTTTTTAAAATGATAAACTTGGATTAGCTAACACAACGTGCCATTGGAACACATGAGTGATGGTTGCTGATAATGGGCCTCTGTACGCCTATGTAGATATTCCATAACAAATCAGCCGTTTCCAGCTACAATAGTCATTTACAACATTAACAATGTCTACACTGTATTTCTGATCAATTTTATGTTATTTTAATGGACCATTTTTTTAGCTTTTCTTTCAAAAACAAGGGTATTTCTAAATGACCCCAAACTTTTGAACGATAGTGTATGACTGAGCTTGATGGGATAACCACCTATCAATCTTAAAATGAATGCACTCTGGATAGGAGCGTCTGCTAAATGACTAAAATGTAAATGTAGGGGCACTTAATTAACCAAAAGCACTGAAGGTCTTATTATTGTTATTGGAGAAGATCTGTATTTAATTACATTTTAACAGTTTTTCAGGACCTAAGGCTACAAAAATGAAATAGTCCTTCACTGCTTTTGTGAACTCTGAATGTTTTCTTCCCTGTATGTTCATTCATTACGCATAAATTTGACCTCTTTCCTTTCTTTCTTTCTCTTTCTCTCACTCGCTCTCTCTCTATCCCCTTCCCACCCTTTCTCCATCCTACTCTCTCCTTCTATCCCAATCCTTCCTTCTATCTATCCTTCTCTCTCTCCCTCTCTTGCTCTCTCTGTTTCTCTCGCTCTCCCTCTATCTTCTCTCTCCTTCTGTCTATCCTACTGTTCTGTCCCTCCCTTTCTCCATCATGCACTTCCCTCTATTCCCTTCACTACCTTTCTCCCTCCCTTTCTCCACACTCCCTCTATCACCTTACTTTCTCCATCCCCCTTCCCTCCCTCCTTTCTCTCTCCCTTCCCAGGCCCAGCGTAAGCAACTCTGGGTGGCCCTGATAGAGAAGGCCCTTGCCAAGCTCCACGGCTCCTACTTTGCCCTGCAGGCAGGGCGTGCCATCGAGGGCCTGGCCACGCTGACAGGGGCACCGTGCGACTCCCTCATGCTGCAGGTCAGCTCCACCAACCCCCGCGAGGAGCCCATCGACACGGACCTCATCTGGGCCAAGATGCTCAGTTCCAAGGAGGCCGGGTGAGTGGAATAGAGGAGATTTGTCTTTGGAGAAAGTCAATAATTCTCTGAGATGTATCATGATGTGCACAAATGGGACAAGGAAAGAAGTAATTACTTGGAACTTATCATGGGGGAGCTGCAGTGGCTCGTGTGTCTGTGTACCCATATCCGTACTCCCCCTCATGGAGAGAAAAATTATGCCGTTTTAAAGCAAATTTCCTGAAATTCTACACATTTTGCCATAGGATGGAGGCAAATGTTTGCAGTTTTTTTATGTAACTGATTATCAATGACACGACACATCCAAGTGTATCTGACCAAATTATGAAAGATAAGCATTGTACTTTTGAATTACGTAAAGTGAGTGTGGAAGAGCTGAACAAATGATTGTTATTATCAACAATGACAAGACACAGGGGTCTGACAACCTGGATCGAAAATTACAAGGGATAATAGTTGACGAAATTGCCACTCCTATTTTCCATATCTTCAATTTAAGCCTAATAGAAAGTGTGTGCCCTCAGGCCTGGAGGGAAGCAAAAGTCATTCCGCTACCCAAGAATAGTAAAGCCCCCTTTACTGGCTCAAATAGTGGACCAATCAGTTACCAGTAGGGAAGGACGTTCAAAAAGCACAGCACTTAGACAAATGACTGATGATTGGCTTAGAGAAATTGATGATAAAAAGATTGTCAGGGCAGTTTTGTTAGACTTAGTCTGCTGGAACTTAGATCGTAGACTTAGATCGTAGTCTGCTGCTGAAAAAACGTATGTATTATGGCTTTACACCCTCTGCTATTTTGTGGATAAAGAGTTACCTGTCTAACAGAACACAGAGGGTGTTCTTTAATGGAAGCCTCTACAACATAATCCAAGTAGAATCAGGAATTCCCCAGGGCAGCTGTCTAGGCCCCCTACTTTTTTCAATCTTAACTAACGACATGCCTTGAGTAAAGCCTTTGAGTAAAGCCAGTGTGTCTATGTGTGCGGATGACAGGGCTCCGGGCAGCCGAGCGGAAATGAGGGAAAAACGCCTCCCTGCGGACCTGGCATCCTTTCACTCCCTCCTCTCTACATTTTCCTCTTCTGTCTCTGCTGCTAAAGCCACTTTCTACCACTCTAAATTCCAAGCATCTGCCTCTAACCCTAGGAAGCTCTTTGCCACCTTCTCCTCCCTCCTGAATCCTCCTCCCCCTCCCCCCCCTCCTCCCTCTCTGCGGATGACTTCATCAACCATTTTGAAAAGAAGGTCGACGACATCCGATCCTCGTTTGCTAAGTCAAACGACACCGCTGGTCCTGCTCATACAGCCCTACCCTGTGCTTTGACCTCTTTCTCCCCTCTCTCTCCAGATGAAATCTCGCGTCTTGTGACGGCCGGCCGCCCAACAACCTGTCCGCTTGACCCTATCCCCTCCTCTCTTCTCCAGACCATTTCCGGAGACCTTCTCCCTTACCTCACCTCGCTCATCAACTCATCCTTGACCGCTGGCTATGTCCCTTCCGTCTTCAAGAGAGCGAGAGTTGCACCCCTTCTGAAAAAACCTACACTCGATCCCTCCGATGTCAACAACTACAGACCAGTATCCCTTCTTTCTTTTCTCTCCAAAACTCTTGAGCGTGCCGTCCTTGGCCAGCTCTCCTGCTATCTCTCTCAGAATGACCTTCTTGATCCAAATCAGTCAGGTTTCAAGACTGGTCATTCAACTGAGACTGCTCTTCTCTGTGTCACGGAGGCTCTCCGCACTGCTAAAGCTAACTCTCTCTCCTCTTCTCTCATCCTCCTAGACCTATCTGCTGCCTTTGATACGGTGAACCATCAGATCCTCCTCTCCACCCTCTCCGAGTTGGGCATCTCCGGCGCGGCCCACGCTTGGATTGCGTCCTACCTGACAGGTCGCTCCTACCAGGTGGCGTGGCGAGAATCTGTCTCCGCACCACGTGCTCTCACCACTGGTGTCCCGCAGGGCTCTGTTCTAGGCCCTCTCCTATTCTCGCTATACACCAAGTCACTTGGCTCTGTCATATCCTCACATGGTCTCTCCTACCATTGCTATGCAGACGACACACAATTAATCTTCTCCTTTCCCCCTTCTGATAACCAGGTGGCGAATCGCATCTCTGCATGTCTGGCAGACATATCAGTGTGAATGACGGATCACCACCTCAAGCTGAACCTCGGCAAGACGGAGCTGCTCTTCCTCCCGGGGAAGGACTGCCCGTTCCATGATCTCGCCATCACGGTTGACAACTCCATTGTGTCCTCCTCCCAGAGTGCTAAGAACCTTGGAGTGACCCTGGACAACACCCTGTCGTTCTCTACTAACATCAAGGCGGTGACCCGATCCTGTAGGTTCATGCTCTACAACATTCGCAGAGTACGACCCTGCCTCACACAGGAAGCAGCGCAGGTCCTAATCCAGGCACTTGTCATCTCCCGTCTGGATTACTGCAACTCGCTGTTGGCTGGGCTCCCTGCCTGTGCCATTAAACCCCTACAACCTTCCCAAGTTCTCTCACGTCACCCCGCTCCTCCACTCTCTCCACTGGCTTCCTGTTGAAGCTGGCATCCGCTACAAGACCATGGTGCTTGCCTACGGAGCTGTGAGGGGAACGGCACCTCCGTACCTTCAGGCTCTGATCAGACCCTACACCCAAACAAGGGCACTGCGTTCATCCACCTCTGGCCTGCTCGCCTCCCTACCTCTGAGGAAGCACAGTTCCCGCTCAGCCCAGTCAAAACTGTTCGCTGCTCTGGCACCCCAATGGTGGAACAAGCTCCCTCACGACGCCAGGACAGTGGAGTCAATCACCACCTTCCGGAGACACCTGAAACCCCACCTCTTTAAGGAATACCTAGGATAGGATAAAGTAATCCTTCTAACCCCCCCCCCCCCCCTAATAGATTTAGATGCACTATTGTAAAGTGGTTGTTCCACTGGATATCATAAGGTGAATCCACCAATTTGTAAGTCGCTCTTGATAAGAGCGTCTGCTAAATGACTTAAATGTAAAAATGTAAATGTAATGACTCAACACTACACGTCAGCTTCTACAGCGACTGAAATGACTGCAATGGGTGGGAAAGAATAAGTTAGTCCTAAATATTTCAAAAACTAAAAGCATTTTATTTGGGACAAATCATTCACTAAACCCTAAACCTCAACTAAATATTGTAATGAATAATGTGGAAATTGAGCAAGTTGAGGTGACTAAACTGCTTGGTGTCAAAACATATTGATACAACAGTAGCTATGATGGGGAGAAGTCAGTCCATAGGGAGAAGTCTGTCCATAATAAAGCACTGCTCTGCCTTCTTAACAACACTATCAACAAGGCAGGTCCTACAGGTCCTAGTTTTGTTGCACCTGGACTACTGTTCAGTCGTGTGATCATTGGCTCAGAACAGGGCAGCACGGCTGGCCCTTAAAAGTACACGGGGAGCTAACATTAATGATATGCATGTCAATCTCTCATGGCTCAAAGTGGAAGAGAGATTGACTTCATCACTACTTGTTTTTTTAAGAAGTGTTGACAAGCTGAATGTACCGAGCTGTCTGTTTCAACTACTAGCACACGGCTCGGACACCCATGCCCCACAGAAAATGCCAACAGAGGTCTCTTTATCAGACTATGGGAGGCGCACAGTACTACATAGAGCCATGACTACATGGAACTCTATTCCACATCAGGTAACTGATGCAAGCAGTAGAATCAGATAAAAAAACAGGAAAAAATACACCTGAAGAGACACACAAAGGTACAGACACACGCATACGCACACAACTGCTAACACACACATTTTACACACACGTACATTGTAATATTGTTGTATGGTGGTATTATACATTTTGTACTGTAGATATGTAGTGGTGTAATAATGTTATATGATGTACTGTTTTATCTTTTGTTTTATATGTAATGTAAGTGCCTTAATGTGTTTGCACCCCAGGAAGAGTAAGTGCTGCCTTGGCAACAGCTAATGGGGATCCCTAATAAATACGAATTATTATACAAATGGGCCCCAAGCCGGTCGGTGTTTTATTGGTCCGCGTGCCTATTAAAGAGTTGCCCATCCCTGGTCTCGGTCAATAACAAATCATTCATTTGAAAAGACATGAAGAGGCTTATTGAATGGGCCCTGATTAAGCTTACTCCTTGACTAACAAGCATGTTCAATGGGAGAATCCTTTTTTAGTCCAAGAGTAGGCTTATATCTGGGTCCACTTTGGCAACTGCCCCAAGTTTAAGGTGATGGAAATGGACTCTAACTTCTTCTAATGCGTCTCTATCTATGTTGTGTGGTGGATAGGTTTCTGATGGGGGCATCATGCGGAGGAGGGAACATGAAGGTGGATGATGTGGTGTATGAGTCGTTGGGCCTCCGCCCTCGCCATGCCTACTCTATCCTGGACGTACGGGACGTACAGGGCTACAGGTAAGAGCTGATTGGGTTATTAGTGGGACGGGGTGTGGCTAATTGGTCACACGTGATAAGGGGGTGTGGCTAATACGTTATTGTTGAAAAGGGCCATGTATCTTTCTTTTTCGGGAAATCCCGTCATTGTTATCCTTTACGTTTTTATCTATTTTTATTTATTTAGTTGTAAGAACCTTATCAAACCCTGATAAGAGTCCTTCCGTCCTTCCCAATTGCTTTTAAATAATCCTTTTAATTGCTTCAGCTAATGACATGCTCTCTCTCTCCCTCTCAGACTTCTGCGGTTGAGGAACCCGTGGGGTCGCTTCTCGTGGAACGGCAGCTGGTCAGACGAGTGGCCTGATTGGCCGCAGCTCCTCCGCCACGAACTCATGGCCCACGGCAGCAGCGAGGGCGTCTTCTGGATGGAGTATGGAGACTTCATCAAGTAGGTCCCGTCTTAATGTGCCAATCACCCAAGGACCTAGGACTAGTTCAGGGATGGGTGACTACGATGTTGGAGACCCACTGGGTGTGCTCTCACTAAAACCAACAAGTGCCAAGTAATTGACTAATTGGTAGTTAACCTCTATGGGCTAGGTGGGACGCTAGCGTCCCCCCCGTGGTGCACTCCATCAACAGCAGGTGCATTTCAAGAGCGGCAAATTTGAATCCAAATAAATGTCAAAATTCTAATTTTTCAAACATACAACTATTTTACACCCTTTGAAAGATAAACATCTCCTTAATCTAACCACGTTTTACGATTTCAAAAAGGTTTTACGGCGAAAGCATACATTTAGAGTATGTTAGGACAGTACATTTACAAGAGTTGTGTGTAATGTTTTGTCAATTCAAAGACAGGGTCACCAAAACCATAAAACCAGCTAAAATGATGCACTAACCTTTTACAATCTCCATCAGATGACACTCCTAGGACATTATGTTAGACAATGCATGCATTTTTAGTTCTATCAAGTTCATATTTATATCCAAAAACAGCGTTTTACTATGGCATTGATGTTGAGGAAATCGTTTCCCTCCAATAACCGGCAGTCAAGTCAACACCACAAATTAAATAATTAAAATTAGAAAACATTGGTAAAATATTATATTGTCATTTAAAGAATTATAGATTTACATCTCTTGAACGCAATCAACTTGCCAGATTTAAAAATAACCTTACTGGGAAATCACACTTTGCAATAATCTGAGCACTGCGCCCAGAAAAATACGCGTTGCGATACAGACTAGACGTCATGTTGGGGAGATCTAAAATCGAAAATACTATGTAAATAATCCATTACCTTTGATTCTCTTCATCAGATGTCACTTCCAGGTATCACAGGTCCATAACGAATGTAGTTTTGTTCAAAAAAGCTCATCATTTATGTCCAAAAATCTCCGTCTTGTTAGCACATGATCTAAGCCAGCCGGACTTCTCGTCATGAACGAGGGGGAAAAATATATTTACGTTCGTTCAAACATGTCAAACGTTGTATAGCATAAATCATTAGGGCCTTTTTTAACCAGAACATGAATAATATTCAAGGTGGACGAATGCATACTCTTTTATAACGTATTGGAACGAGGGTACCCAACATGAACTCGCGCGCCAGGTGTCTAATGGGCCATCATCGTTCCATGGCTCTTGTTCGGTCAGATCTCCCTCCAGAAGACTCAAAACACTTTGTAAAGGCTGGTGACATCTAGTGGAAGCAATAGGAAGTGCCAAAATATTCCTCAGCCCCTGTGTTTTTCAATGGGATAGGTTTAAAGGTAATACAACACATCAGGTATCCACTTCCTGTCAGAAAATGTCTCAGGGTTTTGCCTGCCAAATGAGTTCTGTTATACTCACAGACACCATTCAAACAGTTTTAGAAACTTTAGAGTGTTTTCTATCCATATATAATAAGTATATGCATATTCTAGTTACTGGGTAGGATTAGTAACCAGATTAAATCGGGTAAAAAAAAAATATCCAGCCGTGCAAATACTGCCCCCTAGCCCTAACAGGTTAATTAGCTGACTCAGCAGATAATCATCAGTGTGTAAGACTTAAACTGAGAGGCACTGACCCACTTCTGTCCTGCTTGCCTTGTTAATGCCAAGTGTTTTTGTTTTATTTGGTTGGTTGATTTGTTTTTTTTGGTGTGGTTGCTAGCTTGTTGAGTAGCATGAATTAAACTTAAAGTGCCTGGCAGTCCAATAAGTGAATGCTAGGCTGTGAATCAGACTCTGAGAGTGCATTGCAACAAGGATGCACCTCCCTTCCTGACTGTCAGCTTGTTTTGCTTTCTGTCAATTAAGTGAACGTTGCAATGTAGGGTACAAGGCCCAATGCTCTGTGCAGTCTGTCTGTCTGCCTGTCTTTGTTAAAATCCATCTTCTCCGTCAATTAAATGAGCAATAGAATCTAGAGTCTGTCTGTCTATATACTGTATCTGAAAGAAGAGAGAGAACCCAGTAACTCTGCTCAGCATACAGCAAGGTAAAGAGTACTTGACAGACAAATAAATGGTAGACAAGCAAGGTGAAGTCCTCGCAGCGTTTAACTCAATGAGTCCCACCTCGACACCGGCGCAATTTGGACTTCTAACCCCTTTTAAACACATTGTACCACTGGATTCATCTTTTTCTTCTGCGTCTGTTGGTACCAATCATTCGTCTGTGTGATTAACGGGAGCTGAGGTAGATAAGTGTTTGTGAGACGAGGGCAGATCCCAAAGGGCCTCAGGCTGGGTCTTTTTACAAAAAAGTCTGTAGAGTCCGAATAATTTGAGCTAGAAACTTTTACAAGCCATATATGAAAAGCTGAGACTCACGAACACGCACATGTAACATGACGCTCACAAGCTACACAAAAGTAATTTGAAGGTAAGGGGTTCTTCAACATAGAAGATAATAGGAAATCCAAGGACATAAAATCAAATCAAATTTTATTGGTCACATGCACATATTTAGCAGATGTTATTGTGGGTGTAGCGAAATGCTTGTGTTCCTAGCTCCATAGACTCTATAATACTGTAATAAACACACATAGTTGCTGTCACAAACTCCAAACTCTGCACAGTTGTCACTGACTAGTTGGATAATAATTTCCCACTGAGCAAACAGTTTCTGTACTTACAGCATTCATATAAATTCATTTTTATCAGGGATTTGCTTTGTCAATAAAACTCATCAATGAACTGTTCATGTGAAATTGTTTTGTGTTTTACTTGGCCCTGGTCATGAAAAGAAAATGATAAAACATTTAATTGTCAGGCTAAATTTATTTTATTATTATTTTATTTCACCTTTATTTAACCAGGTAGGCCAAGTTCTCATTTGCAACTGCGACCTGGCCAAGATAAAGCAAAACAGTTTGACACATACAACAACACAGAGTTACACATGGAATAAACAAACATACAATCAATAATACAGTAGAAAAATCTATATACAACATGTGCAAATGAGGGTATGATAAAAGAGAGGTAAATATACAGTTGAAGTCGGAAGTTTACATGCACCTTAGCCAAATGCATTTAAACTCAGTTTTTCACAAATCCTGACATTTAATCCAAGTAAAACGTCCCTGTATTAGGTCAGTTAGGATCACCACTTTATTTTAAGAATGTGAAATGTCAGAATAATAGCAGAGAGAATTATTTATTTTAGCTTTTATTTCTTTCATCACATTCCGAGTGGGTCAGAAGTTTACATACACTCAATTAGTACTTGGTAGCATTGCCTTTAAATTGTTTAACTTGTGTCAAACATTTCAGGTAGCCTTCCACAAGCTTCCCACAATAAGTTGGGTGAATTTTGGCCTATTCCTCCTGACAGAGCTGGTGTAACTGAGTCAGGTTTGTAGGCCTCCTTGCTCACACACGTTTTTCCAGTTTTGCCCACACATGTTCTATAGGTTTGAAGTCAGGGCTTTGTGATGGCCACTCCAATACCTTGACTTTGTTGTCCTTAAGCCATTTTGCCACAACTTTGGAAGTATGCTTGGGGTTATTGTCCATTTGGAAGACCCATTTGCGACCAAGCTTTAACTTTCTGACTGAAGTCTCGTGCTGTCGCTTCAATATATCCACAAAATTTTCCTCCCTCATGATGCCATCTATTTTGTGAAGTGCAACAGTCCCTCCTGCAGCAAAGTACCCCCACAACATGATGCTGCCACCCCCGTGCTTCACGGTTGGGATGGTGTTCTTCGGCTTGCAAGCCTCCCCCTTTTTCCTCCAATCATAACAATGGTCATTATGGCCAAGCAGTTATATTTTTGTTTCATCAGACTAGAGGACATTCCTCCAAGATGTACGATCTTTGTCCCCGTGTGCAGTTGCAAACCGTAGTCTGGCTTTTTTTAATGGCGGTTTTGGAGCAGTGGCTTCTTCCTTGCTGAGCGGCCTTTCAGGTTATGTCGAGATAGGACTCGCTTTTTGTACACTTTTTTTCCTCCAGCATCTTCACAGGGTCCTTTGCTGTTGTTCTGGGATTGATTTGCACAAAAGTACATTAATCTCTAAGAGACAGAATGCGTCTCCATCATGAGCGGTATGATGGCTGTGAGGTCCCATGGTGTTTATACTTGCGTACTATTGTTTGTACAGATGAACGTGGTACCTTGTGGAGGTCTACAATTTATTTTCTGAGGTCTTGGCTGATTTCTTTTGATTTTCCCATGATGTCAAGCAAAGAGGCACTGAGTTTGAAGGTAGGCCTTGAAATACATCCACAGGTACACCTCCAATTGACTCAAATGATGTGAATTAGCCTATCAGAAGCTTCTAAAGACATTACATAATTGTCTGGAATTTTCCAAGCTGTTAAAAGGCACAGTCAACTTAGTGAATGAAAACTTCTAACCCACTGGAATTGTGATACAGTGAATTAAGTGAAATAATCTGTCTGTAAACAATTGTTGGTAAAATTACGTGTCATGGACAATGTAGATGTCCTAACCGACTTGCCAAAACTATAGTTTGCTATCAAGAAATTTGTGGAGTGGTTGAAAATGAGTTTCAATGACTCCATCCTAAGTGTATGTAAACTTCCGACTTCAACTGTAAGGGCTGGACATGCAGATAAATGAAAACCCGGTTTTTGCTGGGCTCTCGGGACTGATAGGATTAACCCTTGTGTTGTCTTAAGGGTAAAAAATGACCCACCACTATGTTTAACAGCAGAGAAAACCCTAAATTATATTTTTTCAACTTGAAATTTAACAACTTTTCCTAGAGTGACCCCAACATTAGAAAAAGTGAAACATTGCCTTTGTCAATGTTTCCATGAAAGCTGTACACCACCAGGGTACAAAGATTGTCTTAGGGTCATTTTTGACCCGGCAGTTATAAAATCATTTACACACCACAAAGACACACACACACACACACACAATGATAAATTGAGATTGTGTGTGCTACTGATTGAACTCTGACAAAACTAAAACGTTCTTGTGCACGTGCAGCATCTCCCCTCCATGACCCCACACATGACTCAAGTTCACAGACAAAATAAACAAAATTTCAGACAAAATAAATTTTTCTTATTTACTAATGGAGAATGCAGTCAAAGGCTATGATGTTGCAGATGACAGTACCCCCAGTTCTCTCTTTGCTGAAGCCATGAGTGCACGTTTCAGTGACCAACAGGTCATACATCAGATCTTTTCAGATGTCCAGGAGGAACAAGAGAACAATGATTTAGAAGAGGAGGAGGTATCTCTCCCTATTTTCCTCTTAGACAGTCATCTGTCTGCTTTTCTTTTTCATTTTCCCAGAAGAAGTGAGGGATAAGAGGGAAGGAGGTGAAAGAGATTGAAATTTCTCCACATGTGCCCTTGCGCTTACTTTCATCTTTGAAACCAGAGAGAGGGAAAGACACACACCACCACCCCTCATCTTACCAGACGTAGCTGTTTTGTCCTGCCGATTCACGGAAAACCCAGCCAACTGTACATTATCCGTGTCGTCATTCAGCCACGACTCTGTGAAACTTAAGATATTAAAAAAATGTATGTCCCGTTGGCAGGATAGTCTTGAACAGAGTTCATCCAGTTTATTCTCCAGTGATTGCACTTTGGCCAATAGAACGGATGGTAGACGCAGGTTACCCACGCGCCAATGAATTCTCACAAGGGACCCGGATCTGCGCCCACTGTACCTCCGTCTTTTCTTCATGCGAGTGATTTGGGCCTGGTCCGGGAGAAACAGTATATCCTTTGCATCAGACTCATTAAAGGAAAAATCTTTGTCGCTGTTCTGATGTCCAGAAGCTCTTTTCGGTAATAAGACACGGCAGCAGCAACATTATGTACAAAACAAAATAAGTTACAAACAATGCGGGGGAAAAAAACACAAAATAGCACAATTGGTTAGGAGCCAGTAAAACGGCAGCCATCCCCTCCGGCGTCATTAACAACAGCGCAATTGGCTTTCAGCGACGAGTGTGTGCATAAGGTTGTAAGATCACGTCCTGGTCAGGATTGAACTGACTCTGTTACACAGTCAGAGATTCTAATCTTGTCTAACAGTGTATTTTTTTGTTTCTCCCCACAGGTACTTTGACTCGGTGGACATCTGTAAGATCCATTCGGATTGGCAGGAGGTGCGGTTACAGGGCTGTTTCCCTAGCAGAGCCTTTGGTCCTGTTACGGTCACTGCCCTGACCGTGCTGGAGAGGACCGCGCTGGAGTTCGCCCTCTTCCAGGAGGGCAGCAGGTACTCTCGCTCTCTCTACTCGCTCTCTCTTTTTCGACAGGCACCTGTTGGAATGAAAAATACATATTTTAAACTTCTGAATTTCTATTTCCCTCCTTCCTCTAGGCGGTCGGACACAGCAGACAGCCACCTGTTGGACCTGTGTATCATGGTGTTCAGAGCATCGTTTGGCAGTGGTAACAAGTTGACCCTGGGCCGGCTGCTGGCCCACAGCAAGCGGGCCGTTAAGAAGTTTGTGGGCTGTGAAGTGATGTTGGAGCCGGGCGAGTACGCCATGGTGTGCTGCGCGTTTAACCACTGGCAGATGAACTTCAGCGGAGTGGGGCTGCCCACACCAGGTACGCACACATACATACATACATACAGTCATACATACATACATACATACATACATACATACAGTATATCCCTCTACAGATTAGCATGAATGGATGGTGGAGGAGTACTGCCCACACTAGGTTCACACATATGTTCAAATAAACCTACCATTAAAATTATAGACTGATCCTTTCTTTATCAGTGGGCAAACGTACAAAATCAGCAGGGGATCAAATACTTTTTTCCCCACTGTACGTACAGACATACATACAGTAGGGGAAAAAAGTATTTGATACCTTGCTGATTTTGTACATTTGCCCACTGATAAAGAAAGGATCAGTCTATAATTTTAATGGTAGGTTTATTTGAACAGTGAGAGACAGAATAACAACAACAAAAAAATCCAGAAAAACACGTCAAAAATGTTATAAATTGATTTGCATTTTAATGAGGGAAATAAGTATTTGACCCCCTCTCAATCAGAAAGATTTCTGGCTCCCAGGTGTCTTTTATACAGGTAACGAGCTGAGATTAGGAGCACACTCCTAACCGCAGCTTGTTACCTGTAAAAAAGACACCTATCCACAGAAGCAATCAATCAATCAGATTCCAAACTCTCCACCATGGAACAGACCAACGAGCTCTCCAAGGATGTCAGAGACAAGATTGTAGACCTACACAAGGCTGGAATGGGCTACAAGACCATCGCCAAGCAGCCTGGTGAGAAGGTGACAACATTTGGTGCAATTATTATAAGAAACACAAAAGAACTGTCAATATCCCTTGGCCTGGGGCTCCATGCAAGATCTCACCTCATGGGGTTGCAATGATCATGAGAACGGTGAGGAATCAGCCCAGAACTACACGGGAGGATCTTGTCAATGATCTCAAGGCAGCTGGGACCATAGTCACCAAGAAAACAATTGGTAACACACTACGCCGTGAAGGACTGAAATCCTGCAGCACCCGCAAGGTCCCCCTGCTCAAGAATACATATACATGCCCGTCTGAAGTTTGCCAAGGAACATCTGAATGATTCTGAGGACAACTGGTGAAAGTGTTGTGGTCAGATGAGACCAAAATGGAGCTCTTTGGCATCAACTCAACTCGCTGTGTTTGGAGGAGGAGGAATGCTGCCTATGACCCCAAGAACACCATCTCCACCGTCAAACATGGAGGTTGAAACATTATGCTTTGGGGGTGTTTTTCTGCTAAGGGGACAGGACAACTTCACTGCATCAAAGGGACGATGGACGGGACTATGTACCGCCAAATCTTGGGTGAGAACCTCCTTCCCTCAGCCAGGGCATTGAAAATGGGTCGTGGATGGGTATTCCAGCATGACAATGACCCAAAACACACGGCCAAGGCAACAAAGGAGTGGCTCAAGAAGAAGCACATTAAGGTCCTGGAGTGGCCTAGCCAGTCTCCAGACCTTAATCCCATAGAAAATCTGTGGAGGGAGCTGAAGGTTCGAGTTGCCAAATGTCAGCCTCGAAACCTTCATGACTTGGAGAAGATCTGCAAAGAGGAGTGGGACAAAATCCCTCCTGAGATGTGTGCAAACCTGGTGGCCAACTACAAGAAACGTCTGACCTCTGTGATTGCCAACAAGGGTTTTGCCACCAAGTACTAAGTCATGTTTTGCAGAGGGGTCGAATACTTATTTCCCTCATTAAAATGCAAATCATTTTATAACATTTTTGACGTGTTTTTTCTGTATTTTTTTGTTGTTTTTCTGTCTCTCACTGTTCAAATAAACCTACCATTAAAATTATAGACTGATCATTTCTTTGTAAGTGGGCAAGCGTACAAAATCAGCAGGGGATCAAATACTTTTTTCCCCCACTGTACATACACACATACAGTATATCCCTCTACAGATTAGCATGAATGGATGGTGGAGGAGTACTGCCCACACCAGGTACACATACATACATACATACATACATACATACAAACTGTGAGCGGACCAAGTCATTTGGTGTCACTCTAAAGCGGAAAGGTGGAATAAACTAGTCCAGAGTAGGTTTTCTTGATTCAACACAGTTCTCTATTGAGGGATTTCTGACAATACAAACACTCCAACACAGTCAATGAGAATCTCCAAAGGAACAACATACATCTTCTTCTTTAGATGACACAGGATCACATTACGATTATCTTCAAACTATAACAACAATCACATATTCGTCACCGTCTTAATGGATCTTCTTGGATAGCACCTCTCTCTCCGTAGCCATTCTCCAGAGATAGTTTATCTTCCCCCTTCTCTTGCTGGTTCCATCCTCTCTCTTGTAGGGGAAAGAGAATATCTCATTAGTACCGTCAGCTGTGCTTAATTGACTCTGGTTACCTTGTCTCACATGCCTTGTAGGGCTACTATCCGTGAGCCCAGCCTGCCCTCTGGTGGTCCTTCCACAATACATACATACATACATACATACATACATACATACATACATACATACATACAGTATATCCCTCTACAGATTAGCATGAATGGATGGTGGATGAGTACTGCCCACACCAGGTATACATACATACATACATACATACATACATACATACATACATACATACATACATACATACATACATACATACATACATACATACAGTATATCCCTCTACAGATTAGCATGAATGGATGGTGGAGGAGTACTGCCCACACTAGGTTCACACAAGCTAACACACACACACAAGTTTGTGTTCTCGTATACATTTCCATGTTCACAAACATTCACACACACATATTCAAAAACAACAAAGACATTCCGAACCGGCAAAGCATTCAATAGGGAGAATATGCCTATGGACTATTCATCTATTATAGACTCCCAAGGACCATGTATTGTCAAAAACTAGCTATGTTGTCAATTCCATAAGTGCTAATGCCTACACCTTTAGTTAACCTGCTAGCTTGTGGATTGAACCTAGCCAATCACAATGGAAACAAAATGGAATCTTCTCTTGTCTTCTTTTAGTGTCGAGCCCCACAAGTGCACAGCGTCCCAGCCAAGACTTCCCAGGGTACATTCTGGCCATCTACAGCTCCCGTCAGGTGATGGTGGAGCAGGTGGAGGCTACCGCTACCACGCTGGCCGACGCCATCATCCTACTGACCGAGAACAAGGGAGAGAGACACGAGGTGAGGAGGGAGTAGCGTACACCACATACACATACTCTGTAACAGACACACACTCGCACAGCGACGGCAAAGAGAGCATTTCACTACTGGAGACGAAACACATCCAGTTATAGAAATCAGAAACAGGCATTACCTAAACATAGTAGGTAGATTGAATAGAGAGAGACTGTGTCACAGGCATATGTGGAAGTCAAATGGCATCTTATGTATGTACTATTTACAATGTATTTGTGTCTGTCTGTTTATGTTTCTGTCCGTATCTTTGTTTCTGTCTGTCTGCATTTTTTTGTGTGTCTGTCTCTGTATGTCTCTGCAGGGTCGCGAGGGCATGACGTGTTACTACCTGACCCACGGCTGGGCGGGACTGATCGTGGTGGTGGAGAACCGCCACCCCAAGTACTACCTCCACGTGTCATGTGACTGTACAGACAGCTTCAATGTAGTGTCCACCCGCGGCAGCCTCAAGACCATCGACAGTGTACCGCCTCTACACAGGTACTACTGTACACCACACAGTACATTGTTTATATAGGCATTTTTAGAATGTAAGCTTACACAGGTGCTAGTAGGCAGAGGTGGGACCAAGTCACTATTTTTCAAGTCACAAGCAAGTCTCAAGTCACAAGTTTTTTTCAAGTCAAGTTAAAAAAAACTATTGGCTACAGGCAATGACTTATTCAACTACAAATCTTTGTCAATGTATTGAGGCTACCAGACGGCCCTTTTCATTATTTTGTCTACATCACATTTTGATTATATAATAATACATTTTAACAACAAATTAAAAATGCAAGCATCATAAGTAAATGATCAATTTCAAGCAATTTTGACATACCAAAAGATCAGTAGGCCTAGGCTAGTAATTGTTGCTTGATGGCCCATGGCTGGTGAACTAGCAAAGTAAACAGTTCATATTCTTGATCACCAAACAATTTTTGGAGCTGCATATTCATTTATGGCAATCCTCTCTCCCTAAAATGTGATGTTTGCACTGCATCTGATCCTATAGCTGTACAGCAAATCTGCAATCTGGTCACTAGCTTAGTGGTTTTCACACTTTCTGACCCGCAACCCCCAAAAAGGAGTGGTTCAAAGCTTGCGACCCCCGCACATGTACGAAGGGCGAGCACGCGCATGAAATCGCTGCCCAAATGTAGCAGCCATAAACGGTAAAGCATTTTCAAAACGCAAGATAGAGAAAAATAACTGCGTTTTACACCTGCATTTTGAGCAGAAAGTCATTGATGTTAGCAGTCAATTTCAACAAGGAATGTCATGTCACATTGTCAGTCCAGAGCAAACAGGATCATATACCAGTAGGCCTATGCAGCGGAGGTTGCAGGATCGGATGGAAAGCATGATCTGTCTGTAGCCTTTTTCTTCCTCACAAATATCGCAATTCATTCGCCAGAATGTTACATCTTCATCCCATAAGTATTGAAGGTTGTGCAATGTTACAGCTTGCCATCTTTAGACATATAGCCAGTACCACCACTGAAGTATATAATTTTAACTCACCCAAACTAGGCCTATCTGAAATATGAAAAGGATCAATGAAATCAGAAGCGTCCCCAAAACATGCGTGCACCAGTTTTCACACAAAAGTTGGCATTTATAAAAAACTAACTTGACGTGAGAATGTGTTTATCCTCCCGCAAACTTTAGACTATGCGTACGCCGTTTCTACTGGTTGAAGTATTGCATTGCAAGAAGGCAAAAAAAAGTGTCCTTGTGTAAATGGGGAATATATGATGACACTCTTATTCATAACAAAAGAACAGGTAGGACTAGCTAAATTACAAGATTCAATCATTCGTCATTATTGAGAAAAGCAAATCGATTTATCTTTGCATTCTAAAATAATTTGAAATAGGCATATTTCCTATTATTTATTTTATTTCCATGATCATTGCAGAATAAATTCCTCACCTTTTCGGACTGTGATGGTTTCATAGGCTATTCGCAAAATAGCCTATAGGCCTACAACAAGTTAGGATAGGTTGCCATTCGTCCCATCTCTCAATTGACCCACTTCACAGTAGTAAATAGATAAGCTATATCAAGTAGTCTATTTTGCTCTATGCGATCTGATCCTAAGCGCAGTTTATAGGCTACATATGAGTACTATTCTGGCCATGAGTTTATATTCCCATAGTAGCCATACACCAAATTACCATGCGCATCTCTCAATTAATTGGTACTATTAGTTAGGCTATTATATTTTCAAGTTTTTGCTCTATGCATCCGACAGGGAGCACAGTTTATAACATACAGTAGAATTTAGCAGGTGAACAGACAGTTGATATTTTTCATTGAAGTGTGTAGGCTACCACTGTAAGTAGGTCTACTGTAGGTTTCATTTTTTTTCGAGTAGACAATGTTTCAGAATTCGCGGGCAGTGAAGGATATTAAGGTTCGGGAAAAAGTGGATGCAAAACATTCAAACAATCTGTTTACAGGTCCACAACAATTTGCAATTGTTTTTGTCTTTCAGAAACGGTCACTACAAAATAAAACATTCTGCCATGACCTCCAAAGACATTTGATCAAGTTTTCCATTGCTATTTCCTTTAGATACTGTCTTGGTCTAATTCCAATACTTTCAGACTATACACCATAAAAGGTGAATGATGGGCGTTTTCAGGCGGAGTTCTAATGCCCGTTCACGCATGCAGGTCTAATTCATAATGGGTACATGGGGTATGTACTGTATGGGGTTCGCCAAGTTTATAAATCTGATATTTTTGTGCGTGTGCAGTGTTTTCAGAAATGGTGCACGCGGATATTTAGTGTTAAATGTATGGTTATAAATGAGGCCCCAGGTAGACCTTCTTTCCCGACAGAGATCATTGCGGTGTTGTCGGCATTGTTCACGGTGCGGTTGGGAGCGGGCGGTCAGATCAGACAATTTTGAGATGAAAATATTTGAGTTGTCCTGCAGATTATTTGGTAACAGTCATCTTTCTGCTTTGTATGCATTAGCCTACAGTGAGGGAAAAAAGTATTTGACCCCCTGCTGATTTTGTACGTTTGCCACTGACAAAGAAATGATCAGTCTATAATTTCAATGGTAGTTTTATTTGAACAGTGAGAGACAGAATAACAACAAAAAAATCCAGAAAAACGCATGTCAAAAATGTTATAAAATGATTTGCATTTTAATGAGGGAAATAAGTATTTGACCCCTCTGCAAAACATGACTTAGTACTTGGTGGCAAAACCCTTGTTGGCAATCACAGAGGTCAGACGTTTCTTGTAGTTGGCCACCAGGTTTGCACACATCTCAGGAGGGATTTTGTCCCACTCCTCTTTGCAGATCTTCTCCAAGTCATTAAGGTTTCGAGGCTGACGTTTGGCAACTCGAACCTTCAGCTCCCTCCACAGATTTTCTATGGGATTAAGGTCTGGAGACTGGCTATGCCACTCCAGGACCTTAATGTGCTTCTTCTTGAGCCACTCCTTTGTTGCCTTGGCCGTGTGTTTTGGGTCATTGTCATGCTGGAATACCCATCCACGACCCATTTTCAATACCCTGGCTGAGGGAAAGAGGTTCTCACCCAAGATTTGGCGGTACATGGTCCCGTCCATTGTCCCTTTGATGCAGTGAAGTTGTCCTGTCCCCTTAGCAGAAAAACACCCCCAAAGCATAATGTTTCCACCTCCATGTTTGACGGTGGAGATGGTGTTCTTGGGGTCATAGGCAGCATTCCTCCTCCTCCAAACACGGCGAGTTGAGTTGATGCCAAAGAGCTCTATTTTGGTCTCATCTGACCACAACACTTTCACCCAGTTGTCCTCTGAATCATTCAGATGTTCATTAGCTTCAAACGGGCATGTATATGTGCTTTCTTGAGCAGGGGGACCTTGCGGGCGCTGCAGGATTTCAGTCCTTCACGGCGTAGTGTGTTACCAATTGTTTTCTTGGTGACTATGGTCCCAGCTGCCTTGAGATCATTGACAAGATCCTCCCGTGTAGTTCTGGGCTGATTCCTCACCATTCTCATGATCATTGCAACTCCACGAGGTGAGATCTTGCATGGAGCCCCAGGCCGAGGGAGATTGACAGTTCTTTTGAGTTTCTTCCATTTGCGAATAATCGCACCAACTGTTGTCACCTTCTCACCAAGCTGCTTGGCGATGGTCTTGTAGTCCATTCCAGCCTTGTGTAGGTCTACAATCTTGTCCCTGACATCCTTGGAGAGCTCTTTGGTCTTGGCCATGGTGGAGAGTTTGGAATCTGATTGATTGATTGCTTCTGTTGACAGGTGTCTTTTATACAGGTAACAAACTGAGATTAGGAGCACTCCCTAAGTGCTCCTAATTAGGAGTGCTCCTAATCTCAGTTCGTTACCTGTATAAAAGACACCTGGGAGCCAGAAATCTTTCTGATTGAGAGAGAGTCAAATACTTATTTCCCTCAATAAAATGCAAATCAATTTATAACATTATTGACATGCGTTTTTCTGGATTTTTTGTTGTTGTTATTCTGTCTCTCACTGTTCAAATAAACCTACCATTAAAATTATAGACTGATCATTTCTTTGTCAGTGGGCAAACGTATGAAATCAGCAAGGGATCAAATACTTTTTTCCCTCACTGTACCTATTGTATTAAAAGCACATTTTTGTCACATTCACACACCCAGAATTCACTGCTTCAAGTTAAGTAGCCTACCTCTCCTCTCTTAGTTGGGCGTGTGACATCAAGTACGCCTAGTATATGTGTAGTCTCAATGAAATAGAGTAGGCTGGCTATGCATGGGCGGAGAAGCACGAGGCAGTTATCTTTCCAAAGAACTGTACCTCCTAAATATGAATAGGCTATAGTTTTCTACATTGCCTAGAAATACATTTTTAGAATCCATACTTCGTTATATACCACCTCACTGTTCACGGAATGATTACAATGTTTTCTGGCAATGTTCTCTCCCGGTCATATTCTCCACTATTCATATACCACATCTTTCTGTTGAGGACGGTGCATGACCATGCATGACAATGTTTCCTGACAGTGTTTTCTGACTGTGTCTCCCCCTGCAGGCAGGTGCTGGTGGTGCTATCCCAGTTGGAGGGCAACGCAGGCTTCTCTATCACCCACCGGCTGGCCCACCGCAAGGCCGCACAGGCCTCACTAGGGGACTGGACCCCCACCAAGGCCAACCACAGCCCCCAGCTCACCCCCGACATTGACGGCCTGCACCGGCCACGACCCCTATGACCACGGCCCCCCCCCCCCCCCCCCCCCCTCACACACACATACACAAGCTAATGACACACACGCGTACGTGAACACATACGTGCGGAAAGAGGGGGCTGTATCAAGCTGAAATACACACATAACTTTTGGAGAGAGGGGGTAATTGTGGAGACATGCATGGGGAGGATGACTGGACAGAGTACAGGAGGATTTCCTCCTCCACCTTTTCCTCTAATTCCTCGATCCCTGAAGGATGAGGACTCAATCCTGCCAAACGCACCTGGATCCAGTTGGGAATTAGGAGAAGGGGGTGGATTGATGTGCCATTTTGGATGTGATGAGGGACACCTCCCAGGTTAAATCAGCATTTCAGGGTGACTAGAGGGGTCCTGAGCCTGAGATCCTTCAACCTCCAACCAACAATGAAGAATTATCTAGCCTTGTCAACTACAATGCTGTACTGTATGTCTGACAATGGACCAGTTACAGTTGAAGTCGGAAGTTTACATACACCTTAGCCAAATACATTTAAACTCAGTTTTTCACAATTCCTGACATTTAATCCTAGTAAAAATTCCCTGTCTTAGGTCAGTTAGGATCACCACTTTATTTTAAGAATGTGAAATGTCAGAATAATAGTTGAGAGAATTATTTATTTCAGCTTTTATTTCACCTTCCCAGTGGGTCAGAAGTTTACATACATTCAATTAGTATTTGGTAGCATTGTCTTTAAATTGTTTAACTTGGGTCAAATGTTTTGTCTAGCCTTCCACAAGCTTCCCACAATAAGTTGGGGGAATTTTGGCCCATTCCTCCTGACAGAGCTGATGTAACTGAGTCAGGTTTGTAGGCCTCCTTGCTCGCACACGCTTTTTCAGTTCTGCCCACACATTTTCTATAGGATTGAGGTCAGGGCTTTGTGATGGCCACTTCAATACCTTGACTTTGTTGTCCTTAAGACATTTTGCCACATCTTTGGAAGTATGCTTGGGGTCATTGTCCATTTGGAAGACCCATTTGCGACCAAGCTTTAACTTCCTGACTGATGTCTTGAGCTGTTGCTTCAATATATCCACATAATTTTCCTCCCTCATGATGCCATCTATTTTGTGAAGTGCACCAGTCCCTCCTGCAGCAAAGCACCCCCACAATATGATGCTGCCACCCCCGTGCTTCACATGTTTGGGATGGTGTTCTTCGGCTTGCAAGCCTCCCTCTTTTTCCTCCAAACATGACGATGGTCATTATGGCCAAACAGTTCTATTTTTGTTTCATCAGACCAGAGGACATTTTTCCTAAAAGTTGCAAACCGTAGTCTTGGCCGATTTCTTTTGATTTTCCCATGATGTCAAGCAAAGAGGCACTGAGTTTGAAGGTAGGCCTTGAAATACATCCATAGGTACACCTCCAATTGACTCAAATGACGTCAATTAGCCTATCAGATGCTTCTAAAGCCATGACAATGTCAAGCTGTTTAAAGGCACAGTCAACTTAGTGTATGTAAACTTCTGACCCACTGGAATTGTGATACAATGAATTATAAGTGAAATAATCGGTCTGTAACAATTGTTGGAAAAATTACTTGTTCCATGCACAAAGATGTCCTAACCGACTTGCCAAAACTATAGTTTGTTAACAAGAAATTTGAGGAGTGGTTGAAAAAACGAGTTTTATTGATTCCAACCTAAGTGTATGTACATTTCTGACTTCAACTGTATATTACACAGACAGACACCCTAATCAGAACAGAACTGCGCCTGTTCCTTCCCTAACCCCCCAACAGATGTCAACGAATGCCGAGGAAGACTGACTGTTGACCCCGCATCTCAAAGGTTAAAGGTCATTCAGAGG
Source organism: Salmo salar (assembly GCF_965601325.2). Lineage (NCBI taxonomy): Eukaryota > Metazoa > Chordata > Actinopteri > Salmoniformes > Salmonidae > Salmo > Salmo salar. The sequence goes on from NC_138309.1 coordinate 5,258,150, forward strand.
TCAGGGTGGAGTGCTGTAACTACTGAGCCACCTTGGGGCTGTTCCCCCATTGAGCCAATCCGCTACGCGACCTGACCACCTGAACTCACTGTTCTTGGTCTATGGACCCAACTCACCATACTCAAGGTAGAAGTTGCCTTGAGCTGATCTAGGATCAGATTCCCCTCCTTATAGCCTAACCTTTACCATTGGCGGAAGAACTGCAAAAATGTACCTTAGATCAGCGTCTAGGCCTAGGGGAAACGTTGTCCTACTCCCAATAGGCTCTGCTGTGTGAGGTTTGGTGAGGGAGGGAGGGAGGGGGTTAAGTGCTCTCTCCCCCAGGCTCCTGTCCTGCCTCCTGCACCCTGCACCTGTGGAGCTGTCAACTATCAACAGGATGGGGAGGGGGTACAATTCTGATCCTCTATTCTACACTCTGGTACTACGTGAGCCAAACCCGACTACCAATTTTACCACAATCATTTATATTTTTTAGAAGCCATGTTGTCGTTGCCAGTCTCTTTTTTTTTTTTATTTTTTATCAGCATTCTTTGGTCTGTATTTTGTATGTGTGCTTGAATTGTTTAACAAGCCATCTAGTGTCCCATCTCTCTGTTTCCCGTCAGTCTGTCTGTCTGACGGTCATCTGTCCAAGCCCTCCCCAGTTTCTCTGCTGTTGAAATGCTGCGTTATTATTTCTCAAATGCAAGGCAAATCCTATCCACTTCATATAAAAGCTGGACTTTGATTCTGTAAAATGTAAAATCAATGTGTTTCATATAGCATAGCTGGAATCTTCAAGTTGTTAGACCTCGCTATTTTAACTCAACATACTGTTGTTCATTATCCATGCTATCCGTCACTCCGGATGAGGCGACAGGTTTGGGAAGGTAGCTGCTTTTCATCCATGTTAGCTGTTTGTTTTGAGTACAAGGGAAGAGAGGTAGAGAAAGAGCTTATGGTACAGATCAGCAAATTGAGTCTATCTGGGTGTCGTGAAAAAGAGGAAATGTAACCTCTTAGCCTCTATTTTCTCTCTTTCTTCCTTGTCTTATTTTCTCCCTCAGTTAAGCAATCAATGTCGAAGGAGGCAAGAAAAATGTTCCAATCACCTGCTCTGTCTCCCTGAGGTTGATTGACTTTGCACATTCAGTCAGCCTGTCTGCTCACATTTGGCACATGTACATCAAGTCTCGCTCCAGCATTAACATCAACTCTTCAGATACACAAAGCTAGTTAAAGTCGTGCTGGGAAAATACAACTGTGGAGGTCAATGGATCATTGTCATAATAAAGTCTCCATTGTAGGTCTTCCTGAATTGTTAGTAGTCTCCATTTTAAGAAGACAGACTAACTAAGGGAGTACTTGGGGAAGCCATGATTGTTTGGACAGTGAGTTTAGTTTAGTACATATTTATTAGGCATCAGATGGAAGAAAATGGACTGAAACGGGGAGGGACTACCTAGACGTTAATTTCCGTTTTTCATTGCCCGTTCTAATGAACAGGATCTTGAAGAGCAAGTGAGTTTGTTTTAGCGTTGGAGGAGCATTTAGTTAGGTTGGTGCGTCAACCTCCAAAAACAGAGCATCTGCACTGCTGTCCCTAAGAGACGCGCCAACACATTAGAGAACAAATTCTGCTTTTTAATAACAAATTAGATGTTTTATTGGACATGCACACACACACACACAAGCACAGACGCACACTTTCTCTCTCTCTCTCTCTCACACACACATACACTGAAGAGGGCCCTGCAAAATTGTGATGCAATGGCGGAATGTAGTGTTTTCTTCCCTCTCCGGCAATCTTGGTGCGTTGTGTGCCATAGTTCCCAGGATGCACAGGGAGCAGTGAGGGATGTGAGACTGTGATGTCACAACTATTATTCATGTTTTACGCCGTAGCCATCACACTTCTAGCCTGTTTGACACTGTACAGTGTTCAGTCTGGTTTAACCAGCCTATCAGACTTCACAACACAAATCCCAAATGTTAAGCTGAAACAAAGCTGAAACAATTTGTTCCTTCTCCTGCCAGAGTTGACAGAGGATAAATTCTTAAACTCGGGGGGGGGGGGGGGGGGGGGTAACGATTTCTATAAACTTTGCATGTGTTCGAATGTAATGTCCCAGGAAATAATGGAATTATGGAATACGATCTTGAGCTGACCAAGTGTTCACGATGATTTAATAATATGGCTGTTTTGACACCAGTCATGGCAAATAAATAGCCTGACAATGTCATCATGATACATGCTGTCTCGTGCAATAAAACTACTTCTAACTTGTTGCATAGCCAACTAGTTGCCTCAATAGCATACTCATGACAGTGTCAGTACTGTAGGCATTATGACCATAATATAGTTCAAGTAGTCCACTGTTTTAGTCAAATTCTAACATGTACCAGAACACTTTCAGGAGAATGTCGGTTTGCTCTCTGTTTTCAGCCAAGTAGATTTCCATTCTGTGTGTTAATTTATTATAGTAAAAAGGATTTGATCAAAGCACAAGAGAACCTGCTGTATCGCAAATGTAAAACGTCTGCAAGTAAGATGTGATGCATACTGTACATGTATGAGTGTGTAATCTGTGGATATGATGAGTACAGCCATTGATTGATTGATAGGTGACAGAAAAATGAATGTTTATATATTTTAGCCGAGTGGGACTGGCTTTTGTCAGAAACTGAAACCTGCACTGAAAAATACCTGAAATCAAAGGCACCTCAAATGTCAGCGTCATGAGGCTCTGTTACTTCACTTTACATGTTGTGTGCTTACATGTTTTTGTTGTTGATAAATGTTTTTATTGTTCATGTTCTCTCACTTTTTCTCTCTCTGTCTCTGTGTTGTTCCATTCGATCGTTCTATTCACCTTGTGTTGAGTTGTGGTGGTAGTGACTCTTCCTTGCAGAAGGGGTGACCCTGATGTTTTCTATAGGCTATGGTCAGTGGTGTGGACTATGTGGAAATCCCGACCCTTTGACTATTCACAGTCTCTGTCTATCTATCTGGTTCTTTCTTTGTAAACTGTACAGACTTCAATGCTATAATCCACCCCAACTGATACAGTGAACCAACCGTTTTAATCCAACATATTGCTGTAACAAAAAATGGAACTCTTCTTATTTGGGCAGGAATGTTATATACTGTATAGAGTATTTTATTGATTTTGGGGAGAAATCTATATAAAAAAATAAAGAAAGATATATGTTTAATTTTTCATCTCAGGTTCCGATGGACCAAATAAATAAAAACTATTTTAAAAAATACAACTGTTAGTTTGTTAATATGTCCTCTACTTATGTACCTGCTTTCTCTTCTAACTCCTCTACTGTTCAGTCAGAGAGTACAGGTAGTCAACATGTCTGCATGCATTGTACAATTGGCTACAGTACGTTTATAGCATATAGCATAATATGTCAATATTATTCTCTGTTTTTACTGGCCACAGTTCGAAGATATGTGCACTTTGCTCTTCAGAATCAGCTGCCCTACTCTTCTTCCTTTGTCCACTAGAAAGCACCTCAGCATGTGAGGCTGGGGCAGAGGAATGTGCCTTGACATCCATGAACATGAGGTCATATGTCACCCAGAACTCCTTCCCAAACCACTTAACCCCCTAACAACCCTCTTACCGTCTACCCCTCCCAACCTCCGCCCCTGTTTATCATTGAACCTCAAAGCTCAGGCTTCAGCGCTTTGCCTTGCCCCCAGCCCAGCTCGAAGGGGAATAGGTTTTCACTACCGGCCCCACTGTTTGGTGGTATCGTTGCACAACCACCACCTAACCTGAGGAGCTGTCATTCACCCTCACCATCCCTCACTGGGAAGTCTCGAGTGAGGAAGAGACTAGAAGGAGACCAAGTGAAGAAGAAAAGTCTAGACCACATTCCTCTGAAACAGACCTGACAAGGTATTGTACATTTTGGTTGGTTTACAAGTTTACCAGCATTGTTATAATTTGTCTGCATAGTGGTTCAGTACAGTAATGTGTTTGGTGATTTAGAATGGACAGCCTGTCTGTAGTGATTTTAGACTATGGTACCAACTTCGTGGTCAGAAACTCTTTGAGTCTCTTGAGAAATAAAACTTATTGTGGGAAATGTAATATGCTTTGCTCTCGTTGTGCCCTGTAGATATGAAAAATACTTATATACTGTAGTTATTTCAATTTGGCTCAATTAAAGATAGGACCAAGGTTTTTTCAGGGTGGAAATTTTTCTGTCACGCCCTGATCTGTTTCACCTGTTCCTGTTATTGTCTTCACCCCCTCCAGATGTCGCTTATTTTCCCCTGTGTATTTATCCCTATGTTTCCTGTCTCTCTGTTCCAGTTCATCTTGTATGTTTCCAAGTCAACCAGCATTTTTCCCGTTCTCCTGCTTTTTGCATTCTCTTTTTTCTAGTCCTCCCGGTTTTGACCCTTGCCTGTTTTTGGACTTTGTATCCGCCTGCCTGACCATTCTGGCTGCCTTGACCACGAGCCTCTCTGCCACTCTGTACCTCCTAGACTCTGATCTGGTTTTGACCTTTTTGCCTGTCCACGACCATTCTCTTGCCTACCCCTTTGGATTATTAAACATGGTAAGACTCCAACCATCTGCCTCCTGTGTCTGCATCTGGTTCTCGCCTTGTGTCATGATAGTACGAACTGGCCATGACAGACCAGCAGACTTGGACCAGCTCCGCCACACTGTCTCTCTGCAGGGAGCCACCATTAGGAGACATCAGGAGTTGCTACAGGGCCTTTTGGAAGGGCTCAGTTCCTTGACGGAACGCCATGACCATGGGTTAAAGGCTATTATGGAGAAAATCAGGGAGTTAGCTCAGAGACAGTCTGCCACCTCTGAAAAACCCCAATCACCCAGTAATTTTTTTCCCTCTCTGTGGTGTTTGTTCAGCCTATCCCGACTCCCCGTGAACCCCACTTACCTCCTCCAGAGCGATATTCATGGAATCCTGATATTCAGGGAATCCTGGTACCTGCCGGGATTTTCTTTCTCAGTGCTCACTTATTTTTGAGCTACAGCCATCTTTGTTTTCTTCAGACGAATGAAAATAGCATATATAATTACACTAATGTCGGGAAGGGTGCTCTCCTGGGCTACGGTAGTTTGGGAACAACAATCTGCCATTTGCGGTCATTTGGAGGAATTCATGGCAGAGGTGAGAAAAGTTTTTGAGTCTCCATTATCCGGGAGAAAGGCGGCCAGCAAACTGCTTGACTTACGTCAAAACTCCCATAGTGTGGCAGACTACGCGGTGGACTTTCACACGTTGGCCACCGAGAGTGCCTGGAATCCGGAGTCTCTTTTCAATACTTTTCTGCACGGATTATCTGAGGAGGTAAAGGATGAGCTAGCTGCTTGGGAACTGCCGGGAGACATCGATTCTCTTATCGCCTTAACCATTAAAATTAATGGACCCATAAGGGAACGCAAGAGTGAGAGGAGGTCTGGTCTCGGGCACACTCGTGCACCTGATATGGCGCATTCAGCTCCTATGGAATCCGGAAGTTTCCGAAGGCAGCCCTTCCGAGAGGAGTCGAAGTCACCCGTGCTCTCTCGTGAATCTACGACGGGTGAGTCGGATACTCCTGAGCCTATGCAGTTGGGAAGAACTAGGCTATCAGTTTGGGAGCGCTCACGGAGGATGAATAAAAACTGTTGTCTGTACTGTGGAGGGGCAGGACATTTTATAGCTACCTGCCCTATTAGGAAACCCTTGTCTCTAGTGGGTACCAGTACTATGGTGAGTCAGACTGGGAGAGAGAGCATGACCTATAATGACCTAGTAATCCAACTAGAAGTGTAAAACTTCTCACAGCCGTCCATAAAGAATGCCTGAAGCCTCTTGGCCTGTGCTGAATGTATTATAGGTATGTTGTGCTGCAAGCTCCCAACACCTTTTAGTTACTTCATTTTTTTTAGCCCCTTTTTGCTCGTGCAGTTGGGAGACCAATCTAAGTCTCTCCGAGTGCTCATTGACTCTGGGGCTGATGAATGTCTTATGGATGCCACGATAGCTTCGGAGCTTGGTATTCTCACTCAGCCTCTCTCTGTGCCCATGGATGCTGGGGCATTGGACGGCCGCTCTATAGGGGAAGTCGCCCATAGTGCTGTGCCCGTTCAATTACGGGTTTCTGGTAACCACAGTGAGACCATACAGTTCCTCCTCATTGCATCTCCCCATGTTCTGGTTATGTTGGGATTTTCCTGGCTACAAAAGCTGCAATGGTTTCTTGGGTTTGCAAACTTCTACCGCCGTTTCATTCGGGATTACAGCACCCTGGCGGCCCCCCTCTCGGCACTCACCTCCCCCAAGGTACCGTTCAAATGGTCTCCAGCTGTCGACAAAGCCTTTGTGGACCTGAAGCATCGGTTCACAACAGCACCCATCCTCATCCATCCGGAGCCCTCGCATCAATTTGTGGTGGAAGTGGATGCTTCAGATGTTGGAGTGGGGGCCATCCTGTCCCAGCGATCTGCCCAGGACCAGAAGCTTCATCCCTGTGCCTTCCTGTCCCATCGTCTCAATCCTGCTGAGAGGAACTACGATGTTGGCAACTGAGAACTCCTGGCGGTGAAGATGGTGTTGGAGGAGTGGAGTCACTGGCTGGAAGGAGCAGAACAGCCATTCCTGGTCTGGACCGACCATAAAAACTTGGAATATCTCCATCCAGCCAAGCGCCTCAACTCAAGGCAGGCCTGACCGACCCTCCTGTTTACCATATTCAACTTTACCATTTCCTTCGGCCCAGATGTTTGTCCGCCGCTGTCGAAGTACCTGGAGAAGAGCCAGGGCGGCTATTCTGAAGACCAACTCCAGGTATCGTCGACAAGCGGACCGTCGCCGGACCCCTGCTCCCCGCTACCGCATTGGGCAAAGGGTATGGCTTTCCCCTCGGGATCTGCCCCTTCGGGTAGAGTCCCGCAAGCTGTCTCCCCGGTTCATTGGTCCTTTTCCCATCTCCAGAGTCCTGAGTTCCACTGCTGTCCGTCTTGTGTTACCCTGTATCCTCAGTATTCACCCTACCTTCCATGTGTCTAGGATTAAGCCTGTGTCCTCACTGTCCTGTCTTCTGTCTTATCGGTGGCCAGCCAGCGTATACGGTGAGACGCCTCCTGAAGGTTCGACCATGAGGTAGGGATTTCCAGTACCTGGTTGACTGGGAGGGTTTTGGCCCGGAGAAGAGGTGCTGGGTTCCTGCTAAAGACATCTTGGCGCCGCCCTCATCACCGATTTCCACCGCTGACACCCCGTTCAGCCAGGTATGCGCCCAGGTAGGATGCCAGGTGGTGTCCCTGGGGGGGTACTGTCACGCCCTGATCTGTTTCACCTGTTCCTGTTATTGTCTCCACCCCCTCCAGGTGTCGCTTGTTTTCCCCTGTGTATTTATCCCTGTGTTTCCTGTCTCTTTGTGCCAGTTCGTCTTGTATGTTTCCAAGTCAACCAGCATTTTTCCCGTTCTCCTGCTTTTTGCATTCTCTTTTTTCTAGTCCTCCCGGTTTTGACCCTTGCCTGTTTCTGGACTTTGTACCCGCCTGCCTTACCATTCTGGCTGCCTTGACCACGAGCCTGTCTGCCACTCTGTACCTCCTAGACTCTGATCTGGTTTTGACCTTTTTGCCTGTCTACGACCATTCTCTTGCCTACCCCTTTGGATTAAATTAAGACTCCAACCATCTGCCTCCTGAGTCTGCATTTGGGTCTCGCCTTGTGCCTTGATAATTTTAAGTTAATTATACAATGCATTTTTTTGCCTTGCACATATGCCTTATTCTGACTAAGATACACTGTTTCACACTTCTTTGAAACTGTATGTAAAGTTCCAGTAATGAACTTCTGTACCTCTATACAGTTCAAAGTTATACAGGCCTACACGGTATAGCCAGTATGTGGGTATACGTATACTCCAGAGCATGTCAAATTAATTTTGCCTTTAATTCATTTCTGCAGTGCTTTTGGAGCCAGTCCTGTCAAATATAGAGTTTCAAGACATCTATCTCAGGGTGTACCCTCTCATGTTCACCAAGCTTCTCTAAGCCTCATTCTATATCAAACTTTTCTAAGAGCAATAAATATCAAAATATACAGTATATTGCACGGCATAATGTAAATGTATTTTCTAATACTGTGTAGAAAAATGATGTTCTTATTACAATGTGATTATTATAGGTAAAGGTGATTTGTATTTTACAGAATAACTTACAACATAAGTTTTATGCATGTTATGGACTCTGTAATAAATACTATATAGAATGCACTCCACAAAAACAAAATCCAAAATCTTTATAAATAAATGCTCTATATTTTTGGCATATCCCTGTAATTCTCTGTATAAATCTATGTATATACACTGCTCAAAAAAATAAAGGGAACACTTAAACAACACAATGTAACTCCAAGTCAATCACACTTCTGTGAAATCAAACTGTCCACTTAGGAAGCAACACTGATTGACAATAAATTTCACATGCTGTTGTGCAAATGGAATAGACAATAGGTGGAAATTATAGGCAATTAGCAAGACACCCCCAATAAAGGAGTGGTTCTGCAGGTGGGGACCACAGACCACTTCTCAGTTCCTATGCTTCCTGGCTGATGTTTTGGTCACTTTTGAATGAATGCTGGTGCTTTCACTCTAGTGGTAGCATGAGACGGAGTCTACAACCCACACAAGTGGCTCAGGTAGTGCAGCTCATCCAGGATGGCACATCAATGCGAGCTGTGGCAAGAAGGTTTGCTGTGTCTGTCAGCGTAGTGTTCAGAGCATGGAGGCGCTACCAGGAGACATGCCAGTACATCAGGAGATGTGGAGGAGGCCATAGGAGGGCAACAACCCAGCAGCAGGACCGCTACCTCCGCCTTTGTGCAATGAGGAGCAGGAGGAGCACTGCCAGAGCCCTGCAAAATGACCTCCAGCAGGCCACAAATGTGCATGTGTCTGCTCAAACGGTCAGAAACAGACTCCATGAGGGTGGTATTAGGGCCCGACGTCCACAGGTGGGGGTTGTGCTTACAGCCCAACACCGTGCAGGACGTTTGGCATTTGCCAGAGAACACCAAGATTGGCAAATTCGCCACTGGCGCCCTGTGCTCTTCACAGATGAAAGCAGGTTCACACTGAGCACATGTGACAGACGTGACAGTGTCTGGAGACGCTGTGGAGAACTTCTGCTGCCTGCAACATCCTCCAGCATGACCGGTTTGGCGGTGGCATTTCTTTGGGGGGCCGCACAGCCCTCCATGTGCTCGCCAGAGGTAGCCAGAGGTAGCCTGACTGCGGTTGGCCCTGGGTTCCTCCTAATGCAAGACAATGCTAGACCTCATGTGGCTGGAGTGTGTCAGCAGTTCCTGCAAGAGGAAGGCATTGATGCTATGGACTGGCCCGCCCGTTCCCCAGACCTGAATCCAATTGAGCACATCTGGGACATCATGTCTCGCTCCATCCACCAACGCCACGTTGCACCACAGACTGTCCAGGAGTTGGCGGATGCTTTAGTCCAGGTCTGGGAGGAGATCCCTCAGGAGACCATCCGCCACCTCATCAGGAGCATGCCCAGGCGTTGTAGGGAGGTCATACAGGCACGTGGAGGCCACACACACTACTGAGCCTCATTTTGACTTGTTTTAAGGACATTACATCAGAGTTGGATCAGCCTGTAGTGTGGTTTTCCACTTTAATTTTGAGTGTGACTCCAAATCCAGACCTCCATGGGTTGATAAATTGGATTTCCATTGATTATTTTTGTGTGATTTTGTTGTCAGCACATTCAACTATGTAAAGAAAAAAGTATTTAATAAGATGATTTCATTCATTCAGATCTAGGATGTGTTATTTTAGTGTTCCCTTTATTTTTTTGAACAGTATATTTAGTGTATAGATTGTTATACAGTCATGTAAACCTTTGCAGGTGGGTCTAGAGACTGACAATACACCCTTATATTGATATTGACAATACACACCCTGCAGTATGATACACACGCTAATGCAAGTGGCCACGGGGGGATTTACTCATTGTTGCAGTTGGGATTTGGCGTCAAGGGCCACAGGCTGGTCGCGTCATTTCTGAGGTATCTCCTGCTGTTCCCTAATGGAGCTCTGTTCTCCAGTGTTTCCATTACCAGGGTATTACCATCCTGTTAGGGGAACTCTATCATCAGTGCATCAGGATAGGAAAGGATAGGATAGGGGAGACCCAGTTACCCCCCTTCAGCTTACAGTGCCTTCAGAAAGTATTCCCACCCCTTGACTTTATCCACATTTTGTTGTGCTACAGCCTGAATTTAAAATAGATTATTTGAGATTTTGGGTCACTGGCATACACAAAATACTGCACAAAAACTGACACAGTAAAAGTGATCAAATCTGTATTTCAATATGACTATCTAAAAGTATGCAGTTACCAGTTTACAATATTGGCTAGCTATTATTTGGTTCAGAGCCTGACCTCTCTTGGCTCCCCCTCCTCAATCACAGCCCTCTTCCACAGTGACTGCCTTCCCTGTCTATTTTCACAATACCTCCCCCTTCCTCTGCCACTCTTTCCCAGTCATGCTGGTCTTCCAAGACCTCTTACTCTATTAAACCCCTCGTTGACTTAGCTATAATGCTCTTAGTTAAACCAAAGACGGTATAGCAAACAAAACCATATTTGGTTAAACCACAGGTTTTATCCAGTTAAACGTTACCTAGTTAGCTTCCTAGCTAGCTGAAATTAACCTAGCTTGCCCAATCAATAGCCTGCTTTTATAAATAACCACCTACTTCAATCTCAACTTTGAAATCATAGTTGATTAGCTAGCTAGTTGGTTGGTTTCGCTCTCTCTACTTAAACGCAATCGAACTTACCTCTTTATGGTCAGCGATTGTTCACCTTTCACCGACCCCTTTCATCTTCTGTGGTCAAAAATCCAGTAATAGAGCCCTGACCAATTGTGTTTCAGTAGACTGCTGCTACAGGGTATGTTCATTGGTTAGAATTTTCCCCTGTTTTAAAATGATGGCAGACAGGACGAGGCGAAGCGAGAGGGATAACTGAGACCAAAATCCGTCTTCTCCAGCCGGTGGCATTTTTTGTATGGAGGTCAATGAGTGTCAAATTTGGTTAACAAAAAATGTATGCCTTATTTTCTAAGTGTGGCTAATTTGATCGAATATAAGTTTAGTAATGATTAGGTTGTTATGAGTGTACTGATATAAGCAGGACACGTAACATCCCAGGCAACTTTGAGAAAAAAACATTTTATATCGGAGTGCCTGATCGTCACTACGTAGTTACCACAGCCACAAATTCATAAACCCTGCCTATTTCTACAATTGATCTTCTTCAAATGTGATTCTAAACCTAACCTTAACCACACTGCCAACCTTATGCCTAACCTTAAAACCAAAAAGCAACTTTTGGTTTGAATGTTGTTGTTTTTTACGATATAGCCAACTGCCTTCCCATTATATTCATTGTTAGAACAGCCACTAGTATCTGGTCAATATAATGGATGTGATGATAGTCAGCAGTTGAGAGAGCAAGTTGGATTTTGGAGGGTTTTCACTAGATATCACAGCCACAAAGTAAAAAATGGCAACAACAAAAATGCTTTTTGGTCTTAATTTAAGGTTAGGATTAGGCATAATTTAGCAGTGTGTTTAAGGTTAGGATTACAATCTAATTTTAAGAAGAAATTGTAGAAATGGGCAGGGTTTAGCTACAAGTGGCTGTTTGAACTAGTGACAACCATTATGGAGAGCAAACTGAAAAATTGATGTGAGAGGGAGAAGAGACATCCGTGTGGGGACAAAGCATATTTGTGAGAGTGCAGTAATTTCTGAATTAATTTTACTGGCTACTAAAAACAATCCAATCCCGATTAGGAGGCAAATGAAGTTTAGCGTAATTAGAAGGCTAGTTTTACGACCAGAGTTGACGGGAAGTTGACGGGAAGGCTATTTGCCGAGCTAGCTAAGAGCACTGAGGTATGGAGCTGTACACCACTCATGTTTCCTGGTCTTCCACGCCGTATGATGAAAGGAGGTAGGTAGGTCAGTGTCATTCGGGGTTAGACCATCCAGTCAAAATCAAATCAAAATGTATTTGTCACATGTGCCGAATACAACAAGTGTAGACCTTAACGTGAAATGGTTACTTACAAGCCCTTAACCAACAATGCAGTTCAAAAAGAGTTAAGAAAATATTTACCAAAAAACGAAAGTAAAAGATTATGAAAACTAACACAATAAAATAACAATAACGAGGCTATATACAGGGGGTAACGATACTGAGTCAGTGTGCGGGGGTACATGTTAGTTGAGGTCATTTGTACATGTAGGTAGAGGTGAAGTGACTATATATAGATCATAAGCAGTGAGTAGCAGCAATGTACAAAACAAATGGAGGGGAGGGGTCAATGTAAATAGTCCGATGGCCATTTGATTAATTGTTCAGCATTTGTTTGGCTTGGGGGTTGAAGCTATTAAGGAGCCTTTTGGTCCTAGACTTGGCGCTCCGGTACCGCTTGCCGTGCGGTAGCAGAGAAAACAGTCTATGGCTTGGGTGACTGGAATCTCTGACAAGTTTTATGGGCTTTCCTCTGACACCGCCTATTATATATAGTTGAAGTCGGAAGTTTATATACACCTTAGCCAAATACATTTAAACTCAGTTTATCACAAATCCTGACATTCAAATCCTAGTAAAAATTCCCTTATGTCAGTTAAGATCACCACTTTATTTTAAGAATGTGAAATGTCAGAATAATAGAGAGAATTATTTATTTCCGCTTTTATTTCTTTCATCACATTCCCAGTGGGTCAGAAGTTTACATACACTCAATTCGTATTTGGTAGCATTGCCTTTAAATTGTTTAACTTGGGTCAAACGTTTCAGTTAGCCTTCCACAAGCTTCCCACTAATAAGTGGGGTGAATTTTGGCCCATTCCTCCTGACAGAGCTGGTGTAACTGAGTCAGGTTTATAGGCCCCCTTCCTTGCACACGCTTTTTCAGTTCTGCCCACACATTTTCTATAGGATTGAAGTCAGTACCTTGACTTTGTTGTCCTTAAGCCATTTTGCCAAAACTTTAGAAGTATGCTTGGGGTTATTGTCCATTTGGAAGACCCATTTGCGACCAAGCTTTAACTTCCTGACTAATGTCTTGAGATGTTGTTTCAATATATCCACATAATTTTCCTCCCTCATGAGGCCATCTATTTTGTGAAGTGCACCAGTCCCTCCTGCAGCAAAGCACCCCCACAACATGATGCTCCCACCCCCGTGCTTCACACGGTTGGGGTGGTATTCTTCGGCTTGCAAGCGTCCTACTTTTAACTCCAAACATATCAAGGGTCATTATGGCCAGAGGACATTTTCCCGTGTGCAGTTGCAAACCGTAGTCTGGCTTTTTTATGGCAGTTTTGGAGCAGTGGCTTCTTCCTTGCTGAGCTGCCTTTCAGGTTATGTCGATAGGACTCACTTTACTGTGGATATAGATACTTTCGTACCGGTTTCCTCCAGCATCACACCAGAGGACATTTCTCAAAGAAGTACAATCTTTGTCCCCATGCGCAGTTGCAAACCGAGTTTGAAGGTAGGCTTTGAAATACATCCACAGGTACACCTCCAATTCACTGAAATTATGTCAATTAGCCTATCAGAAGCTTCTAAAGCCATGACATCATTTTCTGGAATTTTCCGAGCAGTCAGCTTAGTGTATGTAAACTTCTGATGCACTGGAATTGTGATACAGTGAATTATAAGTTAAATAATCTGTCTGTAAACAATTGTTGGAAAAATGTAATTGTGTCTTGCACAAAGTAGATGTGTATGTAAAATTCCGACTTCAACTGTATGTCCTGGATGGCAGGAAGCTTGGCCACAGTGACGTACTGGGCCGTACGCACCACCGTCTGTAGCACCTTATGGTCAGATGCCGAGCAGTTAGCATAGCAGGCGGTGATGCAACCGGTCAGGATGCTCTCAATGGTGCAGCTGTAGAACTTTCTGAGGATCTGGGGACCCATGCCAAATCTTTTCAGTCTCCTGATGGGGAAAATGTTTTGTCGTGCCCCCTTCGCGACTGTCTTGGTGTGTTTGGACCATGATAGTTCGTTGGTTATGTGGACACCAAGGAACTTGAAACTCTCGACCCGCTCCACTACAGCCCGACAATGTTAATGGGGGCCTGTTCGGCCCGCCTTTTCCTGTAGTCCACGATCAGCTCCTTTGTCTTGATCACATTGAGGGAGAGGTTGTTGTCCTGGCACCGCACTGCCAGTTCTCTGACCTCCTCCCTATAGGCTGTCTCATCGTTGTTGGTGATCAGGCCTACCACTGTTGTGTCGTCAGCAAACTTAATGATGGGGTTGGAGTCATGTTTGGCCACGCAGTCGTGGGTGAATAGGGAGTACAGGAAGGGACTAAGTACACACACATGAGGGGCCACAGTGTTGAGGATCAGCATGGCAGACGTGCTGTTGCCTATCCTTACCACCTGGGGGCGGTCTGTCAGGAAGTCCAGGATCCAGTTGCAGAAGGAGGTGTTTTGTCCCAGTGTCCTTAGTTTAGTGATGATCTTCGTGAGCCCTATGGTGTTGAATGCTGAGCTGTAGTCAATGAACAGCATTGTCACATAGGTAACCCTTTTGTCCAGTTGGGAAAGGGCAGTGTGGAGTGCGATTGAGATTGCGTCATCTGTGGATCTGTTGGGGCGGTATGTGAATTGGAGTGGGTCTAGGGTATCCGGGAGGATGCTGTTGATGTGAGCCATGACCAGCCTTTCAAAGCTCTTCATAACTTGCTACGGGCGGTAATCATTTATGCAGGTTACCTTCGCTTCCTTGGGCACAGGGACTATGGTGTCTGCTTGAAACATGTAGGTAATACAGAGTCAGTCAGGGAGAGGTTGAAAATGTCAGTGTACACGTCCTGGTAATCCGTCTGTCCCCGAAGCTTTGTGAATGTTGACCTGTTTAAAGGTCTTTCTCACATCGGGTACAGAGAGCGTTATCACAGTCATCCAGAACAGCTGGTGCTCTCGTGCATGCTTCAGTGTTGCTTGCCTCGAAGCGAGCATAAAAGGCATTTAGCTCGTCTGGTTGGCTTACGTCATTGGGCAGCTTGCGTCTGGGTTTCCCTTTGTAGTCTGTAATAGTTTTCAAACCCTGCCACATCCGACAAGCATCAGAGCTGGTGTAGTAGGATTCCATCTTAATCCTGTATTGACGCTTTCCTTGTTTGATGGTTCGTCTGAGGGCATAGCGGGATTTCTTATAAGCGTCCGGATTAGTGTCCCGCTCCTTGAAAGCAGCAGCTCTAGCCTTTTGCTCGATGTAGATGTTGCCTGTAATCCATGGCTTCTGGTTGGGATATGTTCTGTACGTATG
Source organism: Salmo salar (assembly GCF_965601325.2). Lineage (NCBI taxonomy): Eukaryota > Metazoa > Chordata > Actinopteri > Salmoniformes > Salmonidae > Salmo > Salmo salar. The sequence goes on from NC_138309.1 coordinate 5,273,514, forward strand.
GTCACTATGGGGATGATGTCGTCGATGCACTTGTTGATGAAGCCGATGACTGAGGTGGTATACTCCTCAATGCCATTGGATGAATCCTGGAACATATTCCAGTCTGTGCTAGCAAAACTGTCCTGTAGCGTAGCATCCGCATCATCTGACCACTTCCGAATTGAGCGAGTCACTGCTACTTCCTGCTTTAGTTTTTGCTTATAATCAGGAATCCGGAGAATGGAATTATGGTCAGATTTGCCAAATGGAGGGTGGGGGAGAGATTTTGTATATGTGGAGTAAAGGTGGTCTAGAGTTTTTCTCTTCATCTGGTTGCACATGTGACATGCTGGTAAAAATTTGTCAAAACTGATTTAAGTTTGCATTAAAGTCCCCGGCCACTAAGAGCGCCACTTCTGGATGAGCATTTTCTTACATTTACATATAAGTCATTTAGCAGACGCTCTTATCCAGAGCGATTTACAGTAGTGAATGCATACATTTCATACATTTCTTTCCGTACTGGTCCCCCGTGGGAATCAAACCCACAACCCTGGTGTTGCAAACACCATGCTCTACCAACTGAGCCACACGGGACTGACTGTGTGGTCTACAGCTTATCATAAGATACTCTACCTCTGGCGATCTATACCTCGAGACTTCTTGAATATTGGACATCGCGCACCAGCTGTTATTGACAAATAGACTCCCACTCCCACTCCCACCCCTCGTCTTACCAGACGTAACTTCTTCTCTGTTCTGCCGGTGCATGGAAAATCCCGCCTGCTCTATATGATCCGTGTAGTTGCCACGACTCGGTGAAACATAAGATATTACAGTTTTTAATGTCCCGTTGGTAGGATAATCGTAATCGTAGGTCATCAATTGTATTTTTAAATGATTGCATGCTAGCCAGTAGAACGGATGGCAGTGGGAGTTTACTCGTTCCCCTACGGATTCTCAGAAGGCAGCCCGACCTGCGCCCTCTTTTCCTCTGTCTTTTCTTCACTCAAATGACAGGGATTTGGGCTTGTTCCCAGGAAAGCAGTATATCCTTCTCGTCGGACTCGTTAAAGTAAAAAACTTCTTCCAGTTCAAGGTGAGTAGTCGCTGTTCTAATGTCCAGAAGTGTTTTCCGGTCATAAGAGATGGTAGCAACAACTTTATGTACAAAATAAGTTTAAAAAATAAGTTACAAACAAGGCAAATAAAAAGCACAGTTGGTTAGGAGCATGTAAAATGTCAGCCATCCTCTTTGGCGCCATCAGTCTCTGCCTACTCCTCAGCAGCTCTCTGAACGAGCCTGGTAGTGCAGCAAGTACCCATTATTGGACTTTATGAAGGAAGCCATGTCGCCGGCAGATTTCCACCCATACATTTCTTGGAGGTCACCCCTCAGTGAGCCCTGCTCTCACAAGCCTGGCCAGCGAGCTGGCAGAGGTCACCCCTCTGGTCCCGATAAGTGGCTTGTGAAACAGTGGCTCCTCCATTATCCATGCTCCTGGCCGTGAAACGTCTCTGTAAACAGATAGTCTTGTTCCACATCCAAAGCACAGTGAGGTAGAACGGAGTAATGGTTGACATATCGACCTGCTACAGATCCAACCGGAAGAAGTGCCTGTTGTTCCCATGGTCCACTGCTCTCCCCAGAGAAAAATAGAGAGAGGTCAGGTTGACAGCTAATGAAGGAGTAAATAGTGACATCATCACGACAAAGATGGAGCCTGACGCAGAGACCCCACATAAAAATAAAATAATGGGGGAACAATGCCCCTGTTCCCATCTCATAGTGTTCATCTCCATTGTATCTTTTGTGTATGATAAACTAATGAAGCTCTGTACCTTTGTGGTGCCTGTGTATTTAGTTTTAATACTTAATCATTCACTTTGTTTGCAGAGAGCTAACATAGGTACACGTAAGGGTTTAAGAATGTACATTTTGAAGCATCAATAGTTGGGCGGCAGGTAGCCTAGTGGTTAGAGTGTTGGGCCAGTAACTGAAAGGTTGTTGAATTGAATCCCCGAGCAGACAAGGTAAAAACCTGTCATTCTGCCCCTGAACAAGGCAGTTAACCCACTGCTCCCTGGCAGGCCGTCATTGTAAATACGAATTTGTTCTTCACTGACTTGCCTAGTAAAATAAATATAAAAAAATTATAATCATAAAAAAAATGTAAAGCTGCATAGCGACTCAAAGGAGTCGGCTGTTAATTTCAAAAACTCAAGTCTGCGCCCAACTCTGTGGATGAAATCAGTGGAATGGGTTCCAGGGAAAGTTTCTATGCAAGAACTGCAACCACCTGACGAAACGGGAAGGGTCTGCAACTCAAGAAACTCTGCAAGAAGAGTCATTCAGCAACGTGTGTTTATACTTCAAGAGTTAGAATGACCAATACCAAGAGGTAATTGACTTTATTGATGGATAATTTATTGATAGATAATTACCTGGTAGCCTATCATGTGTCCATGGTCTCTCGCCTGCCTCGTGTTGATGTTATCCCAAAATGTATACACTGAATGTCCCCATGGGTTTTACAATGACTATTGCGGACCAGGACACGCTATGGCATTCAAATATGCACGGAGTGACTGATTCAGATGTGGTCAAGGCCATGATGATTTTATGTCTCATAACTCTATTGTCACAGTTAACATGATGTTTACTTATAGGCTATAATATTTGTCATACTAAAGGAATATGCCATTCCATTATGTGTATGCTTTTAAAAACCTCATCTGTTTCCAATAACATATCGAACAGAACTATATATTTTCTACTGATATTTCAAGTTGAATAAGTAGGCCTTATTCAAGGCTTTATTATATTAAATACATTGTAATGTGTGTTTCATGTGCCATGCTTCCTGAACCTCCCTGCCTCTGCCCCTCCCTCAACTCTCTCCATACATGGCAGGCCAAATGCTCCACTCTAAAAATAGGGGATGTGTGCCTCACAGTGGTCAGAAGTGGTCCTCAGATTGGGTAGCACAACAATGTAAAATTGCTGTACGACACGTTTCATTCAATCCATGAATTGACTTTGTTTGACATTGAATTTGATCCCATCTGATATGAATTGGGGTCTGATCCCTGGCTAATACATTTGCCTTTGATGTATTGACGCCCCTTTAAAGAAATGCTGTTATATTGGATCCCTTTTCAACACCTCCATGTCCAAACCCACCGGCCACACTTACCTTTTTCTAGACATCCCTGCATTGAGTGAAGGGTGTCATGTTTATATTACATACATTTCCAGTTAAATCTGTGGTTATTCATTCTCATTGTAAAGACATAGTTTGTAAAATGTGTGTAAAAATATATATTTCAGTTGAAGTGTGTTAGAAATAAAGGCCTACTTTTTATTCTCCCTGTCGAGTTCAAAATGTAAAAAAGCTTTCAGCATGGCAGGAAATGTTTTTATAGCAATATTGAAGAGGATGACGCTTTAAAATAATTATTTAAAAAAATGAAAATACTGTCTCTCTATCTACCTCTTCCTAGTGCCCCAGCCCCAGGGGGAAAGGCCATGGCCTCCATGTTTCAGAAAGAGATGTTTCAGAAAATGGAGGAAAGGTTCAAATTCTGAGCCAGTTGCAGAAAGCAGTCCGGTCTGGTTTCAGATGCACAAACACTTACACGCTGTGTGAGGTAATTATGAAAAAGACAATGAAATACATTTGGTTATTTTCTTAAACATGACACTTGTCATAAACTCCATTATGTATTGTACTGGTTCCATGAACCAAAAGGGTTCTCTGGTTAGAAGTGGGTGTACTGTCCTCACACGCTCTTTCCTTTCCCTTCCATCCACTCTCCTTCTGACTACCGAAGGTGTCTGAATGTCTACTACTGCATTACAGAGTGTCAGAAGGCTGATTGGCCTCAGCACAAGAAGGTCTGCTCAGAGTTGCGTCTAGTAGCCATTGACCGACTGGTGGAATGGCTCGTGTTCAAAGGTGAGAGAAAGAGAAGAGGAACGAGTCATGACATTGTCAACCAGAAGTGCCTTATCCTCTTGGGGCTATGTGGGACGCTAGCGTGCCACCCGTGGTGCACCCTATCAACAGCAGGTGCATTTCAAGAGCGGCAAATTTGAAACCAAATAAATGTCAAAATTCAAATTTTTCAAACATACAACTATCTTACACCCTTTGAAAGATAAACATCTCCTTAATCTAACCACGTTGTCCGATTTCAAAAAGGTTTTACGGCGAAAGCATAAAGTTAGATTATGTTAGGAGAGTACATTGACAATAGTTGTGTGTAATGTTTTGTCAATTCAAAGACAGGGTCACCAAAACCATAAAACCAGCTAAAATGATGCACTAACCTTTTACAATCTCCATCAGATGACACTCCTAGGACATTATGTTAGACAATGCATGCATTTTTAGTTCTATCAAGTTCATATTTATATCCAAAAACAGCGTTTTACTATGGCATTGATGTTGAGGAAATCGTTTCCCTCCAATAACCGGCAGTCAAGTCAGCACCACAAATTAAATAATTAAAATTAGAAAACATTGGTAAAATATTATATTGTCATTTAAAGAATTATAGATTTACATCTCTTTAACGCAATCAACTTGCCAGATTTAAAAATAACCTTACTGGGAAATCACACTTTGCAATAATCTGAGCACTGCGCCCAGAAAAATATGCTTTGCTATACAGACAAACGGCCATGTTGGAGAGATCGAAAATACTATGTAAATAATCCATTACCTTTGATTCTCTTCATCAGATGTCACTTCCCGGAATCCCAGGTCCATAACGAATGTAGTTTTGTTCAAAAAAGCTCATTTATATCCAAAAAGATCCGTGTTGTTAGCACATGATCTAAGCCAGCCGGACTTCTCGTCATGAACGAGGGGAAAAAATATATTTACGTTCGTTCAAACATGTCAAACGTTGTATGGCATAAATCATTAGGGCCTTTTTTAACCAGAACATGAATAATATTCAAGGTGGACGAATGCATTCTCTTTTAAAACGTTTTGGAACGAGGGTACCCAACATGACCTCGCGCGCCAGAGTCTAATCGGCCATCACCGTTCCAAGGCTCTTGTTCGGTCAGATCTCATAGTAGAAGATTCAAAACACTTTGTAAAGGCTGGTGACATCTAGTGGAAGCAATAGGAAGTGCCAAAACATTAATCAGCCCCTGTGTTTTTCAATGGCATAGGTTTAAAGGTAATACAACACATCAGGTATCCACTTCCTGTCAGAAAATGTCTCAGGGTTTTGCCTGCCAAATGAGTTCTGTTATACTCACAGACACCATTCAAACAGTTTTAGAAACTTTAGAGTGTTATCTATCCATATATAATAAGTATATGCATATTCTAGTTACTGGGTAGGATTAGTAACCAGATTAAATCGGGTACGTTTTTTTATCCAGCCGTGAAAATACTGCCCCCTAGCCCCAACAGGTTAAAATGGTGTCATGGGGCTGTTTCGAAGGGTTAAAAAGGTCAGATCATTCCACAACTTCATGTGTGTGATTAGGCAACCCCCGAACTGTAAATCAGTAATTTCTCCAAACCGATGTCAAAGAAAAGCTCACACACACAAAGGATGGAGTGACAAAGTGCGGTGCTTAACCTCTAGGATAGGGGGTAGTATTTTCACAACCAGATAAAAAAAACGTACCCGATTTAATCTGGTTACTACTCCTGCCCAGAAACTAGAATATGCATATAATTAGTAGATTTGGATAGAAAACTCTAAAGTTTCTAAAACTGTTTGAATGGTGTCTGAGTATAACAGAACTCATATGGCAGGCAAAAACCTGAGAAGATTCCATACAGGAAGTGCCCTGTCTGACAATTTGTTGTACTTCTGTTGCATCTCTATCTAAAACACAGCATCTGTGCTGTAACATGACATTTTCTAAGGCTTCCATTGGCTCTCAGAAGGCGCCAGAAAGTGGAATGGGGAGTCTGCTGTCTCTGGGCGAAGAACAGCAGGAGAATGTGAGTGGTCAGCCTGGGGACAGTGACACTGAGATGCACGGGCACGAGACTACTCCATTTTTTTTTTCAGCCTTTGAATGAATACAACTTCGCCCGGTTGGAATATTATCGCTATTTTACGACAAAAATAGCATAAAAATTGATTTTAAACAGCGTTTGACATGCTTCTAAGTACGGTAATGGAATATTTTGGTCACGAAATGCGCGTCACCCTTCGGATAGGGACCTGAACGCATGAACAAAACGGAGCTATTTGAATACAACTATGGATTATTTGGAACCAAAACAACATTTGTTGTTGAAGTAGAAGTACAGGGAGTGCATTCTGACAAAGAACAGCAAAGGTAATCCAATTTTTGTAATAGTAATTCTGAGTTTACAGAGCCTCGACGTTGGCGAGTGTCTGAATAGCTAGCCGTGATGGCCGAGCTATGTACTCAGAATATTGCAACATGTGCTTTTGCCGAAAAGCTATTTTAAAATCTGACACCGCGATTGTCACGTCCTGGCCAGTATAAGGGTTAATTGTTATTGTAGTTTGGTCAGGACGTGGCAGAGGGTATTTGGTTTATGTGGTTCGGGGTGGTGTTTTTTCTAAAAGGGCATTTGATTTAAGTATTCCGGGGTTTTTGGGCACTGTTCCTTGTTTACGTATTTCTATGTTGATCTAGCTGTTTGTATGTCTATGTTTGGTTAATTGGGGTGGACTTCCAATTGAAGGCAGCTGTGTGGTGTTGCCTTTGATTGGAAGTCCTATATTAGTTGGGTGTGTTTGTCTGTGTATTTGTGGGAGTGTTTCTTGTTTAGCGTGTGTGAGCCTAACAGGACTGTCTAGTAATCGTGAGTTCGTTTTTGTTATTTTTGTATGTTCATTTTTGAGTTTATTAAATGTTCAAAATGAACTCTCTCAACTCTGCTGCATATTGGTCCTCTTTTTCCGACGATGATTTCGCTATATCGTCTGACGACGAAGAAATCCCTGACAGCGATTGCATAAAGGAGTTCTGTATCTACAATTCTTGAAATAATTGTTATGTATTTTGTGAATGTTTATGCTGAGTAATTTAGTAAATTCACCGGAAGTTTTGGGTGGGTATGCTAGTTCTGAACATCACATGCTAATGTAAAAAGCTGTTTTTTGATACAAATATGATCTTGATTGAACAAAACATGCATGTATTGTATAACATCATGTCCTAGGAGTATCATCTGATGAAGATCAAAGGTTAGTTCTGCATTTAGCTGTGTTTAGTTTTTTTGACATATATGCATGCTTTGAAAATGGCTGTGTGATTATTTCTGGCTGGGTACTCTCCTGACATAATCTAACGTTTTGCTTTCGCTGTAAAGCCTTTTTGAAATCGGACAATGTGGTTAGATTAACGAGAGTCTTGTCTTTAAAATGGTGTAAAATAGTCATATGTTTGAGAAATTGAAGTTATAGCATTTGAGGTATTTGTATTTCGCGCCACACTCTACCATTGGATGTTGGTGAGGCGTTCCGCAGGCGGAACGTCTGTCCCTAACAAATTAAAATAGTCATATGTTTGAGAAATTGAAATGATTGAATTTTTGAGGTATTTGTATTTCGCACCATGCGACGCTGTTGGCTAGGGGTTCCGCTGGCGCTAGCGGAACGTCTAGATGCAAGAGGTTAAAGACACACAGAGCCTCAATGGCATTACCATTATCTCTAGGCTGTGCCGAGTTCAATGAGATGCCCCGCTTGACCGTAGCTCGCTCGGTCTAAGCGCAGCGACCGTGAGAAAAAGTAGGCCCAAAATGAAGCCTGGCCCTAAATTTCAAGAGCTTTTGGGTGACAGCGAGAGAACCGTTAGGGTTAGAAGCACAATTCGACCTCAGGAACGTTCATGAAGTCCTCCCGATCTGTGCAAGCCTAACCTTGACCATCTGGCATTAACCCTTAACAGTTAAAAGAAGGTGTTTTAATCTCACAGTTTGCAATGACTTCTCTCCCCATAGGAATACATTGCCTATTCCCCTAAATTCAAACTGAAGCCTATGTGGGTTATGAATGCCTTATGAACCTGTCTTCGATGACAATCCATCAGGCCACTATGAGGTCTACCTGTGTCAATTCTAAGCTTCCTGGAGCAACCAAAAGTTGTTAACCTCTATGGGCTAGGCGGGACGAATTCGTCCCACCTACGTAACAGCCACTTGAAGCCTGTGGCGCGATTTTCAAAACCTTAAAAATCCTATTACTTCAATTTCTCAAACATATGACTATTTTACAGCTATTTAAAGACAAGACTCTCGTTAACCTGTTAGGGCTAGGGGGCAGTATTTGCACGGCTGGATAAAAAAAATGTACCCGATTTAATCTGGTTACTAATCCTACCCAGTAACTAGAATATGCATATACTTATTATATATGGATAGAAAACACTCTAAAGTTTCTAAAACTGTTTGAATGGTGTCTGTGAGTATAACAGAACTAATTTGGCAGGCAAAACCCTGAGACATTTTCTGACAGGAAGTGGATACCTGATGTGTTGTATTACCTTTAAACCTATGCCATTGAAAAACACAGGGGCTGAGGAATATTTTGGCACTTCCTATTGCTTCCACTAGATGTCACCAGCCTTTACAAAGTGTTTTGAGTCTTCTGGAGGGAGATCTGACCGAACAAGAGCCATGGAACGATGATGGCCCATTAGACACCTGGCACGCGAGTTCATGTTGGGTACCTTCGTTCCAATACGTTATAAAAGAGAATGCATTCGTCCACCTTGAATATTATTCATGTTCTGGTTAAAAAAGGCCCTAATGATTTATGCTATACAACGTTTGACATGTTTGAACGAACGTAAATATATTTTTTCCCCTCGTTCATGACGAGAAGTCCGGCTGGCTTAGATCATGTGCTAACAAGACGGAGATTTTTGGACATAAATGAGCTTTTTTGAACAAAACTACATTCGTTATGGACCTGTGATACCTGGAAGTGACATCTGATGAAGAGAATCAAAGGTAATGGATTATTTACATAGTATTTTCGATTTTAGATCTCCCCAACATGACGGCTAGTCTGTATCGCAACGCGTATTTTTCTGGGCGCAGTGCTCAGATTATTGCAAAGTGTGATTTCCCAGTAAGGTTATTTTTAAATCTGGCAAGTTGATTGCGTTCAAGAGATGTAAATCTATAATTCTTTAAATGACAATATAATATTTTACCAATGTTTTCTAATTTTAATTATTTAATTTGTGGTGCTGACTTGACTGCCGGTTATTGGAGGGAAACGATTTCCTCAACATCAATGCCATAGTAAAACGCTGTTTTTGGATATAAATATGAACTTGATAGAACTAAAAATGTATGCATTGTCTAACATAATGTCCTAGGAGTGTCATCTGATGGAGATTGTAAAAGGTTAGTGCATCATTTTAGCTGGTTTTATGGTTTTGGTGACCCTGTCTTTGAATTGACAAAACATTACACACAACTCTTGTAAATGTACTGTCCTAACATACTCTAAATTTATGCTTTCGCCGTAAAACCTTTTTGAAATCGTAAAACGTGGTTAGATTAAGGAGATGTTTATCTTTCAAAGGGTGTAAAATAGTTGTATGTTTGAAAAATTTGAATTTTGACATTTATTTGGATTCAAATTTGCCGCTCTTGAAATGCACCTGCTGTTGATGGAGTGCACCACGGGTGGGACCTAACCCATAGAGGTTAATCTAACCACACTGTCCGATCGCCACGGTTGAAATTCTCCAAAAGACATTTCCTTTCAGTCTTGTTGTAATTTTATGATAGAAATTGCATAATGTTAATCACCAATGGTGGAAAACTGACCAAAAGGATATATTGTGAGTAAAATACACAAAATCGTGTCGACTATTATTGAAAAAGATCTCTCATTACAACAAGACTGAAAGGAAATGTCTTTTGGAGAATTTCAACCGTGGCGATATTTTCAATATTTGAGGCCATCAATTTGACGAATTTTAACAGCAAAACATAATTTCCAAAAGTGTTCCACCACTGGTCGTTAACATGATGTAACATGACTTGAGGCAATTTCTACTATAAAACAGATAAAGAACAGAATGGCAGTATAATTTGCAGAATTTCAACCATGAGAGATATTCTTCAATAATAGACACGATTTTGTGTATTTTATTCACAAAATATCCTTTTGTCAGTTTTACACAATTGGTGATTAACATTAGGCAATTTATATTATACAATTTAAAATATATATTTCACCTTTTTATTTAACCAGGTAGGCTAGTTGAGAACAAGTTCTCATTTACAACTGCGACCTGGCGAAGATAAAGCAAAGCAGTTAGACACATACAACAACACAGTTACACATGGAATAAACAAGAATACAGTCAATAATACAGTACAAAAAGTCTATATACAGTGCAAATGAGGTAGGATAAGGGAGGTAAGACAAATAGGCCATGGTGGCAAAGTAATTACAATATAGCAATGAAACACTGGAATGGTAGATGTGCAGAAGATGAATGTGCAAGTAGAGATGCTGGGGTGCAAAGGAGCAAGATAAATAAATACAGTATGACGATGAGGTAGTTTACAGATGGGCTGTTTATAGATGGGCTATGTACAGGTGCAGTGATCTGTGAGCTGCTCTGACAGCTGGTGCTTAAAGCTAGTGAGGGAGATATGAGTCTCCAGCTTCAGTGATTATTTTTTTTATTTGTTATTATTTTTTTTAATTTTTTTTTTAATTGTTTTATTTTTTTGCAGTTCGTTCCAATCATTGGCAGCAGAGAACTGGAAGGAAAGGCGGCCAAAGGAAGAATTGGCTTTGGGGGTGACCAGTGAGATATACCTGCTGGAGTGCGTGCTACGGGTGGGTGCTGCTATGGTGACCAGTGAGCTGAGATAAGGCGGGGCTATACCTAACAGAGACTTGTAGATAACCTGGAGCCAGTGGGTTTGGCGACGAGTATGAAGCGTGGACCAGCCAACGAGAGCATGCACGTTGCAGGTGTGGGTAGTATATGGGGCTTTGGTGACAAAATGGATGGCACTGTGATAGACTGCATCCAATTTGTTGAGTAGGGTATTGGAGGCTATTTTGTAAATGACATCGCCGAAGTCGAGGATCGGTAGGATGGTAAGTTTTACGAGGGTATGTTTGGCAGCATGAGTGAAGGATGCTTTGTTGCGAAATAGGAAGCTGATTCTAGATTTAATTTTGGATTGGAGATGCTTAATGAGTCTGGAAGGAGAGTTTAGTCTAACCAGACACCTAGGTATTTGTAGTTGTCCACATAATCTAAGTCAGAACCGTCCAGCGTAGTGATGCTGGACAGGCGGGCAGCAATCGGTTGAAGAGCATGCATTTAGTTTTACTTGCATTTAAGAGCAATTGGAGGACACGGAAGAAGAGTTGTAATGGCATTGAAGCTCATCTGGAGGTTAGTTAATTATCCAAAGAAGGGCCAGAGGTATACAGAATGGTGTCGTCTGCGTAGAGGTGGATCAGAGAATCACCAGCAGCAAGAGCGACATCATTGATGTGTACAGAGAAGAGTCGGCCCGAGAATTGAACCCTGTGGCATGCCCATAGACTGCCAGACGTCCAGACAACAGGCCCTCCGATTTGACACACTGAACTCTGAGAAGTAGTTGGTGAACCAGGCGAGGCAGTCAGTTGAGAAACCAAGGCTGTTGAGTCTGCCGATAGGAATGTGGTGATTGACAGAGTCGAAAGCCTTGGCCAGGTCGATGAATACGGCTGCACAGTATTGTCTCTTATCGATGGCGGTTATGATATCGTTTAGGACCTTGAGCGTAGCTGAGGTGCACCCATGACCAGATTGCAAAGCGGAGAAGGTATGGTGGGATTCGAAATGGTTGGAAATCTGTTTTTTAACTTGGCTTTTGATGACCTTAGAAAGGCAGGGTAGGATAGATATAGGTCTGTAGCAATTTGGGTGTAGTGTCTCCCCCTTTGAAGAGGGGGATGACCGCGGCAGCTTTCCAATGTTTGGGAATCTCAGATGATACGAAAGAGAGGTGGATCAGGCTAGTAATAGGGGTTGCAACAATTTCGGCAGATAATTTTAGAAAGAGAGGGTCCAGATTGTCTAGCCCGGCTGATTTGTAGGGGTCCATATTTTGCAGCTCTTTCAGAACATCAGCTATCTGGATTTGGGTGAAGGAGAAATGGGGGAGGCTTGGACGAGTTGCTGTGGGGGGGTGCAGGGCTGTTGATCAGGGTAGGAGAAGCCAGATGGAAAGCATGGCCAGCCGTAGAGAAATGCTTATTGAAATTCTCAATTGTAGTAGATTTATCAGCGGTGACAGTGTTTCCTAGCCTCAGTGCAGTGGGCAGCTGGGAGGAGGTGCTCTTATTCTCCATGGACTTCACAGTGTCCCAGAACTTTTTGGAGTTTGTGGTACAGGATGCAAATTTCACTTGAAAAAGCTAGCCTTAGCTTTCCTAACTGCCTGTGTATATTGGTTCCTAACTTCCCTGAAAAGTTGCATATCACGGGGGCTATTTGATGCTAATGCAGAATGCCACAGGATGTTTTTGTGCTGGTCAATGTGCAGTCAGGTCTGGAGAGAACCAAGGGCTATATCTGTTCCTGGTTCTACATTTTTTTTTTTAACGGGGCATGCTTATTTAAGATGGTGAGGAAGACACTTTTAAAGAATAACCAGACATCCTCTACTGACGGGATGAGGTCAATATCCTTCCAAGATAACCGGGCCAGGTCGATTATAAAGACCTGCTCGCTGAAGTGTTTTAGGGAGTGTTTGACAGTGATGATGGGTGGCCGTTCGACCACAGACCCATTACGGATGCAGGCAATGAGGCAGTGATCGCTGAGATCTTGGTTGAAAACAGCAGAGGTGTATTTCGAGGGCAAGTTGGTTAGGATGATATCTATGAGGGTGCCCGTGTTTACGGATTTGGGGTTGTACCTGGAGGGTTCATTGATCATTTGTGTGAGATTGAGGGCATCAAGCTTAGATTGTAGGATGGCCGGGGTGTTAAGCATGTCCCAGTTTAGGTCACCTAGCAGCACGAGCTCTGAAGATAGATGGGGGGCAATCAATTCACATATGGTGTCCAAGGCACAGCTGGGGGCAGAGGGTGGTGTATAGCAAGCGGCAACGGTGAGAGACTTGTTTCTGGAAAGGTGGATTTTTAAAAGTAGAAGCTTGACTTGTTTGGGTACAGATAGTAAGACAGAACTCTGTTATAGTTAGGGATGGAAATTTCAGGGGTTTTGGTGGTCTTCCTAAGCCAGGATTCAGACACGGCTAGGACATCTGGGTTGGCAGAGTGTGCTAAAGCAGTGAATAAAACAAATGTTAACATGCACTGCAGGGCCTGGATTAACCTCTACATCACCAGAGGAAAAGAGGAGGAGTAGGATAAGGGTACGGCTAAAGGCTATCAGAACTGGTCGTCTAGTACTTTGGAACAGAGAGTAAAAGGAGCAGGTTTCTGGGCGCGATAGAATAGATTCAAGGCATAATGTACAGACATGGTAGGTAGGATGTGAGTACATTGGAGATAAACCTAGGCATTGAGTAATGATGAGAGAGATATTGTCTCTGGAGACGTTTACATTTACATTTACATTTTAGTCATTTAGCAGACGCTCTTATCCAGAGCGACTTACAGTAGTGAATGCATACATTTCATACATTTTTTTTCTTTCCATACTGGTCCCCCGTGGGAATCAAACCCACAACCCTGGCGTTGCAAACACCATGCTCTACCAACTGAGCCACACGTGACCACACGGGACCATATTGCCACGGAAAGGGTTACATAGCCTTCATAAGGAAGCCAAACCTCAATCACCAGTGCCATTTTCTCATAACCACGGGGTACAGTACAAGGACGTTGGCAATTGTGCCAATAAACAGCTAATACTGTCTAATCATGGGTTGTAAATACAGTTAGACACTTTTGAAATAAACAATAGACTCACTAATACACACAAGACTGAATTGTGGTTAAATGGGCCATTGAGAAAATATTTGGACTGTGTTTTTGGGTACGTGCAGTAGCTCCAGTAGTCTAACGGTAAGGGGGGTGTGAGTATGTCACTGTCTAGGGCTGAGAGGGGAAAACATACCACTGGTTTAGCTGCCCGGGGTGTAAAGGCCTAACACCGCACAAAGTTCAAAACAGAGGATTTAGGTTTCAGTTTGTCAGGAACCGAAATGGGCCGAAGTTCATTCAACTTCAAAAGCTTACCATATCACATGACCTGGCCTCTATCTTGAAGAATTCTGAATGAGTGTGTATGTGAGATTTTTTTGTTGCATGTTTGCGTTTCTTCCCTCCCCTCCGCTAATACAACCGACGTACATAGTCTATGAAATCCCCCTTCCGGATCAAGGTACCAAGCGCACCTCACAACAGCATTTCACAACGTTTACGTATTGCTAGTGGAAGCAAGCCGAGAAATGTTTCCCTATACTTACGCCGTGTTAAACAGTCTGGCAAGCCTATTAAAATAATGTGTGCTGTCACGAATTGTTGCAAACGGAAATCCTGCTTACACACTACCTTACTTAAGGAATAACAAGTGTCTTTGTTGAGGAGACTTAATCCTCTCAGAGGTGATGGAAAACTACCAAACAACTTGGCCAGGCTGGCAACCCTCCACCATTTTGGAGACAAATAAATGATCTTTATTTTAATTCAACAACACATTATTACCATAGTGCCCTATTGACCAGGTTGTTTAAAGAATGGTTTCTCAAACATTGGTTGAAACGGAGAAATATTCAATTTGGGTTCCAGTCCAGGTGACTCCATGTCCAATAGGAGGATCTTACTGGAGTATACGTTCTCCTGATTGGAGGTCAGTGTTCCAGCCCCCCTCCCCCTTCTCCTCTGCGTCCGCCAGGCCTCTTCCACACTGCTTTAATAAGGACGATAAACCATAGCCTGCTTCATGGTCCATTCTTAGAATATTTGGAGAATAGAACCTGCAGTGTACCAAACCTAAAAAGCTTGGGCCGGTTACCTACTTGAGCCCCTAATGGTGTACACTCTCATAACCCAAGTTACAGACGGTACATTCCACCATAGACCAAGGTGTTAAGGGAAGGCTACCATAAACCCATCACGCTTCAGAGATTATTACATTTTTGCCAAAGGGGCAATGGGGTAACATGCTGGAACTGTAGCCAATTGTGAATGAGCAATATGGTTGGTAGGCAGCTTTCCTTCTCAACCAGTAAACCTGTTTTCAATGCATTTCTAGCATAATTCTAGAGTAATGAAATGGAACAGCTGGCGAGAGCACAGTGATATACTCATATGATCATCCAGATTCATTATGTTCAGAGGTACCAATGACCTTGACCTGTAGTTGTACTGTGGTTGACCAGTGTCAGCTCTTCACGTTGACATTATGGCCATAAACAAGGTCAATGGGGTTAAATCACCATGGCAGCAGGAACATGGCGACTTCCTCTTACACTGAACAAAAATATAAAAACGCAACATGCAACAATTTCAACGATTTTACTGAGTCACAGTTCATATAAGGAAATCAGTTAATTGAAATAAATTAGGCCCTAATCTATGTTGGTCACAGATACCTTTAAAAAAAGGTTGGGGTGTGGATCAGAAAACCAGTCAGTATCTGGTGTGACCACCATTTGCCTCATGCAGTGCGACACATCTCCTTCGCATAGAGTTGATCAGGCTGTTGATTGTGGCCTGTGGAATGTTGTCCTACTCCTCTTCAATGGCTGTGCAAAGTTGTTGGATATTGGCGGGAATTGGAACACGCCGCCATACCCATCGAGCCAGAGCATCCCAAACATGCTCAATGAGGGACGTCTTGTGTGTATGCAATTCAGCTTTCATGAATTGTGTACAGATCTTGGATACATGGGTCTGTGCATTATCATGCTGAAACATGAGATGATGGTGGCAGATGAATGGCATGACAATGGACCTCTGATTCTCGTTTAAACCAGGTAATGTCACCGCATATGTGGGAGGTGGAACTAAATGGCTGGTTAAGGCATATTGAGCAGGGCTAGAGTGAAATAAGACATGAATCACTAACCAGGACAGTAATGGACAAGGCATATTGATATTATGGGGAGGCATGCGTAGCCAAGTGATGATTGGGGTCCAGTGAGTGGTTGGGCTGGCTGGCGACATGGCGATTCATACAGCTAGCAGGCCGGGGTTAGCAAGCTAGCAGAAGGGCCTTAGAGGGATGTCACGGCGGAGGAAAATGTTTTAGCCTCCGCGTGTGGTGACATCGATAGACCAGTCGTGATGGATTAGTAGGGTTCCGAGTAGCGGAGGGGTCCAAGTCCAATTGGCGAAATGGGTATAGGTGGCCCAAATAATTGGCCAATGGATCTATTCAGCTAACAGTCCAATATTCTCTAGAGAGCTAGCGGGCCGCGGCTAGCAGATGGGCATTCAGGGGACGTCGCGACGTAGTGGTCAGTTGAGTACCCCCTCGAGCAGATTACGTCGGTAGTCCAGTGGTGAAGGATCGGCGGGGTTCCGTGCCCCGTACCGGCAGTAGAAGGGGTCCGGGTATTGTAGCCCAGGAGTGGCTGATGGGCCTCTTCAGCTAGCCGGGAGAATGGGCCTAGCATGGGCTAGCTCCAGGCTAATTGGTGCTTGCTTCGGGACAGATGTTAGCCAGGAGTAGTCACTCGGATTGCAGCTAGCTAGCTGTGATGATCCAGGTGAAAAGGTTCAGAGCTTGCGGTAGGAATCCGGGGATATGGAGAGAAAATAGGTCCGGTATGCTCTGGTTTGAGTCGCATTGTACAAACTGGCGAGAGCTTTCCGAGCTAAAGGTTAGCGGATGACCGCTAGCAGTGGTTAGCTGACTACTAGCTAGTAGCTAGTGAGCTGGCTAGCTTCTGTTGGGGGATTCCGGTTCCAAGGTAAATAAAAATACTTTAGAAAAAACAGATCCACACCACATTGGGTGAGGCAGGTTGCAGGAGAGTATTTTGAAGTTGAGGTTTAGCAAAATATAAAAAAGATATATATATATATATACGAAGAAAAATATATAAAAAGATATATACACATGGGACACGACAAGACGAAGGACAAAGACGTCTGACTGCTACGCCATCTTGGAGAGACTTACAACAAGACTGAAAGGAAATGTCTTTTGGAGAATTTCAACCTCGGAGATCTTTTTCAATATTTGAGGACATCAATTTGACAAGTTTTAACAGCAAAACATAATTTCCAAAAGATTTCAACCACTTGTTAACATTATATAATATGACTTTTGAGGCAATTTCTACCATAAAACTACTAAAGGACAGAATGGCGGTATACGTTGGAGAATATCAACCATGAGGAATCTTTTTCAATTGTAGTAGACACGATTTTGTGTATTTTACTTACAAAATATCCTTTTAGTCAGTTTTCCACCATTGGTGATTAACATTATATAATATGACTTTTGAGGCAATTTCTACCATAACACCACTAAAGGGAAGTGATTGCATGTTAAATGGTAAAGATAACTTATAACCTTAGTTAAAAAAAAGTTACCTTAGTACAGACAAACATTTTCAGTCATTGTTGCAGTGTTGCCTGCCCCTTAGGATTTTACAGCTGCATTCTGCTTATTTGCAGTCTCAAAACATTTTCTGTGAGCTGCCTTTGCAAACATACAGTATATGCATTGGCCTATATGCCATACTTTTTCCATATGTAACACCATAGAAAATTTGCTTCTAGATTTGTATTTATTTAAATCATAGTATACCTGATATTATTGTAATAGTATTACCCATATTTTCATTATTATGATCCTCTTCATTCAGTTTGATGGCAGCAAGACGAACACTGACTGGCATTTACGCAGTGGTGTAAAGAACTTAAGTAAATGTCTTTAATGTACTACTTAAGTTGTTTTTTTGGGTTATCAACACTAGTATTTATGATATCTTTTACTCCACTACATTCCTAAAGAAAATGTCAATTTTACTCCATACATTTTGAGACCCAAAAGTACTTGTTGCATTTCAAATGCTTAGCAGGACAGGAAAATGGTCCAATTCACGCACTTATCAAGATTACCTTCCTGGTCATCCCTACTGCCTCTGATCTGGCAGACTCACTAAACAAATACTTTGTAAATTATGTCTGAGTGTTGAAGTGTGCCCCTGGCTATCTGTAAAATTGTATACAAGAAAACCGTGCTGTCTGGTTTGCTTAATGTAAGGAATGTGAAATTATTTATACTTTTGATACTTAAATAAAAGTAAAGATACTTGAGTCCTTTTTTCCTGCTGCGTCATTTAAGTTCATGATAAAAGACAGAAAAGGTACCGCTTGCATAATGCATTATTGAATTCCCCATTAGGTACTATTTGTTGTTGCACTTGCCTGCTAGGCACTTCAGTCCACTAGATGTCGCCATATACACAGACATGAATAAAACAATGTAGTAGGCCTGATGTGCATAACAATGTGGCTAGCTAACAAATTATGTTGTAATATCCCTAGAACCTCAGGTGCATTACCAAAGTACTTTAGAAGGCAAGCAACACCATGCTCAGCTCAACCAGGGCAATCTACCTCCACTGCTGGTGGAGGGAAGGACATTGTTACTGTTGGGGTGTATGTATCAACTATGACATATTGATAATAGATCTCATCACAGCAATATCTATTCAGATGTTCTGATTTGAAGATGCAAGTGTTTTCCAAGAGTATATGCTGCAATATGACACTTCTGTTCAACAATGTACTATTATACCATGAGATAAACAATGAGATAATTGAATGACATTTATTGCTCATTAAAGGTAGGTAACAAGAGAAACTTGAAAGACAATTGTTACTGGACACTTGATTTCTAATATTGATGAGACAACACTCAGTTGTTTCTTTAATATCTCCCTCTCGCTTACAGGTCGACACCATCATCATGACAGAGAAAAGATGTCCCCCCCCCCCCCCGTCGGAGAAAGGACATTGATGCCACCAGTCCAAAGAATTACCACATTCAACATGAAATTGTCAAAGGAGCTGAAAAGGAATAAGTCAACTTAAGGCCAGGATATCATCATATCTACAGTCAACAGAACAGATGACAAATTGTTGTTAGTGGTTGTCGCTTTTTGGAAAATGTTAATAGGGTAATGCTTAAGGTGGTGATTCTTCAGAGACCTAGGTTGTCAGCATCCTCTAAGACAAACGCCAGTCTAAAGCAGAGATTGTAATAAATATTATATATGGTATTTAAAATAGCATTTTTCAAGGACCCAAACTTGACACACACAAAGAAACCAAAACAAGGTGAAGGTGGTCAAGCTTAAACGGAAAAGAGTGATGTCAGTGTATGAATGAGTGAGCAGGGGTGTTTGCAGTCCTAAGATCCAACCCACTGGCTCCAAACCATTACCTTCACAAATAAAGTAAAAAATAGAGCAACGCTGGAGAAGGCCCAGTCACCAAAGCTCTCTAGTGCGGACCTAGGAGCAACAAGGTGGCCTGCTGTGGCAGAACGAAGTGAGTGTGGGAGTTGGTAGCCAAGAAAAAGGTCAGAGAGCTACGGAGGGGAATGGTGGTGAAGACCTTTGTAGGTCAGGAGGAGGATCTTGTAATCAATATGTTGGGAGACAGGGAACCAAAAGGTTTGATCTGAGGACTGCATTCTCCTTGGCCAGGATGGTAGTTGCTGCTGTGTCACTGCTAGGCAAAGTTCAGTGGGAACTACAATGCTTACTCTGTGGAAACACAAAATAGGTTTTATGGACAAATGGCATGACTTTGGTTTATATATACACAGTTGAAGTCGGAAGTTTACATACACCTGAGCCAAATACATTTAAACTCTGAAAAACGATTCGATATTTAATCCTAGTAAAAAATCCCTCTCTTAGGTCAGTTAGGATCAACACTATATTTTAAGAATTTGAAAATGTCAGAATAATAGTGTAGAGATTTTATTTCAGCTTTTATTTCTTTCAACACATTCCCAGTGGGTCAGAAGTTCACATACTCAATTAGTATATGGTAGATTTGCCTTTAAATTGTTTAACTTGGGTGAAATGTTTTGTTGCCTTCCACACGCGTCCCACAATAAGTTGGGTGAATTTTGGCCCCTTCCTCCTGACAGAGCAGGTGTAACTGAGTCAGGTTTGTAGGCCTCCTTGCTCACACATGCTTTTTCAGTTCTGCCCACAATTTTGCTGCCGCCCCCGTGCTTCACGGTTGGGATGGTGTTCTTCGGCTTGCAAGCAACCCCCTTTTCACTGCAAACATAACGATGGTCATTATGGCCAAAGAGTTCTATTTTTGTTTCATCAGACCAGAAGACATTTCTCCAAAAAGTACGATCTTTGTCCCCATGTGCAGTTGCAAACCGTAGTCTGGCTTTTTTATGGCGGTTTTGGAGCAGTGGCTTCTTCCTTGCTGAGCGGCCTTTCAGGTTATGTCGATATAGGACTCGTTTTACTGTGGATATAGATACTTTTGTACCTGTTTCCTCCAGCATCTCCACAAGGTCCTTTGCTGTTGTACTGGGATTGATTTGCACTTTTTGCACCAAAGTACGTTCATCTCTAGTAGACAGAATGCGTCTCCTTCCTGAGCGCTATGACGGCTGCGTGGTCCCATGGTGTTTATACTTGCGTACTATTGTTTGTACAGATGAACGTGGTACCTTCAGGCATTTGGAAATTGCTCCCAAGGATGAACCAGACCTGTGGAGGTCTACCATTTTTTTTCTGAGGTCTTGGCTGATTTCTTTTGATTTTCCCATGATGTCAAGCAAAGAGGCACTGAGTTTGAAGGTAGGCCTTGAAATACATCCACAGGTACACCTCCAATTGACTCAAATGATGTCAATTAGCCTATCAGAAGCTTCTAAAGCCATGACATCATTTTCTGGAATTTTCCAAGCTGTTTAAAGGCACAGTCAATTTAGTGTATGTTATTAACTTCTGACCCACTGGAATTGTGATACAGTGAAATAATCTGTCTAAACAATTGTTGGAAAAATTACTTGTGTCATGGACAAAGTAGATGTCCTAACTGACTTGCCAAAACTATAGTTTGTTAACAAGACATTTGTGGAGTGGTTGAAAAACGAGTTTTAATGACTCCAACCTAAGTGGATGTAAACTTCCGACTTCAACTGTATTTTGTTTTGTTAGAGGATTTAGACTGAGCTAGCAACTTTTCACAGAATGGACAATCAAAAAATGGTTGCATAGCAACCAGATACCAAAAGTGTTCTGTGGAGAGAAAATACTGTAAGTGAAAGAGTTCCAATATTTGCATAATTGTTGTGATTGGAGGATAGCTGTGAGGGTTATCGAATCAGGATCAAGTCCTCTGTTCTCTTAGAGCTCATTAATGATATGATGGCAAAAATGGCAGTGTCTTTGGCACATGACATGGACTACAGGGAGTGGAATGTTAGCTGAAAAGACTGGATCCAGGCTACAATGTATTGAATTATGTGTCAAATATATTGACACATCTTTTTGCATTGAATGCAATGTATTGACTTCTATGCGTCAATGTCCAGTCTGTGGAGATAACCACCAACAACTGCTCCCCGGGTGCCGATGTGGACACCCCCCCACCACACCTCTCTGATTCAGAGGGGTTGGGTTAAATGAGGAAGAGACATTTCTGTTGAATGCATTTAGTTGTGCAAATTACTAGGTATCCCATTTACCTGGAATGTCAGGAGGTTCTGTCATGGTCCCCAGATGTCCTTAGGACGTCACGTTTGCTGGGTATTCACATAAGCGTCATGTTCCTTGAAACCACTCTTTTTGATAAAACGTACCAGATTGATGCTTATCTGCTGATACCAGTCTGTCCGTTTTTCCTCCATCTGAAATGCTGAATTAACTGCTCAAATCTCAGTCAGTCTGCTTTATTTTTCATGCTAATAATAACTTTCATGAATAATAATGAAGAAAAAAAACATGTAAACTCAGCAAAAAAAGAAATGTCCCTTTTTCAGGACCATGTCTTTCAAAGATAATTTGTAAAAATCTAAATAACTTCACAGATCTTCATTTTAAAGGGTTTAAACACTGTTTCCCATGCTTGTTCAATGAACAATATACAATTAATGAACACGCACCTGTGGAACGGTCGATAAGACACTAACAGCTTATAGACGGAAAGAAATGAAGGTCACAGTTTTGAAAACTTTGGACACTAAAGAGGATTTTCTACTGACTCTGAAAAACACTAAAAGAAAGATGCCCAGGGTCCCTGCTCATCTGCGTGAACGTGCCTTAGGCATGCTGCAAGGAGGCATGAGGACTGCAGATGTGGACAGGGCAATAAATTGCAATGTCCATACTGTGAGACGCCTAAGACAGCGCTACAGGGAGACAGGACGGACAGCTGATCGTCCTCGCAGTGGCAGACCACATGTAACAGCACCTGCACAGGATCGGTACATCCGAACATCACACCTGCAGGACAGGTACAGGATGGCAACAACAACTGCCCAAGTTACACCAGGAACGCACAATCCCTCCATCAGTGCTCAGACTGTCCTCACTAGGCTGAGAGAGGCTAGACTGAGGGCTTTTAGGCCTGTTGTAAGGCAGGTCCTCACCAGACATCACCGGCAACAACGTCGCCTATGGGCACAAACCCACCGCCGCTGTACCAGACAGGACTGTCAAAAAGTGCTCTTCACTGACGAGTCAAGGTTTTGTCTCACCAGGGGTGATGGTCGGATTTGCATTTATCGTCAAAGGAATGAGCGTTACACTGAGGCCTGTACTCTGGAGCGGGATCGATTTGGAGGTGTAGGGTCTGTAATGGTCTGGGGCGTTGTGTCACAGCATCATCGGACTGAGCTTGTTGTCATTGCAGGCAATCTCAACGTTATGTGTTACAGGGAAGACATCCTCCTCCCTCATGTGGTACCCTTCCTGCAGGCTCATCCTGACATGACCCTCCAGCATGACAATGCCACCAACCATACTGCTCATTCTGTGCATGATTTCCTGCAAGACAGGAATGTCAGTGTTCTGCCATGGTCAGCGAAGAGCCCAGATCTCAATCCCATTGAGCACGTCTGGGACCTGTTGGATCGGAGGGTGAGGGCTAGGGCCATTCCCCGCAGAAATGTCCGGGAACTTGCAGGTGCCTTGGTGGAAGAGTGGGGTAACATTGCACAGCGAGAACTGGCACATCTGGTGCAGTCCATGAGAAGGAGATGCACTGCAGATGCCCTTTGTTCAGGGACACATTATTCCATTTCTTTTAGTCACATGTCTGTGGAACTTGTTCCATTTATGTCTCAGTTGTTGAATCTTGTTACGGTCATACAAATATTTACACGTGTTAAGTTTGCTGAAAATAAACGCAGTTGACAGTGAAAGGACGTTTCTTTTTTTGCTCAGTTTATAAACTATTATTAAGTATTTCATTATTTGTAAACATTTATCAGCATTGTATTTCATAAACGTTTATAATTAAAAGCATTTAAACATTTATACATTTTTCAAAAAATGTATAATGGCTAATTCATTAAATATATTATAAAGTGTTACCAGTTAAGTTATTAGAAAGTCTAACCAGCTAAGTTATTATACAGTGTAACCAGCTAAGTTCATTTAATATAAAGTGTAAACAGCTAAACAGCTGTGAGTTCATAGAGTTCCACCAGTGTGAAGGTTCTGAAAGAGCAATCCAGGAAGTTAACCTCGGGGCACACAAGCACGTGACAACATGGCTAACCTGCTCTTAGAAATCCAAACCAGAAATGTGGTGATCCTTGACCTTTTCTTCACCGTTCTATGGCCTTTGCTTGGCAAGCGGGGTCAAGTGGGAGGCTTGGCAAAAGTTTGAGCATATGTATGCAAACATTGGTCTTACCTTGAGTCTGTTTCACTTTCTGACCCTATCTATCTTTGTTAGTTTGAGGGTTTTTTTACCGGTTTGGTTTTGCCATCTAATCTATTTTAGAAATCTAAAAGAGATCACTGTGAGAGTTAGTGTGATGCCAAATGTTGGCTAAATGCTGGGGCAAGTCATGTGATATCAGCCAACTTGTGTCACACATCTTTAGGGTTGTTAAATGATGCACGTTGTTTTTGAAATGGCATTCTAGTCAACCTCAGTTTTACCATGGAAACCTGCGGTCGTTTGCTGAGGTGTCACCAGCAATGACACACAGCCGATGTGTCGGAGACTGAGGCACTGCAATACAATGTTGACTCTCCAGAGGGTGGTGCGGTCTGCAAAACGCATTCCCGGGGGCACCCTGCCTGCCCTCCAGGACACCTACAGCACCAGATGTCACAAGAAGGCCAAAAAGATCATCAAGGACATCAACCACCCGATGCGCTGTTCACCCCGCTATCATCCAGGAAGGTCCTAAAAATTGTCAAATACTCCAGCCACCCTAATCATAGACACTTCTCTCTGCTACCGCATGGCAAGCAGTACTGGAGCGCCAAGTCTAGGTCCAAAAAGCTTCTTAACAGCTTCTACCCACAAGCCATAAGACTCCTGAACAGCTAATGAAATGGCTACGCAGACTATTTGCATTGTCCCACCACCCTCTTTTACGCTTCTGCTACTCTCTGTTTATTATCTATGCATAGTCACTTTAACTCTACCTCCATGTACATATTACCTCAACTAACCTGTGCCCCCTCACATTGACTCTGTACCGGTACCCCCTGTATATAGCCTCGCTACTGTTATTTTACTGCTGCCGTTTAATTGTTTGTTATTTTAAACTTTTGTTTTTTACTTTTCTACTTTTACTTAGCACTTTTCTTAACTGCATTGTTGGTTAAGGGCTTGTAAGTAAGCATTTCACTGTAAAGTCTACACCTGTTGTATTCAGCACGTGTGACAAATAAAATTAGATTTGATGTTGTTTGTTGACATCATTCAATGCATTCTGGTTGTCACGTAAACATCTGTCAGACCAAAGATGTTAAAACAAAACGAGGTGAATAGATGGTTTACTCAACTTACTTAGATTGTAACTATCATTACTCAGGGTTGCCAGCTCAGGCCACTCTTTCCAGGGGTTATTTATGTTGCTTATAAACTTCTCCTGTGTTTGCCCCCCCATTTATTGATAAATCCCTCCTCTTAGTAATATTTCCTGCATCATATTTCTCCATGATACCTTCCCCTATTTGTACCCCCCCATGAACTCACCCACAAATGAAATGAACCCCCCTCCAAAAAAAACCCAAATGTTTTCAACTAAATCTGGCAACTCTGTTTATCTTTCGCGCTACAGTTAGGCTAGGCAGTAGGCTTGTATTTGGGGTGATGATCTGTAAGGTGGTAACATTTTATTTGCTTTGTGATTTGTCAAAAAGTGTAAAATACTCGTCAAGTCATCTGCTCCGGTACATTGAGAATTTGTAATACGCTGAAAAGTGGCCAAACTAAATTCATATTTTTCAGGGCAATGGGCGCTGCGATCTTTGATTTCTTTTATTTGCGTCATACTGTGAATGGCATTCTGGGATTAGGGAGTTTTTGCTTGTCAAACATGGCTGCCATCATAAACAATTTAGCTGCTGTAAGCTTAGCTGACACCCATTTATTTTTTAAACAATATTACAAGTCTAGCTGTTAGGTCGCTACCTTATGTTTTGTTTTTTTGTCAGCGCAACCTGTTATTTAGACTGGTTTATGGAATGATTTTGGCTGTGGATGTGTTCCGTGTGATGCTTGATTCATGAAGTTCGCATGTATCTTTTACAATAAAACGTGAAATTGAGGAATAAGATTGTTTAGATGCTTTTCAGACAACAATGCTGTTTAGAAGCGTTTGTTTAATCACACGTTCTGTTGCTACTGTTCCAATCACATATTTGCGATGGTACACTGCAGGGACCACTCTACAATGATAACACATATGTGACTCATATCAGGAAACTAGGCGTATGTCGCACGTCACTATTATACAGGCGAGCCATTTGAACGTACATTTTTTTTATTTAATCAAATTGCTTTTGTTGGGCAGAAATGCCTTCTGGAACATATGAACTTTCATGTGGCTTAATAACAAACGTTTATACCATCTGTAAACATGTTAAATTACAAGCCTAGTTGGTTTAGCCACAGAAAAAGCCAACAACCTTCCCGCTAGCCATGATTGGCTGAAATAATGAGTGTGCTGGACATGCTGAGAGATGAGTTTGGATTGGTCTGCCATGTTGCAAGATTCTGTCTAATTAAGCTTGTTAGTATGTGTAGGTAATAATGTATAACGCAGCTTTTTAAAAATATATCACGTAGTAGAACTGTGTTACTCTCCCCTTTCTGGAGGACCGAGTTTTGAAATCAGTGGAATTAGAGTATGATTTTTATTTAACCTTTATTTAACTAGGCAAGTCATGATAGCTAAGGAGATTGAGAAAAAACACCTGTCTCCAGATTGCATCTTCAAACTAAGGTCAACCATGGCATCCGTGACAGAGAGTGAGAAGCGTCCATCCATTTATACAAGTAAGATTGTCTAGTTAGCAACATTTTCATACATTACACATTTCTAATTTTGTCAAAGTTGTTTTCGTTTGAAGTTAATGTGTACTGTTATCTAGCTAGCTAATGTTAGCTGGCTGGCTCACTAGCTAACGTTACGTGTATGATCTGTGTAGTAATATTATTCGTATCTCAGAGCCATTTGCTTTGCTAGTTATAGCCTACTGTTAGCTAGCTAACATTGAACTTGGTTGGTTAGTTACCTGCAAATTCATGCAGGGTAGTAACGTCATTCAACACCTGTTGAATATGGCCGGTGTCAGTAAACATTGGCAAAAAAGCGTAAATAGTTTTTTTTTTACATTTTTTTTATTTTATTGTTATTTTTATTGAATATCCCGAAAAATACTATATATTTGCAGTGAAGCCGCTCAACAACTACATCATACCAGTCATCCAACAGACCATTCAGAGTGACACACAGAAGCATCCAGAGTCAATGCCCTGCTCAAGGGCACGTTGATAGATCTCCCACTAGGCCAAAAAACGTGAACCCGAACCCTCCAAGATCCCCCCCCCCCCACAGTTCCCCAATAGCTGTCCCTCAACCATTCGAGACCCCTCCCACAGTCTCCCCAAGAAGAAAAATAAAAAATTATATTAATTCCATTCCCCAAATCCAAGAACCCCACAATGCACCAACAACCAAGAGAATGAAAGAGAAAAAAGAAAAAGAAAACAGCAAGCAACAATGAAAAAAAAAAAGTAAAATGAATAAATAAACAAAAACAAAAAGGACAACTAAAATCATAACAGCAATGCCAACTGTATATGTTTGTGTGCGTGTCTGGCACTATTACATGTATGTGTGTGTTCTTGTATGCGTTTATTTGAATGAGAGTGTGTGCATGTGTACAAACACCTGCAGGGCATCAGCCTCAGGCAAACCGACATTAGTTGAAACGACACTGCCCCTCAGTGTCATTCAAACTTCATTTTCATTATGTTTTATTTTGACTTTTTTTAAACTTTTATCTTTGACCATCATTCTATCTCCCGCACAGCAACTCCACTCCCACTTGTCTCCAATTCCACATCCCTATCCTCAGCTTCCATCAGCCATCCCACCTATCTCTGCTGGCCACCCTCTTCGGGTTTCTATGCAACACATATCTTTCAACTATGCTGTGATGTTTAACATACAATTTCAATCTTTCTAATTGAATAGAATCCACAGATTGTGAGTTGATGATAAATACTTTTACTAAGAGTATTAGTATATGAGGAATTGACTGACCCAGTCCCTCCAGATCTCCTAACAGTACTATTTCTAGGGTCAATTTTAGATCAATGCTATGCATTTTCAGCCATTCCTGAACCTCAGACCAGAAACAGGCTACCTGAGGGAAATACCAAAATAAATGGTCTATTGATTCAAAATCAAATCAAATTTTATTGGTCACATACACATGGTTAGCAGATGTTAATGCGAGTGTAGCGAAATGCTTGTGCTTCTAGTTCCGACCATGCAGTAATATCTAACAATTAATCTAACAATTTCACAAGTGTAAATGAATGAACAAGAATATTTACATATAAATATAAGGATGAGCGATGGCTGAACGGCATAGGCAAGATGCAGTAGATGGTATAGAGTACATTAATAACATATGAGATGAGTAATGTAGGGTATGTAAACATTATATAAAGTGGCATTGTTTAAAGTGACTAGTGATACATTTATTACCACGCTGTCTGTGTGGGTGGACCATTTCAGTTTGTCCATGATGTGTACGCCGAGGAACTTAAAACGTTCCAACTTCTCCACTACTATCCCGTCAATGTGGATAGGGGGGTGCTCCCTCTGCTGTTTCCTGAAGTCCACGATCATCTCCATTGTTTTGTTTTGTTGAGTGTAAGGTTATTTTCCTGACACCACACTCCGAGGGCCCTCACTTCCTCCCTGTAGGCCGTCTCGTCGTTGTTGGTAATCAAGCTTACCACTGTAGTGTCGTCTGCAAACTTCATGATTGAGTTGGAGGCGTGCATGGCCATGCAGTCATGGGTGAACAGTGAGTACAGGAGAGGGCTGAGAACACACCCTTGTGGGGCCCCATTGTTGAGGATCAGCGGGGTGGAGATGTTGTTTCCTACCCTCACTACCTGGGGGAGGCCCATCAGAAAGTCCAGGACCCAGTTGCACAGGGCGGGATCGAGACGCAGGGTCTCGAGCTTAATGACGTGTTTGGAGGGTACTATGGTGTTAAATGCTGAGCTGTAATCAATGAACAGTATTCTTACATAGGTATTCCTCTTGTCCAGATGGGTTAGGGCAGTGTGCAGTCTGGTTGCGATTGCATCGTCTGTGGACCTATTGCGGCAGTAAGCAAATTGGAGTGGGTCTAGGGTTTCAGGTAGGGTGGACGTGATATGATCCTTGACTAGTCTCTCAAAGCACTTCATGATGACGGAAGTGAGTGCTACGGGGCGATAGTCGTTTAGCTCAGTTACCTTCGCTTTATTGGGAACAGGAACAATGGCGTCCCTCTTGAAGCAAGTGGGAACAGCAGACTGGGATAGGGATTGATTGAATATGTCCGTAAACACACGAGCCAGCTGGTCTGCGTATGCTCTGAGGACGCGGCTAGGGATGCCGTCTGCGCCGGCAGCCTTGCGAGGGTTAACACGTTAAATGTTTTACTCACGTTGGCTGTGGTGAAGGAGATTCCGCAGGTTTTCGTAGCTGGCTGTGTCGGTGGCACTGTATTGTCCTCAAAGCGAGCAAAGAAGTTGGTTAGTTTGTCTGGGAGCAAGACATCGGGGTCCGCGACTGGGCTGGTTTTCTTTTTGTAGTCCGTGATTGACTGTAGACCCTGCCACATACCTCTCGTGTCTGAGCCGTTGAATTGCGACTCTACTTTGTGTCTATACTGACGCTTAGCTTGTTTGATTGCCTTGTGGAGGGAATAGCTACACTGTTTGTATTCGGTCATGTTTCCGGTCACCTTGTCCTGATTAAAAGCAGTGGTTCGCGCTTTCAGTTTTGCGCGAATGCTGCCATCAATTCACGGTTTCTGGTTGGGGAAGGTTTTAATTGTCGCCGTGGTACAACATCACCGATGCACTTGCTAATAAACTCGCTCACCGAATCAGCATATACATCATTGTTGTTTGACTCTATCCGGAACATATCCCCGTCCACGTGATCGAAGCAATCTGGAAGTGTGGAATCAGATTGGTCGGACCAGTGTTGAACAGACCTGAGCACGGGTGTTTCCTGTTTTAGTTTCTATCTATAGGCTGGGAGCAACAAAATGGAGTCGTGGTTAGATTTGCCGAAAGGAGGGCGAGGGAGGGCTTTGAATGCGCCGCGGAATTTAGAGTAACAATGATCCAGAATTTTTCCAGCCGGGTCACGCATTCGATATGCTGATAAAATTTAACCTGTTATGGCTAGGGGGCAGTATTTTCACGGCCGGATAAAAAATGTACCTGATTTAATCTGATTATTACTCCTGCCCAGTAACTAGAATATGCATATAATTATTGGCTTTGGATAGAAAACACCCTAAAGTTTCTAAAACTGTTTGAAGGGTGTCTGTGAATATAACAGAACTCATATGGCAGGCAAAAACCTGAGAAGATTCCAAACAGGAAGCGCCCTCTCTGACAAGTTGTTGTTCATCTTGGCTCTTTTTATTGAAGACTGAGGATCTTTGCCGTAACGTGACATTTCCTACGGCTCCCATAGGCTCTCAGAACCTGGGAAAAAGCTGAATGATATCGAGGCAGCCTCTGGCTGAAACACATTATCGCGTTTGGATAGTGGCTGGTCAGAGTACTCTGAGACTCACTCTCGTGCACGAGATGCATTTATTTTCTCTCTTTGTACGTATACAGGCTTTCCCGGTCGGAATAGTATCGCTTTTTTCACGAGAAAAATGGCATAAAAATTGATTTTAAACAGCGGTTGACATGCTTCGAAGTACGGTAATGGAATATTTAGAATTCTTTTGTCAGGAAATGCGCCATGCTCGCCACCCTTATTTACCCTTTCGGATAGTGTCTTGAACGCACGAACAAAACGCCGCTGTTTGGATATAACAATGGATTATTTGGGACCAAACCAACATTTGTTATTGAAGTAGCAGTCCTGGGAGTGCATTCTGACGAAGAACATCAAAGGTAATCAAACTTTTCTAATAGTAAATCGGAGTTTGGTGAAGGCTAAACTTGCTGGGTGTCTAAATAGCTAGCCCTGTGATGCCGGGCTATCTACTAAGAATATTGCAAAATGTGCTTTCACCGAAAAGCTATTTTAAAATCGGACATAGCAAGTGCATAGAGGAGTTCTGTATCTATAATTCTTAAAATAATTGTTACTTTTTTTGTGAACGTTTATCGTGAGTAATTTAGTAAATTCACCGGCAGTGTTCGGTGGGAATGCTAGTCACATGCTAGTCACATGCTAATGTAAAAAGCTGGTTTTTGATATAAATATGAACTTGATTGAACAAAACATGCATGTATTGTATAACATAATGTCCTCGGGTTGTCATCTGATGAAGATCATCAAAGGTTAGTGCTGCATTTAGCTGTGGTTTGGGTTTATGTGACATTATATGCTAGCTTGAAAAATGGGTGTCTGATTATTTCTGGCTAGGTACTCTGCTGACATAATCTAATGTTTTGCTTTCGTTGTAAAGCCTTTTTGAAATCGGACAGTGTGGTTAGATTAACGAGAGTCTTGTCTTTTAAAATGGTGTAAAATAGTCATATGTTTGAAAAATTGAAGTTTTTGCATTTTTGAGGTATTTGAATAACGCGCCACGGGATTACACTGGCTGTTGAGTAGGTGGGACGCAAGCGTCCCACCTAGCCCATAGAGGTTAAAATATAATTTCTGAAAATCATAGATGACTAGTTTCTGCAAGTTATTTTTGTTAGCGTTCCTGTATTGGAGATTCAGGAAGAATTTTTCTCCATACTCCCTCCAGTTTGCTTTAGTTTTGTAATAGATTGCGTTAGATCGTTCTTGAATAAGTTCCTCAAGTTCTTTTTGTTTTTCCACTAAGTTATTTTGTATCTCTGTAGTATGGTTTTTACTGCTATCTACCTGTACTATTAGTTCATGGATTTCCCTTGTTAGTCTTGTCTCTTTAGTCAGAAACTGCTTTTTTATTATTGATGAATATTGAATTGAATCACCTCTGAAGGTACATTTAAAAGGTATCCCAAACAATAAGGGGATTTGCTGAACCTACAGTGGTTCCTCCTTTAAAAGTTGCATCATACTGCGGCACACCCTGCGTGCTGCTGCAGCATTCTGTGACACGTCATTTAATTCTCAGCCATTTCTTCTGTTACTGCAAGTTATTGCTAGTTTGACCACCAGAGGGCATCTTTGAAAGGCATTTGATAGTATTCCGTATTGGCATTATGTTGTTCTATAGTTAAAATGTAAACAACAAAATGTAAACAACAAAAATAATATTGGAACTCTGCGGTCTTCCCATTGTTTCCTATAGGGGAAATACAGGAATGTCTGTCTATTTCGCCAAATATCTCGCAATGTGAATATTTCGATTTTCTTTTTTTAAGTCGGGTGTAACCGGTGTGAAATGGCTAGCTAGTTAGAGGGGTGCGCGCTAATAGCGTTTAAATTGTGGACGTCACTCGCTCTGAGACCTGGAAGTAGTTGTTCCCCTTGCTCTGCAAGGGCTGTGGCTTTTGTGGAGCGATGGGTAACGATGCTTCAAGGGTGGCTGTTGTCTGCGTGTGCAGAGGGTCCCTGGTTCGAGCCCAGGTAGGGGTGAGGAGCGGGACGGAAACAAAACTATTACACGGGCACAATTTTAATCAGGAGAATCTCCTCTTTGTAATTATGTAAGTATGGGCAGCGAGCTCGTTTGTTGATCGCTAGACCAGAAAGACATTTTTTATTTTTTCCCTACTTTTTCATTACGCAGACATAAGCACAGTTGACACCATCGAGGTGCGGATGTTTACTTTCTACACTAGTTGTTTTTTTTCCAGTTTCGTCCGACGAACAGATTGTGGTGGTAAAATAAAGATACATTTTTTATGGAATTCTAAGCATCACTCAAGTCAAAACAGGCTCTGCGAACGTTCGATTCCATTAATTAATTTTCAGCCTTGGGTGAATTTTGACTCGTTCTATTGTCCAGCCTATAGATAGCCTGTCACAGATTTCGTTGTGTTGAGGAAAGGAGGACCAAAATGCAACGGGATTGTGGACACTCATGTTTATTCCTGATAAAAACAGGTAAGGTATCCACTTGAAGAAAAAACAAAACCATAAACAATACTCACAACGGCAACAGTGTGGCAGGCTCAAACAAACGCAGTGCACACAACAATCTCCCACAAAAGACACATACAAACACACCCTAATATATGGGACTCTCAATCAAAGGCAAATGGACACACCTGCCTTCAGTTGAGAGTCCCAACCCCAATTGACCACACATAGATATACAACAGCTAGATCAATCATAGACATACATAACAACGAACAGTGCCCAAAAACCCCGGAATACACAAATCAAATCCCCTACAACAAACACACCACCCCGAATACCATAAAACGAATACCCTCTGCCACGTCCTGACCAAACTACAATACCAATTAACCCTTATACTGGCCAGGACGTGACATAGCCAGAGCGAATTCACAAAAGCACCCGAATGTCCATTGAGAAAGCACAACGACTATACCATTTAGCTAAGCTAAGAATGACGAGAATAATCAAGTCAATAAACGTTGAGTAGTTAGATAGCTACCTAACGCTAACTATAGGCTAGCTAACATACCGGTACATACTGCTGTAATGATACGCTATGTGGTTCGTAAGGACAGCGTAGCTAACAAATTGTCAGCCAACTTAACGTGTAAGATAAGTTATTACTTTATTACATTGAGTAGCAAGCTACCCCTTGGTCGTTAGGGCAAATCTGGTCTGTGATAGTTTTTTTTCACACCTAGCTCGGCTTTTAGACTATTCTTTAGTAAAGGTTGAATAGTCTATTGTTCCGCTATTAGCCCTCCTCCCCAACTTGCAACAAATTGCTGTTCCCATCGCATTCCTTTCCCTCTTCTACACATCATCATTCTGCTCCTGAGTGGCTCGCTTGTGGGCGTGCTGGCAGGATATGACAGCATCTTTGGTTGTGCGTCAAGAATTCTGCATACAGTAGCACATTTTTATGAAGGTGTGGTTATTCACAGGCAAATTGTTATATGCTATGGAGGTACATTTGTGTCTTTTTGTCGAGAGCAAAACCTGTTTTATCAATCAAAAATAATTGTTCTGAAAGCAGCTTTTTTCCGACACAAAGGAAGTCAAAGCGGACACTTACGAAGATCGGGCATTTCAGGAAATCAGCACTGGGCTGTATTGATGTATCCTAAAAATTACATCTGCTGCTTTAGATTGAACGGTCATATCTCAGTTATTGTTTTCCTATCTATAAAAAATAAGCTGTTTACTTTACTTCCAGAGAGCGAGCTGACCAAGGGGTCTAAAATGTAGATATTTTTCCAGTTCACTGCCTGAGGAACAGGCCGGGGAAGCTTTATTGCTGGCAAAGTGTCCATAACCCGAGGTAATTAAACTGTTCTGTGTTCTTTTTCTCCATCTCTACATGTCTTGTTGTACATGGAACCTGTCTCACAAAAAACCTTAAGCTGTCAGCTGATAATTTTCAGATTTACACCACATAAGCACAGCCATTTTTACTGGACTATCTGTTGCTTCCAAGTCATGATTTCCCTGGCGATTAGCCTTGCAATAACCAAGTGGTGAGACACATAGCCCTCTATATTTAAATGTTTCAGGTACACTCCGATAGGTGTCTGCGTCACATACAGTATCTTCTATTGACATTATCTTCTGTTGTTTGTCCTCATGTGTCTGTTTTTCAGCATAATGTACTCTGTAGCCACTTGGTGTGGACACCAGGTGAGACCACCCACACACAATAAGTCTCTTCTTCACTTCATCCCTCTCCCCCTTCTCCCTAAATCCTCTACGATATATCAGCTGTTTTGGTGAACCCCTCCTGCATCTGATCTGGCTAACACAGAGGGCACAGCATGATCATAGGTGAGATGTCACTTGGTCGGGTCAACAGGAAGTATTATTAAAGAGATGCTTTACATTGAAATACAGACAAAGATGTAGTAGTCCCAGAGTTAATGATCCAAGGCCAGTTTTGCATTTCACCTCCTGATTTAAGATGAATGACCGTGTTAGAATAAAAAAACCAAGGCTTAATCATGCTCTCTCTCTATACATTTGTCACTCGTCTGCAGGTATGTTTTGATGTGAGAGAGGAAGCCAGTCTCGTCACCTCATCCGTTCTTAAGATAACCTTTGGGCCAACTGAGGGCCCAAGGCTGATTAGGAGACACCGCTAGAGACACTAATTGTAATGAACTGAGAAAATATTAGGGTAGCACTGTAATTCATGAATCATATGCTGTCTGCCTCTGTTCTAACCTCTTTCTGTCTTCTACACCTCTCTCCCCACCTCGTCTTTCTTCCTCGTTTTATAATGCACACCATATGTGCATTGAAGTACAGATTGAACTTGTATTTATAATATTACAATTATCATAATTATAATGCATTTATAACACCTGGATAATGAACTTCTTTCAATAAAGCGTTTCACATTCTCCACTGGTTGAAATTAAGAATATCATTGAAACACATCCTGTGTCCTCAGATTAATGCCGATGAAGGGAGTTAGATATGCATAGTTTTTTTTTCTGCATATATGAATTACAAATCAGCCTTTACTTAAATCATGTTTCTAGTCTATTGCATAGTTACAATGTGTAATCATTGATGTCCCAGGAGCAGGAGTGTATGTATAATTGTAATACATACATGCAGACACAGCATCATTCAAATAATGGAGTTTGATATGACTGAAAAAGAATGTCTCAGAGATTCATACCTGAACTGCACCTTTATTTGCCAAGGAAGAGTACATGATCAGTGAATATATTCAATGTACAGGCTACAATGTGTGGATCTCATGCTTGGTAATAACTACAGTACGTGCGTATATAGGACTTGCATCCTTGGCACAATAAAGTTATTATATTCTACTCTATCCATAGGCTTCATTAATGCCATTCCGACTTGAAGATGATACAACAACTATGATAGCTGAGGTTCATAGATACGTTCTGAACTAATATTCATTAGCTACACATCCATAGGCATACAGTTATTTTTTATCCTCCACTACACAATAAGCAAGTAAATAGTTAGCTAGCTATGTTACTTCAGCTGCATTGCAAGGCAAGCTAACACAATTGTACATTCAATTTGCACTAAATTCTTTAGCTAGCTGGATTCTTTACATCCACTGTTTCCCAAGATGACAGCTTGGTTTGCTGGTTTTGTAAGGAGTCCCTAAAACTTTAATAAACACGAATTACAAATTCATTCTCCTAACACTAGCTAGCTGGCTAATCTTAGCTAGTCAGACAC
Source organism: Salmo salar (assembly GCF_965601325.2). Classification (NCBI taxonomy): domain Eukaryota; kingdom Metazoa; phylum Chordata; class Actinopteri; order Salmoniformes; family Salmonidae; genus Salmo; species Salmo salar. The sequence continues at coordinate 5,309,441 of NC_138309.1, forward strand.
CTTGCTAAATAGCGATTTTTGTAAATTAACTTTATGACAAAAAAATATGCACAAATGTTTGTCTCTAAGTTGACTAACATATTCCTCTCAAATGTAATTTTTTTTGCTTGACTTGTTATGATTTTATAACAACTTACATCTGGTTCCACCATAATGTTTTGTCAGCCATCTTTGTTGAAGAACAACACAAGCCAAGGGTGGCTTGCGTCAAAATTCGTCTTGGAACCACTCAAAATGATTGGTCATATAAAAACCTTGGGACCCAAATGCATAATGATTGCTCTAACTCCCCCTTTTGGTGGTCTGGAGCAATGAAGCCGTGGTGCAAGCTCGCAACTTTTAAAGGAGGAACCACTGTATTTTATACTTGAAAAATTATGTTATAAATTATTTTGTCTTAAAAATAAGTTTTCCTCCAGTAAACTTTGATTCAATTTCCAATATCCCCGACCACATGGAAAATCTAAGAGTTATGTGAATGCCAATTAGATGATGATCCGATCGCATTCTGTCTCCTATTAAACCTTTGATGCAAGAGAGAAAGAGACAAGAAAGTAGTCAAGACGACTAGCTTGATTAAGTCTCCTCCATGTACAGTTGAAGTCCGAACACTTAGGTTGGAGTCATTAAAACTTGTTTTTCAACCACTCCACAAATTTCTTGTTAACTATAGTTTTGGCAAGTCGGGTAGGACTTCTGCTTTGTGCATGACACAAGTAATTTTTCCAACAGTTGTTTACAGACAGATTATTTCACTGTATCACAATTCCAGTGGGTCAGAAGTTTACATACACTAAGTTGACTGGACCTTCACTTCCTGATCACAGGCCACATCAAGTTTACCCCCGACTTGTGCTTCGGCCTCATCAAACAGCGCTTCAGAAAGACTAGAGTGAACACTTTGTCTGAGATTGCTGTTGTTGTGAAGGACAGCACTGTGACAGGTCAACATCCCACAGCTGGTTGGACTGGAGGATGGTACGGTGCTGGAGGAAAGCTATGGCTGGCAACAACACCTGACTCTACTTCAGGCTGCTGCCACAGATCAAACAGTACCAGCACTTCAGGTGAATATAATTTTCATTGCATTGTATGAGGTTATTCTTCTTATCTAAACTTGGGAGGTGAATTGATGTTGTGCAAGGTTGTAATGTCTTCTAATTGTTTTTGTTATTTCCTGTTTTACAGCTTTGATGCTCTGGAGCCTGGTGCTGTTGTCGCTAAGGAGCGTTTGGACTCAGTCGGGTTTCGCTGCGCAACGCTAACATCCTTCCATTTTGACAGGGAAATTGTCCAATTCACACACTTATCAAGAGAACATCCCTGATCGTAATCCCTACTGCATTTGATCTGGCAAACTCACTAAACACAGATGCTTCATTTGTAAATAATGTCTGAGTGTTGGAGTGTGCCCCTGGCTATCCATCAATAAAAAAATCAATTTAAAAAATGGTTTAATAAGGAATTTGAAATTATTTATACTTTTGATCCTTAAGTACATTTTAGTAACTCCATTCTGATACTTAAGTATTTTTAAAACCCAAAACTTTTAGACTTTTACTTCAGTCATTTTCTATGAAGCTATCTTTACATTTACTCAAGTATGACAATTTAGTACTTTTTCAACCACCAGATGTGGCTGGGGGTTATATCATTTCTTTCACATGACCCATCAACTTGGACAATGGTGCCTGGGTAAGCATCATCTAATATTTATAAAATATCTTTATCAGGACACTGTTTACCTAGAAATGTTCCTTATTGTAGGCTACTACCACTTTTAGTCTTAATCTTTACTACACTAATCACTGTTTAGCACATGACCTCACATGTGAATCCTTAAAAGAGATGAGTCGGGCTGTTTTAAGAGGGTGTGAACAATGCTGAATGGATGTAGACAAAGGAGAGCTCTCCAGTAGGTACCAAAACATTCAAAGGCCCTTTTCTCAAAAGTGAGTTTACAAGTTTATCAACTTTCAAAGCAGAATTACTTTCCCATTGTTCCTCAAAAATGCAGTGTATGATATACCATTTTGTAGCTGTGAGTCTCTACTTTTTACCAATGTAAAAAAACTATTCTCTGCTTCTCAAATATGCGAGCGAATTTAAAATTGTGATTACCAATCTGCAGAGGTGGGACCAAGTCATTGTTTTACAAGTCACAAGTAAGTCTCAAGTCTTAGCACTCAAGTCAAGTCCAAAGTCAAGACAGGCAAGTCCGTGACAAGTCTCAAGTCAAGACCGACAAGTCTCGAGTCAAGTCTCAAGTCCTAAACTTTGAGTTTCGAGTCCTATAAGTCATAATGTGCTCTTCACCAAATGTAATACCATTTCATATTTTTAACAAGAGTAATAGTTAGTATATTACTTTTACGCAAATTATGAATTCTTTAAAAAATATATTTATTACTTTCCAAATAAACTATATTTCCATGGAAATACATGGGTAGCCATGAGAAAGACCCGCCCCCATAGCGATCGACTATCGAGGATTGCAATCGGGCGATGTAGGCTTGTACACAATCACCCAACCTTAACACACACACACACACACACACACTCTGTGTGGTTACAGTAGGCTAACGTATGTCAATGGTTTTAGGAACAGCAGTAACATCAGGCAGGATTTAGGCTACCAACTGCCTAGCCAGTTGTAACTCAATCTTGGGTGCAATGTTCACGTTCTCGCACTGACTGACTGTGTGGAGGCTCATTGATTTAAGGTTACGTTAGCCTACATGCTACACTAGCAAAGATATCAATTATATAGCTGTCGGCTATATTAGCCACGACTTACCGTACTTTGTGCAGCTTCAAATGTCGAACAAAGTTGGAAGTTGTTCAGCCTCCGTCTGTAATTTTTTCCCCGCATGTTTTGCAAGTTGCAATCCATTTTTTGTTGATACAGCGTAGTCTTTATATCCGAAAATAATAATTTGGGGTATCATCTTTCTAAGGGCTCCATCTGAATTCACCCGCCGACCTTCCTCTGCACTGCCATGCGCAACTTTTTCTCAGCTGGCATAATTTGATTGGCTGCTGTCCGATTTAAACTGTTATCTGTTAAATGAAGAGTTGATGCGCTGCACACTTTTTTTAATAGCATCATTTTTAATATCTGGGCTTGGGGAGGGTATCAAGTCAGGTCGAGTCAAAAGACTCAAGTCCAAGTTAAGTCACGAGTCATTGGTGTTAAAGTCAAAGTCGAGTTGCAAGTCAACATATTTGTGACTCGAGTCTGACTCGAGTCCAAGTCATGTGACTCGAGTCCACACCTCTGCCAGTCTGTAACTATAGCCGTTTTCGTAACCCATCGCCTGCTCTCTTTTCAGCTGCAGAAAATCATGTCAGAAATGATGAGATTCACTACTTTCCAAACAACTGCCGTTTTGACCACTAACATTTTAGAGAAAAAAATTCTAAGGTATGAAATCTTCCCCTGCTACTCTGCTTTTCAAATACGAAGTCCAATTTCAAATCAGGGCTACCAATCTGTAACTAAAGCCGTTTTCATAACCCATCGCTTGTCTTTCAATCCTCTGTAAATCATATCAGAAGCAAGTAAAGTTGTTACTTTCCAAACAACTATCGTTTTGACCACTAAAACAAACAGACAAAAATACATTTCTAATGTATGAAATCTTCCTCTGCTTCTCTGCTTGTAAAATGCGAAAAGTCTTTTTTTAAATCGGGATTACCATTCTCGAGGGAGAGCAATTTAAGTAACCCCTCGCCTGCTGTCTTCAGAAAACAGCTCTCTGTGTCAATATTGACATTCCAAAAAGGAACCGTTGCTTGGATACTCGCTGACACTGCACCCAAACGGTGAGGAGAAAGAGGAGAGACTCCTCCTACACCGTTTAAGCCAGAAATACCATTCCAACTTCTAAAATTCCGGAATGGTCTCGATCGAGTTGCTTGTATACAACTTTTTGAAATCTGTTATACTTTTCCGTTATTCACTTTCTTGTCCTCTTTTTCTCCTCCATCCTCTTTCATGGGATTTCTCAAAATTCTAATGCGCCCCATTGTGACAAAAAGTTTGATTTGATGATGTCACATGCGCCGAATACAACAAGTGTAGACTTTACCGTGAAATGCTTACTTACAAGCCCTTAACCAACAGTGCAGTTCAAGAAGAAAATATTAACCAAGTAGACTAAAATAAAAAGTATAAATAAAAAGTAACACAATAAGAATAACAATAATGAGGCTATATACCGGTACCGAGTCAGTGTGCGGGGGTACAGGCTAGTTGAGGTAATCTGTACATGTAGGTGGGGGCGAAGTGACTATGCATAGGGAACAAACAACCAACGAGTAGCAGCAGTGTACAAAAGGGGGGAGGTCAATGTAAACTGTCCGGTGGCGATTTTATGAATTGTTCAGCAGCCTTATGGCTTGGGGGTAGAAGCTGTTGAGGAGCCTTTTGGTCCTAGACTTGGCGCTCCCGTACCGCTTGCCGTGCGGTAGTAGAGAAAACAGTCTATAACTTGGGTGACTGGAGTCTCTGACAAATTGATGGCCTTTCCTCTGACACCGCCTATTATATAGGTCCTGGATGGCAGGAAGCTTGACCCCAGTGACGTACTGGGCCATTCACACTACCCTCTGTAGCGCCTTACGCTCAGATGCCAAGCAGTTGCCATACCAGGCAGTGATGCAACCCATCAGGATGCTCTCGTTGGTGTAGCTGTTGAACCTTTTGAGGATCTGGGGACCCATGCCAAATCTTTTCAGTCTCCTGAGGGGGAAAGGTTTTGTTGTGCCCACTTCACGACTGTCTTGGTATGTTTGGACCATGATAGTTTGTTGGTGATGTGGGCACCAAGGAACTTGAAACTCTCGACCCGCTCCACTACAGCCCCATCGATGTTAATGGGGGCCTGTTCGGTTAGCTCCTTCGTCTTGCTCACATCGAGGGAGAGGTTGTTGTCCTGGCACCACACTGCCAGTTCTCTGACCTCCTTCCTGTAGGCCGTCTCATCGTTGTCGGTGATCAGGCCTACACTGTTGTGTTGTCAGCAAACTTAATGATGGTGTTGGAGTCGTGTTTGGCCATGCAGTCATGGGTGAACAGGGAATATAGGATGGGACTAAGTACACACCCCTGAGGGCCCCAGTGTTAAGGATCAGTATGGCAGACTTGTTGCTTACTTTTACCACCTGGGGGCTCGTCAGGAAGTCCAGGATCCAGTTTCAGAAGGAGGTGTTTAGCCCCAGAGTCCTTAGTTTAGTGATGACCTTTGTGGGCACTATGGTGTTGAACCCTGAGCTGTAGTCAATGAACAGCATTCTCACATAGGTGTTCCTTTTGTCCAGGTGAGAAAGGGCAGTGTGGAGTGCGATTGAGATTGCATCATCTGTGGATCTGTTGGGGCGGTATGCAAATTGGAATGGGTCTAGGGTGTCCGGGAGGATGCTGTGATGTGGGCCATGACCAGCCTTTCAAAGCACTTCATGGCTACTGATGTGAGTGCCGCGGGGCGGTAATCATTTAGGCAGGTTACCTGCTTGAAACATGTAGGTATGACAAACTCGGTCAGGGAGAGGTTGAAAATGTCAGTGAAGACACTTGCCAGTTAGTCCGCATATGCTTTGAGTACACGTCCTGGTAATCCATCTGGCCCAGCAGCTTTGTGAATGTTGACCTGTTTAAAGGTTTTGTTCACATTGGCTACAGAGAGCGTTATCACACAGTCATCCATAACAGCTGGTGGTCTCATGCATGCTTCAGTGTTGCTTGCCTCGAAGCGAGCATAAAAGGCATTTAGCTCGTCTGGTAAGCTCGTGTCACTGGGCAGCTCGCGTCTGGGTTTCCCTTTGTAGTCCGTAATAGTTGTCAAGCCCTGCCACATCCGACGAGCGTCAGAGCTGGTGTTGTAGGATTCAATCTTAATCCTGTATTGACGCTTTGCTTGTTTGATGGTTCGTCTGAGGGCATAGTGGGATTTCTTATAAGTGTCTGGATTAGTCTCCCGCTCCTTGAAAGCGGCAGCTGTAGCTTTTAGCTCAATGTGGATGTTGCCTGTAATCCATGGCTTCTGGTTGGGATATGTACTGTCATGACGTGGCCTTTTCTGAGGATAGATCGTGGCTTCCCCCTCTCTCACTCTCTCCTACAGCCAGGTTCTGTTATCGCAGGTCGTAAATTCCTGGCGGAGACTCTCCCCCTTTTCATGCAGAGAGTTTGACAGTAGAACAAATGAACTCCCGCCAAATTCTACTACATCACATCATTTGAGAACTGAACAATATCCATATTTTGGAGAATGTGTAAACGGTCTGTGGAGAAGCCAGCTACAACCCTGTCCGTTTTGTTTCATGTTTGTGACCTCATGAAAGACAATACAGCCACGTTACCCTAACTCTGTTTATACAGGTGCCTCAGTTATGAGGTTTGCATCTAATTCTTGTATAAAATGAATGAGTTAAGATGAAACTAATTGTGAACTGATGTAATGTGATGTGAAACCTTTAATGTGAGAGAATTATATTCCCTTTCAAGTTTAACTAAGTCATTGGCCCAACCCCGTGAGCACAGACATGATCTGGCGTTATGGAACCACCTGTTTTATGGTTCCTAATAAAAAACCCTCCTAAGAAAATCCTCTTCAGACTAAGCAAACCCACAGCATGAGCTGTGATTGCAAATAGTTATTGAATTCCTAACCATACCATGTGGAGCATTGGATACACAGCTGGAAATGTTTAAACTCTGAGACTATCGATCCCTACAGAATAAGAGCAAATCTTAGATATTAATTACTAGTCTGCAGCTAGAAATTATGTAAACCTGGGATGCGAATACTGACAACCGCCGAAACAACATCTATTCTATGAGAACATTTCTGAATGCTACTCTGAAGTATCCATTCTAACCATGAAAGACTTTGATCTTCAGGGAAACAGAGAGAGACTCGGATGAACTCTCCAGCAGACGGACTGATGATTTCAACAGAGATCACAATGACACATGGGCATAAATATATATTGATTACAATTATTCCCAAATGAGTGCACCTTCATGTGCAGAGGATTAGAATTTCAATTAATATAATAATCAACTGTGTGTAGTGATCCCTTTTGTCTTTCCCGCTCTCTCTCAGTCCACACCCACTTCCCTTTGTCCAGCAAGCTGTCATATCGGCTTTGCCCACTAGGGAATCTTCCCTATCCTTGTTAGTAACATTTGCTGTTTGTTTATGCATTTATGTGATTATTTAGTTAGTTAGTAAATAAATGATTAAGCCAATTGGTGTATGGATGATTTATAGTAAAGTTCATGCAGATAACCAACAATTTACGACGTTTGGAATGAGATTGATGTGAGGTAAAGAATAATTCATTCATAGAAGACTAAGCAGATATTAAAATATCTGAAGAGTTATATTTGGAAAATTATAACTTTGTAATCTGAAGATTTTGTGTGGTGCCCCGACTTCCTAGTTAATTACATTTACATGATTAGTTTAATTACGTAATAATAATTGATTTGATAAAATAAGTCTTCACTTTTAATGATGCCAAAGACACGACAGTATGTATAGTCACTGTGGGGACGATGTCATCGATGCACTTATTGATGAAGCCTGATGACATAGGTGGTGTATTCCTCAATGCCATTGGATGAATCCCGGAACACATTCCAGTCTGTGTTAGCAAAACAGGAATCAGGAGGATATAATTATTATCATCACTTGCAACTAACATTCTCTGTAAGTGAAATCATGCAACTTTTGACACAAATCAGCTAATAATTCCACTTTGCAACCACTTAGACAAAACATTAAAGGCTTACCAGCTTAGTCTACTTCTCTGCTACTCAAATCGGTGCTCTCTTCTAACAACAGCTGTCTGTGTGAATACTGAGATTTCAAAATGGAACCGTTGCTAGGATACTCACTGACACTGAGGGCCAAAATAATGAGGAGAGAAGAGTCACTACAACTGCCTAACTTTTGACGTCAAACGCACAACTTCTGACCATATCTAGTTTCTACAACCACACATACCGCAACCGCACAACTTCTGACAGCAATACACAACTTCTGACCTCAACCGCACAACTTCTGAACACAACCACACAATTGCACACCTCAACCACACAACTACTGAACCACAGCTCCTGACCTCAACCACACAGCTCCTGACCTCAACCACACAGCTCCTGACCTCAACCACACAGCTCCTGACCTCAACCACACAGCTCCTGACCTCAACCACAACTTCTGACCGCAACCACATAACTGTGTGCGTGTAGAATGGGAGCCATGTCGCACAATCTATTATGGAAACCCCTTATTAGGAAGAGAGTATGGTAGTCATAAGTATAGGATGATCTGGGAGAATCAATTCTTCCTCAGCAGTCTACTGTACATCATGACTACACAAGTATATTCAAATAATATCATGAATGAGCAGCATTAGGTTAAAATGAATGAGAAAACACGATTGGATAAATGCTTTCTGGGAAATTATTTGTTTTCAAACAAATCGAACAGTATAACAATTTTGGCAGTCAACAGTCAACATCAATGATGTAATGGAAATTACAAAAATAATAAAAACTAATTTTAAACTCCATCCTATCCAATGGTGTAGTGTAAGAGTAACATAAAGTAGGATATTTTATCCAGGCTGGTATGCAGAATACTAATGAATCATTAAGTGATCTTGCGAGATGGCTGCACTACACCCGATCCTATCCCATCTCCATCATCTGGAAGAGGAAAAAGAAGAGAAGAAAAGGTAAGAGATTATTCAAAGTATATTCACAATATTCAGAGAGCTAAATTAAATAAATAGTTACAAAGATTGGTCCATTAACAACAAGTCAATGTAATATTTGCTGTTGAAATCACTCTTCTCTTGGGGCACCTGGCAGGCCCTCAACCCTGAGTTCTCCCCTTTTGTGCAGGGTAACAGGGAACGGCAGCTCCTCAAACTGTCACGCCCTGATCTGTTTCACCTGTCTTTGTTACTGTCTCCACCCACCTCCAGGTGTCACCCGTTTTCCCCATTAGTCCCTGGGTATTTATTCCGGTGTTCCCTGTTTGTCTGTTGCCAGTTCGTCTTGTCAAGTCAACCAGAGGGGTTTTTCCTGATCTCTCTTTTGCTAGTCCTCCCGGTTTTGACCCTTGCCTACCTTGATTCTGAACATGTCTGCCCGACCATACTGCCTGCCCTGACCTTGAGCCTGGCTGCCACTCTGTACCTCCTGGACTCTGACCTTGTTTATGATCTTTTGCCCGTCCACGACCATTCTCTTGCCTGCCCCTTGGATTATAATAAATATCAGAGACTCAAACCATCTGCCTCCTGGGTCTACATTTGGGTCTCGCCCTTATAGTATGAACTGGCCATGGCAGACTGCGTGGCGGAGCTGGTCTAAGTCTGCTCTGTCTCCCTGCAGTGAGCCACCATTGGGAGGCATGAGGAGCTACTGCTGGAACTTTTTGAAGGGCTTCCTTCCCTGACGGAACGCCACGACCAAGGGTTCAAGGCTATTATGGAGCAAATCGGGGAGTTAGCTCATAGGAAGCCCGCCAACTCTGAGACCCCCCCCCCCCCCCAACCACCCAGTAACCTTTTTACTATTAGTGGTGGGTTTGTACAGCCTACCCCGGCTCCCCGAGAACCCTGCTTAACACCTCCGGAGTGATATACTGTGGATCCAGGAACCTGCTGGGGTTTTCTTTCTGTGCTCCCTCATTTTTGAGCTGCAGCCATCCTCGTTCCCTTTGGATCGGTCGACGATGGCGTATATTATTATGCTAATGTCGGGAAGGGCACTCTCCTGGGCTACAGCAGTTTGGGAGCAACAATCCACTATTTGTCATGTTCTGGAAGACTTCATGGCAGTGGTGAGGAAAGTTTTAGATTTTCCGGTATCCGGGAGAGAGGAGGCCCAAAAACTACTTGAATTACGTCAAGACTCCCGTAGTGTGGCAGACTACGCTGTAGACTTTCCCACGTTGCCCACCGAGAGTGCCTGGAATCCGGAGTCCCTATTTGATACCTTCCTTCACGGATTATCAGAGGTGATAAAATATGAGCTAGCTGCTCAGGAGTTACCGGTGGACCTCGATTCCGTCATCGCCCTCACCATTAGGATTGATAGACGTCTATGGGAATGCAGGAGTGAGAGGAGGTCTGGCCTAGGTCACACTCGTCCATCCGCTACGGCTCACTTACCTCCGAATGAATCCGGAAGTCCCCGAAGGCTGTTTTTTCGAGAGGATCCGAGGCCACCAAGCTTCTTAGAGAATCAGACAATGACGGGTGAGTCAGATACACCGGAAACCTATTCAACTGGCAAGATGAGTTTCATGGACGCTACCCTGGTATCTCGAACCGTCTGCCTCCCATGTCTGCATCTGGATCCCGCCCTTTGCCCTTAAACAAACGTACTCCGCATCACCATTCCAAACCCCCACAGGGATTGATTTAGACACCCCTGCGAGGTAGATTATTTTCAATGCCCCGGCCTGCACCCTGATACTGTCTTCAAGGAACAATTCCTGCTTCTCTTCTGTGCTGTAAAGAATGATAACAGTACTGGTTTGGCAATTATTGATTTCAGAGACATACAATAGTTTGTTTTTGGAAATTGTAGTGAACAGTAGGCCTACTTGTTTTGATTACTTACCATTACTGTCGTGTAGTTAGTGGATGAGGCCTTCACCTCATACTATTTGTCTCTAACCTTGAGATGGGTGATGGCTAAGACCGAGCTCTTCCAGGGCGGCCTCCCTCCACAGGCCCACATTCGCGTGGTCATCACTGCATGAGAGGGTCAAGCTCCTTCATAGGCACGCCATTCTTTAATATTGCAGGCCTGTAAATGAGAAATAGAGGGAGAGAGAGGTAGCATGTAGGGAGATGTTAAAAAAACTAAAAGAATGTCTCATCACACAATGTTATAAATCAACACGGTTTCCAGTAATGATTGTCTTTCAAGTTTGTTGGGATTTGATTAATCTGGCCCGGGGGCATGTTTTGCACGGGCTGAAAGTTGATTGCATTTGTGAGCCAGGTGCCCGTTTAAAGCCCATGGAGAAGTTGTCTCAAAATAAAAGTCAGGTAATTAAGTAGGATTCATTCTGTATTTGTGTACATTTTAAAGTGATTGTTTTTTGATAAACAAATTATCTGCCTTCCTAATGAAAACAAGTTTGAAAAATGCAAACATTTATTTTATAGAGAAGGTTGTTTCTGGACGATGTACCATGCTGCCAACATGGCTGATCGGCGCAGATTACTGTTCGATTTGAGCAGGACATTCCTCCCTCCCCGCTTTTGCCCGATGGTGTGACAAGCCATAGCTTGATGTCCAGAAAAGAATAATCGAATCCGCCAATTGTCTTGTTTCTTACCTTAACAATGGTCTCCTTCAAGGTTATAAAGTCACTGTGGCCATCTCTTCCAGATGTAGGCCAATGGCCACAGTCCTAGAAATGGGTTGGACCACTGACCGGGCCCTCTCCTCCACCTAGAGGTTAATGGCTCTGAACCGAGAAAATGTGATTGTAATAGTTACACCATTATTGGAAAATTGTAATGGGTGCTCTAACAAAACAAAAATGTAAAGGACATTCTTTCATTGACAGGAGGTGGGAAAAGGGATGCTAGATGTTGACACAGCACCTTTGTCATGGCATAATGTGACTTTATACAGCCCCCCCCCATTAGTAACTAGGCTGCACATGGTTGTCATTGTACAGTCCCACAGTGACATTCCCATCTGCCAGAAAATCATAAGTGACGGCTCGACACACTTGGGCTTAAGGGCTCCTCGTAGGGTCTAGATGAGTGTGCCATCTGAAAAGCCATCTGAAAAGCATTATACCATTAATATTTGAATGGTAGGTGCATTTCTTCTGTGAATGTGTTTCCTTATGTGATAGCATACCCCATTCATAATAACAGTATTTTGCAAAAGAATATCCAAGATGATGACGTCATGTCATTGAATGCAAAGATTTGTCATGTTGCACCCAGAATTTCTTATCTTAAAAAAATAAACTGAAAATTAGGTAATAGCAATGCATAAATAAAACAGTGTGCACTTTTTATTTCAAGCACGTGCAAGTTGCCACTAAAGCTATAAACGCTTATTATGTCTTTCAAAGGCTTTATCAGTTAGTCTTCAAACTGCGATTTACTGAACCCTCCAGTACAGTAGGTGGCGGTATGCACCACTAACCTTTGTCTGCGGACCGCCATAATACTAAAGACGGCGGCTTTGTCAGCCTTTGGCTAGGGTTATATTTGGAGGTCAGCACAACTAATGCGTGCTACTACTTTGTGTCCATCATTAAAATTATAGCTACATACAGAATTTAAACACATTCATTCTAGATTTTAAGGATTGCGCAGCCCCACGTGCATGCCGGAGAGTACTCAAATATATTACTGTAGCCAGCTAGCTAACAAGGTAAGTGAATTGGTCTAGCAGCCACATGATTTGTGTGAGCAGCCAATTGGCTAAGTGACGTTATTTGGTTTGTGGGTTCTTTTGTGTTTCAACGAGCTGACTAACTAAATTTTGGCATTCGGACCGTCCCCGTTTGCTGTCCCGCTAACTTGCGCAAAATGCGTCTGGCTAACTACGTATTGGGAAGCACCACATTTGTCCAAGCTAATGTTAGCTCTAGCAGTTGGGTCCGTGCTATCAATGTCCTTAGGATGTTCCTACTCACACCGAGCTCACTAGCGTGTAGTCCTAAATCCGGATATCAGTTACCTCTGGTTCATTTAGCCATTCCTATGGCAAAAATGAATCAAAATTATCAGGTTTTTAGGATTATTACAAGTTTAAGAGCTCATATTTTTTTGTTCTATGAGATGTCAGTTAACAATAATTAAAGAATTATGAAGCCTTTGTGCTTTAAAATTTTTTTTTACAAATAGTTACATTCACAAAAAGAGACGTTAGCTGATCATGTAGAACAAAACGTATACATTATCCATAAACCTGTGCTTATGTAATGGCTGTCTGTGGAAAGAGTAGACCAAGGTGCAGCGGAGTTAGTGTTCATCTTGAAATTTAATTCGAACAAAGAGAACACTACAAAAATGAACAAAAACACGACAGCAAAACAGTCCTGTTAGGAAACACTCTAAACAGAAACGATCCCCCACAAAACCCAAAGGAAAAACAGGCTCCTTATGTGTGACTCCCAATCAGCAACAACGAACTACAGCTGTGCCTGATTGGGAGCCACACACGGCCCAAAACAAAGAAATAGAAAAACATAGAAAAATGAACATAGAACGCCCACCCAAAGTAACACCCTGGCCTAACCAAAATAAAGAACAAAAATCCCTCTTTATGGCCAGGGCGTTACAGCTTACCACAGACCTTATTTTTCGGCATACGTCCAAATACCCTAGCTACACAAACGCTTTATTTCCACATAGGCTTTGTCCAATGAATCATGGCGGAATTATAACCTACAAAAAGACGCCATTACCATTTCTTTATTGAAGTTGAAATGTAGAATGTTAAGGGGTTATGTTTATTAGGGGTAGGGACGTCCCATGGAATCCAAATAGCACTGATCCAGCACTTGTGGGAAAGCACGTGCATTTGAATCTCATCACAGGCTGAATTGACTAACGTTGGGTTCGTTGTTGTTGAGGCTAGCTAGCTAACCATAGATTCTGAATCACATTCTCACACCAGATTCCTATTAATTATGTAACTAGCTAGAACATTTAAAGTAAAATTGTTAGACTCACTTTAATAGCTAACGTTAACTACACTGATAAAGCTAATTTATCGTGACAGCAAAGTAGCTAGCCAAACGTCATTTGACAGAGGTAAAAATCGATTTAAGACAGATTTTAATTAAATAGACACTTGTGTAACATTAAACCGGTTTAAGCTATACAGTTCAGTTTGTTAGTATGACAACGTTAGCTAACTAATATTATATTCACTCACCTTCAATCTCTAGGTAGCTATGTGTTCAGAAGCAGGAATACAAGTTTGTTTTCCTTGGCGCTGGTTTTGTGCTAAAGGTGAGTAACGTTAGTTATAGGACCTCACGTGAACCTAATCAGAGGCGGTAAATTGAGCCAACTACTAACATAGCTATTGATTATTCATACTGGAAGAAAATTCCAGCGTTAGCTCATGGGTCTAGAAATGTTTTAACTCCATAGAAATACACTGCTCAAAAAAATAAAGGGAACACTTAAACAACACAATGTAACTCCAAGTCAATCACACTTCTGTGAAATCAAAATGTCCACTAAGGAAGCAACACTGATTGACAATAAATGTCACATGCTGTTGTGCAAATGGAATAGACAACAGGTGGAAATTATAGGCAATTAGCAAGACACCCCCAATAAAGGAGTGGTTCGGCAGGTGGTGACCACAGACCACTTCTCAGTTCCTATGCTTCCTGGCTGATGTTTTGGTCACTTTTGAATGCTGGCGGTGCTTTCACTCTAGTGGTAGCATGAGACGGAGTCTACAACCCACACAAGTGGCTCAGGTAGTGCAGCTCATCCAGGATGGCACATCAATGCGGGCTATGGCAAGAAGGTTTGCTGTGTCTGTCAGCGTAGTGTCCAGAGCATGGAGGCACTACCAGGAGACAGGCCAGTACATCAGGAGATGTGGAGGAGGCCGTAGGAGGGCAACAACCCAGCAGCAGGACCGCTACCTCCGCCTTTGTGCAAGGAGGAGCGGAGGAGCACTGCCAGAGCCCTGCAAAATGACCTCCAGCAGGCCACAAATGTGCATGTGTCTGCTCAAACGGTCAGAAACAGAGTCTATGAGGGTGGTATGAGGGCCCGACGTCCACAGGTGGGGGTTGTGCTTACAGCCCAACACCGTGCAGGACGTTTGGCATTTGCCAGAGAACACCAAGATTGGCAAATTCGCTACTGGTGCCCTGTGCTCTTCACAGATGAAGCAGGTTCACACTGAGCACATGTGACAGACGTGACAGAGTCTGGAGACGCCGTGGAGAACGTTCTGCTGCCTGCAACATCCGTTGGTTTGGTGGTGGGTCAGTCATGGTGTGGGGTGGCATTTCTTTGGGGGGCCGCACAGCCCTCCATGTGCATGCCAGAGGTAGCCTGACTGCCATTAGGTACCAAGATGAGATCCTCAGACCCCTTGTGAGACCATATGCTGGTGCGGTTGGCCCTGGGTTCCTCCTAATGCAAACAATGCTAGACCTCATGTGAATGGAGTGTCAGCAGTTCCTGCAAGAGGAAGGCATTGATGCTATGGACTGGCCCGCCCGTTCCCCAGACCTGAATCCAATTGAGCACATCTGGGACATCATGTCTCGCTCCATCCACCAACACCACGTTGCACCACAGACTGTACAGGAGTTGGCGGATGCTTTAGTCCAGGTCTGGGAGGAGATCCCTCAGGAGATCCCTCCGCCACCTCATCAGGAGCATGCCCAGGCATTGTAGGGAGGTCATACAGACACGTGGAGGCCACACACACTACTGAGCCTCATTTTGACTTGTTTTAAGGACATTACATCAAAGTTGGATCAGCCTGTAGTGTGGTTTTCCACTTTAATTTTGATTGTGACTCCAAATCCAGACCTCCATGGTTTGATAAATTGGATTTCCATTGATTATTTTTGTGTGATTTTGTTGTCAGCACATTCAACTATGTAAAGAAAAAAGTATTTAATAACATTATTTCATTCATTCAGATCTAGGATGTGTTATTTTAGTGTTCCCTTTGTTTTTTTGAGCAGTATATTTTTGTTCAATGGGAAAAAAGTATTCTTTATTACAACTTACATTTTGGGGACTTTTCAACTAAGGATTTGTAGCCATTGATTCTGGAAGAACATACCAGCTTAGTTAATTTGTATAGAATTTACCTCCATTATTTTTCAAACAATGTGTAGTTTTAATACATAAACTCAGCAAAAAAAGAAACCTCCTCACTGTCAACTGCGTTTATTTTCAGCAAACTTAACGTGTAAATATTTGTATGAACATAAGTTTCAACACCTGAGACATAAACTGAACAAGTTCCACAGAAATTGAATAATGTGTCCCTGAACAAAGGGGGGGGGGGGGGGTCAAAATCAGTCAGTATCTGGTGTGGCCACCAGCAGCATTAACTTATAATGGGCAGGTGGGACGGTAGCGTCCCACCTGGCCAACATCCGGTGAAATTGCAGAGCGCGAAATTCAAACTACAGAATTATAAATATTTAACTTTCATAAAATCACAAGTGTAATACATCAAAATAAAACTTAACCTCTTGTTAATCCAGCTGCTGTGTCAGATTTAAAAAAGGCTTTACGGCGAAAGCACCCATGCGATTATCTGAGGACAGCGCCCCGCATACAAAAGCATGAAAAACATATTTCAGCCAGGCAGGTGCACCATGAAAGACAGAAAAAGCGATATAATAAATGCCTTACCTTTGATCTTCTTCTGTTGGCACTTAAAGGCCCCAGATACATCACAAATTGTCCTTTTGGTCGATAATGTCCTTCTTTATATCCATAAAAACTCAGTTTAGCTGGCGCGCTTCAGTCAATAATCCACCCAGTTTCCCTCCATCAAAATGCATACAAAATTAATCCCAAACGAAACTAATAAACTTTTCCAAACAACGTTTAGAATCAAACCGTAGGTACCCTAATACGTAAATAAATGATAAAATTTAAGATGGTGAATCATTATTGTCTTTACCGGAGAAAAATACCAAAGAACGCGCTCTCTTCCACACGCTTGGAAACACTTTTAGCCAAAATGGGAGCCAACTAGGAAACTACAATTTCTGGCTCAGTTTTCCAAAAACCAGCATAACTGTTTCTAAAGACTGACATCTAGTGGAAGCCCTAGGAACTGCAATCTGGGAGGATTTCTTCTTATAATAAAAGTGAGCGCCATTAAACAGTGGTAGGCTGACATTTTTTGGGGGGGCATGGTTTGTCCTCGGGGTTTCGCCTGCCATATCAGTTCTGTTATACTCACAGACATAAGAAACTTTAGTGTTTTCTAACTAAATCTACCAATTATATGCATATCCTAGCTTCTGGGCCTGAGTAACAGGCAGTTTACTTTGGGCACGCTTTTCATCTGGACGTGAAAATACTGCCCCCTACCAAAGAGAGGTTAAGTACTGCAGTGCATCTCCTCCTCATGGACTGCCCCAGATTTGCCAGTTCTTGCTGTGAGATGTTACCCCACTCTTCCACCAAGGAACCTGCAAGTTGCCGGACATTTCTGGGGGGAATGGCCCTAGCCCTCACCCTCCGATCCAACAGGTCCCAGACGTGCTCAATGAGATTGAGATCCAGGCTCTTCGCTGGCCATGGCAGAACACTGACATTCCTGTCTTGCAGGAAATCACGAACAGAACGAGCAGTATGGCTGGTGGCATTGTCATGCTGGAGGGTCATGTCAGGATGAGCCTGCAGGAAGGGTACCACATGAGGGAGGAGGATGTCTTCCCTGTAATGCACAGTGATGAGACTGAGCTTGTTGTCATTGCAGGCAGTCTGACGATGCTGTGACACACCGCCCCAGACCATGACGGATCCTCCACATCCAAATTGATCCCGCTCCAGAGTACAGGCCTCGGTGTAACGCTCATTCCTTCGATAAACGCGAATCCGACCACCACCCCTGGTGAGACAAAACCGTGACTCATCACAGAAGAGCATTTTTTTGCAAGATCTGTCTGGTCCAGCGACGGTGGGTTTGTGCCCATAGGCGACATTGTTGCCGGTAAGGCAGGTCCTCACCAGACATCACAACAGGCCTACAAGACCTCGGTCCAGCCTCTCTCAGCCTATTGTGGACAGTCTGAGCACTGATGGTGGAATTGTGCATTCCTGGTGTATCTCGGGCAGTTGTTGTTGCCATCCTGTACCTGTCCCGCAGGTGTAATGTTCAGATGTAACACGTGGTCTGCCACTGCAAGGATGATCAGCTGTCCATCCTGTCTACCTGTAGCGCTGTCTTAGGCGTCTCATAGTATGGACATTGCAGTTTATTGCCCTGGCCACATCTTCAGTCCTCATGCCTCCTTGCAGCATGCCTAAGGCACGTTCACGCAGATGAGCAGGGACCCTGGGCATCTTTCTTTTGATGTTTTTCAAAGTCAGTAGAAAGGCCTCTAATGTCCAAGTTTTCATAACTGACCTTAATTGTCTAATTGCCTAGTGTCTTAATGACCGTTCCACAGGTGCATGTTCATTATTTATGGTTCATTGAACAAGCGTGGGAAACCCTATACAATGAAGATCTGTGAAGTTATTTGGATTTTTACAAATTCTTTTTAAGACAGGGTCCTGAAAAAGGGACGTTTCTTTGTTTTGTTGAGTTTATTTGAAAACGATCATGTTTCTCATAGGTAGGAAAAAGGTTCTCTCTGCTTTTAGAAATCTTGCTCTATTAAATGTTGGCCTGCACTAATATATATATATATATATAAGTTTACATACACTTAGATTGGAGTCATTAACCCGTTTTTCAACCACTCTACAAATTTCGTGTTAAACTATAGTTTTGGCAAGTTGGTTAGGACCTCTACTTTGTGCATGATACAAGTCATTTTTCCAACAATTGTTTACAGATTATTTCACTTATAATTCACTGTTTCACAATTCCAGTGGGTCAGAAGTTTACATACACTGAGTTGACTGTGCCATTAAACAGCTTGGAAAATTCCAGAAAATGATGTCATGGCTTTAGAAGCTTCTGATACGCTAATTGACATAATTTGAGTCAATTGGAGGTGTACCTGTGGATGAATATCAAAGCCTTCCTTCAAACTCATTGACTCTTTGCTTGACATCATGGGAAAATAAAAAGAAATCAGCCAAGACCTCAGAAAAATATTGTAGACCTCCACAGGTCTGGTTCATGCTTAGGAGCAATTTCCAAGCGCCTGAAGGTACCATGTTCATCTGTACAAACAATAGTACGCAAGTATTAACACCATGGGACCACGCAGCCGTCTTACCGATCAGGAAGGAGACGCATTCTGTCTCCTAGAGATGAACGTACTTTGGTGCAAAAAGTGCAAATCAATCCCAGTACAACAGCAAAGGACCTTGTGGAGATGCTGGAGGAAACAGGTACAAAAGTATCTATAGCCACAGTAAAACGAGTCCTATATCGACATAACCTGAAAGGCCACTCAGCAAGGAAGAAGCCACTGCTCCAAAACCGCCATAAAAAAGCCAGACTACGGTTTGCAACTGCACATGGGGACAAAGATCGTACTTTTTGGAGAAATGTCTTCTGGTCTGATGAAACAAAAATAGAACTGTTTGGCCATAATGACCATTGTTATGTTTGGAGGAAAAAGGGGGAGGCTTGCAAGCCGAAGAGACCATCCCAACCATGAAGCACGGGGGTGACAGCATCATGTTGTGGGGGTGCTTTTTTGCAGGAGGGACTGGTGCAATTCACAAAATAGATGGCATCATGAGGGAGGAAAAGTATGTGGATATATTGAAGCAACATCTCAAGACATCAGTCAGGTAGTTATAACTTGTTCACAAATGCATCTTCGAAATGGACAATGACCCCAAGCATACTTTCAAAGTTGTGGCAAAATGGCTTAAGTACAACAAAGTCAAGGTATTGGAGTGGCCATCACAAAGCCCTGACCTCAATCCTATAGAAAATGTGTGGGCAGAACTGAAAAAGTGTGTGCGAGCAAGGAGGCCAACAAACCTGACTCAGTTTCACCAGCTCTGTCAGGAGGAATGTGCCAAAATTCACCCAACTTATTGTGGGAAGCTTGTGGAAGGCTATCCAAAACGTTTGACCCAAGATAAACAATTTAAAGACAATGCTACCAAATACTAATTGAGTGAATGTAAACTTCTGGCCCACTGGGAATGAGATGAAAGAAATAAAAGCTTTAAATAAATCATTCTCTCAACTATTATTCTGACGTTTCACATTCTTAAAATAAAGTGGTGATCCTAACTGACATAAGACAGGAAATGTTTACTCGGATTAAAGGTCAGGAATTGTGAAAAACTGAGTTTAAATGTATTTGGCTAAGGTGTATGTAAACTTCTGACTTTAACTCTACATACTGCAATTCCAAAAACAAAACGTCAAAATATAACATCTTGCCTTGATAAATGTTTGTTTTTCACCTTGTTATAAATTCTAATTTCGAGGCTCCACATGTTGTCATGTAAAATATTAATGTTATTTTCAACAACCATAAGTAGTGTGTTATGACACAGGTGGTTTCAGATTAATAAATAGAAACTGAAATATCTCAAGCACCTAAACAATCTTATTCTTCAATTTCACCTTTTATTGTAAAAGATACATACGAACTTCATGAATCAAGCATCACACGGAACACATCCACAGCCAAAATCATTACATAAACCAGTCTAAATAACAGGTTGCGCTGACAAAAAACAAAACATAAGGTAGCGATCTAACAGCTAGACTTGTAATATTGTTTAAAAAATAAATGGGTGTCAGCTAAGCTTACAGTAGCTAAATTCTTTATGATTGCAGCCATGTTTGTTTATGATTGACAAGCAAAAACTCCCTAATCCCAGAATGCCATTCACTATATGACACAAATAAACAAAATCAAAGATGGCTGCGCCCATTGCCCGAAAAATATTAACTTAGTTTGGCCACTTTTCAGCATATTACAAATTCTCAATGTACTTGTTACCTTGTTACAGTATATTCAAGAACCGGAGCAGATGACTTGACGAGTCTTTTACACTTTTTGACAAATCACAAAGCAAATAAAATGTTAGCACCTCACAGATCATCACCCCAAATACAAACATACTGCCTAGCCTAACCGTAGCGCGAAAGATAAACAGGGTTGCCAGACTTAGTTGAAAACATTTTTTTTTTTTTTTTTTGGGGGGGGGGGGTCATTTCATTTGTGGGGGAGTTCATGGGGGGTAGAAATAGGGGACGGTATCATGGAGAAATATGGTGCAGGAAATATTACTAAGATGAGGGATTTATCAATAAATGGGGGTGGGGGGCAAACACAGGAGAAGTTTACAAGCTAAATAAATAACCCCTGGAAAGAGTGGCCTGAGCTGGCAACCCTGAGTAATAATAGTTACAATCTAAGTAAGTTGAGTAAACCATCTTTTCACGCCGTTTTGTTTTAACATCTTTGGTCTGACAGATGTTTACGTGACAACCAGAATGCATTGAATGATGTCAACAAACAACATCAAATCTAATTTTATTTGTCACACGTGCTGAATACAACAGGTGTAGACTTTACAGTGAAATGCTTACTTACAAGCCCTTAACCAACAATGCAGTTTTAAGAAAAGTAAGTGCTAAGTAAAAGTAGAAAAGTAAAAAACAAAGTTTAAAATAACAAACAATTAAACGGCAGCAGTAAAATAACAGTAGCGAGGCTATATACAGGGGGTACCGGTACAGAACCAATGTGAGGGGGCACAGGTTAGTTGAGGTAATATGTACATGGAGGTAGAGTTAAAGTGACTATGCATAGATAATAAACAGAGAGTAGCAGAAGCGTAAAAGAGGGTGGTGGGACAATGCAAATAGTCTGCGTAGCAATTTCATTAGCTGTTCAGGAGTCTTATGGCTTAAGAAGCTGTTAAGAAGCTTTTTGGACCTAGACTTGGCGCTCCAGTACTGCTTGCCGTGCGGTAGCAGAGAGAACAGTCTATGATTAGGGTGGCTAGAGTCTTTGACAATTTTTAGGACCTTCCTGGATGATAGCGGGGTGAACAGCGCATCGGGTGGTTGATGTCCTTGATGATCTTTTTGGCCTTCTTGTGACATCTGGTGCTGTAGGTGTCCTGGAGGGCAGGCAGGGTGCCCCCGGGAATGCGTTGTGCAGACCGCACCACCCTCTGGAGAGTCAACATTGTATTGCAGTGCCTCAGTCTCCGACACATCGGCTGTGTGTCATTGCTGGTGACACCTCAGCAAACGACCACAGGTTTCCATGGTAAATCTGAGGTTGACTAGAATGCTATTTCAGACACAACGTGCATCATTTAACAACCCGAAAGATGTAACATGAGTTGTCTGATATCACATTATGACTTGCCCCAGCATTTAGCCAACATTTGACATTTGGCAGCTGCAGCACACTTTAACTCTCACAGTGATCTCTTTTAGATTTATAAAATAGATTAGATGGCAAAACCAAACCGGTAAAAAAAACTCACAAACTAACAAAGATAGATAGGATCAGAAAGTGAAACAGACTCAAGGTAAGACCAATGTTTGCATACATATGCTCAAACTTTTGCCAAGCCTCCCACTTGACCCCGTCCTGCCAAGCAAAGGCCATAGAACGGTGAAGAAAAGGTCAAGGATCACCACACAGTGTTGCCATTTCTGGTTTGGATTTCTAAGAGCAGGTTAGCCATGTTGTCACGTGCTTCTGTGCTCCGAGGTTAACTTCCTGGATTGCTCTTTCAGAACCTTCACACTGGTGGAACTCTATGAACTCACAGCTGTTTAGCTGTTTACACTTTATATTAAATGAACTTAGCTGGTTACACTGTATAATAACTTAGCTGGTTAGACTTTCTAATAACTTAACTGGTAACACTTTATAATATATTTAATGAATTAGCCATTATACATTTTTTTGAAATATTTATACATTTTTAAATGCTTTTAATTATAAATGTTTATGAAATGCCATGCTGATAAATGTTTACAAATAATTAAATACTTAATAGTTTATAAACTGAGCAAAAAAAGAAAAGTCCTTTCACTGTCAACTGCGTTTATTTTCAGCAAACTTAACACGTGTAAATATTTGTATGACCGTAACAAGATTCATCAACTGAGACATAAATTGAACAAGTTCCACAGACATGTGACTAAAAGAAATGGAATAATGTGTCCCTGAACAAAGGGCATCTGCAGTGCATCTCCTTCTCATGGACTGCACCAGATGTGCCAGTTCTCGCTGTGCGATGTTACCCCACTCTTCCACCAAGGCACCTGCAAGTTCCCGGACATTTCTGGGGGGAATGGCCCTAGCCCTCACCCTCCGATCCAACAGGTCCCAGACGTACTCAATGGGATTGAGATCCGGGCTCTTCGCTGGCCATGGCAGAACACTGACATTCCTGTCTTGCAGGAAATCATGCACAGAACGAGCAGTATGGTTGGTGGCATTGTCATGCTGGAGGGTCATGTCAGGATGAGCCCATAGGAAGGGTACCACATGAGGGAGGAGGATGTCTTCCCTGTAATACATAACGTTGAGATTGCCTGCAATGACAACAAGCTCAGTCCGATGATGCTTTGACACAACGCCTCAGACCATGACAGATCCTCCACCTCCAAATCAATCCCGCTCCAGAGTACAGGCCTCGGTGTAACGCTCATTCCTTTGACGAGAAACGCGAATCTGACCATCACCCGTGGTGAGACAAAACCGTGACTCGCCAGTGAAGAGCACTTTTTGACAGTCATGTCTGGTACAGCGGCGGTGGGTTTGTGCCCATAGACAACGTTGTTGCCGGTGATGTCTGGTGAGGACCTGCCTTACAACAGGCCTACAAGCCCTCAGTCTCACCTCTCTCAGCCTATTGTGGACAGTCTGAGCACTGATGGAGGGATTGTGCGTTCCTGGTGTAACTTGGGCAGTTGTTGTTGCCATCCTGTACCGGTCCCACAGGTGTGATGTTCAGATGTACTGATCCTGTGCAGGTGCTGTTACATGTTTTCTGCCACTGCGAGGACGATCAGCTGTCCGTCCTGTCTCCGTGTAGCGCTGTCTTAGGCGTCTCACAGTACGGACATTGCAATTTATTGCCCTGTCCACATCTGCAGTCCTCATGCCTCCTTGCAGCATGCCTAAGGCACGTTCACGCAGATGAGCAGGGACCCTGGGCATCTTTCTTTTGGTGTTTTTCAGAGTCAGTTGAAAGGCCTCTTTAGTGTCCAAATTTTCATAACTGTGACCTTAATTTCCTTCCGTCTATAAGCTGTTAGTGTCTTAACGACCGTTCCACAGGTGCGTGTTCATTAATTGTATATTGTTCATTGAACAAGCATGGGAAACAGTGTTTAAACCCTTTACAATGAAGATCTGTGAAGTTATTTAGATTTTTACGAATTATCTTTGAAAGACCTGGTCCTGAAAAAGGGACATTTCTTTTTTTGCTGAGTTTACATGTTTTTTTTCATTATTATTCATGAAAGTTATTATTAGCATGCAAAATAAAGCAGACTGACTGTGAGATTTGAGAAGTTAATTCAGCATTTCAGATGGAGGAAAACGGACAGACTGGTATCAGCAGATAAGCATCAATCTGGTACGTTTTATCAAAAAGAGTGGTTTCAAGGAACATGACGCTTATGTGAATACCCTGTAAACGGGACGTCCTAAGGACATCTGGGGACCATGACAGAACCTCCTGACATTCCAGGTAAATGGGATACCTAGTAATTTGCACAACTAAATGCATTCAACAGAAATGTGTCTTCCTCATTTAACCCAACCCCTCTGAATCAGAGAGGTGTGGTGGGGGGGCGTCCACATCATCGGCACCCGGGGAGCAGTTGTTGGTGGTTAACTGCCTTCTTCCTCTATCTCCCCCTCCTCTCTCCAAGGTCCACCTATCTCTCCCATCTCCACAGACTGGACATTGACGCATAGAAGTCAATACATTGCATTCAATGCAAAAAGATATGTGTCAGTAGATTTGACACATAATTCAATACATTGTAGCCTGGGTACCAGTCTCTTCAGCTAACATTCCACTCCCTGTACTCCATGTCATGTGCCAAAGAGACTGGCCTTTTTACCATCATATCATTAATGCGCTCTAAGAGAACAGAGGACTTGATCCTGATTCGATAACCCTCACAGCTATCCTCCAATCACAACAATTATGCAAATATTGGAACTCTTTCACTTACAGTATTTTCTCTCCACAGAACACTTTTGGTATCTGGTTGCTATGCAACCATTTTTTTGATTGTCCAGTCTGTGAAAAGTTGCTAGCTCAGTCTAAATCCTCTAACAAAACAAAATACAGTTGAAGTCGGAAGTTTACATACACTTAGGTTCGAGTAATTAAAACTCGTTTTTCAACCACTCCACAAATGTCTTGTTAACAAACTATAGTTTTGGCAAGTCAGTTAGGACATCTACTTTGTCCATGACACAAGTAATTTTTCCAACAATTGTTTATAGACAGATTATTTCACTTATAATTCACTGTATCACAATTCCAGTGGGTCAGAAGTTTACATACACTAAGTTGACTGTGCAATAAAACGGCTAGGAAAATTCCAGAAAATGATGTCATGGCTTTAGAAGCTTCTGATATGCTAATTGACATCATTTGAGTCAATTGGAGGTGTACCTGTGTATGTATTTCAAGGCCTACCTTCAAACTCAGTGCCTCTTTGCTTGACATCATGGGAAAATCAAAAGAAATCAGCCAAGACCTCAGAAAAGACCTCCACAAGTCTGGTTCATCCTTGGGAGCAATTTCCAAATGCCTGAAGGTACCACGTTCATCTGTACAAACAATAGTACGTAAGTATTAACACCATGGGACCACGCAGCCTTCATACCGCTCAGGAAGGAGACGCGTTCTGTCTCCTAGAGATGAACGTACTTTGGTGTTAAAGGTGCAAATCAATCCCAGAACAACAGCAAAGGACCTTGTGAAGATGCTGGATGAAACGGGTACAAAATTATCTATTTCCACAGTAAAAACTAATCCTATATCGATTTAACCTGAAAAGCCGCTCAGCAAGGAAGAAGCCACTGCTCCAAAACCGCCATAAAAAAGCCAGACTACGGTTTGCAACTGCACATGATGACAAAGATCGTACTTTTTGGAGAAATGTCTTCTGGTCTGATGAAACAAAAATAGAACCGTTTGGCCATAATGACCATAGTTATGTTTGGAGGAAAAAGGGGGAGGCTTGCAAGCCGAAGAGACCATCCCAACCATGAAGCATGGGGGTGCCAGCATCATGTTGTGGGGGTGCTTTGTTGCAGGAGGGACTGGTGCAATTCACTAAATAGATGGCATCATGAGGGAGGACAATTATGTGGATATATTGAAGCAACATCTCAAGACATCAGTCAGGTAGTTAAAACTTGTTCACAAATGCATCTTCCAAATGGACAATGAACCCAAGCATACTTTCAAAGTTGTGGCAAAATGGCTTAAGTACAACAAAGTCAAGGTATTGGAGTGGCCATCACAAAGCCCTGACCTCAATCCTATAGAAAACTTGTGGGCAGAACTGAAAAAGTGTGTGCGAGCAAGGAGGCCAGCAAACCTGACTCAGTTACACCAGCTCTGTCAGGAGGAATGTGCCAAAATTCACCCAACTTATTGTGGGAAGCTTCCAACAACCATAAGTAGTGTGTTATGACACAGGTGGTTTCAGATTAATTAATAGAAACTGAAATATCTCAAGCTAGGAATGTCCTATCAACATTATATTTTCAGTGGTTATGCAATAACATTAGCATGTTAAAATAAAATACAATTAAATAAATGTATACATTTGCACATTGGTGTATTGGTTCATTTATGTGCATATTTCATTTTGTACACAATATATCATTGACAGTCATTGATAAATTAATATTTTTCCATGTAAGTTATTGTTTTGACCTACAAACGCAATTAATTCCACACATATTCTACTGAAGTTACCGAGGTAATACTTAGGGTTTTACTGTGCTTATAACAGCAACACTGTCACGACTTCCTCCGAAGTCGGTCCCTCTCCTTGTTCGGGCGACGTTCGGCGGTCAACGTCACCGGTCTTCTAGCCATCGCCAATCCACTTTTCATTTTCCATTTGTCTTGTCTTCCCACACACCTGGTTTCAATCCCATCAATTACATGTTGTGTATTTAACCCTCTGTTTCCCACATGTCCTTGTCCGGTATTGTTTGTTTGTAAGTGCTTGTGCATATGTGTATTGGTGCGCGTCGGGGTTTGTACCCATGTCGATTATTTCTTTATGCCGTTGGTTTTGGAATTAAACTGCTCCGGCTATTTACCTCGTTCTGCTCTCCTGCATCTGACTTCACTGCCACCAGTTACACATTCCTTACAAACACTTATGTAATTTGACTCAACATTCTCATGTTATTTTTTCTTCTGCCCACCCCTACTCTAAAACCTTTGAGCTAGAGACAGAAAATTTACATTAAAAACTGCTTCAAACTAGATTACCTGAGAAAATATTTGTGATACTATTTCTACTTTTTAAACTATAGCAATATGCATACAATTCAATGCATTCCACTGTCCATAGACTTTCAAAACGAAATGTCCAGTCGCAACTCCTCCCACACTCACCAAACCTTTACCCCTCCCTTAGACTACACAGTGTGTGTGTGTGTGTGTGTGTGTGTGTGTGTGAGAGAGTGGTGGCAGCTAATCTTCCTGAGCCACTCTAGCAAAGGTGAGATTGCAAGTGTTCATAAATATGTGCACAACAAATCGCTTTCCAAACATAGATTCTTGGTTGGGTCTTTTGCCCATTTATTAGCAGCAAAGATTTTTTTAAATGCATACAGGCAGATGTCATGACAGTAGGTGAATATCTTAAGTTTCATAGTTGTCAGGTGCATCGTAGAAAGTGGACCAAGGCGCAGTGGGTATCGTGCTCATCTTCGTTTATTTATATAAATGAACACTTAAACAAAATAAATTGACGTTAACCAACAGTTCCGTAAGGACACAAGGATTTTACGAAAAACAACTACCCACAAACACAAGAGAAAATAAACCCACTTAAATATGGCCTCCAATTAGATGCAATGACAACCAGCTGCTTCTAATTGGAGGTCGTTCCCAAATCCCACATAGAAATAGAAAAATAGAACATACACCAAAAACCACAAAACACACAAAACAAACACCCCCTGCCACGCCCTGACCAAACTACACTGGCTGTACCGGGTTATGGCGGCGCACTGGAGGGTGAGTGCGGGGAGCAGGAACAGGACGTACTGGACTGGGCTGGTGCACTGGTGGCCTGATGCGTGGGACTGGCTTTGGAGGTGCCAGACTAGTGACACGCACCACAGGGCTAGTGCGAGGAGCAGGAGCAGGACATACTGGACTGGGCAGGCGCACTAAAGGCCTGGTGCGTGGGGCTGGCTTTGGAGGCGCCAGACTGGTGACACGCACCTCAAGGCTAGTGCGAGGAGCAGGAACAGGGTAAACTGGACCCTGGAGACGCACTGGAGGTCTGGAGCATACAGCCTGCACAACCCTTCCTGGCTGAGTGCTCAACATAGCCTGGCTATACTGAGGAGCTTTTACCGATCGCACCGGCCTTTGAATGCGTCTGGGCAATACAGTGCGCATTTCCACATAGCTCGGTGCTTTCTTGATCCATCGCTCCCCGTAATAACCACGGGGAGTTGGCTCAGGTCTCCATCCTGACTCAGCTCAACTCCCCTTGTGCCTCCCCCCAAAAAATGTTGGGGGATGCCTCTCGGTCTCCTCTAGCTCCCTTAGTTTGTCCTCCCAGAATCGTCGTTCATCCTCCCACGTCCATCCTTTCTTTCGGTGCTCCAATCCCCGCTGCTTGGTCCTGGTTTTGTGGGTAGTTCTGTCAGGTGCGTCGTAGAAAGTGGACCAAGGCGCAGTGGGTATCGTGCTCATCTTCTTTTATTTATATAAATGAACACTTGGATCATCTTTGGATGCTGACAGCAGTCGCACCACTGGAAGACATAGCTTGGACTACCGATACTTTTGGAAAACTAGATGATTATTTCGAGGATTACTTTTAAATTCAGAATGGATGTTTGTGAAAAACAATCTTTGACACTTCTCTGTTTTCTCAATGACATTCAAATCAGCATTGAAAAAAGGCACAAGTTTAAGTTTGTTCCACCTGAGCGAGTCTGACCACAAGTCAGAGACCACTGTGATGACACACCAAATGTGTTTGATGGATCACGTAAAAGAGCAGGAATAGGCTTTTGTAGGCTACAGTCCAAGCTGTCTTCCAATGGTGCGACTGCTGTCAGCAACCAAAGATTATCCAACTTGAATAAATGCTTGGAGGTAAGGATGACAGTAGTGGTGTAGTCTACGGCAATACGGACATCACTTATTATTGATATCTACATAGCGCATTGATGTGAATCACACTCCTGCTCTCTCATTTAGCTATTTGCGCCTTATGGATTATGGTTGTTGTGCATGGCTGATCACAAATCTAAATGTGTATTTGAACCCAATAATGGTTGAATTCAAGAAGTTTAAGCTGCCTATCAATCAATGTTTTTGAAACCAGTGAACAGCCAGTGAAAAAAACATTGATTCTTGAAAATTATAACTTATTAATGCCCCATGAGGAAGCTTGTTTTTCTCCAATGTTTGTAAACATTGTAAATGTAAACAAACACTGTATAGCCTCATAACATGGTTAAAACAATAATTTTGATATCATGGATGGTCAGTCCTTGCATCCATAGCCCTGTCTATTAATCTGAGATTGGTTACATTTCTCCAGGCCCATCTCTCAGCTTTTTATGAAAACAGAGGCGGGGCAACCGTTTTTTTTTTTATTGTATCATCAGTGAATTTTCCCTTTAAGACAGCAGGAGCGGTAGAGATACTCTCAATGATCGGCTATGAAAAGCCAACTGACATTTACTCTTGAGGTGCTGACTTGTTACACCCTCGACAACTGTGAATATTATTATTTGACCATGCTGGTCATTTATGAACATTTTAACATCTTGGCCATGTGCTGTTATAATCTCCACCCGGCACAGCCAGAAGAGGACTGGCCACCCCTCATAGCCTGGTTCCACTCTAGGTTTCTTCCTAGGTTTTGGCCTTTCTAGGGAGTTTTTCCTAGCCACCGTGCTTCTACACCTGCATTGCTTGCTGTTTGGGGTTTTAGGCTGGGTTTCTGTACAGCACTTTGAGATATCAGCTGATGTAAGAAGGGCTATATAAATACATTTGATTTGATTTGAAATAGCTGCATATTATCAAGATATCAAAGTGTCAGCAACAAAAAGTTAAACAATAGGCCTATAGCAAATGCAGCATATGGCATTCATTTTTCACATGTAAATAGCACTTTTCAGTAGTGCTCAAAGCATGCCAATTCCATGAGCGCAGCATATATTTTTCAACCTGAATCAATGAGCCCAATCAGTCCTTCATGACAACAAAATCATAAACAACAGAGTAGGACTATCTAATAAGTCCTTAGTTTTCGGGTCATGCTCAGGTAAAACAATTTGGCTAATCTATACTTCCATATTTCCAAGTCCTATTCTCGAAGATCAAGGAATATAACATTTATTGGAAAGACTGGAATTCTGATAGACTTCGTTTTTGAATGTGCTAGAAGAAGCCTACATAACCAATCCACAAAGTAAAATGTAACATCCATATGGCCAGCTTTGTAAACTTTAACATTGATTTATCCTGCAATAGATGTCGTTCAATTGGTAACATACATTTTTCTCTTCTTCTAATGCCTCAAGGGGAAAGTAATCTAAAAGTAACTGAATGTAATCAGATTACGTTACTTTAAGGGGAAAGTAATTTAAAAGTAACTGAATGTAATCAGAAAGTTACATTACTGATTACAATTTTGGACAGGTAACTAGTAACTGTTAAGGATTACATTTAGAAAGTAACCTACCCAACCTTGAGTGCATGTAGGATAAAAATCTCATGACAGACCTGATGGAAACAGAACATTTGCTGGTGATCTTTCCAAATATTGCTAAAAATAAATACGCTAGACAAGGTGGGATCTTTTTGTGTCTGTAAAATTAATTATTCAAGAAATGGCAGTGGAAATGCCTTTATGCGCAAATATTGATAAAATAACCATTCTATCGAAGTAAACTTAGTCATTTGATGATGTGGTGTGTGGTCCTCCCACTACGACTTGGGAAACCTTGCAGTTTATTAGGCTACACAACTTATGAACTTCACAGGGTGGTGAAAGTGCAAGGTGATCTTGATGTTCCTTTCCAATACATATCGAGGGTCTGAATCAGGTGACATCATGATTGATTGTTGACTGCCATTTGACAAATAAAATATACTCGCACTTATCCATAATAATCTCATCATGTAGACCAGCCTACCGCACTGTATCTGAAAGCTGTTGACTAGAGTGCACATGCCAAGACCAGAGTAGGCACATTTGCTATTTAACGCAACAGCTTTTGTGACAAAACTATTGGTAGAGTTGAAAATGCAATAAAAACACATTGAATTTAGATTTTTATTTTTAAATGAAAAAGTACATTTTGTGTGCACTACATCATCACGCAGTGATTTTTATCCGCAACGAGTCTGGTGGAAACACACCACTAGTGAGAAAATGCACATATTTTCTTTATGTGGATTTTAGAATATTTGCATGAAAATCTGTCACCAATTGGATGGAAACATAGCCAAAAAATCCTGTAGTCCTGATGGAATCTTAAACAATATGATTAAACACAGTTCTGAAAAATTCCATTTGGCTATCTTAAAATGATTCATTCCAACATTGAATGTAGGTTATTTCCATGAGACTCATAACCCCTATCTTTAAGACTGGAGATACATTTGAACCCCACAATTACAGAGGCGTCTGTGTAAACAGTAACCTGGGGAAGGTACTTTGTAGTATTATACAGTCTAGACTTTTAAACTCCCTTATTGAACACAGTGTCTTGAGCAAGAGCCAAATTGGAGTTTTACCTAATTACGGCACATCTCGTTATATTTACACCGGAACTTCACAAACCACTGCCAACCCAACAAAGCCTCACGACAGAACTTGGGAAAACATTACAAAATCTAAAAGTAAACTTAAATGCTATTTGGCCGTAAACAGACAGTACACAGTGGCAGACTATCTGACCACAGTGACTGATAGAAAACTGAGGAAAAAATGTACAATGTACAGACTCAGTGAGCATAGTCTTGACAAGAGTGGTGGTGTTGTTGGTCCATGACAAGTCCTCTGTAATGTGGATGCCGAGGAATTTAAAACTTGAAACTTTCTCTACTGTAGTCCCGTTGATGTGGATCAGTCATGTTTCCTCCTCTGCTTCCTGAAGTCAAGGTTGTTGTCATGACACCACAATGACAGTTCACTTACCTCCTATAGGCTGACTTGTCGTTGTTGGTTATCAGGCCTACAACCGTGGTGCCGTCAGAAAACTTGATGATGGCGTTTGCGTCGTGCTAAATCACGCAGTCGTAGGTGAACAGGGAGTACATCAGAGGACTGAGGACACACCCCTGGGGGGGCCCTGTCTTAAGAGTCAGTGTTGCCAATCCTCACAACCTGTGGTTTGTTAGGTGAAATACCACAGTGTGCAATTATCGCAGCAAAATGTGTGACCTTTGGTGTTTGTTTTCTTATCACAAAAGTAAATAAAGCCTAGACATATGTATTTGTTTATTTCATTTCCCTTGCCATTTGTACTTCTACTTTTTATACAGACAGTATATGCTCTTGCACACACGCTAGCTTGCTGAGCGGGCCCTAGTGTAAGGTGCTAATAGTTTAATTTTTCTGTGAGCAATTTTATCTTCATTTATAGGCTACAGACCAATACACTTGTGTTTGTTTTTGTACATAGTTAATCATTTAACATTTCAGACATCTTTGTCTTTTGAAACTTTTGTGTGTTTAAAGTTAACTGTTAATTTGTGATTGTTTATTTCACTGCCTTTGGCAATGTTAACATATTTCTCATGCCAATAAAGCCCCTTTGAATTGAATTGAGTGAGAGAGAGAGAGACATAGTTGTCTCTCTCTCTCTGACCACTGTGACTGACCCAAAATTATGGAAAGCTTTGACTATGTACAGACTCAGTGAGCATGGCCTCGCTATTGAGAAAGGCCGCCGTTGGCAGACTTGGCTCTCAAGAGAAGACAGGCTATGTTCACACTGCCCACAAAACAAGGTGGGAACTGAGCTGCACTTCCTAACCTCCTGCCAAATGTATGACCATATTAGAGACACATATTTCCCTCAGATTACACAGACCCACAAAGAATTAGAAAACAAATCAAATTTTGACAAACTCCCATATCTATTGGGTGAAACCACATTGTATAATCATAGCAGCAAGATTTGTGACCTGTTGCCACAAGAAAAGGGCAACCAGAAAAGAACAACCATCATTGTAAATACAACCCATATTTATTTATTTTCCCTTTTGTAGTTTAACTATTTGCACATCGTTATAACACTGTATATAGATAGACATACTATGATATTTGAAATGTCTTTACTGTTCATTTCACCTTTGTTTATTATCTATTTCACTTGCTTTGGCAATGTAAACATATGTTTCCCATGCCAATAAAGACCCTTTGAATCGAATTGAGAGAGAAAACCGATGGAGATGAATGCAATAGACCTATGTGTACACTACTTGAAGCATATCTGTGTCAATCTCGTTGAATGCTTTCAGGTATGAAGGTAAACCCAGATGCAGACCCCTAAGCCCTTTATAATGTTTTATAATCATCTCAGTTGAACATTTGTTACATAGACAGATATAAAATATTAAGCTGTATAATAAAGACATAGACGCACATACATACTTATAACAAGTAATAACACAATTTAACTGTCAGCTTAGTGTTACCGAAGTGTTAGAGAGCATCTCAGCTCTTTCCCCTCTCTTCCATAGATTTTGCTTCGTATTCCCCTCTTTTTACTCCTATATGGTCCTGTGTGGCTAGTTGGTAGAGCAAGGTTCTTGCAATTTAATGAGCATGGCTCTTGCAACTTAATGATCATGGGTTTGATTCCCACTGGGACGAACCATATTGAAATGTGTGCATGCATTGGATAAAAGTGTCTACTAACTGGCATATATCATATTATTTTCTATTACTATGTGCACCAACTCTTATCTGTTCTCCTCCCCATCCTTCTCTCCCGCTCACTATCTCATTCCTGTCACCCATCAAATCACTCTTTGCCCTTTCCCCGATAACATGGGACGTTTAGCTGCGTTACTTCAACATGTTTTTTGTATGTCATTGCCCTTCTCTGGTTGCGTGCTGTTCTAATTTTAGCCAGACAGCTGAAATATGAGAGGTCACACTGGGAGGATAAATAGTGGCCCAGGCAGGCCAGGAGGTTGTCGCAAACTTTAGTCGGATCTTCTCTCATCTCTTCTCCCAGCTCTCCCAGCTCTCCTACAACCCTCCAAGGTAAAGGAATCAAATCATATCTTAATAAGAAAAAAGGATATCAAATGTTATTGAGGCTCTGGCTGATTGTACTTGTATTTTAATATATTGCTCATGCAGTATGAATGTGATATCTAATTGAAAGAGCACTGCAAACATCGTCTGCTGGCATTACAAAACTTCTGAGACTGCAAGAGCCAATGCCCGAGTAGAATTTTCAGAAGCATTGTCGTTATTATACAATCAATGATGCATCAATGCTAATAAAATTATTATGCAAGCATTAGACACATCTCTATGCTCAAAACATTCATACAAGATGTATCTCTTAAATGCTAGTTAGTATACCATATTGTTGCTTTGCTGCATTAGGTATCATTGCTTCATTGCTTTACGCTAGCCTCCTTAGACCAAAAAAGTGGAGACAACTTGACTCACTTATAGCTTTTACTCACGCTGTACACTTTTAACTTAGCCTATACTGTACTTATTAACTGTACTGTACTACAAATACCGCACAGAATTAATTCTCTATATAGCTCTATCAAATCAAAGTTTATTGGTCTTAGTTCTGAAACCAACACACTGAGTTAGCAACTGGAGGGGCCTGTACACATGCACACACAGTACTTTTTACATGACCACTTACATATGTTTCAATGTTTATATTTGGTTTAACCTTTTGGATTGAATGGTACTGTAACAAGACGGGGTTTGGATAAAGAAGGAGTAGTGTGGAGGGGAGGGGAGAGGAGATGGAGCACCCAAGGGAAATTGTTGCAACTCCTATTACCAGCCTATTCAACCTCTCTTTTGTATCGTCTGAGATCCCCAAAAATTGGAAAGCTGCCGCGGTCATCCCCCTCTTCAAAAGGGGGAGACACTCTAGACCTAAACTGTTATAGACCTATATCCATCCTGCCCTTCCTTTCTAAAATCTTTGAAAGCCAAGATAATAAACAGATCACCGACCATTTTGAATCCCACCGTACCTTCTCCACTATGCAATCTGGTTTCCGAGATGGTCATGTGTGCACCTCAGCCACGCTCAAGGTCCTAAACGATATCATAACCACCATCGATAAAATACAGTACTGTACAGCCGTCTTCATTGACCTGGCCAAGACTTTCGACTCAATCACCGCATTCTTATCGGCAGACTCAACAGCCTTGGCTTCTCAAATGACTGCCTCGACTGGTTCACCAACTACTTCTCAGATAGAGTTCAGTGTGTCAAATCAGAGGGCCTGTTGTCTGGACCTCTGGCAGTCTCTATGGGGGTGCCACCGGGTTCAATTCTCGGGCCGACTGTTTTCTCTGTATATATCAATGATGTCGCTCTTGCTGCTGGAGATTCTCTGATTCCCCCTCTACGCAGACGACACCATTCTGTATACATCTGGCCCTTCTTTGGACACTGTGCGAACAAACCTCCGAACGAGCTTCAACACCATACAACACTCCTTCCATAGCCTCCAACTGCTATTAAATGCAAGTAAAACTAAATGCATGCTCTTCAACCGATTGCTGCCCGCACCCTCCCGCCCGGCTAGCATCACTACTCTGGACGGTTCTGACCAAGAATATGTGGACAACCACAAATACCTACGTGTCTGGTTAGACTGTAAACTCTCCTTCCAGACTCACATTAAGCATCTCCAATCCAAAATGAAATCTAGAATCGGCTTCCTATTTCGCAACAAAGCCTCCTTCACTCATGCCGCCAAACATACCCACCTAAAACTGACTATCCTACCGATCCTTGACTTCGGCGAAGCTATTTTGTAAATGACAATCACAGTCCCATCCGTTTTATCACCAAAGCCCCATATACTACCCACCACTGTGACCTATATGCTCTCGTAAGCTGGCCCTCACTACATATCTGTTGCTAAACCCACTGGCTCCAGGTCATCTTAAGTCCTTGCTGGGTAAAGCCCCACCTTATCTCTCCATAGCAACACCCACCCGTAGCACGCGCTCCAGCAGGTATATTTAACCTTTCCTCCCCAAAGCCAACACCTGCTTTGTCCACCTTTCCTTCCAGTTCTCTGCTGCCAATGACTGGAACGAATTGCAAAAATCTCTGAAGCTGGAGTCATGTATCTCCCTCTCTAAATTTAAGCATCAGTTGTAAGAGCAGCTTACCGATCACTGTACCTATACACAGCCAATCTGTAAATACAGTTGAAGTCGGAAGTTTACATACACTTAGGTTGGAGTCATTAAAACTCGTTTTTCAACCACTCCACACATTTTTTTTAAACAAACTCTAGTTTTGGCATGTCGGTTAGAACATGTACTTTGTCCATGACAAAAGTAATTTTTCCCAAAATTGTTTACCGACAGATTATTTCACTGTATCATAATTCCAGTGGGTCAGAAGTTTACATACACTAAGTTGACTGTGCCTTTAAACAGCTTGGAAAATTCCAGAAAATTATGTAATGGTCTTAGAAGCTTCTGATAGGCTAATTGACATCATTTGAGTTAATTGGAGGTGTTCCTGTGGATGTATACTGCTCAAAAAAATAAAGGGAACACTTAAACAACACATCCTAGATCTGAATGAAAGAAATAATCTTATTAAATACTTTTCTCTTTACATAGTTGAATGTGCTGACAACAAAAACACACAAAAATAATCAATAGAAATACAATTTATCAACCCATTGAGGTCTGGATTTGGAGTCACACTCAAAATTAAAGTGGAAAACCACACTACAGGCTGATCCAACTTTGATGTAATGTCCTTAAAACAAGTCAAAATGAGGCTCAGTAGTGTGTGTGGTCTCCACGTGTCTGTATGACCTCCCTACAATGCCTGGGCATGCTCCTGATGAGGTGGCGGAGGGATCTCCTGAGGGATCTCCTCCCAGACCTGAACTAAAGCATCCGCCAACTCCTGGACAGTCTGTGGTGCAACGTGGCGTTGGTGGATGGAGCGAGACATGATGTCCCAGATGTGCTCAATTGGATTCAGGTCTGGGGAACGGGCGGGCCAGTACATAGCATCAATGCCTTCCTCTTGCAGGAACTGCTGACACACTCCAGCCACATGAGGTCTAGCATTGTCTTGCATTAGGAGGAACCCAGGGCCAACCGCACCAGCATATGGTCTCACAAGGGGTCTGAGGATCTCATCTCGGTACCTAATGGCAGTCAGGCTACCTCTGGCGAGCACGGCCCCCCAAAGAACTGCCACCCCACACCATGACTGACCCACCGCCAAACCGGTCATGCAGGAGGATGTTGCAGGCAGCAGAACATTCTCCACGGCGGCTCCAGACTCTGTCACGTCTGTCACGTGCTCAGTGTGAACCTGCTTTCATCTGTGAAGAGCACAGGGCGCCAGTGGTGAATTTGCCAATCTTGGTGTTCTCTGGCAAATGCCAAACGTCCTGCACGGTGTTGGGCTGTAACCACAACCCCCACCTGTGGACGTTGGGCCCTCATACCACCCTCATGGAGTCTGTTTCTGACCGTTTGAGCAGACACATGCACATTTGTGGCCTGCTGGAGGTCATTTTTCAGGGCTCTGGCAGTGCTTCTCCTGCTCCTCCTTGCACAAAGGCGGAGGTAGCGGTCCTGCTGCTGGGTTGTTGCCCTCCTACGGCCTCCTCCAAGTCTCCTGATGTACTGGCCTGTCTCCTGGTAGCGCCTCCATGCTCTGGACACTACGCTGACAGACACAGCAAACCTTCTTGCCACAGCTCGCATTGATGTGCCATCCTGGATGAGCTGCACTACCTGAGCCACTTGTGTGGGTTGTAGACTCCGTCTCATGCTACCACTAGAGTGAAAGCACCGCCAGCATTCAAAAGTGACCAAAACATCAGCCAGGAAGCATAGGAACTGAGAAGTGGTCTGTGGTCCCCACCTGCAGAACCACTCCTTTATTGGGGGTGTCTTGCTAATTGCCTATAATTTACACCTGTTGTCTATTCCATTTGCACAACAGCATGTGAAATGTATTGTCAATCAGTGTTACTTCCTAAGTGGACAGTTTGATTTCACAGAAGTGTGATTGACTTGGAGTTACATTGTGTTGTTTAAGTGTTCCCTTTATTTTTTTGAGCAGTGCATTTCAAGGCCTACCTTCAAAGTCAGTGCCTCTCAGCTTGACATCATGGGAAAAATCAAAAGAAATCAGCCAAGACCTCAAAAAAAAAATGTGTAGACCTCCAAAAGTCTGGTTCATCCTTGGGAGCAATTTCCAAATGCCTGAAGGTACTACGTTCATCTGTACAAACAACAGTACGCAAGTATAAACACCATGGGACCATGTAGCCGTCATACAGCTCAGGAAGGAGACACGTTCTGTCTCCTAGAGATGAACGTACTTTGGTGCGAACAGTGTAAATCAATCCCAGAACAACAGCAAAGGACCTTGTGAAGATGCTGGAGGAAACAGGTACAAAAGTATCTATATCCACAGTAAAATGAGTCCTATATCGACATAACCTGATAGGCCGCTCAGCAAGGAAGTTGTCACTGCTCCTAAACCGCCATAAAAAAAGCCATACTACGGTTTGCAACTGCACATGGGGACAAAAATCGTACTTTTTGGAGAAATGCCCTCAGGTCTGATGAAACAAAAATAGAACTGTTCGGCCATAATGACCATTGTTATGTTTGGAGGAAAAAGGGGGAGGCTGGCAAGCCGAAGAACACCATCCCAACCGAGAAGCACTGGGGTGAAAATAGATGGCATCATGAGGCAGAAAATTATGTGGATATATTGAAGCAACATCTCAAGACGTCAGTCAGGAAGTGAAAGCTCGGTCAGAAATGGGTCTTCCAAATTGACAATGACCCCAAGCATACTTCTAAAGTTGTGGCAAAATGGCTTAAGGACAACAAATTCAAGGTATTGGAGTGGCCATCACAAAGCCCTGACCTCAATCCTATAGAAAATTTGTGGGCAGAACTGAAAAAGCGTGTGCGAGCAAGGAGGCCTACAAACCTGACTCAGTTACACCAGCTCTGTCAGGAGGAATGGGCTAAAATTCCCCCAATTTATTGTAGGAAGCTTGTGGAAGGCTACCCAAAATGTTTGACCCAAGTTAAACAATTTAAAGGCAATGCTACCAAATACTAATTGAGTGTATGTAAACTTCTGACCCACTGGGAATGTGATGAAAGAAATAAAAGTTGAAATAAATCATTCTCTTTACTATTATTCTGACATTTCACATTCTTAAAATAAAGTGGTGATCCTAACTGAGCAAAGACATTTTTACTTGGATTAAATGTCAGGAATTGTGAAAAACTGAGTTTAAATGTATTTGGCTAAGGTCTATGTAAACTTCCGACTTCAGCTGTAGCACACCCAACTTCCTCCTCCCCATATTATTACTTACCCTCTTGCTCTTTTGCACCCCAGTATCTCTACTTGCATCATCATCTGCACATCTATCACTCCAGTATTAATGCTAAATTGGTATTATTTTGCCTCTAGGGCCTATTTATTGCCTACCTCCCTACTCTTCTACATTTGCCCACACTGTACATAGATTTTTCTATTTTTATTTTCTTTGTGTTATTGACTGTACGTTTGTTTGTGTAACTCTGTGTTGTTGTTTTTGTCGCACTGCTTTGCTTTATCTTGGCCAGTTCGCAGTTGTAAATGAAAACTCGTTCTCAACTGGCCTACCTGGTTAAAGAAAGGTGAAATAAATAAATGCCTGTCATGGCTGTGGGGGCAGCTGCTGCAACAGATACCAGAGCTTAACAACAACAGTTACACAGCACTCTCAAATGGACAGACAGACAGACAACCACAGCTCTTAAGCATTTCAAACAGACAGACAGACAACCACAGCTACACAGAACTCTCAAACAGACCTACAGACAGACGACAACAGTCATATAGCTCTCTCAAACAGACAGAGAAACAGAAAAATAATATGGGCATGTTAAGCTTTCATATTATAAGAGAGGAAGATAGACAGACACACTGACAAAAAGAGGAGCATTCAAAAAGACACCCAGACAATCATCCAAATGGACAGTCGTCACTAGTTTCCACAGCCACAAAGTCAGATGGCCCGCCTACTCGACCAATCAGATGAGGGAGTGTGATGAGGCGTATGCCGATCGGCTTGCAGGGGCAGACGAGAGACATGCCTTTCTTTTATCTATTGATCCATCAATGGTTTGGTCATTTATTAGATATAGTAAAACCAACCGTTATAAATGCAAAATGTTAATGGGATGTCTTATTAAAACTCAGCTTGCAAGCTTATCATGATATTTGTCCCAAAATAGGTTTACTCCCATATCGGCATTAGTTTAAAAATGGCGTGTAGACACACAGATTGGCACATCTTGTGTTTAGATGTTTTTCTTCAAAATCCACAAGTCATTTATTTATCCACAAGTACAAAGTTTCACAGAAATGTTCATAAATTATTTTTTGTATATCTATTTCGCTGATTTAAGATGAAAACTTTAACCCTGCTACTTTAGTTGGCACCTAGGCACTTACTATAGACATTTATTTATTTAACTTAACATAGCCTTGCAATCCACCTTTTCGGTATTTTGCACAAGTTTCCATCTCTGTACAAAGGCATGCTCTTAAAGCTATGGAAGATAGTAAAACATTTAATAATAATAATTGTTTGGCCTTACATGGCACTTTTCTAGACACCCAAAGCTCTTTACAGTGTAAGGGGAACCTTACCACCCTAACCCCACTTACATACTCTTTAATTGGGGAGGCAGGGTAGCCTAGTGGTTAGAGCACTGGACTAGTAACCGAAATGTTGCAAGATCGAATCCCCCGAGCTGACAACATAAAAATCTGTCGTTCTGCCCCAAACCAAGGCAGTTAACCCAGTCTTCCTAGGCCGTCATTGAAAATAAGAATTTGTTCTTAACTGGCTTGCCTAGTAAAATTGTACTGTATTTATTTTATTGGCCAATCCACTCCGCACTTTTATGCACAGTATTACATGATAGGAATACGGTTTGATGTACACTTGCAGTGAAAACAGGACAAAATAAGCAAATATTAGCGGACTAAACTGCTCTGTGCTTGGAATGAAATCCCTTATGCTTGCTAGCTGAGCTAGCTCATTTTAGATGAGAGGAGCAAACGTTAGCTACTACTTATCTAAAAAAGAAAAAACAACTTACCCCTTTGCCCAAAACTTTTGGCCAATCTCAATGTAATGAATTTTAGTGACGTTGCCAATTCTTGTTCCCAAATGTATTTAGTTATTTGCGGAGTGTGAGTTACAGCATGATTTTCAGAGGTCTCTGTGTTGAGAGCACGCACTTTTTTATGGGCCTAATAATAAAGACTAATGTGGCAGTCATGATATTTTTATGATTGTCAACCAAATCACTTTAAAAATTAGGCTACCTGTGCATGTTTGGTCCATTTCAAAATAATTCTAGCATTCAAACTGCATGTATAGGCCTACTCGCGACATTTGATGAATGGAAATAGACATCTGTTACAAAACACCAAAAAGTCTGCCTAATGACATTCAGTGAGTAGACCTACATTCATTGATGCGTCTTGCTGACAAATTGACCTTTTCGTAGCCTGAAATGGGGATGAAACTGTCCCGGGAAAAACAGGATGGTCACCCTAACACACACGATCAACTTACTACACTAGGCTACAATGTGTATTACCATGAACTTTAAAATAGGACTACCGGTAGTCTGTGTAGGCCTAGTGTTAAAAAAAAAATAGCTGGGTAAAATCTAATTGCCGGTCACGGTGAAAAAAAGTTTACTTGCGTTTATCCTCCACTAGGCCTACACCACTGCCGGTAGCCTACCCTCTCAACCAAGGCAATTTTAAACATATGAACACATGCAGAATAGGTAGTCTACATTGAAAATAATACATGAGTTGAATCAAACATGTTTTACACCCTAGTTCATGAGTTGTTCATAATTCATGAATTAATGCTTGCCGTTTTCACTGATCGTGTAAAATAAAACCCTACCTTTCTTTCCTTACATTAATGACATGTATGACAGTGTTATTTGTCAATATAAAGCATATAACACTTACATTTGAACATTGAACTTATACCCTGTACGAATCATAGATCTTAGGAATCTCTGAAAATGCACTGCAAGTCTAACTATGCCTATGTAACATTTATTATGTTTCATTGTGAAAACAGTTCTCATGGGCACAAAAATCCAAAATAATGTAGGCCTAAGAAATTGCAAAATCAAGTGCTTCTAACCGAAAATGTCAAGTATAGGCCTACTGTCTTTCAGGTATACTTGTTGGATGGATTGGATGCGCATAGGTGTCTAACTGTAGGCTAGTTGTCTAGTGATATTGTCGACCATAATCAGCTGATCCAGGAAAGAAAACTAATATTTATAGTAAATAATAAAGCTAAATAAATGGTCTACTACTTCTGGCCACGGATGGCACAAACACCAGTAGCACCTGGTGCAAGCACCTGAAAAACGAAGCAGTAAGCGCTCTAAACAGCTGACTGACAAAAGCAAATGATAAATAAACTGATAAATCTAATGCATTGGAATTAAGGCTATTTTGTTTATCAAGAACACATGGTAAACAAATGGCGAAAATGAGGAAGTACAAAGGAAAATCTATGCGTAAAGGAGCTCAGCCAAGGCCAAAATTCAACACTAATGGAGAGGGTGCTGCCACGTAGAAATAAATGGTTTAAACCATAACAATATTGGAATATTTTATTGTCATATTTACCACTGCATTTGAAACAAATACGAGAATGGTTAAATTAGCATTATTTAGAGACCACCC
The DNA here is from genome assembly GCF_965601325.2 of Salmo salar. Lineage (NCBI taxonomy): Eukaryota > Metazoa > Chordata > Actinopteri > Salmoniformes > Salmonidae > Salmo > Salmo salar. Next base: position 5,352,382 of record NC_138309.1, read on the forward strand.
CGAAGATTGACTTTTGTTGTATTTAGGGAAGCTAACATCTCCTACAGCTGAGCTTGGGGAGCTGAGCCCACCCTGGCTCCCCTGTAATTCGCACCATGGTTATTTGGTCATCAAACTTGAACTCAAGATATGCCATTTCGGAAAATAAGGCGTTTCCCGCAAACCGGAATATGCATAATCACACTCCCTCATCTGATTGGTCGAGTAGGCGGGCCTTCTGACTTTTTGTCTGTGGTAACTAGCGACGACCCAAATGGACAGACGCAAATACTTGCCACTTCCTTTATGCATCTCTTACTTCCCTTTTCTTTGAACATTTCCACATACTACAATTTTACAGGGAAAGTTGGCTACACTCTTTTCACATCACATACCTTTGTTCAAGTCTACCTTTGTTTATATGCTTTATTTGCTACTTTTTGGAACTCAACTTACTGTTAAGAGTCAGAATAGTAGAATACACAAGGTGCAATTTTGAAATGTGGTTGTCCCGTGTGGCTCAGTTGGTAGAGCATGGTGTTTGCAACGCCAGGGTTGTGGGTTCATTTCCCACGGGGGACCAGTACGGAGGAAAGAATTTATGAAATGTATGCATTCACTACTGTAAGTCGCTCTGGATAAGAGCGTCTGCTAAATGACTAAAATGTAAATGTAAAATGTTGTGCACCAACAGTTTTTTTCTTGTTATGTCAGTCACTCAATTAGCCATGTCACCAAAAATAAATATTATTGGTAAATTAATCTAGCCAGCTATCTAAACTTGTAGTAATCATGGGCGGATATCGACCGGGCATGCAGGACACATACCCAGGGGCCCTGATATCCAAGGGGTCCCCATTGATTTTGCTGGTCACTCTCACTCAGATATCATATTAACATGTCAAAAAGGTTTTGGCAAAATCTGTATAATTGCAGGAAATTGGCTTTAAAACGGCAAAGATGTCTCTCCACCCCATGGCAAAGTGTGTAAACTTGCAATACATTTGTGATAAAATTGTCAAATGCCCGCGAGGTGAGGTGGGGGGCAACCAAATATCTGCTACTTATCTGTCTGTATGCACGTTTGTGTATCTCAAGCCCTCTCTCTCTCCTCAGAACACTGTTAACCAGTGTCTCCTGCCTTTTCCCTTCCTTTAGTCAAGATGCCTCACGCATTCCCCTTCCTCACTCCTGACCAGAAGAAGGAGCTTAGTGACATTGCTCACAAGATCGTCGCCCAGGGCAAGGGAATCCTCGCCGCTGATGAGTCTACCGGTATGCAAAGCGTGGCAAAAATGTTGGTTGCACACACAGGCACACTATGGAATGAAAAGCACACATGCAAAGACATACTCATAATCAGAGCAACATTGTCCCAAGACCTTTGTTTTTTTCACCTTATAACTTCTCCAAAACATCCCATTAGAACCAAAAAGTAAAAAAATAAATAAAAATAAAACATCTCTTGCATCCCAAACAGAGACCTAGACCTAGAATACAGTATATACGTATGAGATGAGTAAAGCAGTATGTAAACATTATTAAAGTGACTAGTGTTCCATAAATTGTATGTGTATATATATATATATATATAATATTTTACCCCCTTTTTCTCTGCAATTTCATGATATCCAATTGGTAGTTACAGTCGTGTCCCATTGCTGCAACTCCCGTACGGACTCGGGAGAGGCGAAGGTCGAGAGCTGTGCATCCCCCGAAACACAACCCCATCAAGCCACACTGCTTCTTGACACAATGCTCGCTTAACCCGGAAGCCAGCCGCACCAAACTGTCAGAGGAAACACATACACCTGGCGACTGTGCCAGCGTGCATTTGCCCGGTCCGCCACAGGATTCACTAGAGCGCAATGGGACAAGGACATCCCAGCCAACCAAACCCTCCCCTAACCCAGACGACGCTGGGCCAATTGTCAGCCGCCTCATGGGTCTCCGGGTCGACGTCGGCTCTGACACAGCTCTGTAGTGACGCAGCTAGCACTGTGATGCAGTGCCTTAGACCACTGCGCCACTCAGCAGGCTAGTGTTCCATTATTAAAGTGGCCAGTGATTCCATATCTATGTATATAGGGCAGCAGCCTCTTAGCTGCAGGGTTTATAATCTGGTAGTAGCCAGCTAGTGATGGCTATTTAACAGTCTGATGGCCTTGAGATAGAAGCTGTTTTTCAGTCTCTCGGTCCCAGCTTTGATGCACCAGTACTGACCTCGCCTTCTGGATGATAACGTGGTGAACAGGCCATGGCTCGGGTGGTTGATGTCCTTGATGATCTTTTTGGCCTTCCTGTGACATCGGGTGCTGTAGGTGTCCTGGAGGGCAGTCAGTGTGCCCTCGGTGATGCGTTGGGCAAACCAGATAGAGCAAACCGAATAGAGTGATGTAACCTCTCGTGTCAATCTGTAAATTGACTCTAATAAACGAATGTCTAAAATCCAGATTCTCACCAAGTTAACTAAGCAGGTTCCTCACAAACCTAACAAAAACAAGGCCTACCTTGGTTCAATGACACCTTATGAAGAAGAGAGATGCTGCTCTGAAACGGTCTCTAATATCTGGCCTAGATGTTGACCGACTAGTCTATAAAGGACTGAGAAACAAAGTGATAATGAGCCTCAGGAAAGCTAAAGCCAATTACTTTCTCAATATCATCAATGAGGAAAAAATGGAACAGCAAGGTCATATGGAAAAATGTTAAACTCACTGGGAAGGGTCATGCCAAGTCTGGTGAACTACAACTGAAAGTCAATGGAAAGCTTCAAGACAACAGCTAAGTCATTGCAACCACCTTTAATTATTATTTTATTGACTCAGTCCTAGAGCTGGGCCAAAAGTTCACCCCAAGAGTCCTATCCATGATCCGCAGCAACGATAGCCATACCATTTCAAATCAAATGTATTTATAAAGCCTTTCTTACATCAGCTGATATCTCAAAGTGTTGTACAGAAACCCAGCCTAAAACCCCAAACAGCAAGCAACGCAGGTGTAGAAGCACGGTGGTTAGGAAAAACTCCCTAGAAAGGCCAGAACCTTGGAAGAAACCTAGAGAGGAACCAGGCTATGAGGGGTGGCCAGTCCTCTTCTGGCTGTGCCGGGTGAAGATTATAACAGAACATGGCCAAGATGTTCAAATGTTCATAAATGACCAGCATGGTCAAATAATAATAATCACAGTGGTTGTCGAGGGTGCAACAGGTCAGCACCTCAGGAGTAAATGTCAGTTGGCTTTTCATAGCCGATCATTCAGAGTATCTCTACCACTCCTGCTGTCTATAGAGAGTTGAAAACAGCAGGTCTGGGACAGGTAGCACGTCCGGTGAACAGGTCAGGGTTCCATAGCCGCAGGCAGAACAGTTGAAACTGGAGCAGTAGCACGGCCAGGTGGACAGCAAGGAGTCATCAGGCCATGTAGTCCTGAGGCATAGTCCTAGAGCTCAGGTCCTCCGAGAGAGAGAGAGAGCTCAGGTCCTCCTCCTCCGAGAGAGAGAGAGAGAGCTCAGGTCCTCCTCCTCCGAGAGAGAGAGAGAGCTCAGGTCCTCCTCCTCCGAGAGAGAGAGAGAGCTCAGGTCCTCCTCCTCCTCCGAGAGAGAGAGAGCTCAGGTCCTCCTCCTCCTCCGAGAGAGAGAGAGCTCAGGTCCTCCTCCGAGAGAGAGAGAGCTCAGGTCCTCCTCCTCCTCCGAGAGAGAGAGAGCTCAGGTCCTCCTCCTCCGAGAGAGAGAGCTCAGGTCCTTCTCCGAGAGAGAGAGCGAGAGCTCAGGTCCTCCTCCTCCGAGAGAGAGAGAGAGCGAGAGCTCAGGTCCTCCTCCTCCAAGAGAGAGAGAGAGAGAGAGCGAGAGCTCAGGTCCTCCTCCGAGAGAGAGAGAGAGAGAGAGAGAGAGAGAGAGAGAGAGAGAGAGAGCGCTCAGGTCCTCCTCCGAGAGAGAGAGAGAGAGCTCAGGTCCTCCTCCGAGAGAGAGAGAGAGAGCTCAGGTCCTCCTCCGAGAGAGAGAGAGAGAGCTCAGGTCCTCCTCCGAGAGAGAGAGAGAGAGAGAGAGAGCTCAGGTCCTCCTCCGAGAGAGAGAGAGAGAGAGAGAGCTCAGGTCCTCCTCCGAGAGAGAGAGAGAGAGAGAGAGCTCAGGTCCTCCTCCGAGAGAGAGAGAGAGAGAGAGAGCTCAGGTCCTCCTCCGAGAGAGAGAGGAGAGCTCAGGTCCTCCTCCGAGAGAGAGAGAGAGCTCAGGTCCTCCTCCGAGAGAGAGAGAGAGCTCAGGTCCTCCTCCGAGAGAGAGAGAGAGCTCAGGTCCTCCTCCGAGAGAGAGAGAGAGCTCAGGTCCTCCTCCGAGAGAGAGAGAGAGCTCAGGTCCTCCTCCGAGAGAGAGAGAGAGCTCAGGTCCTCCTCCGAGAGAGAGAGAGAGCTCAGGTCCTCCTCCGAGAGAGAGAGAGAGCTCAGGTCCTCCTCCGAGAGAGAGAGAGAGAGAGAGAGAGAGAGAGAGAGAGAGAGAGAGACTTAAATTCACACAGGACACCGGATAAGACAGGAGAAATACTCCAGATATAACAGACTGACCCAAGCCCCCCGACACATAAACTACTACAGCATAAATACTGAAGGCTGAGACAGGAGAGGTCTTATTGGACCATTTCTTATTTGGAGTCCACCAAAGAGGAAAAGGTCAAGAAAGTCCTCTCCTCACTTTCAAACTCTAAAGCAAAGGATGTGTATTGTCTTGATACCGTATAAAAAAAATGACAGGCAGCCTAGCCACCCCATTTACCCAGATAATCAACTTTTCAATGCAAGAAAGTTCATTCCCGAAAGCATGGAAGACTCCCATCGTGACCCCTGTACATAAATTTGGAGACCAGCAGGAAGTGAGCAACTACAGGCCTATCAGTATACTCCCTGTCATCTATAAGGCTGCTGAAAAAGTTGTACTGGAACAGCTCACAGCACACCTGAACACAAGGACTGTCTCCCTTCACCCATTCAGTTTGGGTTTAAGGTGAACCACTCAGAGACAGCATATTTCTATCTCCTAGAGACGATCAAGGCCAAGCTGGATACAGGAAGGCTGGTAGGGGAGGTCTTCCTCGACCTACGGAAGGCATTTGACACGTCAACCATAAAGTCCTTCTCTCCAAACTCTCCTGGTGTAACCTCTTACAAAGTGTTCTTGACTGGATGGAGTCCTATCTAGCTGACTGGGTCCAGTGTGTCCGGAAAAACGATGTCCTCTCACCATTAAGGAGATGCCCCATGGGAGTGCCCCAGGGGTCCATCCTTAGGTCCCTGTTATTCAGTCTATACATCAATGACCTTCCTTTTGTGTGCCAGGGAGTGGAGATCCAGATGTACGCTGATGACACGGTCACACCCATGGAGTGCTGAGCAAGTGGCTTCCAAGTTAACATCTGATATTCCTTAAGAGTCTATTGAGTCTATTGATGCATATGATGGTGTTGTCTGTGTTTGTTCTACGACCCCCACAAGTGTCACGGGACTCGTCTGAAGGTAGCCCATACAAATGAATGGAAGAATGGAGCCAACAAAAAGGATGGGTTAAATATGTTTCCAAAAAAACAATAATATTACCTAAGCTTTCTTAAATCTCCTAGATATAGGACAGACACTTCAAAACCTTATTTCTTATCATTTATTTTGTGACTGTCTTTTTTGCCATTTATGAATGTGTTATTCATTGCGTTTCTATGGGCTACAGTAGTAAAGGCCAAATTCAATACTTTATCAAATATATTTTTTTTAATATTGGTTTTTATACCTAAAGGGGTGCTAAAATTCTAAATCAAATAGCTAAATGACCCATAGTATGATCCCCCCAAACTAGAGGGGTCCTAAAATTCCAAATCAATAACTAAATGATCCCCCCACCCCAACGACATAGTCTTTTAGAGGTTATGGTTAATGTTTCAGAATGGCTCAACGACTCCTTTCTCACCCTAAATGTGGTAAAAACAGTGGCCATATTTTTCTCCATCAAACAAAAGCAGCAAGTCCACCCTGACATCCTCATACATGGCCAAAAGATCAAAACTGTCACAGAATTAAAATACCTCAGCATAATCCTTGATCCCACCCTCAACTTAAAAAAACACATGACCAACACAATCAAAACCAGTCTAGCCAATTTCCAGTTAATAAGAAACTCATGCTATGTTAGGTTCTTCTCACATGTCTGGTCCCAAGCATGTGAGACATCCCTGAAACCTCTCAAATCACTCTACAAACATGCACTCAAAATCCTGGACAAAAAAACGTGGCACTACCACCACTGCAATAAGTTCAAACTGTTTAGATTCGACAACATTCTGTTCTTAGATCATCTGCCTGGTTTACAACATAACTTACTATCGAGTATCCCCGCCTCTGAGGGTTTTTGTACATTTCTGCTCCAAGCAAAATAGGAGGTTTAAAAGAACCTTAGGTTAACAAGGGACTGTATCATCTCCAGACGGTCCACCACTTTTGCACAAATCGGCCTTCTCATTTAAAGCAGCTAAGAAATGAAATGGCCTCCCCTCTGCTCTGAACATGTAACAGCTTCCAAGCCTTCTCAACAGAGCAATAAAAATGATTAAGTCCAATCAGTCATGCTTTTACTGATTCTTAACCTAAAAGGCCATAGTAACTTTTAATGCAACAGAAGACACATTAGGACATACACATGTTCAATAACTGGCCAATATTTTTGGTTTGTTTCTTAAATATTTTACTATTTTTAACCAACAGAAATGTGTTTCTATGTGCAATGTGTTGACTTCTGTGTTGAAAAATGTATATAGCATAATGTTTGCTCTATTTCATTCTGTGAATCTAATCCTCACTCCCTCTCTCACTTTCCACCCAACAGGCAGCGTTGCCAAGCGCTTCCAGAGCATCAACACTGAGAACACAGAGGAGAACAGGAGACTGTACCGTCAGCTGCTCTTCACCGCTGACGAGCGTGCCGGTCCTTGCATTGGTGGCGTCATCTTCTTCCACGAGACCCTGTACCAGAAAACCGATGCCGGCAAGACCTTCCCCCAGCACGTCAAGTCCAGAGGCTGGCTTGTAGGCATCAAGGTTGACAAAGGTGTCGTCCCCCTCGCCGGAACCAACGGAGAGACCACCACCCAGGGTAAAGAGGAAGAATAGAAAATCTATGGGATTCACAATTAATCTAAATACATACAGTACAACAACATACAATCAATCCCATTTGTTTATCAAGTCACAAAATGCCTGAATAGTATTGCAACCTAGATACAATACACACATACAATACAAAACCTTTACAAAATACCCTCCCATACTCATCTCTTTTTTCTGTCCCTGCCTCAATCCTTTTCTCCTTCAGGTTTGGATGGCCTGTATGAGCGTTGCGCCCAGTATAAGAAGGACGGTTGCGACTTCGCCAAGTGGCGTTGTGTGCTGAAAATCACCTCCACCACCCCCTCTCGCCTTGCTATCATGGAGAATTGCAATGTCCTGGCCCGTTATGCCAGCATCTGCCAGATGGTAAGAATCACATAGAAAATACCATCTCTCGAGGCCTCAGTGGTCTTGTTAAATCATTAGCTTAAGTAGTTAAAAAACACAGTGTCAACAATTGTAAGTTTGTGTATTCAATTCCCCTATGGGCCATAAGTTACCTTCAAATCATTGACTCTCTGCATACGTGTGGGTTACACTATATTAACTTTCATGAAATAAGCCATTATAAATGTATTAAATGCTTATAAATTCTTCAGAAATTATTACAAATATTATAAATACATACCTAAAAGTGTTATTAAAAGTGTATAAAGTTAGTACCAGGCCAAGCAACCCTTTTCAGTTTTTTGAAAGATATGAACGCTACAGTATGTTTTGTCATGAGTAAGGTACAGCAGATTTTCTGCTATGTGTCTGGGCTCACTTGGTGGCTCAGTGGGTAGAGCTATCAGTGAGATATTAAGATAAATTAATAGAGTCAAAAGTTTGGACACACCTACTCATTCCAGGGTTTTTCTTTACTTTTACTATTTTCTACATTGTAGAATAATAGTGAAGACATCAAAACTATGAAATAACAGAAGCAATCATGAGGTAACCAAAAAAAAAAAAAGTGTTAAACAAATCAAAATATATTATATATTTGAGATTCTTCAAAGTATCCACCCTTTGCCTTGATGACAGCTTTGCACACACTTGGCATTCTCTCAACCATCTTCATGAGGTAGTCACCTGGAATGCATTTCAATTAACAGCTGTGCCTTGATAAAAGTGCATTTCTGGAATTGATTTTCTTCTTAATGCGTTTGAGCCAATCAGTTGTGTTGTGACAAGGTAGGGGTGGTATACAGAAGATAGCCCTATTTGGTAAAATACAAAGTCCTTATTATGGCAAGAACAGCTCAACTAAGCAAAGGGAAATGACAGTTAATCATTACTTTAAGACAGGAAGGTCAGTAAAAACGGATCCTTTCAAGAACTTTTAAAGTTTCATCAAGTGCAGTCGCAAAAACCATCAAGCGTTATGATGAAACTGGCTTTCATGAGGACTGCCACAGGAAAGGAAGACTCAGAGTTACCTCTGCTGCAGAGGATAAGTTCATTAGAGTTACCAGCCTCAGAAATGGCAGCCTAAATAAATGCTTCACAGAGTTCATATAACAGACACACCTCAACATCAACTGTTCAGAGGAGGATGCGTGAATCAAGCATTCATGGTCAGATTGCTGCAAAGAAACCACTACTAAAGGACACCAATAATAATAATAAGAGACTTGCTTGGGCCAAGAAACACGAGCAATGGACATTAGACCAGTGGAAATCTGTCCTTTGGTATTATGAGTCCAAATTAGAAATGTTTTGTTCTAACCGCCGTGTCTTTGTGAGACGCGGAGTAGGGGAACGGATGATCTCCGCCTATGTAGTTCCCACCGTGAAGCATGGAGTAGGAGGTGTGATGGTGAGGGGGTGCTTTACTGGTGACACTGCCAGTGATTCATTTAGAATTCAAGGCACACTTTCTGCATCGATTCGCCATCCCATCTGGTTTGCGTTTAGTGGAACGATAATTCGTTTTTCAACAGGACAATGACCCAACATAGTAAAAGTAAATAGTAAAAGTAAAGAAAAACCCTTGAATGAGTAGGTGTGTCCAAACTTTTGACTGATACTGTATGTGTTTCCAATGGCTCAGTTAAATATCAGACAAGTAAATAACAGTCCCTTCTGATCTCTTCACAACCATAGTTCAGGGACATCGGTTTAGCCAAGACTGCTCGCTGTTGTAGGTCCCATAATCCTAGTAAAACAACACACACATATTACAAATCACACAATGGAAAATCACAATCTTAAAACACAGTTTTTCTCTGTTTGTTTTTATTGAATATATAGCTGTAGAGGGATAGAGAGGAAAGATAGAAGAGCCACCACTAAAGTCTCACTGTTCTGACTGTTAACTGTCATGATCAATAACATGCTCTGTTCGCTAAAAGTGTCTTTTAGTAGTCATTAACTCTGCCCTCTGCTAGCACGGCATTGTCCCCATTGTTGAGCCCGAGATCCTCCCCGACGGTGACCATGACCTGAAGCGCACCCAGTACGTGACTGAGAAGGTCCTGGCCGCAATGTACAAGGCTCTGTCCGACCACCACGTCTACCTGGAGGGTACCCTCCTGAAGCCCAACATGGTCACTGCTGGACATTCCTGCTCACACAAGTACACCCACCAGGACATCGCCATGGCCACTATTACCGCCCTGCGCCGTACCGTGCCCCCAGCAGTCCCTGGTGGGCGGCCGACAACACACCGAATACAGCCCAATATACAATACAGCACGATACACTTAAACATTTATAAACTTCCAGCTTCACCCACTCACACTCAATGTTATTACACATTTTCACAAACACAAACTCACCCTCTATGACTATGGCACTTTCATATACAGTGTTTAGTTACATTATTATATACAGCATTGTATTATATATTTCACATACATCAACAAATTGGATCTTCTTTCAGTAGTTGTTTACAATAAAATAACCTCTCTCCTTATCCGCTTCACCCACAGGCATCACCTTCCTGTCCGGTGGCCAGTCTGAGGAGGAAGCCTCCATCAACCTGAATGTCATGAACCAGTGCCCCCTGCACAGGCCATGGGCCATTACTTTCTCCTATGGCCGTGCCCTCCAGGCCTCCGCCCTTAAGGCATGGGGTGGCAAGCCCAAGAACGGCAAGGCTGCCCAGGAGGAGTTCATCAAGAGAGCTCTGGTACGAATAACTAAATATATTTTTTCCATTTATTTTCATATATTTCACATAAATTTCATATGTGATTGTCATATATTTAGCTTATATTTCATATGTGATTATTTATGGCTGTATAGAGGCCACATCCCACTGGGCACAGACGTCAAATCAATGTCTAATTCACATTGGTTCAACGTAATTTCATTGAAATGACGTGGAAACAACGTTGATTCAACCAGTGTGTGCCCAGTGGAATGTTTATAGTATGGATGTATAGGAAGTCACAATGTACAGTATATTCCACATTTCCAAAATATCAGCTGAAAACAAGTTTGTTGTGCTTTTTTCCTTCCACAGGCCAACAGCCTGGCCTGCCAAGGCAAGTATGTTTCTTCCGGAGACAGCGCCGCTGCTGGAGATTCACTGTTCGTGGCCAACCATGCTTATTAAGCATGGACTCTCATCAGCATCCCTCTCCTTACCCTCCCTACACCCCCACCATGGGGAGTGCCATGTCGTTTTTGGTACCTCCTAAAAGCTGTCTCTACTCGACCCTCTGCGACACCACTTGTTCGGGACCTCGATACGGAAAAAATAAACGCAAACCTTTCTTTGGGCTCTTGCTTCAGAGAGAAGATTCAAAACAATTAAAGTTCTGCCTCCATTCCCTCTCCCTACCATTTTACAGCTTTTTTTTTGAGGTGAAATGATTTCCATCGTCATGTTTTTACACAACATTATTCCTTAGTCTGTAATACCTAACTAATGTAATGTTTGTACTGGAGCCTTGGAATAAAGTATTTTACCAAACAATATGTTGCTTTGCTTCCTTCCTTATTACATTTCATTGTAACTCTGAAAACTGACCTTACATCACTGAACATCCTGCTCGACTCAATGACTACTACCTATTTATTTGGAATGTACTGTTGGATGTCGGTAAATATTAGCATAGAAACAAGTATTATGTTTCAGGTAAGATACAGATGCAGACAACGTCGAATTAACAACAGTTTATAAATCCAACAGGAGCAGGCAAAAGACAGGTCAAGGCAGGCAGGGGTCAGTAATCCAGATAGGTGGGGCAAAGGTACAGGACGGCAGGCAGGCTCAGGGTCAGGGCAGGCAGAAAAGGCAACTCCGACATCCAAAGCATCGGCCTCCACCACGAACTGACGGGAAGGGTCAGGATGAACCAAGATAGGAGCAGTGGTAAAGCGGTGTTTGAGGTCCCGGAACGACGGGTCAGTGGCAGAGGACCACGTGAACGGAACCTTGGTAGAGGTGGCAGAGTTGTAAAGAAAAAGCCATATCTCAGACTGGCCAATAAAAAATAAAAGATTAAGATGGGCAAAAGAACACAGACACTGGACAGAGGAACTCTGTCTAGAAGGCCAGCATCCTGGAGTCGCCTCTTTTACTGTTGACGTTGAGACTGGTGTTTTGCGGGTACTATTTCATTAAGCTGCCAGTTGAGGACTTGTGAGGCATCTGTTTCTCAAACGAGACACTCTAATGTACTTATCCTCTAGCTCAGTTGTACACTGGGGCCTCCCACTCCTCTTACTATTCTGGTTAGAGCCAGTTTGTGCTGTTCTGTGAAGGGAGTAGTACGCAGCGTTCAACAAGATCTTCAGTTTCTTGGCAATTTCTCGCATGGAATAGCCTTCATTTCTCAGAACATGAATACACTGACGAGTTTCAGAAGAAAGGTCTTTGTTTCTGGCCATTTTGAGCCTGTAATCGAACCCACAAACGCTGATGCTCCAGAAACTCAAATAGTCTAATGAAGGCCATTTTTATTGTTTCTTTAATTAGCACTACAGTTTTCAGCTGTGCTAACCTAATTGCAAAAGGGTTTTCTAATTATAAATCAGCCATTTAAAATGATAAACTTGGATTAGCTGACACAATGTGCCATTGGAACACAGGAGTGATGGTTGCTGATAATGGGCCTACGTAGATATTCATTAGAAAATCTGCCGTTTCCAGCTACAATAGTCATTTTGTCAGGCGGTGGGTAACTGGTGCAGTGAATTAGGCGCAGGAGAGCAGAAATTAGTGTACAAGGTTAGTTCCACGACAGCACCAATATACAGACAATACTCAAGGTGCAGAGAAATACCGGTCACTCGAAAATAAAGGGCGTAAATACATAACCTGGCAAACATAACCAGCCGACAAGTACCGACATGAACAATCAATAACACGCACACTAACGTGGGAAACAGAGGGTTAAATAATGAACATGTAATTGGGGAATAGAAACCAGGTGTGTAGAAAACAAAGACAAAACAAATGGAAAATGAAAAGTGGATCGGCGATGGCTAGAAGACCGGTGATGTCGACCGCCGACCTAAAAGGAGAGGGACCGACTTCGGCGGAAGTCGTGACACATTTACAACATTAACAATGTCTACACTGTATTTCTGATCAATTTGATGTTATTTTAAATGGACAAAAATGTTTGCTTTTCTTTCAAAAACAAGGACATTTCTAACTGACCCCAAACTTTTGAACGGTAATGTATGTGAAGAGTGTGAAAGTGTGTACACAGTGCATTCAGAAAGTATTCAGACCCCTTCTCTTTTTCCACATTTTGAAGGTTACAGCCTTATTCTAAAATTCATGAAAATTGTTTTTGTCCACTCATCAATCCAAACACAATACCCCATAATGACAAAGCAAAAACAGGTTTTTAGAAAATGGAAGGAAGAAAAATGAAATATCACATTTACATAAGTATTCAGACCCTTTACTCAGCACTTTGTTTAAGCACCGTTGGCAGCAATTACAGCATCGATTCTTCTTGGGTATGACGCTACAATCTTGGCACACCTGTATTTGGGGAGATTCTCCCATTCTTCTCAAGATCCTCTCAAGCTCTGTCAGGTTGGATGGGGAGAGTCACTGCACAGCTATTTAAAAGGTCTCTCCAGATATGTTTGATCGATTTCAAGTCCAGGCTCTGGCTGGGCCACTTAAGGACATTCAGAGACTTATCCCGAAGCCACTCCTGCGTTGTCTTGGCTGTGTGCTTAGTGTCGTTGTCCTGTTGGAAGGTTAACCGTCGCCCCAGTCTGAGGTCCTGAGCGCTCTGGAGCAGGTTTTCATCAAGGATCTCTCTGTACTTTGCTCCATTCATCTTTCCCTCAATCCTGACTAGTCTCCCAGTCCCTGTCGCTGAAAAATATCCCCACAGCATGATGATGCCACCACCATGCTTCATCATAGGGATGGTGCCAGGTTTCCTCCAGATGTGACGCTTGACATTCAGGCCAAAGAGTTCAATCTTGGTTTCATCAGACCAGAACATCTTGTTTCTCATGGTCTGAGAGTCCTTTAGGTGCCTTTTGGAAAACTCCAAGCGGGCTGTCATGTGCCTTTTACTGAGGAGTGGCTTCTGTCTGGCCACTCTACCATAAAGACTTGATTGGTGGAGAGCTGCAGAGGGGTGGTTGTCCTTCTGGAAGGTTCTCCCATCTCCACAGGGGAACTCTGTCAGAGTGACCATCGGGTTCTTAGTCACCTCCTTGACCAAAGTCCTTCTCCCCCGATTGCTCAGTTTGGCCGGACAGCCAGCTCTAGGAAGAGTCTTGGTGGTTCAAAACTTCTTCCATTTAAGAATGATGGAGGCCACTGTGTTCTTGGGGACCTTCAACGCTGCAGATAATTTTTGGTACCCTTCCCCAGATCTGTGACTCGACACAATCCTGTCTTGGAGCTCTACAGACAATTCCTTCGACCTCATGGCTTGGTTTTTGCTCTGACATGCACTGTCAACTGTGGGACCTTATATAGACAGGTGTGTGCCTTTCCAAATCCTGTCCAATCAATTAAATTTACCACAGGTGGACTCCAATCAAGTTGTAGAAACATGTCAGGGATGATCAATGGAAACAGGATGCACCTGAGCTCAATTTCGAGTCTCATAGCAAAGGGTCTGAACACTTATGTAAATAAGGTATTTCAGTTTTTTATTTTTACTAAAATTGCAAAAATGTCTAAATACCTATTTTCACTTTGTCATTATGGGGTATTGTGTGTAGATTGATGAGGGATAAAATTGATTTATTAATTTTTTGAATAAGGCTGTAACGTAACAACATTTGGAAAAAGGGAAGGGGGTCTGAATACCTTCCGAATGCACTGTATGTGTGGTTGGAGTCAATATGCATATGTGTGTATGTTTTGTATGTGTGTGTGTGTGTGTATGTATGTATGCATGTGTGTGTTGGAGTGTAAGTGTGTGCGAGTGTGTGGGTAGAGTCAGTGCAAGAGAGGCAGTGGAAATATCCGTGTCTGAATCCTGGCTTAGGAAGGCCACCAAAAATTCTGACATTTCCATCCCCAACTACAGCATTTTCCACCAAGATAGAACTGCCAAAGGGGGTGGAGTTGCAATATACTGCAAAGATAGCATGCAGAGTTTTGTCATGCTATCCAGGTCTGTGCCCAAACAGTTCGAGCTTCAACCTTTAAAAATCCACCTTTCCAGAAATAAGTCTCTCACTGCTGCCGCCTGTTATAGACCCCTCTCAGCCACCAGCTGTGCCCTGGACACCATATGTGAATTAATTTTCCCCCATTTAGCGTCAGAGTTTGTACTGTTAGGTGACCTAAACTGGCATATGCTTAACACCCCGGCCATTCTACAATCTTTGCTAGATGCCTTCAATCTCACACAAATTATCAAGGAACCTACCAGGAATAACCCTAAATTCGTAAACACAGGCACCCTCATAGATATCACCCTGACCAACCTACCCTCTAAATACACCTCTGCTGTCTTCAACCAGGATCTCAGTGATCACTGCCTCATTGCCTGCGTCCGTAATGGGTCCGCGGTCAAACGACCACCCATCATCACTCTCAAACGCTCTCTAAAACACATCAGCGAGCAGGCCTTTCTAATCGACCTGGCCCGGGTATCCTGGAAGGATATTGACCTCATTCCGTCAGTAGAGGATGCCTGGTTATTCTTTAAAAGTGCTTTCCTCACCATCTTAAACAAGCATGCCCAATTCAAAAAAAATGTAGAACCAGGAACAGATATAGCCCTTGCTTCACTGCAGACCTGACTGCTCTTGACCAGCACAAAACATCCTGTGGCGTACTGCATTAGCATCGAATATCCCCCGTGATATGCAACTTTTCAGGGAAGTTAGGAACAAATATACACAGGCAGTTAGGAAAGCAAAGGCTAGCTTTTTCAAACAGAAATTTGCATCCTGTAGTACAAACTCCAAAAAGTTCTTGGACACTGTAAAGTCCATGGAGAATAAGAGCACCTTCTCCCAGCTGCCCACTGCACTGAGGCTAGGAAACACTGTCACCACTGATAAATCTAAGATAATCGAGAATTTCAATAAGCACTTTTCTACGGCTGGCCATGCCTTCCACCTGGCTACCCCTACCCCAGTCAACAGCCCTGCGCTCCCCACAGCAACTAAAATTATTGCAACCCCTATTACTAGCCTGTTCAACCTCTCTTTCGTATCGTCTGAGATTCCCATAGATTGGAAAGCTGCCGCGGTCATCCCCCTCTTCAAAGGGGGAGACACTCTAGACCCAAACTGCTACAGACCTATATCTATTCTACCCTGCCTTTCTAAGGTCTTAGAAAGCCAAGTTAACAAACAGATCACTGACTATTTCGAATCCCACCGTATCTTCTCCGTATCTTCTCAGAGAGTTCAGTGTGTCAAATCGGAGGGCCTGTTGTCCGGACCTCTGGCAGTCTCTATGTGGGTGCCACAGGGTTCAATTCTCGGGCCGACTCTCTTCTCTGTATACATCAATGATGTCGCTCTTGCTGCTGGTGATTCTCTGATCCACCTCTATGCAGATGACACCATTCTGTATACTTCTGGCCCTTCTTTGGACACTGTGTTAGAACCTCTCTAGGGTATGTGGGACGCTAGCATCCCACCTGGCCAACATCTGGTAAAATTGCAGAGCGCCAAATTCAAAATACAGGAATACACATAATAAGCATTCATAAAATATACAAGTGTTGTACATCGGCTTAAAGATTCAGTTCTTGTTAATCCAGCCGCTGTGTCAGATTTCAAAAAGGCTTTACGGTGAAAGCATACCATGCGATTATCTGAGGACAGCGCCCCGTGTAATAAAGCATTTACCAGCCAAGTAGAGGAGTCACGAAAAGCAGAAATAGCGATAAAATTAATCACTTACCTTTGATCTTCATATGGTTGCACTCACAAGACTCCCAGTTACACAGTAAATGTTCATTTTGTTCGATAAAGTCCCTCTTTATGTCCAAAAAAACTCTGTTTTGTTGGCGCGTTTTGTTCAGTAATCCATGACTCCAAGGCGGTCACAGCAGGCAGACAAATACATACTAAAAGTACCAGTAAAGTTCGTCAAAACATGTCAAACGATGTTTATAATTAATCCTCAGGTTGTTTATTGTCTTTATAATCTAAAATATTTCAACCGGACAATACCGTTTTCAAGAGAAAGGAAAAATAACAAACGATCTGCATACTTCCTCTGTCCTCTGACCAAAATGGCTGTTTACTCATTGTTTTTCAAAATAAAAGCCTGAAACCATGTCTAATGACTGTTGACATCTAGTGGAAGCCATAGGAACTGCAAAATGATTCCTAACCCATTGGATTCTCTATAGGCATTGAGTTGAAAAACAGCCACATGAAAATAATTCCACTTCCTGGATGGATTTTCTCAGGTTTTCGCCTGCCATATCAGTTCTGTTATACTCAGACATTATTTTAACAGTCCTGGAAACTTTAGAGTGTTTTCTATCCAAATCTACCAATTATATGCATATCATAGCTTTTGGGCCTGAGTAACAGGCAGTTTACTTTGGACACACTTTTCATCTGGAGGTGAAAATACTGCCCCCTACCCAAGAGAGGTTACCAAACCTCCAGATGAGCTTCAATGCCATACAACACTCATTCCGTGGCCTCCAACTGCTCTTAAATGCAAGTAAAATTAAATGCATGCTCTTCAAACGATTGCTGCCTCCCACTAGCCCACTCAAGGCTCCTCTGCATGGTTTCCATTCTGCAAGATGACAGTTTGGTGAAAATAGAGACCATGGATAGGACTGCGATTCCTGTTCAAACAGTGCCATAGTACTAATGTTAACGTTCCTGGTTTATGTCTGAAATTGTTCATTTCTACATCATAGGCTTAGATGAAATATTCATATTTCAAAGGGTATTCAAAAGTAATATCTGTGCTGTTGGAAAGCTGATATGTTGTTGATATTAGCAAAGTTTTTACAGGGTTGTCCTAGGTCAAATGAGCTTGTAAATGTTTTCATGCTAATCACGAGCTAGCGCGGCTAAGGCTAGGTAGCATTGAAATTATAGCTAGCCAGCCAGCCAGCCTGCCTGAAGTTTTAGACCTTCAGTTGTTGTTTTGCCTAAAAATACAAAAACATGTTTGACGTCAGTACTCCTCGATAATAAGTCACCTTTATGTAACTAGCAGGGCTGTAAAAATATTACAAAATGCTGCCATTTCACTGTGGCTATGGCCGGGGTGTGTGGCTAAGGAAAGTAAATGAACTAGTAACTAATTTAGCAATTCAGCCATTTAAATACCAGCATTCATTACAACAAAATATATATATTCTACATATACTAGTTAAATATAAAATACTCCCTTGGCCTAATCAGACTTACAATATTAATGACACATAGGCCTAAGTTACTTGCACTGCTGTCTCAGTGTCTGAGCCTCCAACATATCTGCATAGCCATACACAGATCCGTCCTCTGTGTTAGCTAGCAGATCAACTAATAATAGTATTTAAAAATAGTCAACCTTGTTAAAACCTCTTACATCTAGATGTTCCGCTAGCGGAACGCCTCGCTAATATCCAATGATAGGGCGTGGCGCGAATTACAAACTCCTCAAAAATCCCAAACTTCAATTTTTCAAACATATGACTATTTTACAACATTTTAAAGACAAGACTCTCCTTTATCTAACCACATTGTCCAATTTCAAAAAGGCTTTACAACGAAAGCAAAACATTAGATTATGTCAGGAGAGTACCCAGCCAGAAATAATCAGACACCCATTTTTCAAGCTAGCATATAATGTCACAAAAACCAAAACCACAGCTAAATGCAGCACTAACCTTTGATGATCTTCATCAGATGACACTCCTAGGACATTATGTTATACAATACATGCATGTTTTGTTCAATCAAGTTCATATTTATATCAAAAAACAGCTTTTTACATTAGCATGTGACGTTCAGAACTAGCATACCCACCAAAAACTTCCAGTGAATTTACTAAATTACTCATGATAAACGTTCACAAAAAACATAATTATTTTAAGAATTATAGATACAGAACTCCTTTATTCAATCGCGGTGTCCGATTTTAAAATAGCTTTTCGGTGAAAGCACATTTTGCAATATTCTGAGTAGATAGCCCGGCCATCACAGGCTAGCTATTTTGACACCCACCAAGTTTGGCACTCACCAAACTCAGATTTACTATAAGAAAAAATGGATTACCTTTGCTGTTCTTCATCAGAATGCACTCCCAGGACTTCTACTTCAACAACAAATGTTGGTTTGGTTCAAAATAATCCATAGTTATGTTCAAATATCCTCTGTTTTGTTCTTGCGTTCAAGACACTATCCGAAGGATGACGCGCCAGTGCGCATCGTGACCAAAAAAATTCTAAATATTCCATTAGCGTACTTCGAAGCATGTCAAACGCTGTTTAAAAATCGATTTTTATGCAATTTCTCGTAAAATAGCGATAATATTCCGACCGGGAGACGTTGTTTTCGTTCAAAGACTGAAAGAAGAAAATGGTGTCTTCATGTGCACGCGCACACCCGTGTCATTGTTCTCAGATCGACCACTATCCAAATCCCCTACTGTTTTTCACCCAGGGACTGCAGAGTCATCATTCCCCCTTCTGGCGCCTTCTGAGAGCCTATGGGAGCCTTAGAAAATGTCACGTTACAGCAGAGATCCTCTGTTTTCGATAAAGAGGCTATAGAAGGCCAAGAAATGGTCAGAGAGGGCACTTCCTGTATAGAATCTTCTCAGGTTTTGGCCTGCCATATGAGTTCTGTTATACTCACAGACACCATTCAAACAGTTAGAAACTTTAGGGTGTTTTCTATCCAAATCAAACAATTATATGCATATTCTAGTTTCTGGGCAGGAGTAATAATCAGATTAAATCAGGTACATTTTTTATCCGGCTGTGAAAATACTGCCCCCTATCCATAACAGGTTAACGTGGACTGATGGGCATCAAATCCAGGATTATTGGAGAGCAGAAGCCGAGTGCAGCCATTTAGGGTCTGTTTGCAGCGGATATGGAAGTTCCTTCTCTTGATCTTCAATTGTGGTGTTATTGCATCAAACTGACTGTACACCGATTTAATGAAAGGAGGAGCTAGGGAAATTGGATGGTAAAATTAGCATATTAAAGAACGCGTTAAGTTAGCGTGTGTAGGTGTATATTTAGCAGCTGTAGGCATTAATGTGACGTGTGCAGTACCGCTTGCAGCCGTTTATTTAGCAAATTTTCATGGCTTCTTTGACACGTGTAGGCGTTAATTTAGTGCCTGCATGCGTTAATTTAGTGCCCGCACCTGCTTACTTTACACACGCAGCATAAAAAAAATATTGTGTTTTGACCACGTGCTTTAAGACCCAAACGGCGTTCCATATAGACCTGCCATGCTGATCCTCAACACCGGTGCCTCTCAAGGGTGCGTGCTTAGTCCCCTAATGTACTCCCTGTTCACCCACGACTGCATGGCCAAGCATGACTCCAACACCATCATTAAGTTTGCTGACGACACAACAGTTGTAGGCCTGGTAGGCCTCACTGACAATGATCAGACAGCCTATAGGGAGGAGGTCAGAGACCTGGCAGTGTCATGCCAGGACAACACCCTCTCCCTTAATGTGAGCAAGACAAAGGAGATGATCTTAGACTACAGGAAAAGGAGGGCCGAACAGGCCCCCCATTTACATTGACGGGGCAGTTGTGGAGCAGGTTGAGAGTTGCAAGTTCCTTGGTGTCCACATCACCAACAAACTATCATGGTCCAAACACACGAAGACAGTGATGAAGAGGGCACGACAACACATTTTCCCCCTCAGGAGACTGAAAAGATTTGATATGGGTCCCCAGATCCTTAAACAGTTCTACAACTGCACCATCGAGAGCATCCTGGCTAGTTGCATCACCGCCTGGTATTGCAACTGCTCAGCATCCGACCGTAAGGTGCTACAGAGGGTAGTGCGTACGGCCCAATACATCACTGGGGCCAAGCTTCCTACCATCCAGGACCTTTAAACTAGGCGGTGTCAGAGGCAGGCCCAAAAAATTGCCAAAGACTCCAGTCACCCAAGTCATAGACTGTTCTCTCTGCTACCGCACGGCAAGCAGTACCGGAGCGCCAACTCCATGGTCCAAAAGGCTCCTTAACAGCTTCTACCCCCAAGCCATAAGACTGCTGAACAATTAATGAAATGGCCACCCGGACTATTTACATTGACCCCCCCACCCCCCCTTTGTTTTTACACTGCTGCTACTCACTTTACCCCTACCTACATGTACAACTTACCTTGACTTAACGGTTCCCCCGCACATTACCCCCCTATATATAGCCTCGTTATTGTTATATAATCTTATTGTGTTCATTTTTTTAACATTTTTTTTATTTAGTTTATATAGCAAATATATTCTTGAACTGCATTGTTGGTTAAGGGCTTGTAAGTAAGCATTTCACGGTAAGGTCTCCACCTGATGTATTCGGCGAATGTAACAAATAAGATTAGATTTGATATACCACAAACCCCCAAGATGCCTCATTGCTATTATAAACCAGTTTCCAACATATATATAACAATAAATAAGGATTTTGCGTCATAGCCATGGTATATTATCTGATATAAACACAGCTAAAATGCTTTGTCGGCCAATCAGCATCCATGACCCAAACCATTCGGTTTATAATACACATTATAAACTGGGTAGGTCGTGCCCTGAATGCTGATTGGCTGACAGCCAATCAGACCGTATACCACGGTTATGAAAATACATTTTTACCTGGTTGCTAGACAAAAATATTAGTTACTTATTCTACTCATTTCTGATTGGCTTGAAGTGAATTCTAGTATGCATTATTTCTCAGAGGGTACAGTATTAATAAACCAATTTGGTGATTTCTGGTATATCATCAAAATAAATAAATCGCAGCACTTTTTTGGACTCATTCAGCAAGGTTACGTTCATATTCCTAAAACTTAAGTTGAAAATGATGCTGTCACTGCTTCCTGTAGACTTTCTGGTAAATAGTCCAATTTCAATACACAGCTTTAGCGTCTCCAAATCAATAACCAATATGCAGAAACAGTTTGGGATATATTGAAAACCTAAACCTAAGATTTATTATCTACACTGTGGCAAACCTCTTCAAAGTTAGGAGCGTTTGTCACAAATTAAGTGGGAAACTGTCACCAAAGTCAGCCCAGAATGAAAGTTATTTCAAACATGACAGTACCTGTGTGTTTGTTTCGCTGTCCTGGTCCACCCAGGCCGCAGGTAAGGTCAAGGATAGCAGGGTTCGGTACACAAATCTGGTTCTCG
This sequence comes from Salmo salar, assembly GCF_965601325.2. Taxonomy (NCBI): domain Eukaryota; kingdom Metazoa; phylum Chordata; class Actinopteri; order Salmoniformes; family Salmonidae; genus Salmo; species Salmo salar. The sequence goes on from NC_138309.1 coordinate 5,374,234, forward strand.
GTAGGTCCAGGTCTAAACGCCAACAGGTAAGTCCAAAACAGTCCAGCTCGTACACGGTAAATCCAGCCAATGTAGATTGTCTCTTTCTCTATGGTTCATAGATCCTTCCCGCCCTCTCTCTCTCTTCCTGGTTTTTCTTGGCCCTTTATCTGTGGGTCGGCTCCACCTTCTGAGGGTTCCCCTTGCTTCTGGGAATTGTAGTTTTGGCGGTCGGCCATTTTGCGATCTGTAGTTCTGATCGGGGTGGCCATTTTAGTGATCGGGCAGAGCCCGTTTATTACTTCTGCCCTCACATATCTGCCATTTATCACTCGACCCCCTTCTTTGCCACAACACATACAGTGCCTTTCAGAAAGTATTCATACCCCTTGACTTATTCCACATTTTGTTATGTTACAGCCTGAATTCAAAATGGATTCATTTGATTGTCTTTCTCACCCATCTACACGCAACTTTGGCAGCGATTACAGCTGAGTCTTTCTGGGAAAGCTTTGCACACCTGGATTGTACCATATTTGCACATTATTCTTTTAAAAATTCTTCATGCTCTATCTATCAGACCTCAGGATAAGACCCAGATGCAGACAGTTCGAAGTAACAAAAGTTTATTACAAAAACAGGGGGCAGGCAAACGACAGGTCAAGGGCAGGCAGAGGTCAGTAATCCAGAGCAGAGTCTGAAAGGTACAGAACGGCAGGCAGGCTCAGGTCAGGCAGAGGTCAGTAATCGAGGACAGTGTCACAAGGTACAGAACGGCAGGCAGGCTCAGGTTCAGGGCAGGCAGAATGATCAAAACCGGGAAAACAGGGACTAGAGTGAAAAACAGGAGTACGGGGAAACCGCTGGTAGGCTTGACGAGACAAGACAAATTGGCAACAGACAAACAGAGAACACAGGTATAAATACACAGGGGATAATGGGGCAAATGGGCGACACCTGGAGGGGGGTAGAGACAAACACAAAGACAGGTGAAATAGATCAGGGTGTGACACTGTCAGGTTGTTTGTTGACCATTGCTAGACAGACATTTTCAAGTCTTGCCATAGATTTTAAAGCCAACTGTAACTAGGTCACTCAGGAACATTCAATGTCGTCTTGGTAAGCAACTCCAGTGTATATTTGGCCTTGTGTTTAAGGTTATTGTCCTGCTGAAAGGTGAATTTGTCTCCCTGTGTCTGTTGGAAAGCAGACTGATCCAGGTTTTCCTCTAGGATTTTACCTGTGCTTAACTCTATTCTGTATTTTTTTTAACTACTTAGTCCTCGCTGATGAGAAGCATACCCATAACATGATTCAGCCACCTCCATGCTTGAATATATGAAGATGTGTTGTGTTGGATTTGCCCCAAACATAATTCTATGTATTCAGGACATAAAGTTAATTTCTTTGCCACATCTTTTGAAGTTTTACTTTAGTGCCTTATTGCAAACAGGATGCATGTTTTGGAATATTTGTATTATGTACAGACTTCCTTCTTTTCAATATGTAATTTAGGTTAGTATTGTGGAGTTTTCTCCTATCACAGCCATTAAACTCTATAACTATTTTAAAGTCACCATTGGCCTCATGATGAAATCCCCGAGCGCTTTCCTTCCTCTCCGGCAATTGAGTTAGGAAGGACGCCGGTAACTTTGTAGTTACTGGGTATATTGATACACCACCCAAAGTGTAATTAATAACGTCACCATGCTCAAAGGGATATTCAGAGTCTTTACATTTTTTCCATCGACCAATAGGTGCACCTTTTTGTGAGGCATTGGAAAGCCTCTCTGGTCTTTGTGCATGAATCTGTGTTTGAAATTCACTGCTTGACTGAGGGACCTTACAGATAATTGGAGGTCAGTGCCGTTTAAGATGAGGGATGACAATTTATTTTTCATGAGCATGGTCTTATTTCTATTACAGCATATTGGATGACTCTCATTCATATTCCATTCACCCAGTTCAATGTAACAGCAATAGGTTTAGGCTACTACATGATACTCTAATTTTCCCTATACCTATCATGAGGTTGCTACAACCTAGCCTATGAATGAAAGTGGAATATGGACAGACAGTGACATTCAATACTGCCTTGCACACTCTTGCCTGCAACTAGCTGATATAGGGTGTAATCATTAGTCCAACAGTTGCAAACAATAGTTTCTATTGGACAAATTCAGGTATACTTATCCCCGTTTCGTTTGCTTCCATTTAAGAAAAATGTTTCATCAGAATCCGCGGAATGAATACACCCCTGATCCCGCCGTAAACACGATTAACTTTAATAGCAGCCACGTTGTATTCCTTCTCACATCTATGCGCTCTCCTCCTCTCACCTCTTCCCTTCGCATGGACCACACATCAGCTGTATGTGACCAGGCGGAAAAAAAACATTTCCAAGCCAAACCACTACACACAGCCTACATCGTTGTCACCATATTAGCTAAAGTAATGTCATAGTCAGCATAGATAATAGAACTAACGCATCAACTATTGTCTTTCCCTCTCTTTGAAGTCAACTACTCACCACATTTTATACACTGCAGTGCTAGCTAGCTGTAGCTTATGCATTCAGTACTAGATTCATTCTCTGATCCTTTGATTGGGTGGACAACATGTCAGTTCATGCTGTAAGATCTCTGATAGTTGTCATAATTACTATGTAAGTCTATGGAAGGGGGTGAGAACCATGAGCCTCCTAGGTTTTGTATTGAAGTCAATGTACCCAGAGGAGGGTGGAAGCTAGCTGTCCACCGGCTACACCATGGTGCAACCCTACAGAGTGCTGTTGAGGCTACTGTAGACCTTCTTTGCAAAATAGTGTGTTTTAATCAAGTATTTAGTGACTTGATTATATTTAGTACAGTTTTATCTAAAAAGGATAACTTTTTTTCATGTTGTACAATTTAAATTTTCATGAAATTCACTGAGGAGCATGGTCCTCACCCCACAGGTGGGGTATAGAGATGAGGTAGTCATTCTTAAATCATGTTAACCACTATTGTTGCAAACAGATGTGACGACCCTCCCACTCTGTCTGCCAAATTATTTTTCTTTGCTCTTGTTTACCTTAATAGGATGTCGGTGGGCGGAGCCGGGAGGGTCGTCAGCGAAATGGGACACACCTGGGCTCGGGTGTGTCCCAGGATAAATGCACCTCTTCCCCATTGATTGAGGAGACTCTCTCCATGCAGACACAGATTTTGGGTGTGGCATTTTTTATTTTATAAAAAATGTTTGGTTGTTTGCGTTGGCACCGTTGAACACCCCTCATATCACATTTATGCATAAAACCACTCACTTACACTACTGATTAATGACTACACACACACACACACCATTGGTAGTTATATTTAGTTTACTTTAGTTAAATAAATATATTTTGTTATTCCTTATCTCCACGTTGTCTCCTTTTTTTGTTACGCACTTTGATCCGGTTCGTGACAAGTGGGGGATCGTCCGAGATAAGGTTGGTTCCTAGACATTTTGACGTATAGTACTTTGTTGCATTACGAAGGACTAATACTAGTGTCGTTTGGCTTACTAGTATGTGTGTTTTGTTTGGGAGAAAACGTGGAGTTAATGTTAAACTCTGTAGGTGCTTTGTTTGCATCTTTTGTTACAGCTTGTTTGAGTTGTAATGTTTGGTGCCCAGTACTGGTTGCCTTTGTTTGTTTGGTCAACTTGCCACTAAGGTGGATAGTTCATTGTGTGCTGTGTTGGAGAAAGTACATTGGTTAGTTTCCAGGCCCCTGCCCAGGCTGGAGACTCTTGCTCTACTTGCTGTTGGGACATCGGTCCGAGGAGGTGAGTACTGTCGGCTGTGTCCGTCAGTGGGAGATTTGGGTAGGGTAGTGACACTAGCTACCTGAAGCTATAGCTTTTTTTCCTCTGTTAGGCTTAGTGACGTGTTTCACTTTGGAATACGTTGGGCATGGCTATTTTGTTATTTTTGTGTTGTCTGTGGACTGAGCAGTTGTCACGGGGGACACATCCGTGGCTTGGGGGAATCTGCCAGCGTGCTGGGTGGTTTATTTCCTTGCCAGCGGGCTACAGTGTTTAATTACCCACTGCAAATCCGCACAAAGACTAGGGTTGAGTTACGGTAGGTATTGGTGGAAGCTCTATATATATATCTCATCTCTTGTGGTGCCCAGTGTGATTGTCATTTCTCTGGTTGTGGTCTGGTGTGCTCAGCAGAGGGGAAGAGCGAGATTTAATTTTTTTGTATTTTCTTGTGACTATGGTGTCTTGCGTAGATGAGTTCATTCTCTTTCCATCGGAGGAACTGTTAGAATTATGTACTAAGAACAGCTGTTGAAGGTTGCTGAACACTACAAGGTTGAAATTAGTGATAAATGTCTAAAATTCGATTAGGTTGATATTGAAGACGAATCTGATGGAGTGGTATTCTTGAAGTTACCACTGGGGCAGCCTCTGCTGAGGACTCGCTGTCTCCCTGTAACGTTACACTGGCCGCTCCATCTGTTATTTCCTAGTAGTCTTTTTGAACTGCTTCTGTTACAGCTAGAGCATGATCGGGAGAAGCTAGAGCATGATCGGGAGAAGCTAGAGCATGATCGGGAGAAGCTAGAGCATGACTGTGTAAAATATGAGAAATAATTGGCATTTAAACAGGATTTGGAGCGTGCTGATCGGCTAAAGTATGAAAAGGAATTGGAATTTAAAGAGGAAATGGAACGTGCTAAAATCAAGCTGCAACAAGAGCGGCTAGAGCTGTTTAGGGAAGGAAAGCTCTCAGGGAAGAGTTTGCTCTGGGAAGGTGACCCAGATGTATCTAGGGGTCACTCCTCTTTTGGTTGTGCCCCGGACGCATTTGATATTGTTGGGTGGTTGCCTAAAGTTAATGAAAAGGACCCCTGAGACATTCTTTTCATTGTTTGAGCGTGTGGCTGATGCTAGGAGTTGGCCTGATTCTGACCGCACTTTAATCTGGGTCACCTGGGCTCCCTGCCTGTGCCATTAAACCCCTACAACTCATCCAGAACGCCGCAGCCCGTCTGGTGTTCAACCTTCCCAAGTTCTCTCACGTCACCCCGCTCCTCCGCTCTCTCCACTGGCTTCCAGTCGAAGCTCGCATCCGCTACAAGACCATGGTGCTTGCCTACGGAGCTGTGAGGGGAACGGCACCTCCGTACCTTCAGGCTCTGATCAGGCCCTACACCCAAACAAGGGCACTCCGTTCATCCACCTCTGGCCTGCTCGCCTCCCTACCTCTGAGGAAGCACAGTTCCCGCTCAGCCCAGTCAAAACTGTTCGCTGCTCTGGCACCCCAATGGTGGAACAAGCTCCCTCACGACGCCAGGACAGCGGAGTCAATCACCACCTTCCGGAGACACCTGAAACCCCACCTCTTCAAGGAATACCTGGGATAGGATAAAGTAATCCTTCTAACCCCCCCTTAAAAGATTTAGATGCACTATTGTAAAGTGGTTGTTCCACTGGATATTATAGGTGAATGCACCAATTTGTAAGTCGCTCTGGATAAGAGCGTCTGCTAAATGACTAAATGTAAATGTAATGTAAAATGTAATGTTGCAGTGTGTGCTGACTGATAAAGCACAGGAAGCATATTCAGCTCTTAGTGTAGCCGACAGTGTCAGTTATGATAAGGTTAAAACGGCTGTGTTACAGATTTACGAATTGGTTCCTGAGGCTTACCGCCAACGATTTAGACCTTTAAAAAGGGATGATAAACAGACTCATGTTGAGTTTGCGTGCTAATTGTCTTCAGTTTAATCGCTGGTGTTCCGCCTCTGCAGTTATGACTTTCCAAGGCCTCTGATTGGATTATGTTAAAGCAATTTAAGGACACAATCCCTGATCGTATAGCCACGTACATTAACGAACGAAAAGTACAGACTGTCGCTGAAGCTGCGGTTTTGGCGGACGAGTATGTTTTGACTCACAAGTGTCTTTGCAGAGCCCTGTATTCGGAGTGAGTGGGGGCGTTCAGAGAGATTTGGGCCTCGCTCACCGAGATACTTTGGTTCACAGGCAGAGTTTTATTCAACTAGGGTTGAGCCTGACTCCCGTTCTAAAACTGACTTTGGTCAGGAATGTCACTACTGTAAGGGTTCAGGTCATTGGAAAAACAAATATCCGGTTCTCAAGGCTAGGGGTAAATTCAGTACGTGTGCTTACATTAAATCTAAGCCTACGGTGTTAGCTGCGCATGTTCCACATCAGTTCACTCCTGACACATTGTCTCATGCCCAGGGTCATGTGAAAGTCCATATTGACCCAGATTATTTACCTTTCATTAAGGAGGGTTTTGTGTCTGTTAGGAAGTAAGGACCTAGTGTCAGTGAGACACAGGTGCCTCTGAATCATTTGTGTTGGAGTCTGTTGCCCTTCTCTGCTGAGACTTATTTGGGGAATAGGTTTGAACACTGTCAGTTCCATTGCTTAAACTAATGTTGGATTGTGGACTGGTGAAAGGCGAGGTTGTTGTGGGGGTGCGTCCTTCATTGCCTATTGAGGGTATCAACGTTATCCTTGGGAATAACTTGGCTGGTGAGAGTGTATGGCCTGTCGCGTTTCCATCTCTAGTGGTTTCCACTATGCTTTCATTTGTAGGGATTCCTGATGAGTGTGCAGAGTTTCCCAGAGGTGTTCTCTGCGTGTGCAGTGATGCGTTCTATGAGCCATGGCGACCTGGTCACTGCACCGGCTAACGAGAATACCACAAAGAAGTCTGTCACTGCTTTCCCCGTTATCTGTATCCAGATCTAAGCAATTCGCAACGGACTGACCCCACATTAGAATTGTTGCGTGACCAAATTGTGCCTGTGGAACAGTTGGGAGATGTCTCTCATGGCTATTTTCTCCAAGAGGATGTCCTGATGTCTGTAAAGAAAGTAGTACTACTATTGTGACCTTGGCACTGTGACCTTTGTCAACTCAGCATATTGGTGACTGGGTGGATCTCTGTTAATGTTAATTGCTTTTAAAAAAAGACCTGGTAGTTGTTTTCTGGGGGAGGCAATTAGTCAGGTTGTACCAGTTAAGCTTTGTGAGTTGGTGTTGACAACTTCCCACAACGACATTGCTGGACATATGGGTGTGAAGAAAACCTACAATCACACATTGAGACATTTCTTTTGGCCTAGGTTAAAGAGGGATGTTTGAATTCATCAACTTGTCACACCTGTCAATTAAGTGGTAAATCTAATCAAGCTATTTAGCCAGTACCACTGTTTCCTATTCCTGTACTCAGCCAACCTTTTGAGTGTCTTTTTTTTAAATATTTTTTTATTTGACCTTTTATTTAACTAGGCAAGTCAGTTAAGAAAAATTCTTGTTTTCAATGACGGCCTAGGAACTTAAGTGTTCTGCCTTATTCAGGGGCAGAACGACAGATTTGTATCTTGTCAGCTCGGGGATTCAAACTTGCAACCTTTCGGTTACTAGTCCAACCACTAGGCTATGCTGCCTGCTACGGTGTTGGTCCTCTGCCTCGTTCTAAAAAGGGTTGTAGTTACCTGTTCACTGTGATGTGGTAGACCACTAGGTTTCCTGCTGCCTATCCTCTCCGGTCTATCACGACTAAGTCTGTGCTAAAAGCTTTGACTCAGTTTCTCACTGTTTGGAATCCCTAAGGTCATTCAGAGTGATCAAGGATCTAATTTCACCTCTAATCTGTTTGGTCAGGTTCTCCAACAGTTCCATATTAAACACAATTTGTCTAGCGCCTATCATGTGCAAAGTCAAGGAGCACTGGAACATTTCCATCAAACACTTAAGTCTTTGTTGAGCTTATTGTACTGAGATGGATAAGGATTGGGAGGGGCTGCCTTGGTTACTGTTAGCTGCTAGGGAGGTTTCACAGGAGAGTGAGCATGGGTTTCAGTCCAAATTACCTTGTGTTTGGACATAGGGTGCGTGGACTTATCTGTTCTCCAGGATGACTGGAAGTCTCCCGAGCCCCCTCAGTCCCTGTTATCGTATGTGCATGATTTCCGGCGACACCTGTACGCCGCTGGTGAAATGGCTAAAGAGAAACTATCATCTTCACAGGAGAGGATGAAGGGCATATTTGATCGGCGAACTGAGCCTCGCCACTTTAGTCCAGGTGACCAGGTTCTTGCTCTGCTGCCAATTGTTGGTTCTCCTTTTCAAGCCAAGTTTCAAGGTCCATATACGGTGGCGTGCCAGTACACTGAACAAAACTATCTAGTTGCCACTCCAGAACGGAGAGAAGCACACCAACTGTGCCATGTAAATTTGTTAAAACCCTATTATGCACGTTCCTCTGAGACTGAATAGTGGGAGTCTGCAGAGGACGGTAAACTTGTTATTTTGGCTGATACCGTTATTTTCCTGGGTTCTTGTCATGCTAGGTCCGTGCATGAGGAGGAAGATCTTCTTGGTCCTGACGATCGCATACAGCAGGGTAGATTGAAAAATTCAGAGACACTGGATATTTTAGACTGCCTTCTCGCTCATCTACCTGTTGATGGGCGGAAAAAGATGGTTGGTCTGATTCGGAGATTTCTAGGTTTGTTTTCTGATACACCTACACACTTAATAGAACATGATATTGACACTGGAAATGCTGACCCCATTCGTCAGCAGTCCTACAGAGTTTCTTCAGAGAAACTGCGTTGTCTGGATGCTGAGGTCAGGTACATGTTGGAGAGTAAGATAGCAGAGCCTTCTTTCTCCAGTTGGGCTTCTCCCTGTATCTTGGTCAGTAAACCGGATGGGACAAACAGATTTTGTACGGACTACTGTAAGGTAAATGGTGTCACTAAGCCAGATTCATTTCCTCTTCCTCGGATGGAGGACTGCGTTGATCAAGTCGGCGCAGCTAAGTTTGTGAGCAAAATTGACCTGTTGAAGGGCTATTAGCAGGTGCTACTGACAAGTAGGGCACGGGAAATCCCTACCTTTATTACACCCTCTGGTCTGTACTCGTATTCGGTTATGAGTTTTGGCCTGCGTAATGCACCTGCCACTTTTCAGCAACATATGAACAGGGTTGTCTCTGGGTTGGCCGGGTACTCTGTTTATCTGGACAATGTAGTGTTATTTGCAGATACTTGGGAGGAACATCTGTCCTGTATTCAAGCCTTGTTCGACCACCTAGCTGTGGGTCGCCTTACGATCAATTTGGCTAAATGTGAGTTTGCTCAGGCGACTGTTACATACCTTGGAAAGGTGGTTGGGCAGGGTGAAGTGTGTCCTGTTCGTGCTAAAGTGTTAGCTATTGATGCTTTTCCTCCACCAACTACTAAAAAGAAACTGATGTGTTTCTTGGGAATGATTGGTTATTACCATAGTTTTTGTAGGAACTTCTCTACTGTGGTCGCTCCCTTGACAGATTTGCTGAAAGCTAAGGCTGTTTAGGTATGGTCTTGTTGTCAACAGGCTTTTGAAGATGCAAAGAGGTTGCTTACCTCAACTCCGGTGCTGGCTGCTCCTCGCGTGGATTTGTAATTTACCTTGCATGTGGATGATAGTCATGTGGGGGCAGGTGCAGTTTTGCTGCAAGCAGATGTGTCGGGTTGAGGCCTGTTGGTTTATTTTCCAAAAAGTTGAACCATTATTAGTTGGACTACTCGGTCATTGAAAAAGAAGTGCTAGCGCTCATATGGGCACTACAACACTTCGAACTGTATGTCGGGTCGAGAGTAGTACCTATTGTGGTCTACACCGACCATAACCGTCTCACCATTTTGAGGTCCATGATGTGTCCAAATCAGAGGATAATGAGATGGTGTTTATTTTTACAAGCATTCCATTTCGATGTGCAGCACATCCAGGGGACTGATAATGTCATTGCTGACGCATTCTCACGTGCGCCCTTTTCCTGAATGTCCACTTGACTGACCACTGTTATTTAGTGTTTGGTATTGTCCTGTTCTGTCGCTCCTGTCTGTTCCCTTCTGGTCTTGTTTTCTTTCCTCTTAACCTGTTGGGGTGTAGGGGGCAGTATTTTCATGGCCGGATGAAAAAACGTACCCAAATTAAACTGGTTACTACTCTTGCCCAGAAACTAGAATATGCATATTATTAGTAGATTTGGATAGAAAACACTCTGAAGTTTCTAAAACAGTTTGAATGGTGTCTGAGTATAACAGAACTCGTATGGCAGGCAAAAACCTGACAAAAATCCAAACAGGAAGTGGGAAGTCTGAGAATTCTAGTTCTTCTTTTGATTCTCTATCGAAACTACAGTTTCTGTGGGGTCACGTTGCACTTCCTAAGGCTTCCATTGGCTGTCAACAGCCTTCAGAAAGTTCTTTCAGCATTCTCCTGACACTGGGCAGATAATAGGAGCTCAGTCAATCAGTGGACTGCCTGTGGACAAAGGGATTGGATATGCGCGGTCCCGCAAGCGCGCCATTCCTTGCTATTGTCCGGTTGGAATATTATCGCAATTTTACGTTAAAAATACTATGAAGAATGATTTTAAACAGCGTTTGACATGCTTCTAAGTACGGTAATGGAGCATTTTGACTTTTCGTCTCTGGTACTGCGCTTGCGCGGTATACCTTTGGATAAGGGATCTGTACGCACGAACAAAACGGAGGTATTTGCACATAAATATGGATTATTTCGAACAAAAACTTTCTTGTGAAAGTAGCAGTCCTGGGAGTGCATTCTGACGAAGATCAAAGGTAAGAGAATATTTCTAATACTAATTCTGAGTTTAGGTTGCCCCGAACTTGGCGGGTGTCTGAATAGCTCACCGTGATGGCTGAGCTATGTACTTAGAATATTGAAAAATGTGCTTTCTCCGTAAAGCTATTTTAAAATCTGACACCAGCGGTTGCATCCAGGAGTAGTCAAACTATAATTCTTTAAATAATTGTTATATATTTTGTTAACGTTTGAGTATTTTTGTAAATTGATGTGCACATTCACTGGACGTTTTGGTGGGAATACATTTTCTGAACATCACGCGCCAATGTAAAATGCTGTTTTTGGATATAAATATGAACTTTATCAAACAAAACATACATGTATTGTGTAACATAATGTCCTAGTAGTGTCATCTGATGAATATCGTCAAAGGTTAGTGCTTCATTTAGCTGTGTTTTGGGTTTTATTGACACATGTCCTTGCTTGGAAAATGGCTGTGTGATTATTTTTGTCTAGGTACTCTCCTAACATAATCTAATGTTTTGCTTTCGCTGTAAAGCCTTTTTGGAATCGGACAATGTGGTTAGATTAACGAGAAGTGTATGTTTGAGAAAGTTGAATTATGACTTTTGTTGAATTTGCCGCCCTGATATTTCACTGGCTGCGTCCCACGTAGCCCATAGAAGTTAAAGGTTGCTTCCTGTCTGCAAAGGTTGCTGAGGTCTGGGGAGGACGGGGTTGGCTGGGGCAAGTGGACGCAAAGGCTGGGTCAATTTGTTCTGTGACTGGTATGGTGTTCCGGGGTCTCTGATGGTCCCCGGTTTTATGGGGGGGTGTGACGATTCTCCGACTTCGCCGAATTCTTTCTCTTGTTTTCCTTAATAGGATGTCGGTGAGTGGAGCCGGGAGGGTCGTCAGTGAAATAGAACACCTGGGCTCGGATGTGTCCCAGGATAAATGCACCTCTTCCCCATTCATTGAGGAGACTCTCTCCATACACACAGATTTTGGTTGTGGCCGTTTTTGGTTGTTTGCGTTGGCATCTTTCAACATCCCTCATTATCACATTTATGCATACAACCACTCACACTACTGATTACTGACTACACACACCATTGGTAGTTATACACTGCTCAAAAAAATAAAGAGAACACTTAAACAACACAATGTAGCTCCAAGTCAATCACACTTCTGTGAAATCAAACTGTCCACTTAGGAAGCAACACTGATTGACAATAAATTTCACATGCTGTTGTGCAAATGGAATAGACAACAGGTGGAAATTATAGGCAATTAGCAAGACACCCCCAATAAAGGAGTGGTTCTGCAGGTGGGGACCACAGACCACTTCTCAGTTCCTATGCTTCCTGGCTGATGTTTTGGTCACTTTTGAATGCTGGCAGTGCTTTCACTCTAGTGGTAGCATGAGACGGAGTCTACAACCCACACAAGTGGCTCAGGTAGTGCAGCTCATCCAGGATGGCACATCAATGCGAGCTGTGGCAAGAAGGTTTGCTGTGTCCAGAGCGTGGAGGCGCTACCAGGAGACAGGCCAGTACATCAGGAGATGTGGAGGAGGCTGTAGGAGGGCAACAACCCAGCAGCAGGACCGCTACCTCCGCCTTTGTGCAAGGAGGAGCAGGAGAAGCACTGCCAGAGCCCTGCAAAATGACCTCCAGCAGGCCACAAATGTGCATGTGTCTGCTCAAACGGTCAGAAACAGACTCCATGAGGGTGGTATGAGGGCCCGACGTCCATAGGTGGGGGTTGTGCTTACAGCCCAACACCGTGCAGGACGTTCTGCTGCCTGCAACATCCTTCAGCATGACCGGTTTGGCGGTGGGTCAGTCGTGGGGTGGCATTTCTTTGGGGGGCCGCACAGCCCTCCATGTGCTCACCAGAGGTAGCCTGACTGCCATTAGGTACCGAGATGAGATCCTTAGACCCCTTGTGAGACCATATGCTGGTGTGGTTGGCCCTGGGTTCCTCCTAATGCAAGACAATGCTAGACCTCATGTGGCTGGAGTGTGTCAGCAGTTCCTGCAAGAGGAAGGCATTGATGCTATGGACTGGCCCGCCCGTTCCCCAGACCTGAATCCATTTGAGCACATCTGGGACATCATGTCTTGCTCCATCCACCAACGCCACGTTGCACCACAGACTGTCCAGGAGTTGGCGGATGCTTTAGTCCAGGTCTGGGAGGAGATCCCTCAGGAGACCATCCGCCACCTCATCAGGAGCATGCCCAGGCGTTGTAGGGAGGTCATACAGGCACGTGGAGGCCACACACACTACTGAGCCTCATTTTGACTTGTTTTAAGGACATTACATCAAAGTTGGATCAGCCTGTAGTGTGGTTTTCCACTTTAATTTTTATTGTGACTCCAAATCCAGACCTCCATGGGTTGATAAAATGGATTTCCGTTCATTATTTTTGTGTGATTTTTGTTGTCCGCACATTCAACTATGTAAAGAAAAAAGTATTTAATAAGATTATTTCATTCAGATCTAGGATGTGTTATTTTAGTGTTCCCTTTATTTTTTGAGCAGTATATTTAGTTCACTTTAGTTAAATAAATATATTTTGTTATTTGTCATCTCCACGTTGTCTCCTTTTTGTTACGCACTTTGAGCTGGTTTGTGACAAAGTCCATGCAACTTGTGACATACTAAGAAAATGTCTACTACTGAACTTATTTAGGCTTGCCATAACAAAGGGGTTGAATACTTATTGATTTAAGACATTGATAAGAGAATTATCTAATAAATGTAAATGAATCAATAAACCATGATGAATTATTAGTCATACAGCAGGTTTAATGAATAATCAATGTAATGATCAATGTAGGGATTGATTGGTCTGATTAGTTCCGGAAAGTCCAGGAACCACTGGAGAGGGAAAGAAATGTGTGTATGCAATTAGTATAGCTACAGAAGCAGATGGTCAAGGGAGTAAAACTTCAGAGAGTTCCTAACCTTGAAGGAAAGGAACAGGCTGAGCCAGAAGGTGATAAACAGTGTGAGAAGTTTATGGGGGTTGCAGGTCACCAACGGATTGTGTGTAAATGCATGTGCGTAAGTAAGCAAGAACTATATAATGACTGTTTTGTTATCCTGACCTCAGAACGTTCTCTGAATAAAGCTACAGAAACCTTTTGCAGAAAGCTGAGTCCTTGCCTAATTATTTTAACCCATTGTCTTACAAACCTTGGGCATTAGTCAAGGTGAATTGATTATTGATTATTATCATCAAGATACTAAATTCCTTTAACAATTGGTCCTTCGAGCCGGATTTCAATACCCGCTCCTGTCGTTCCAAGGAGACACCGAAACCGTGCACGGGCGGATGAAATATCCGTAAATCAAAGACCTGGCCCTTTTCTGTGGGTTCTTTACAGGCCGGTGGCAAACTGGTATGCGACAGAAGCGGTGACGAGATCCAACCTACATTGAATTCTCAGCTGCAAAATAAGGTCAGTAATCTTTATTCATTAGTTTGGGGTTAAATTCTAAACTTACTAAAAATTTACTTAGAATGGACTGGATTAACTTCCTATTAAGCATTGATCAAGATAAATGTGAGGGAGGATATTAACCGTAAAACTAACAAAAAGTAAGATTTGTATCGGGTATACCGTCCATATAATCTAATGTAGAGAAAGTTTAAGACAAAAGTATCTATGTTAGTGTTGGCGGCACTGGGTCACAGATCTAAGCAAGACCTAACAGTAAAACTGGTTGCAGTAAGACCTAACAGTAAAACTGGTTGCAGTAAGACCTAACAGTAAAACTGGTCGAAGTACAGTAGCCGGAAAATGTAATATAGAAGGCGAAATAAAGATAAGTAAGTTACGTTAGTATAGGACTAACAGGAGTAAGTGAGATAACAGTAGAGCACACACATAGATTGTGAGATTTATTAAGTATAATAACAGAATTATAGAAGCATACACATAGATTGTGAGAATTGGAGCTAATATTGAGACCTAAACGATACCTGGTCAATAATATATTAGGCGAAAAACATAATATGGAAGGCGAAATATAATAATAACATTTATAAGAACGTAGGTCAGGGACATAATTTGTATGAATATAGATCGCCTGTCAAAATACATTTTAGAGGGGATAATCGAGATCTACCGGAGGCGCGCAAAATAGGGCTGATTATTCCAAACAAGAGGAAGGAGGTTACACCCATAGAAAGTGAGAATACATATTAGAAAATAAACGTAGTAATTGAGTAAGTACACACATATTGTGACAATAAGAATAACAGTAATTGACTAAACATGGGTGGTAAATCCTCAAAGGAGAGGAAAGAAGAGCCAGAACCAAGAGAGTCTAACCTTAAAAAGCGACTGGCACTGTATAATAAGCCAGGGCTGAGGGAGGTTCAATCAGATTGGGAGGAGGATCAGTGTCCTCTCATAGAGCTTCCTAATCCTAGGGCAGGTGAAGCTGATCAATCGGATACCTTACAAGTGTATCGACCCTGGACTCAGAGAGATGTAGCAAGAGCAGTTGAGGGAATAGCACATCCAAAAGCAGGAATAGAAGGGTTTAGGAGAGATATGGTGGGACTGACCGAGAGTTTTAAACTAAATACAGGAGAATTGGAAAGGGCTGTCCGACACATAGTGGGGAAAGACTGGGCAGCAGTGAACGGAGCCTGGGTTCCAGGGCAAGGAGGAGAACCGGTTTTACCATGGGCAGGAGATGAGGATTATGCAGACAAATTGACACAGCTCTGTAATAATCTTAGGGACTATTACCATAGACATGCAGACTTTTCAAAAATACATGAGTGTAAACAAGGGGATGGAGAAACTGTTTGCCAGTATTTAGAGAGACTGAGAGACGTGTTCAATGCTAATAGTGGACTGGTAGAGCCTAGACAGGGAGACGACGGACCTTACCACCAACAGTTAAAAATAGCCTTCTTGAGTGGTATGAAGCCTGAAATTTGCCAAATCATAAAAGAGACTCTGATAGGGTGGGGAACAGCCACATTGGCCGAAGTAAAGAGGTATGCTATACACCATGAGCATAATGGCAAGGAAAAGAAAAGTAAGAAAGAACAGACAGGAGCAGAACATTTGATCGCCACTCTTGGGGAAATTGCAGGAAAAAGCAGGAAAGATTTTAAAAAGAAAGGGGGAAACAGGGAGAATAGAAAGTGGATAGAACCTGAGGACAGAAAGTGCTACAACTGCAATATAACCGGCCACATGGCAGAGGATTGTAAGGCCCCACCAAGGAACCATAGACAGAGACAGTTTAGGGATAGACAGAGAGGAGAACAGGATTTAGCAAAAGTGGATAGAGACTGTAGACAGAAGGGGAAAAACAGGGAGACGCGCTGACAAAGACGGAGAGAGGAGGTGTTTTAATTGCGATGGAACAGGACATTTTGCCAGAGACTGTAAAACACCCTGTGAACATTGTAACCGAGCAGGAAAGAACTACCGAAATTATAAACCTGAACAATAGCATTGTGGTTCAGTGGTAGAATTCTTGCCTGCCATGCGGGGGACCCGTGTTCGGATCCCAGCCCATGCACCATGGGACTAAAATTAAATGTAATTGTTGATATGTTTTGACTGGAACTATACGGTTGTTAGTGTTTGTTTAAGATAGAAACCGAATGTTTTGATAGCTTGTTTAGTTTAAATAGGAAGACAGATTCTTTCAAAATAATAGCGAGGCGAATTCGATAAAGTACGTTGTTTGTGGTCTAAATGGCCTGCTTAAAGGATTTATAGAGAATGGGAGTTGTATTTGAATGACGGAATCAAGGAAAAGGCAGTTACTTAAATCTAATGAATTATAAGGAGCGGAAATTAATAATTGCGACAGAATTGTGGCGATATACATGATATTATTTTTTAAACCCTTGGACATTTCATAAGACTATAAACCAATACCTAGAGAGATTAAAGGACGTGTCCAACGCTAATAGTGGGTTAATAGAACCTCCGGTAGTGGATGGATTTGATGCCCCGTATTATCAGCAATTAAAAATTGCTTTCCTCAGTGGAATGCGTCCCGAGATAAATCGTGCCACCAAACAGAACCTCGTAGGGTGGGGGCTAGCAGATCTGAGGGAAGTAAGAGAGGCCAGAGAGGGGGTCGAGACAAATACAGAGAGAAGGTCAGGCGCCCACAGAATGGCATGTTCAATCACATAAACCATTGAGGAAGTTTAAAACTAATGATGGGGGGGAGTACAATGGAATTATAAGTATTATTAGGTTTTGTTTATAGTCAACTTTGGGGTTTCTGAATCAGGGTGGTAGGATGAAACGCTGACCAAGTGGTTATTTTATGGAAAAAGAAGCGCTTAGCTCTCTTTGGAAAAAAAATAATAATAATAAAAAATTCATAGGGACATGATATCTTAAAGGGGTATACACACATGGCATTTTGGAAGTTTTGTTTTCTGAGTTTTAATAAACACATGAAATTCTTTTGATAGGGAATGTTCTGGGAACCTGGGATACAAAATGTAGATGAAGTTCTAAGCCTTAATTTGTTTAATGTAGAAACACGGTTCTGAAAGGGTGGTATGACTTTTTGACCCCTCTAGTGGCTTCCCTGTGTGGTCTGATCAGCCACATTGAAAAGCCATTTGGATGGTGAATTTAAGGTCATTGGTGATATTGATTTTAAGGGAATTTGTAGAACTGATAATTATGATGGAGTTAAAGCTCTTAGACACAATTGATAATTTGAACCAATGATAGGACTAAAAGGGCAAAGCCTTAGACTAAGGGTAGGCTTCCTTAAGTCTATTTTCCTAGAACATTAAGGGTAAAATAATTTTTCTTGGTGGAGTAAATCAGATTAGTCATTTTGATCTGATTATGTGATTTGAAAATATTTTGACCAGTAGCAGGGGTATTTTTTACATGATCTAGATACGTTTATTTTCCCTTAGGAAGTCAGCTGTTGTTGAATTCAGTGTAAGAGATTTAACACAACAAGGCTGTGGAATTGATATACTAGTATTACTATATTTTGTTGTGAATAAGTTTAATAATGGTAGACTTATGTCAACAGGACAGGGATACATGACATCTGTAGGTGAACCAGGATTATTGAGGGTATCGAGATACATTTAAGTAGATATGCAATATCTAGACAGGTTGATTTTTCTAAAGTTCAGGAGTGCAACCAAGGAGACAATGAGATATTTAGTCAATATTTGGAAACAACCATATTATGAGAAAAAGCTGGAGACAGAAGGGCAGACAGAGAGATCCTCCCCTGCACTGCTGAAACCTTGAGGGTTGGGGAGTAGCAGGAAGAAAGAAGGGGGGCCAGCAGGAGTAGATAGGAAGAGAATTTGGTTCACTTAGCTTTAGGATATTAATTCATGGAGAGACTATCGGCTCCGTTGGCAGGCATGTATTTTAGTTTTGATTTTAAGTTTATGTTTGGTAAATTCGCTAGGAGGAGATATGAAAGCTTAGTTGGTTTCAGGTGTTAGACACTGAACCATTGCCCAGACACTATTCTGCACAGTAGGCCGAAATAGTAGCATTGACTAGAACCGGTGAAATAAGAAAGGAGAGAAAAGTTACTATTTACACAGACAAGCACATAGACATTTAAAACCATACAAAGCAGCATAGATAAATCTTAAATACGATAAGAAACTTGACAGAGGATTGTTAAATGATAGCCAAGGATGAAGGCCCCAGGGAGAATTGGACATGTGGAAAATGAAATGGGGCATCCTACAAGAGAAGGTCTGACATAAGGATAATTTACTTATCCTACCAAAGACACTGTATGGATACGCAGCAATATTGATACATAGGCTAAGCAATGTATCAAGGGGAGGGAAGTATAGTAGAGTAGTTAGGAAAGAGTGATGGCCTAGAGGATAATTACTTAAACAAAAAATGTTTTGTAAGAAGATCCATTCCAACATTTGGAATTGGACTTATTGAAATATTCCGAAATGAGGGGAAGAAGGGGTGTTTAACAAGAATAGATAAGTATAGCAAATGGGTAGAAGCGTTCCCAACTTACTTGGTGGACATGATTATGGTAGCTAAAATATTAAGTCAAGATATTATCATCTCTTTAAATGATGGATGACAGTTTAGCTAATCAGGTAGAGCCTATAGAAGGCCAGAGTTAGAGATACCAGAACAGGTAGACATAGAAATTGAAGAAATACTAGCAGAACACATGAGAAGACTGTTTGTTAACCAAACCCGTATGTCCAAGATTTTGTGTCCAACAGGTGAATTACAGGAGAAGGTGATTCACTCAATCCAACCAGGAGACTGGGTGTGGATCCAGTCCCTGAGGAGAAAAAACTGGAAGCAACCCCGTGGGGAAGGCCCATACAGGTTCTGTTAAACCACTGCCTTTGCCATTAGAAAAGCTGAGAGTCACTTGGGTCCACGTTACCCACTGCAAGGAGGTATGTACACATATGAACACTGTTGATTACACACAGAGTTAGGAGAAGAACCGATACCAACAGGGTCCGGGGGTTACCTCCTTAACCTCTATGGGCAAGGCGGGACGAATTCGTCCCACCTACGTAACAGCCACCTGAATTCAGTGGCGCGATTTTTGAATCGTTTGAAATACTATTACTTCAATTTCTCAAACATATGACTATTTTACAGCTATTTAAAGACAAGACTCTCCTTTATCTAACCACACTGTCCGATTTCAAAAAGGCTTTACAACGAAAGCAAAACATTAGATTATGTCAGGAGAGTGCCCAGCCAGAAATAATCAGACACCCATTTTTCAAGCTAGCATATAATGTCACAAAAACCCAAACCACAGCTAAATGCAGCACTAACCTTTTATGATCTTCATCAGATGACACACCTAGGACATTATGTTATACAATACATGCATGTCTGTTCAATCAAGTTCATATTTATATAAAAAAACAGCTTTTTACATTAGCATGTGACGTTCAGAAAAAGCATACCCCCCGCAAACTTCCAGGGAATTTACTAACAGTTTGCTAAATTACTCACGATAAACGTTCACAAAAAGCATAACAATTATTTTAAGAATTATAGATACATTACTCCTCTATGCACTCGATATGTCCGATTTTAAAATAGCTTTTCGGATGAAGCACATTTTGCAATATTCTAAGTACATAGCCCAGCCATCACGGCTAGCTATTTAGACACCCGGCAAGATTAGCCTTCACCAAAATCCTATTTCCTATAAGAAAAATGTTCTTACCTTTCCTGTTCTTCGTCAGAATGCACTCCCAGGACTTCTACTTCAATAACAAATGTAGGTTTGGTCCCAAATAATCCATCGTTATATCCAAATATCCTCTGTTTTGTTCGTGCGTTCTAGACACTATACGAATGGTAAATAACGGTCGCGCGCATGGCGCATGGCGTGACAAAAAATTTCTAAATATTCCATTACCGTATATAATTATTGGCTTTGGATAGAAAACACTCCAAAGTTTCTAAAACTGTTTGAATGGTGTCTGTGAGTATAACAGAACTCATATGGCAGGCAAAAACCTGAGAAGATTTCATGCAGAAAGTGGCCTGCCTGACAAGGTGTCGTTCTTCTTGTCTCTGTTTATTGAAGAGTGAGGATCTTAGCTGTCCTGTGACACTTCCTACGGCTGCCATAGGCTCTCAGAAGGCGGCAAAACGCTGAATCGTGGCTTTGCAGGCTCTGGCTGAAAAAAGTAGCGCGTTTGGGTAGTGGCTGGTTACAGTACTGTGAGACTCAGGCTCGTGCCCGCGTCGACCGAAAGCTTTGTTTTCTTTCCTCTGTTTAGCTAAATGGACATTCCCGGTCGGAATATTATCGCTTTTTTACGAGAAAAATGGCATAAAAATGGATTTTAAACAGCGGTTGACATGCTTCGAAGTACGGTAATGGAATATTTAGATTTTTTTTGTCACGAAATGCGCCATGCGCACGACCCTGATTTGCCATTTCGGATAGTGTCTGGGACGCACGAACAAAACGCCGCTATTCGGATATAACGATGGATTATTTTGGACCAAACCAACATTTCTTATTGAAGTAGCAGTCCTGGGAGTGCATTCTGACGAAGACAACAAAAGGTAATCAAACTTTTATAATAGTAAATCTGATATTGGTGAGTGCTAAACTTGCCGGGTGTCTAAATAGCTAGCCCGTGATGCCTGGGCTATGTACTTAGAATATTGCAAAATGTGCTTTCACCAAAAAGCTATTTTAAAATCGGACATATCGAGTGCATAGAGGAGTTCTGTATCTATAATTCTTAAAATAATTGTTATGCTTTTTGTGAACGTTTATCGTGAGTAATTTAGTAAATTGTTAGTGAATTCGCCGGAAGTTTGCGGGGGGTATGCTAGTTCTGAACGTCTCATGCTAATGTAAAAAGCTGTTTTTTGATATAAATATGAACTTGATTGAACAAAACATGCATGTATTGTATAACATAATGTCCTAGGGTTGTCATCTGATGAAGATCATCAAAGGTTAGTGCTGCATTTAGCTGTCTTCTGGGTTTTTGTGACATTATATGCTAGCTTGAAAAATGGGTGTCTGATTATTTCTGGCTTGGTACTCTGCTGACATAATCTAATGTTTTGCTTTCGTTGTAAAGCCTTTTTGAAATCGGACAGTGTGGTTAGATTAACGAGAGTCTTGTCTTTAAATAGCTGTAAAATAGTCATATGTTTGAGAAATTGAAGTAATAGCATTTCAAAGGTTTTGAAAATCGCGCCACAGGATTCAACTGGCTGTTACGTAGGTGGGACGAATTCGTCCCGCCTGCCCCAGAGAGGTTAATTACTTAGTGTAGTAAATAAATGATTTTAAGACAATTGATGTATGGATGATTTTAGTAAAGACTGGGTTCGTGCAGATACAACAATTTACGACGTTTGGAATGAGACTGGACTAAAGGTAAAATACACCATTTAAACCAGAAGATAATCGGCCTATACTATAATAGAATATAATATTATAGTACAGGAAAGTTATATTAGGAAAATTATAGCTTTGTAATCTGAATATTCTCCTTGGTGCCCCGATCCCCTAGTTAATTACAATTAAACGATTAATCAGTTTAATCGCGTGATAATAATTACAGGGAGCTAATTGATAAACATATCTTCAGTTTAATGGTACCCCCAAAGACACGACAAACTGCTGGGATCCAGGATGACCTGAAGTGGACCAGCAGGTGGAAAATGGTAACCAGAAACTCATTGTGGTTCTCTGTGGCTCAGTTGAAAGAACTTGCCCATGGCCCGTGCACTGCCAGGATTGTGGATTCAATTCCCAAACCAGGCCTCATCACCATCTACACCACCAACTTTGGGCCTATACTAGAATACAGCGCCCCCGAATGACACTATCTCACCTCAACCATGACTGGACAATTGGAGTAAATACAGAAGTGAGCATGCTGGAATATCCATGGACCATGATACAGCAGCTACACATCAGCACACTCAACCCCCAACCTCTGCCCATTGATTGAGAGAAGAACCCAACACTCTGCCTCCAGTCTGACAACAGGAACCTCCTACCACAACCCATCATCACAACCTCTGGAAGAAAAACATTCACAAGAACTCAAACCTGTCAGAGCAAGAACTGAACAAGCTCAAAGATCATCCATCCCCTACATGACTCAATTATTGAACAGCAACTCATAACAACATCCACAACAATAGTTCCTTAAATGTATCTTGAATGTATGTTCGTTTTGTAGTATTATTTATTTTATCATGCAATTTAGAGTTAAATTGTATTCTGCCATGTGAATGAATTCAATTAATTTGAACCTGTAATTAGTGCTGGGCTGTATATCGTGTTTTACGATATACCGGTGTTGTTGCACGGACAGGTTTGGGTTTTTACTTTGCCTTCTATAACGGTATTTGAATGTTTGGTTTGTTAAATGTGATACACCATGTGTAATGTCCATTTTTATAGTTTACTCTGCTACCACTCTCTCTCTCATGCCGCTTTCCACACATACCTAGCCCCGCCCCCTGTCACTCAAGGAGCGCATTTGTGGTTCCTCTACCACGAGAAAGTTGCGTTTGAAGCTGTGGCTAGCGATTAATCATTGATAAACAAAGAATCAAACTTTACTCCGTGTGGCGGCGGTTCGGCTGTGCTGTGACTAGGTCAGAGATGGTAGGAGATAGTGATGGAGAAGAAAGTGAAGCAAGTATGGAGCATAGTGGTACAAATAAAGGTGGGAGTAACACCGCTTCACATAAATTTCAATGGAAGGAAAGAGGTGAGAAGCGGAGAGGGCGGGGGACCTTTGGGCGGTGCGGAGGTGGTGTGGGAGGCGGTGAAAAATATAATCTTTTCCCAACTTTATGCAAATCACCAGCGGCGACCGCTGGGCGATGACCAATCATATCGAGTGGTTCCCAAGACGAATTTGACGCTATGCGACCCAAGGCTGGAGACTTTCTTCAGCAAAGATGGCTGATTGAGAGGAGGGGTGCTAGTGGTAGTGAACTACTATAATGTCACGTCCTGACCAGTAAAGGGGTCATTTGTCATTGTAGTATGGTCAGGGCGTGGCAGGGGGTGTTTGTTTTGTGTGTTTTGGGGTTTTTGGTTTAGGGGATTTTTGTTCAATATTTTCTATGTTTATTCTAGTTTTCTTTTTCTATGTTAGGCCGAGTATGGTTTCCAATCAGAGGCAGGTGTTTGTCGTTGTCTCTGATTGGAAGCCATACTTAGGCAGCCTGTTTTTCCTTTGGGGTTGTGGGTAGTTGTTTCCGTATAGTCTGTGAACCTTACGGAACTCGTCGTCGTCGTCGTCGTCGTTTTTCTTTGTTTGAGTGTTCTCTTAATAAAATAAATAAGTAAGAATGAGCACTATACCCGCTGCGCCTTGGTCCTATCCTTACGACGCCCCTGACATATAATCCCGAGTGCCATTGCGGTCTAAGGCTCTGCATCTCAGTGCTAGAGGCGGCACTACAGACCCTGGTTCGATTCCAAGCTGTATCACAACCGGCCGTGATTGGGAGTCCCATAGGGCAGCGCACAATTGGCCAAGCATTGTCCGGGTTAGGGTTTGCCTGGGGTGGGCCGTCATTGTCAATAAGAATTTGTTCTTAACTGACTTGCCTAGTTAAATTAAGGTTCAATAAAATAATCTGTGTCAGATATTGGATCTAGAAGTGCTGGAGAGGGTGGAGGGCCAGGATAGAAGTAGAGGGGGGGGGCAAGTGATGGAAAATCTGATAGAAATGACAGATCTGGTGTGCCTGAATGATGGCAGAGGGACCAGGATTGATGTAGCCACAGGGAAAGAGTCTGCCTTGGACTTCACTCTGGGATCTAGTGATGGCCCGAGGGACCAGGATTGATGTAGCCACAGGGAGAGAGTCTGCCTTGGACCTCACTCTGGTATCTAGTGTGATGGCAGGATTCTGTGAGTGGGAGGTATGGGAGGAGTCGAGAGGGAGAGAGAGAATGAGAGAGGAGCATCCTGGAGTGCTGGATAGGAGGGAGGATGTAAATGATGCGTTGAATTGTGGTGGTTCATTTCTGCATTACCAAATGAGGAGAGTTACAAACTTCACACACCAGTCAGAGTTATACTTAAACTACATATTTAATAATAAGAGCTTTGCATTAGCAATGACTTTCAATGATGCACCATTTCTAATGAACCATTGAAAGTGTCAACACAATAACTACTGAGATCTTTTATAGCAAAGATCCACCCCCCTTTGACATGACAAACCACAGACATTTAGGAACTGTTCACAAATAAATACTTTTACTTGAGAGAGGAGTATCCCATAGCCAGATAGCATTCGCTATACATTTTTGTTCAGTTTGGTCCCTAAAACGAGGTTCTAATCCCATTCCTGGTACTTCATAGCACAAAAACACCATCTCATCCAATGGCATAAATCAATTGTCAACTGTAGATACTCCCATCTCATATTCTATCCCAGGATAAGTGTAACATCAGAGAGGACATACAATGGTTCCAGACACTGCCATATACCTCCCCCCAATGCCAAAGGAGGGAGTGACTTGCGCACAGACGTTGTGGAGACAAGTAATTGGTTCCCCATTAATCACGCCATCCATTCACATGGTTTAAGAATAGGTAAAGACACATTCACATATGAAGACAATGTTCCATCCTGTCCTCTTCCCTTTCTGATATTCTGCATAGCACCAGGGATATGTGAAAGACAAGCCTGACCTCTCCCCTCTCTGGGCCCCAAGTGACTGAGCCCCAGCTGAGGGAAGAAATGCAACTGCCAACACTAGAGTCTATTAGAAATACATTCTAATAGACACGTATATCACATGCACATATTATGCAATACAAGCATTATAACATAATCTTGCAATTTTCCACGACAGAATGCACCATTTACCATGGCAGAGGTAAAAAGGGCAATAGGTACAGTAAGGCTGGGTTAACCTCACCTGGGAAAGATGAGGTGTGCTATGTTATGTTGGCCCATCTTAGTGATGAGGCATTGGATAATGTTTTGGTGTTGTACAACACCATGTGCGAGGAGGGGAAACTACCAGGCAGTTGGAAGGAGGCAGTAGCGGTACCAATCCGGAAGCCAGGGAAGGACCCAACGAGGCTAAAAAGCAATCGGCCAATAGCTTTAACATCACATGTATGGAAGATTATGGAACGTATGATTACGGAGAGGCTAACTTACTTCCTGGAGAGCAGGGGGCTAGTATTGCCACATCAGAGTGGGTTCAGGAAGGGAAGAGGAAGTATGGACCCAGTGCTCTGCTTAAAAGCAGAGGTCAGGAAGGCTCAGGTGAACAAGGAGACTGTTGCACCTGTATTGTTTGATGTGGAGAAGGCGTATGATATGATGTGGAAGGAGGGATTGTAAATTAAGCTTGATATAATGGGGGTAGGAGGAAGAACGTACAACTGGATAAAGGATTTCCTGTTTGGAAGGTCTATCCAGGTGAGGGTGGGAAAGTCACTATCAGGCAGCTACCTGGTGGATAATGGTACACCACAGGGGAACGTGATTAGTCCTCTATTGTTCTCAATCATGATCAATGATGTCTACTCTCAGGTACCGCTGGATATTGGGAGGTCGTTATTTGCAGATGATGGGGCCTTGTGGAAGAGGGGAAGAAATGTGCCATACATAGTCAGGAAGGTACAGGAAGCAATTCATGAGGTAGAGCAGTGGGCATTAATGTGGGGATTCAGGTTCTCTGTAGAGTGAACTCATACTTGAGGATATATGGGAGAAACTTGGAGAAGGTGGGTTCCTTCAGGTTCCTTTGGGGTGTACTTTGACCCTTGACTGACCTGGGCAGAACACATTGAGAGAGTCGTGGGAAAGTGTAAGAAGGTACTAAATGTGATGCGCTGTCTGACGGGGAAGGAGTAGGGGGCTGAGCATTCCTCATTGAGGACCATGTATGTTGCATTGATCCGGTCTGACGAGGAAGGAGTGGGGGGGGGGGGGCTGGGCGTTCCTCATTGAGGACCAAGTATGTTGCATTGATCTGATCTATGGCAGTAAAGCGTATGGTTCGGCAGCCCGGACATATTTGGAAAGGCTAGATATCATACAAGGGCAAGAATTTGTAATGGGGCGTTTCGGATGTCTCCAGTGGCTGCACTACAGATGGGGGATATGCCATTACAGATTAGGAGACAGCAGCTGGCAATTAATTGTTGGGTCAACCTACAGGGACATGGGGTGTCTCATCCTACAAAACTGATTTTATAGGCATACTGGAAACATGAGCGAAGACAGAACACGAGCTTTGGGTGGGTGGGTAATACCCAGGCGAAGGAGATGGGACTGTATGGAAGGGAGTTTAGTCCAACGGTAGCTATCCCTGTGAGTCCACCATGGCTCCTCCCACCTCCAGTAGTTGATCTCTTCAATCTCTCCCTATCCCAGTCTGCTGACCCCACATGCTTCAAGATGGCCACCATTGTTCCTGTCCCAAGAAGGCAAAGGTAACTGAACTAAATGACTATCGCCCCGTAGCACTCACTTCTGTCATCATGAAGTGCTTTGAGAGGCTAGTCAAGGATCATATCACTTCCACCTTACCTGTCACCCTAGACCCCCTTCAATTTGCTTACCGCCCCAATAGGTCCACAGACGATGCAATCGCCATCACACTGCACACTGCCCTATCCCATCTGGACAAGAGGAATACCTATGTAAGAATGCTGTTCATTGATTATAGCTCAGCATTCAACACCATAGTACCCTCCAAGCTCATCATTAAGCTTGAGGCCTTGGGTCTCGACCCCGTCCTGTGCAGTTGGGTCCTGGACTTCCTAGCGGGCTGCCCCCAGGTGGTGAAGGTAGGAAACAACATCTCCACTTCGCTGATCCTCAACACTGGGGCCCCACAATGGTGCGTGCTCAGCCCTCTCCTGTACTCCCTGTTCACCCATAACTGCGTGGCCATGCATGCCTCCAACTCAATTATCAAGTTAACAGACGTCACTACAGTAGTAGGCTTGATTACCAACAACGACGAGACAGCCTACAGGGAGGAAATGAGGGCACTCGGAGTGTGGTGTCTGGAAAACAACCTCTCACTCAACTTCAACAAAACAAAGGAGATGATCGTGGACTTCAGGAAACAGCAGAGGGAGCACCCCCCTATCCACATTGACAGGACAGAAGTGGAGAAGGTGGAAAGTTTTAAGTTCCTCAGCGTACACATCACTGACAAACTGAAATGGTTCACCCACACAGACAGTGTGGTGAAGAAGGCGCAACAGCGCCTCTTCAACCTCAGGAGGCTGAAGAAATTTGGCTTGTCACCTAAAACCCTCACAAACCTTTACAGATGCACAATTGAGAGCAGCATCCTGTCAGGCTGTATCACCCCCTGGTACGGCAACTGCACCGCCCACAACCTCAAGACTGTCCAGAGGGTAGTGAGGTCTGCCCAACGCATCACCGGGGGCAAACTACCTGCCCTCCAGTACACCTACAGCACTCGATGTCACAGGAAGGCCAAAAAGATCATCAAGGACAATAACCACCCGAGCCATTGCCTGTTCACCCCGCTAACATCCAGAAGGCGAGGTCAGTACAGGTGCATCAAATCTGGGACCGAGAGACAGAAAAACAGCTTCTATCTCAAGGCCATCAGACTGTTAAACAGCCATCACTAACACAGAGAGGCTGCTGCCTATATACAGACTTGAAATCATTGGCCACTTCGCTACACTCGCAATAATAACATCTGCTAACCATGTGTATGTGACCAATAACATTTGATTTGATTTATAAGTGTTGGAGAGACTAAAGAAAGATAGGGAGGGTGTTGATCCATCTGATTTTTTTAAGAGACGTCTGGATACTGTGTATCAGGATTTTATGGCCTTTTACACAGATAGTTCAAAAGATGCAAGGACAGGATGTACTGGGTCAGTATTTGAAGTGCAGGAATGTGGGGTGGCAATCAGGAAACATATTACAGATCATCTGGCTGTATATACGGCTGAGATGATGCCCATACTGTTGGAAGTTAAGCTACACTAATTGTAGTCTCACCCATTCATTTCTAATGACCGGTCATTTTTGACCAGGAACACCACAGGTGTACAAAAGTTAAAGAAAACCCAACATTTTATGAAAATCAGATGCCCTGTGTGGACAAAGTCATGGAACCTTATGAGAATCAGATTAAATGAACTACATTTTTCAGAGAGAAAACTTGTAAATCGGTCCAATTCAACCAGAATACAGCAGGAGGGTTAAATGTGATAGTAAAGCATTCAACAGTAAAGTGTGATTATTGCCAGGAAACAGACTGTGGAGCTTGTATTGCTACAGTGTGGGCAGTATCAGAGGGAACGAGAGAGGTTGAGATCTAGTATGAGGGAGAAGGGGAAACAGTAAATTCGTTTATTGATTAGAACGTGATCAGATATAGTCTAAAATATTTTGTTATCATTTAGTTTCTCTGTCTCTGGCCCACACTCCAGTACAGTTGGTGGCGGTAATGCACCATAACGTTGGATGCCAATCGCCGATAAACCCCACTGAAGAAGAAGAGGAAGTGACGTCACGTCCCTGGAACCACGTTATACCTCTTTCCTGAAGCCAGTGCCTGAAAGAGGTTTTGCACTCGAGTGCTGTACCCGTAAAATTGCAAAGGTGGAGTAGAAATCATTCCCAAGTGATCAGACACACAACAGAAGATTTTTCCTGGACATAGGTGAGGCCCTTGTAATGATTAGTTGGAGCTGTGTTTAATTTACATTTGCTGGTAACGTTTTGTCTAGGCATGTCTGGGCCTAGTAGTAATGCGTCAGCAGCACACTAGCTAGCGGGTCGTCGTTGTTGCCTTGAAAAGGAAGCGTTCACTGTTTATTTGATGTTGTTCGCTAGCTGTCCTACCCTTTACCATTTCACAGTGCGAGGATATGTGAAACCAATGGTTAGTTTACTTGCTAACTAGTTTCTGAATTAACTAATAGGCAGCCTTACTCCGCCAATAATAGATGATCGTGCCCAGAGCCATGTATTTATAGCCAGCTGCAGATTCTTATACCCGATAATGTGATTATTATTTTTTTAACCAAAGATTTGGTATCCATTACTGCTGGGAGTTTGCCGATCCAAAACTAGGCCAGATTTTTTTACAACAAACCTAGTATTTTTCTAGTATCTAAGTTCTCGATTCGGCCAAACATTTCTTCTAAAATGTCCAGTTGCAGATGGTACGTTGGAATTTAGAAAATGCTCCGTTATTAAAACAGTTTTCCCCCATGAAGTAATCTAACAATGTGTACGCCACCATATTGTGTATTTCAAATCTAATCCAAAGATTCTAGATTTACAAAATATTCGAGTGATAGGTCTAACAATGGAAATGCATGTCCTCAAAGATGGAAGGCATACGGGAGGAGGCGAGTTCAGGTGGGGCCATTCTAGCCAATGAGAGGGCAGATACGTGTGATCAAGGCCATCTCCATTTAAAAGTAGTGAGTTTTCTTCATTGGCTGTTTTGATCTCGACTCATAGGAATCCCCAACCAGTTGACTACTTTTAAAATGGTGGAAGGCCCCAATTGCTGTGTCCATTCTAAAATGTGTTATGTCTGTGAGTCCTCTCTATTAGTGTTGTCCCGATACTACATTTTTGACTTCGATACTCAATACCAAAACGGTACTCAATACAAAACGATACCATGGCAATAAAAAATATGCTTATTAACTAAAGTCACAGAATAACCACTGTGCTTAATTTTTTTTAAACATTGAACATGGTGATAACTGGTAGAACAAATAAAACAAATTCTATACTGAACAGAAATATCAATGCAACAATTTAAGATTTTACTGAGTTACGATTAATAAAAGGAAATCGGTCAATTGAAATAAATGTAATAGGCCCTAATCTATGGGTTTTACATGACTGGGAATACAGACATGCATATGTTGGTCACAGATACCTTAAAAAGGGTAGGGCCGTGGGCCAGAAAACAAGTCACAATCTAGTGTGACCAGCATTTGCCTCAAGCAGTGCGACACATCTCCTTTGCATAGAGTTGATTAGGTTGTTTATTGTGGCCTGTGGGATGTTCCACTCTTCAATGGCTGTGCGAAGTTTCTGGATATTGGCAGGAACTGGACCACGCTGTCGTTAATGCCAATCCAGAGCATCTCCAAACATGCTCAATGGATGGCATGTCTGGTGAGAATGCAGGCCATGGAACAACTGGGATATTTTCAGCTTCCAGGAGTTGTGTACAGATCCCTGTGACATGGGGCCGTGCATTAACATGTTGAAACATGAGGTGATGGAGGAGGATGAATGGCACTAAAATGGCCCTCATGATCTTTTCACAGTATTGCCATCAGTAAAATGCAATTGTGTTTGTTGTCCGTAGCTTATGCCTGCCCATACCATAACCTTAAAGCCACCATGGGGCACTCTGTTCACAACGTTGACATCAGTAAACCACACAACGCCATTCATCGGTTTTCTCTCATTCATTGAGATGAGTGGGTCCACTCCAAAGTGCAGAATGTCATGACACTCACCTGTCTTGATCTGTAAGACAACCTGTAGCTATGTATTTAGAGTTGTCAATTGGGTTTCTGCATTGATGCATTTACATGACACTACAACATTGTGTGGCAGCCATGTTAGCCCCCCATTAACCTAACCTAGCAAGCGTAAAAGAAACACCTGAAATTAAATGTTGGGAGGTTCTCTTCTGCACTGTTCAACCAATCCAGTAAATGTGGGAATATTAATAAAAATACTATACAACTGATTGTCTAAACTGAGCATTATGAAGCATTTAAATGACACTATAACATTCTAAAGGAGCCAGGGCAAGTGTTAGCTAAATTGCTAGCTAACTAGCTATTAGTCTTGTGCCATGAGACAAACTTTAACATCTACTGGCCAACAATCTAGCTAGCCAGCTGCATCATTTCAATAATGATGTAGGGATTTCCACTTATTTTTCTGGTTCAACTGGTACGTGTTAGCTTTCCAGTTGCATGTAGGCCTACATCTGACATGGAATTTCTACAGATAAATACAGTATGTAGTCAGGGAAGTTGATTCTAGAATAGTACAAAAACCAAAATGTTATCTGTAATTTCATGTTGCTCCTTCACACCAGATGTTTGAACCTCATTGTAAGATATCATGATTCCACTTCCACAGATTGACGGCAGCCTTAAGCAATGTCACGTTTCTTTGCCACCGGGTCCGACAGTGAGTCTGAATCCTCCTCGTCGGCTGACGAGATCACCCCTAAAGCACCTGGAACTACTTTCACCAAGCAGTCAGTACTACTTTCTCTCGTCAAAACCTCAGTCACACTAACTTTTGTTTCTACAGCTCTCTCACTTTTCCACATTTGGTCCCTGTAGGTCATTGCTACTTAGTGACGATGAGGAGGACACCAAGAGAGTGGTGCGCAGTGCCAAGGACAAGAGGTCAGGAATTTACTCTACTTCATGATCCAAAGAACAATCTTAGCCTTGTCCCTGATCTAGTTGTGCTGTACAGCCAGCTCCTGTGGTAGTTATTATGCCCTTTGGATATCAACCATCATAGGAGTTGGCAATACAGCATAGGCATAACTAGGGTTGCGACGGGTTGGAAACTTTCTTGGAAATTTTCCATGGGAAGTTAAGCCCGGGAATTTGGGGAATTTTGCTTAAATTCATCAAAAGTGATCTTATAACAGTGACCCTTTTTTGTGGGATACACAAGGCAATTCTAGGTCTTGTGGCATATTGTGGTTGAACTATCCCCAATTCAATGGAACTGCAACCCTCTGCATGCACAGTGCATTCTTCCATTTTAATAATAAAAAAAATAAATCACCTTTATTTAACCAGGTAGACCAGTTGAGAACAAGTTCTCATTTACAACTGCGACCTGGCCAAGATAAATCAAAACAGTGCGACAAAAACAAAAGAGTTACACATGGGATAAACAAACGTACAGTCAATAACACAGTAGGAAGAATCTATGTACAGTGTGTGCAAATGTAGTAAGATTAGGGAGGTAAGGCAATAAATAGGCCATAGAGGTGAAATAATTACAATTTAGCATTAACACTGGAGTGATAGATGTGGAGATGATGATGTGCAAGTAGAGATACTGGGGTGCAAAAAAAAATAAACCATTAACAATATGGGGATGTGGAGTGTAATCTTCCATCATATGTACAGCTGATTCTCAAGATCTTGCACATTCATGAGATGCTATTGAGCCCACACTACTACACTGTCTGAGCCAAGGACTACATGCTTTCTGGTAAGTTATGATTACATTACTGGGTGGGGTGAATATATTTTATATGACATGCATGATTGTATTTGTGAACTAGTAAATAGTAGCCTACAGCAAAGTGTTTAAATAATTTCTAACTTGTTAGCAATTTCTGCTAGTTAGTTTTTGCTACCATGTGGGTTTTAGCTTGCTTGAGCCTGTTAACTGAGCAGTGTTAATTCACCTGTTTCCATACATGTTTCATTTTTAAAACATTTATCTTACAAAGAAGTTGTTTAATCTAACTGCGTAACTATTTATCTGTACATGGAATTGTATTTGGGTTCTTTTTAAAATTATTTTTCTAATCTTTACAGGAAAATGCCACGGGCACGATCTGATGTGTGGAGACATTTCACTGCAGCTAATGTAGAAGGAAAACCTCTGTACATTTGCCAATACTGTGCCAAATCATATGTGAAGAATGCAATAAAGATGCAGAATCATCTGGCCAAGTGCATAAAGTTCCCTCAGCGCTCACAACAAGCAACTTCTGACATAAGTCCTTCTACTTCTATTTGAGGAATCGGACACCTTATCGATAGCCAACAGCTCATGGTCCTCCTGGAATCAGATGTTTTTTTTACTCAATGGAGGAAGGTAGTCAGAGAAATGCTGATGGATGTCTGGCTCGAGCTGTCTATGCAACTGGTTCACCTCTGATGCTCACAGGCAATGTGTATTGGAAGATATTTCTGAATGTTCTTCTCCCAGCATACACCCCTCCAACCAGACGCTTTATCTACTCATTTGCTGGATGCAGAGTTCAAGTGAAGGTCAAGCTAATCATTAGAGAAAGCAGACTATTGCAATCCTCTCTGATGGGTGGTTGAATGTTAGTGGGCAAGGAATAATTAACTACATCTCCACCCCTCAACCAGTATTCTACAAGAGCACAGACACACGGGGCAACAGACACACTGGTCTCTACATTGCAGATGAGCTGAAGGCAGTCCTCAATGACCTTGGACCACAGAAGGTATTTGCACTGGTGACAGACAATGCTGCGAACATGAAGGCTGCTTGGTCTAAAGTGGAGGAGTCCTACCCTCACATCACACCCATTGGCTGTGCTGCTCATGCGTTGAATCTGTTCCTCAAGGACATCATGTCATTGAAAACAAACTCTACAAGAGAGCCAAGGAAATGGTTAGGTATTTGAAGGGTCATCAAGTTATAGCAGCAATCTACCTCACCAAGCAAAGTGAGAAGAATAAGAGCACCACATTGAAGCTGCCCAGCAACACCCGTTGGGGGGGTGGTGGTGTTGTCGTCATGTTTGACAGTCTCCTGGAGGGGAAGGAGTCTCTCCAAGAAATGGCCATATCAGTCTGCTTATATGGATACCCCCATCAAGTGTCCTCCTGGATGATGTATTTTGGGAGCGAAAGTTATGCGGCCTGAAACTCCTGAAACCTATAGCAGTAGCCATAGCACGTATTGAGGGAGACAATGCCATCCTGTCTGATGTTCAGACTCTGCTTGCAGACGTAAGAGAAGAAATCTGTACTGCCCTGCCCACTTCACTTTTGCTCCCAGCAAAGGAAACTGCAGTTCTGAAATGTGTCAAAAGTGAAGACTTCTGCCTGATACCCATACACGCCGCAGTGTACATGTTGGACCCCAAGTATGCTGGCAAGAGTGTCCCGTCTGTTGCAGAGATCAACAAGGCCTATGGTGTCATCACTACCATGTCTCGCCACCTTAGCCTGGATGAGGGCAAGGTTCTTGGCAGTCGAAGTACACTTCCAAGCAAGGGCTTTGGGATGGAGATGCAATATGGATAGTGGTTGTGCCAACATATCTCATCAGCCACCTGGTGGAAGGGACTTTGTGGATCTGAGGCTCTTTCCCCTGTTGCCTCCATCATCCTCCAAATCCCACCAACATCAGCCACTTCAGAGCGCAAATGGTCCTTGTTTGGGAACACACACACACCAAAGCACGCAACAGGCTGACCAATACAAGGGTTGAAAAACTGGTGGCCATCCGGGCAAATTTGAGGCTTTTTGAGCCTGACAACGAGCCATCCTCAACAAGGTTGGAAAGTGACAGTGAAGATGAGGCCTCAGAGTCCGATGTTCAAGAGGTGGACATTGAGGAGAAGACATGGAAGCCTGAGAGGAAGACAACCAAAGCTTTAGTTTCTAGACTATCATTTTACAGATGTATGTTAAATGTTTTTGGGAGATGCGATGGCTCATTGGGGATCATTCAATATTCCCTTTTGTTGTTCAGTGAAGTCATCCCATGTGAAGAGTAAACTCATTTAATTAAAGTTCAATTCATAACTAAATCGTTTTTTTATTTCTAATGGAAGGATTTAATCATTTGCAATTTTCTACTTATAAGGTAAAAGGTTTCTGTCTCCATGTGATATGGTAAATATATCCAATGCAAAAAATATTACATTTAAATGGTATTAATATTAATTAGCATACTCCCATTAATTCCCATGGAAGGGTTCCACCTCTGAATATTCCCCAAATGTGCAACCCTAGGCATAACAGATCTGGGACCAGGCTACCACCCATAGGACTTGGCTGTACAGCATAAACATACAGTACCAGTCAAAGGTTTGGACACCTACTCATTCCAGGGTTTTGCTTTATTTTTCCTGTTTTCTACATTGATTAATAATGAAATAACTCGGATAGAATCATGTAACGAAAAAAAGTGTTCAACAAACCCAAATATGTTTTGTATTTGAGATACTTCAAAGTAGCCACCCTTTGCCTTGATGACAGCTTTGCACACTCTTGGCATTCTCTCAACCAGCTTCATGAGGTAGTCACCAGGAATGCATTTCAATTAACTGGTGTGCCTTGTTAAAAGTTCATTTGTGGCATTTGTAATGTGTTTGAGCCAATCCGTTGTGTTGTGACAAGGTAGGGGTAGTATATAGAAGATAGCCCTGTTTGGTAAAATCCCGAGTCCATATTATTATGGCAAGAACAGCTCAAATAAGCAAAGAGAAACAGTCATTACTTTAACACATGAAGGTCAGTCAATGCGGAACATTTCAGGAACTTAGATTTATTTAGAATTCAAGGAACACTTAATTAGCATGGCTTCCACAGCATTTTGCAGCGATATCCCATCTGGTTTGCGCTTAGTTCCACTATCATTTGTTTTGCTGTCTTTACTATTATTCTACAATGTAGAAAGTAGTAAAAATAAAAACCATTGAATGAGTAGGTGTGTCGTAACTTTTGACTGGTACTGTATCTGGGACCAGACTAGTGTCCTTTGACTGGACTGCCTCAGACAGTATGTGTTGTTAGTATGCCTACTCTGGACTATGCCATCTAACCAATTCTTATATCCCAGGTTTGAGGAGCTGACAAACCTGATCAAGACGATCCGCAACGCCATGAAGATCCGAGACATGTCCAAGTGTCTGGAGGAGTTTGAGCAGCTATGTCGAGCATTCCTCAAAAGCAAGACTATAGTGGACAAGGAAGGGGTACCCCCCTTCTACATCCGTCTTCTGGCCGACCTGGAAGACTATTTGAATCAGGTAAACCTCCACAGTTCACACTTTTCTGCATGTGAAACTGCTCGAATGTCAGCCTGTGACATCTTGGGACTATAAGGTTCTAGCGAAAAGCATATTTCTGAGATATTGAACATCAGTTTTCAGATCTCAGAATTGTTTTGTAGTGGATTTTTCTTTCATAACCCATTTAAGGGTCTCACCTTAAAGGTACCTAAAGTGCAGAGTGGTAAAATCCTGAGATGTTTTGTAAATCAGTTTTTTGGGGGGGGGTTGCAACTAGGGCTGTGCCGGTCACAAAATTGTCAGCCGGTGATTGTCAAGCAAAAACATTTGAAGTGGGAAGTTTACATATACACCTTGAAATAAAGTGGTGATCCTAACTGACCTTAGACAGGGATTTTTTTACCAGGATTAAATGTCAGGAATGGTGAAAAACTGAGTTTAAATGTATTTGGTTAACCTGTCTGGGCCAGTGGGACGCGTCCCACCCTAAATCAACAGCCAGTGGAATCGCGCGAAATGCAAAACCTCATAAATGCTATAACTTCAATTTCTCAAACATATGACTATTTTACACCGTTTTAGATACACCTCTCCTGAATCGAACCACGTTGTCCGATTTCAAAAAGGCTTTACAGCAAAAGCAAAACATTAGATTGTTAGGAGAGAACCCAGCCAGAAATAATCACACAGCCATTTTCAAAGCAACTAGATGCATCACAAATACCCAAAACACAGCTAAATGCAGCACTAACCTTTGACAATCTTCATCAGATGACAATCCAAGGACATCATGTTACACAATACATGCATTTCTTGTTCGATAAAGTTCATATTTATATATAAAAACAGCATTTTACATCGGCGCGTGACATTCAGAAAATCTTTTCCCTCAAATGCTTCCGATGAATCAGCGCTACAATTTACAAAATTACTGTTTGAAAACATTGTTAAAATGTAATATTGTCATTCAAAGACTTATAGATTAACATGTCTTGAATGCCACTGCTTTGCCAGATTTAAAAATAACTTTACTGGGAAATCACACTTTGCAATAAACGACGTGCTATACCCAGCAAAATAGGCTAGGCTATACATGTTGGGGCCATCTTGGAACGATCAACCATCAAAAATACTATTGTAAATAAAACCGTACCTTTGATTCTTTATCAGAAAGCACTTCCAGGAATCCCAGGTCCATAACAAATGTAGTTTTGTTCGAAAAAGTTAATCATTTATGTCCCAATTGTTAGCGCGCTCCGAAGGCTACTGAAAATGTACCGTGCTGAGTAGGACTTGTTGTCACGAATGTACAAAAAAAATATATTTAAGTTCGTTCAAACGTTGTATAACATAAATCTTTAGAGCTTCAATAATATTCCATGGGGACGTTTGCATTGTCTTTCAAAACGTTTCGAAAGGGGAGGGTAGCCATGGGCGGCCGCGTCATAATGGTAAATGGCCCTCCACCTGTGACCACATTCCACAGCCACTCTTTCAGGCAGTTTTGATAGTAGGAGACTCAAACCACTTTGTAAAGACTGGGGACATCTAGTAGAAGCCTTAGGAAGTGCTAAATGATTCATAAGCCCCTGTGTGTTTCAATGGCAAATGTTTGAAGTGATATCCACACATCAGATTTCAGTTTCCTGTCAGGATTTGTCTCAGGGTTTTGACTGCCATATGAGTTCTGTTATCCTCTCTGGGCTAGGCGGGACGAATTCGTCCCACCTACGTAACAGCCACTTGCAGCCTGTGGCGCGATTTTCAAAACCTTAAAAATCCTATTACTTCAATTTCTCAAACATATGACTATTTTACAGCTATTTAAAGACAAGACTCTCGTTAATCTAACCACACTGTCCGATTTCAAAAAGGCTTTACAACGAAAGCAAAACATTAGATTATGTCAGCAGGGTACCAAGCCAGAAATAATCAGACACCCATTTTTCAAGCCAGCATATAATGTCACCAAAACCCAGAAGACAGCTAAATGCAGCACTCACCTTTGATGATCTTCATCAGATGACAACCCTAGGACATTATGTTATACAATACATGCATGTTTTGTTCAATCAAGTTCATATTTATATCAAAAACCAGCTTTTTACATTAGCATGTGACGTTCAGAACTAGCATACCCCCCGCAAACTTACGGGGAATTCGCTAACATTTTACTAAATTACTCACGATAAACGTTCACAAAAAGCATAACAATTATTTTAAGAATTATAGATACAGACCTCCTCTATGCACTCTATGTCCGATTTTAAAATAGCTTTTTGGTGAAAGCACATTCTGCAATATTCTAAGTACATAGCCCAGGCATCACGGGCTCGCTATTTAGACACCCGGCAAGTTTAGCACTCACCATAATCATATTTACTATTATAAAAGTTTCATTACCTTTTGTTGTCTTCGTCAGAATGCACACCCAGGACTGCTACTTCAATAACAAATGTTGGTTTGGTCCAAAATAATCCATCGTTATATCCGAATAGCGGCGTTTTGTTCGTGCGTTCCAGACACTATCCGAAATGGTAAAGAAGTGTCGCGCGCATGGCGCAATTCGTGACAATAAAATTCTAAATATTCCATTACCGTACTTCGAAGCATGTCAACCGCTGTTTAAAATCAATTTTTACGCCATTTTTCTCGTAGAAAAGCGATAATATTCCGACAGGGAATCTCCTTTTCGGCAAACAGAGGAAAAAATCACAAAGGCGGGGGCGGTCGGGTCATGCGCATAAGCCCAGAGTCCCTTGATCGGCCACTTGAGAAAGGCGATAATGTGTTTCAGCCTGGGGCTGGAATGACGACATTCTGTTTTTTCCCGGGCTCTGAGCGCCTATGGACGACGTGGGAAGTGTCACGTTAGAGCAGAGATCCTTAGTAAAAGATAGAGATGGAAAAGAAGTTCAAGAAATGGTCAGACAGGCCACTTCCTGTAAAGGAATCTCTCAGGTTTTGACCTGCCATTTGAGTTCTGTTATACTCACAGACACCATTCAAACAGTTTTAGAAACTTTAGGGTGTTTTCTATCCATATGTAATAAGTATATGCATATTCTAGTTACTGGGTAGGAGTGGTAACCAGATTAAATCGGGTATGTTTTTTATCCAGCCGTGTCAATACTGCCCCCTAGCCCTAACAGGTTAAACTCATAGACACCATTCAAACAGTTTTAGAAACTTTAGGGTGTTTTCTATCCAAATCAAACAATTATATGCATATTCTAGTTACTGGGCAGGAGTAGTAACCAGATTAAATCGGGTACGTTTTTTTATCCGGCCGTGCAAATACTGCCCCCTATCCCCAACAGGTTAACCTCTCTAGGGTAGGTGGGACGAAATCGTCCCACCTACGTAACAGCCAGTGGAATCCCGTGGCGCGTTATTCAAATACCTTAGAAATGCTATTACTTCAATTTCTCAAACGTATGACTATTTTACACCATTTTAAAGACAAGACACTCGTTAATCTAACTACACTGTCCGATTTCAAAAAGGCTTTACAACGAAAGCAAAACATTAGATTATGTCAGCAGAGTACCCAGCCAGAAATAATCAGACATCCATTTTTCAAGCTAGCATATGTCACAAAAACCAAAACCACAGCTAAATGCAGCACTAACCTTTGATGATCTTCATCAGATGACACTCCTAGGACATTATGTTATACAATACATGCATGTTTTGTTCAATCGAGTACATATTTATATCAAAAACCAGCTTTTTACATTAGCATGTGACGTTCAGAACTAGCATTCCCACCGAACACTTCCGGTGAATTTACTAAATTTCTCACGATAAACGTTCACAAAAAACATAACGATTATTTTAAGAATTATAGATAGAGCTCCTTTATACAATCGCGGTGTCCGATTTTTAAAATAGCTTTTCGGTGAAAGCACATTTTGCAATATTCTGAGTAGATAGCCCGGCCATCACAGGCTAGCTATTTTGACACCCACCAAGTTTGGTACTCACCAAACTCAGATTTACTATAAGAAAAATTGGATTACCTTTGCTGTTCTTCGTCAGAATGCACTCCCAGGACTTCTACTTCAACAACAAATGTTGGTTTGGTTCCAAATAATCCATCGTTATATCCAAATAGCGGCATTTTGTTCGTGCGTTCAAGACACTATCCGAAGGGTGACGCGCGGACGTGTATCGTGACAAAAAATGTCAAAATATTCCATTACCGTACTTCGCGGCATGTCAAACGCTGTTTAAAATCAATTTTTATGTGATTTCTCGTAAAATAGCGATAATATTCCGACCGGGAGTCGTTCAAAGACTCAAAGAAGAAAATTGACTCTTCTGGGCAGGAGTAATAACCAGATTAAATCGGGTACGTTTTTTTTATCCGGCCGTGAAAATACTGCCCCTATCCATAACAAGTTAATAACCAATTCGCAAAAGTTTGGACACCTACTTATTCCTACTATTATTCTGACATTTCACATTCTTAATTTCATACCTTATTCTAAGGTGTATGTAAACTTCTGACTTCAACTGTATATATAAACTCAAAAAAAGAAACATCCTCTCACTGTCAACTGCGTTTATTTTCCGCAAATTTAACGTGTAAATATTTGTATGAAAATAAGATTCAACAACTGAGACACAAACTGAACATGTTCCACAGACATGTGACTAACAGAAATTGAATAATGTGTCTCTGAACAAACGGGGGGGGTGTCAAAATCAAAAGTAACAGTCAGTATCTGGTGTGGCCACCAGCTGCATTAAGTACTGCAGTGCATCTCCTCCTCATGGACTCTACCAGATTAGCCAGTTCTTGCTGTGAGATGTTACCCCATTCTTCCACCAATGCACCTGCAAGTTCCCAGACAGTTCTGGGGAGTAATGGCCCTAGCCCTCACCCTCCGATCCAACAGGTCCCAGACGTGCTCAATGGGATTGAGATCCTGGCTCTTCGCTGGCCATGGCAGAACACTGACATTCCTGTCTTGCAGGACATCGTGCACAAACGAGCACTATGGTTGGTGGCATTGTCATGCTGGGGGGGTCATTGTCAGGATGAGCCTGCAGGATGGGTACCACATGAGGGAGGAGGATGTCTTTCCTGTAACGCCCAGCGTTGATATTGTCTGCAATGACAAGCTCAGTCCGATGATGCTGTGACACACCGCCCCAGACCATGACGGACCCTCCAAATCGATCCCGCGCCAGAGTACAAGGCCTCGGTGTAACGCTCATTCTTTCGACGATAAACGCGTATCTCACCATCACCCCTGGTGAGACAAAACCGCACACTCGTCAGTGAAGACCACTTTTTTTTTCTCCAGTCCTGTCTGGTCCAGCGGCGGTGGGTTTGAGCCCATAGGCGACGTTGTTGCCGGGTGATGTCTGGTGATGACCTGCCTTACAACAGGCCTGCAAGCCCTCAGTCCAGCCTCTCAGCCTATTGCGGACAGTTTGAGTACTGATGGAGGGATTGTGCGTTCCTGGTGTAATTCGGGAAATTGTTGCCATCCTGTCCCACAGGTGTGATGTTCGGATGTACCGATCCTGTGCAGGTGTTACATGTGGTGTGCCACTGCGAGGACGATCAGCTCTCCGTCCTGTCTCCCTGTAGCGCTGTCTTAGGCGTCTCACAGTACAGACATTGCAATTTATTGCCCTGGCCACATCTGCAGTCCTCATGCCTCCTTGCAGCATGCCTTAGGCACGTTCACGCAGATGAGCCGGGTGCCTAGGCATCTTTCTTTTGGTGTTTTTTTAGAGTCAGTAGAAAGGCCTCTTTAGTGTCCTACTTTTTCATAACTGTGACCATAATTGCCTACTGTCTGTAAGGTGTTAGTGTCTTAACGACCGATCCACAGGTGCATGTTGATTTAATTGTTTATGGTTCATTGAACAAGCATGGGAAATAATGACGATCTGTGAAGTTATAATGACGATCTGTGAAGTTATTTGGATTTTTATGATGCCGTTTAGGGAGCTTGCCAAACACATCAAAGGTGTGCGATCCTCTAAACCGTTTACAGGCCAGGGCTGCAGAGCATCTGTTGACTATCAGGGTTTATCCAGTGGGCTGTATCACCAATGAAGCTCCGTCTTCTTGCAGACCAGCAGTCGGTGGCGATGGCGACGTGGTCAACCCCTCTCATGGCTTTCATCACCTTTATTTCCTTGGAGGCTTCATCAATCCTGAAGCGCAGTGTGGGCCTTGATAAGATATTTGAGTTGGGCTGCAGATCCTGAACAAACTCAGAACGGTTCTTGTTCTACAACAGCGAATGGTTGGAGCTCTTGGACCACATACTTCACCACAGCTTTGTTGATGGATTTTTGAGACACTGTCTTCAGTAATGTGCTCTGCTTGATGGTGGAAGGAGTCTTAGGGCATGTTTTCTATATATTGTGTTTGCCGTTAGTTCTCCATACTTAATAAGATGGTGTACATGCTTTCTCTGAAATAAGAAAAGGAAAAGAGTTACTTAGCTCTAACTACCATCGCCAAATACTTAAGGTGTAGGATCCTAATTTTAAAGCTATAAACATTTTTTTTTATCATTGTAAAATGGTGGTTACAAACTCTTACCTATGTTAATTGATCTAGCTAGAAGGTTACGTCAACTTAAGTCTACAGTAATTAGCAAGGTAAAAACTTCATCAGTTTAACAAACTAGCTAGTTAGCTCATGTCAGTTTAGTTATATTGCGTTAGCTAGTAAAGCTTCTGAATCTGGGCACATTTTAGCCAGCTAAAGTAGCTAGCTACTAGCTAGTGAACTTTTTAGGTATAGGATTAGCGAGCATCAACTAACGCTGCTTGTTGCATTAGCAAATATGGGCTACTTAGGTTAGCTTATGTTAGCTAGCATGCTAACGTTATTCTAGCTAGCAAGCTAACAGTAGACTTACCTCAATGTGTTTTTTTAGGTTAGACAGCGAGTTCTTGAACGCTAGTATTTCCTGAACTTTTGGTGAACATAACAGACATCTCATCCGGTAGGATGAATCCTTCATTCTGAGAAAATAAAACATTTATTTTAAATACAGCCATGGGTGTTCGAACACATCAGGGGTGGTGGTAGAGTGATGTCGGACATGATTGTGCGATTTCGGACACAGTTGGGCAAAGTGCTGCTGAGTAGATTTACTTTTTGCAAGTGACAGGCTCCCGGTGGGTGGGGTTTAAACTTCAGGAGCCTTGGATTTGCCCAAACTGATAAGGATTGGATCAACTTTGCATGTCATTGCCTGCTGCCTAGCAAAATAAGTTCACCCATGAGTGTGCCGACTCGCCGACGTTGCTTGCATCTTTTTTCCAGCAGTTTTTTTTTCTTAGAGCTTCAAATTGATTTTGTAGCGAGTAAAGGAAGATGTTAGGGGAAATGTATCAGAGTAAAAGTGTACTTTTTATTTGTAGTGAAGTAGAAGTCGACAAATACAGACTTAAGTACAGTAACAAAGTATTTGTACTTTTACTTTACACAACTGCTCTATACCTGTTGTAAAGTGGATTAATGTGCTTGATTTTAAGAAGTTATTTGACCACTTTAGTTGTGATACAAACCTCATCAAAACATATAGGCCTATGGGATAGGCTACATGAGGTGTGTGACTATGATTTTTTTTAAATTAATAAAAAAATTAAAAAATTGTCGCAAATAAAGGGCCGTGTTTATTGCTTTATGCTGGG
Source organism: Salmo salar (assembly GCF_965601325.2). Classification (NCBI taxonomy): domain Eukaryota; kingdom Metazoa; phylum Chordata; class Actinopteri; order Salmoniformes; family Salmonidae; genus Salmo; species Salmo salar. The sequence goes on from NC_138309.1 coordinate 5,417,803, forward strand.
CATCATTCACAAGTGATGGGTTAATATTGTCACCCGTCAAACGATTCTTGATTTAATCTCGTATTTACATATAATATATTTGTGAAATGTTTTTATTTAGAATGGACCGTTATCATGCACCTTTCTCAAAACAGGGGAAGTGGGAGAAAATGCATGTCATCTATGCACTTAAATAGTGAATGGAGGCTTTTTCCGTGGTTCATTTTCATGCCAGCCAGGTAGGCTATACTCCTGTTGTAAAGATAAGCAATGTGCTTAATATTAGGAAAGTTGAGAAATAAATATAGTAGGCCTGGCCTATAGAAAGCTGATGGGATCCTCTTTTTAAGAGAGGCCATCACTGTTTTCTCGGGCAATTGCATAGCCTATAGAAACGTTGCGCAACATGACCTCATGGGCTCTCATGAACTGTTTGTTTCGCATTGAGTGATTTTAGAGGGACTATAGAGTGCTGTGTACCAGGCAGTTAAGCTAGGCTCCTAATGACCAGCAGCATCAGACCTTGGAGAAGCCTAATTACCGCGACTAAACGGTCACGTGGAATTTGACTGCCTTCATGACTCGTGACCGCCGATGTGGCGGTAATACGGTCACTGCAACAGCCCTAGGTGTAACCGCAGATAGAACCTTATGGCTTTCAAATGTCAATCTGGGTTCAGCCATAAAGTTCTGACACTTCTGAATTAGATTTTTTTTAATTTTTTTTAACTGAACATATTAGAATACATAAATGATAGAATAACACTTTACCAAGATAGTCAGAACACATCGTCAAATACATTAGTAAATGTGATGACATCATTTACTTAAGCTTTTTTGTTGTTGCTTGCCAGCCGTTATTGCTTACTAGCCTAGATCACTGTTTCCCAAACTTGTTCATGGGGCCCACCATGGATGTGCATTTTGGTTTTTGCTCTAGCACTGCACATCTGATTCAAATAACCATCTCAAGATTTGATTATTTGAATCCATTGTGTAGTGCTAGTAGGAACAAACAAGATGTGGACCCATGGGGGGTCCATCTGTATTTGTTCTGGCTTGTGATTGGTTTGCAGATAGACCCTTATGTTGCCAAGTTCAAATGTTGTATTTGTATGAAAAACCATTTTACAAAAATTTCAGAGAACCTTGATCTATTGATTTGAGGTTATCCAAACTATGAAAAAGAAAAACTACGCACAGACGTTATCGATAGAAAGAAGAAAAAAAAAAAACATGAACCTCTATGGGCTAGGTGGGACGCTAGCGTGCCACCCGTGGTGCACTCCATCAACAGCAGGTGCATTTCAAGAGCGGCAAATTTGAATCCAAATAAATGTCAAAATTCAAATTTTTCAAACATACAACTATTTTACACCCTTTGAAAGATAAACATCTCCTTAACCTCTTGGGGCTAGGTGGGACGCTAGCGTGCCACCTGTGGTGCACTCCATCAACAGCAGGTGCATTTCAAGAGCGGCAAATTTGAATCCAAATAAATGTCAAAATTCAAATTTTTCAAAAATACAACTATGTTACACCATTTGAAAGATAAACATCTCCTTAATCTAACCACGTTTTACGATTTCAAAAAGGTTTTACGGCGAAAGCATAAATTTAGAGTATGTTAGGACAGTACATTTACAAGAGTTGTGTGTAATGTTTTGTCAAGTCAAAGACAGGGTCACCAAAACCATAAAACCAGCTAAAATGATACACTAACCTTTTACAATCTCCATCAGATGACACTCCTAGGACATTATGTTAGACAATGCATGCATTTTTAGTTCTATCAAGTTCATATTTATATACAAAAACAGCGTTTTACTATGGCATTGATGTTGAGGAAATCGTTTCCCTCCAATAACCGGCAGTCAAGTCAGCGTCACAAATTAAATAATTAAAATTAGAAAACATTGGTAAAATATTATATTGTCATTTAAAGAATTATAGATTTACATCTTTTGAACGCAATCAACTTGCCAGATTTAAAAATAACCTTACTGGGAAATCACACTTTGCAATAATCTGAGCACTGTGCCCAGAAAAATACGCGTTGCGATACAGACTAGACGTCATGTTGGGGAGATCTAAAATCGAAAATACTATGTAAATAATCCATTACCTTTGATTCTCTTCATCAGATGTCACTTCCAGGTATCACAGGTCCATAACGAATGTAGTTTTGTTCAAAAAAGCTCATCATTTATGTCCAAAAATCTCCGTCTCGTTAGCACATGATGTAAGCCAGCCGGACTTCTCGTCATGAACGAGGGGAAAAAATATATTTCCGTTCGTTCAAACATGTCAAACGTTGTATAGCATAAATCATTAGGGCCTTTTTTAACCAGAACATGAATAATATTCAAGGTGGACGAATGCATAGCCTTTTATAACGTATTGGAACGAGGGTACCCAACATGAAGTAGCGCGCCAGGTGTCTAATGGGACATCACCGTTCCATGGCTCTTGTTCGGTCAGATCTCCCTCCAGAAGACTCAAAACACTTTGTAAAGGCTGGTGACATCTAGTGGAAGCAATAGGAAGTGCCAAAATATTCCTAAACCCCTGTGTTTTTCAATGGGATAGGTTTAAAATCAATACAACACATCAGGTATCCACTTCCTGTCAGAAAATGTCTCAGGGTTTTGCCTGCCAAATGAGTTCTGTTATACTCACAGACACCATTCAAACAGTTTTGGAAACTTTAGAGTGTTTTCTATCCATATATAATAAGTATATGCATATTCTAGTTACTGGGTAGGATTAGTAACCAGATTAAATCGGGTACATTTTTTTTATCCAGACGTGCAAATGCTGCCCCCTAGACCCAACAGGTTAATCTAACCACGTTTTACGATTTCAAAAAGGTTTTACGGCGAAAGCATAAATTTAGAGTATGTTAGGACAGTACATTTACAAGAGTTGTGTGTAATGTTTTGTCAAGTCAAAGACAGGGTCGCTAAAATTATGCACTAACCTTTTACAATCTCCAACAGATGACACTCCTAGGACATTGTTAGACAATGCATGCATTTTTAGTTCTATCAAGTTCATATTTATATCCAAAAACAGCGTTTTACTGTGGCGTTGATGTTCAGGAAATCGTTTCCCTCCAATAACCGGCATTCAAGTCAGCACCACAAATTAAATAATTAAAAATTAGAAAACATTGGTAAAATATTATATTGTCATTTAAAGAATTATAGATTTACATCTCTTGAACGCAATCAACTTGCCAGATTTAAAAATAACCTTACTGGGAAATCACACTTTGCAATAATCTGAGCACTGCGCCCAGAAAAATACGCGTTGCGATACAGACTAGCCGCCATGTTGGGGAGATCTAAAATCGAAAATACTATGTAAATAATCCATTACCTTTGATTCTCTTCATCAGATGTCACTTCCAGGTATCACAGGTCCATAACGAATGTAGTTTTGTTGAAAAAAGCTCATTTATGTCCAAAAATCTCCGTCTTGTTAGCACATGATCTAAGCCCGCCGGACTTCACTTCATGAACGAGGGGAAAAAATATATTTACGTTCGTTCAAACATGTCAAACGTTGTATAGCATAAATCATTAGGGCCTTTTTTAACCAGAACATGAATAATATTCAAGGTGGACGAATGCATTCTCTTTTATAACGTATTGGAACGAGGGTACCCAACATGAACTCGCGCGCCAGGTGTCTAATGGGCCATCATCGTTCCATGGCTCTTGTTCGGTCAGATCTCCCTCCAGAAGACTCAAAACACTTTGTAAAGGCTGGTGACATCTAGTGGAAACAATAGGAAGTGCCAAAATATTCCTCAGCCCCTGTGTTTTTCAATGGCATAGGTTTAAAGGTAATACAACACATCAGGTATCCACTTCCTGTCAGAATCTGTCTCAGGGTTTTGCCTGCCAAATGAGTTCTGTTATACTCACAGACACCATTCAAACAGTTTTAGAAACTTTAGGGTGTTTTCTATCCATATATAATAAGTATATGCATATTCTAGTTACTGGGTAGGATTAGTAACCAGATTAAATCAGGTACATTTTTTTTATCCAGCCGTGCAAATACTGCCCCCTAGCCCTAACAGGTTAAGTAATGTCCGGAACGCTGTGATTTATGAAGACGCACTCTTAACACTATCCCTAAAGACATGATGTTTCCCTACAGCTTTGGGAGGACAAAGAAGGCAAGAAGAAGATGAACAAGAACAACGCCAAAGCCCTCAGCACCCTGCGGCAGAAGATCCGGAAGTACAACCGGGATTACGAGACGGAAATCACCAGCTATAAGGAGGTGAGGCTTTTCACTACAACACAGGATGGTAGATTCTTAAGAAGCTGTTTTTAAAAAAACAGTGCATATAACACTTACCACTAAGGAATGCACATATGAAGCTACATTGAAGAATCTAGATATTCATTATGGCACTTTTTTTTACTTTTTTTTTTTACATTCACTGCCTTCAGAAAGTATTCACACCACTTGATTTCTTCCATATTGTGTTACAGCCTAAAGTAAAATTGTATTAAATTAAGGTTTTGTCACTGGCCTACACACAATACCCCATAATATCAGTTGTTTTTTGAAAATGTTTCAAATTAATGAAAAGCGCTAATGTCATGAATGCAACAACATTCTAGTACATTTATAAACTGGATTGTGTTTCGGAATTATATCCGTTTTTCCTCTTCTATTTTTTTCATCGTTGTTGCTTATAGCCGATTTGATACAGTTCAAACAAAATGCATGGTTGGTGGTTCAAATTAATCAAATGTGGTTTAGCGATTGAGTGGATCGTTTGTAGAAAGGTAATTCGAAGAATTGCTGTGATATCCGTACTTCACTAAGTAAAGTTGTATGGTTAAAAACACATGTTGGGCTGTATAGGCTGTTTATCTGACAAATCGGCTACCTATTTGAAATCAATGCAGCAGCCTGCCTTCGATCATGGGCATGTAGTCTAGACTACGACTGGAAAAATTGAGGAATTCAAGAGAATATACAGTGCATTCGGAAAGTATTTTTCCACATTTTATGTTACAGCCTTGTTCTAAAATTGATTAAATCTACACACACAACACCCCATAATGAAAAGCAGAAACAGTTTTTTCAATATTTTTGCATATGTATTCAACTGAAATCACATTTACATAAGTATTCAAACGCTTTACTCAGTACTTTGTTTAACCTCTTACATCTAGACGTTCCGCTAGCGGAACACCTGCTCCAATATCCAATGATGGGCGTGGTGCGAAATACAAACTCCTCTAAAATCCGAAAACTTCCATTTTTCAAACATATGACTATATTACAGCATTTTAAAGACAAGACTCTCGTTAATCTAACCACACTGTCCGATTTCAAAAAGGCTTTACAGCGAAAGCAAAACATTACATTATGTCAGCAGAGTACCCAGCCAGAAATAATCAGACACCCATTTTTCAAGCTAGCATATAATGTCACAAAAAACAAAACCACAGCTAAATGCAGCACTAACCTTTGATCTTCATCAGATGACAACCCTAGGACATTATGTTATACAATGCATGCATGTTTTGTTCAATCAAGTTCATATTTATATCAAAAAACAGCTTTTTTACATTAGCATGTGACGTTCAGAACTAGCATACCCCCCGCAAACATCCGGTGAATTTACTAAATTACTCACGATAAACGTTCACAAAAAAACATAACAATTATTTTAAGAATTATAGATACAGAACTCCTCTATGCACTCGATATGGCCCATTTTAAAATAGCTTTTCGGTGAAAGCACATTTTGCAATATTGTCAGTAGATAGCCCAGCCATCATGGCTAGCCATTTAGACACCGACCAATTTTAGCCCTGACCAAACTCCGATTTACTATTACAAAAGTTTGATTACCTTTGTTGTCTTCGTCAGAATGCACTCCCAGGACTTCTACTTCAATAACAAATGTTGGTTTGGTCCAAAATAATCCATCGTTATATCCAAATAGCGGCGTTTTGTTCGTGCATTCTAGACACTATCCGAAGTGTAAATAAGGGTCACGAGCATGGCGCAATTCGTGACAAAAGATTTCTAAATATTCCATTACCGTACTTCGAAGCATGTCAACCGCTGTTTTAAATCCATTTTTATGCAATTTTTCTTGTAAAAAAGCGATAATATTCCGACCGGGAATCTGCGTTTAGGTAAACAGAGGAAAGAAAACAAAGCATTCGGTCGACGCGGGCACGCGCCTGAGTCTCACAGTACTGTAACCAGCCACTACCCAAACGCGCTACTTTGTTTCAGCCAGAGCCTGCAAAGCCACGATTCAGCTTTTTGTCGCCTTCTGAGAGCCCATGGGAGACGTAGGAAGTGTCACGTAACAGCAGAGATCCTCTGTAATGGATAGAGATGGCAAAGAAGGCCAAGAAATGGTCAGACAGGGTACTTCCTGTACAGAATCTTCTCAGGTTTTGGCCTGCCAAATGAGTTCTGTTATACTCACAGACTCCATTCAAACAGTTTTAGAAACTTTGGAGTGTTTTCTATCCAAAGCTAATAATTATATGCATGTTCTAGTTTCTGGGCAGGAGTAATAATCAGATTAAATCGGGTACGTTTTTTATCCGGCTGTGAAAATACTGCCCCCTATCCATAACAGGTTAAGCACTTTTGGCAGCGTTTACAGCCTGGAGTCTTCTTGGGTATGTTGCTACAAGCTTAGCACACCTGTATTTGGGGAGTTTCTCCCATTCCTTTCTGCAAATCCCATCAAGCGCTGTCAGGTTGGGTGGGGAGCGTCGCTGCACAGCTATTTTCAGGTCTTTCCAGAGATGTTTGATTGGGTTCAAGTCTGGGCTCTGCCAGGCCCTCTCAAGGACTTTCAGAGACTTGTCCCGAAGCCACTCCTGCGTTGTCTTGGCTGTGTGCATAGGGTGATTGTCCTGTTAGGTGAACCTATGCCCCAGTCTGAGGTCCTGAGTGCTCTTGGGCAGGTTTTCATCAAGGATCTCTCTGTACTTTGCTCCATTCATTTAACCAGGTAGGCCAGTTGAGAACAAGTTCTCATTTACAACTGCGACCTGGCCAAGATAAAGCGCGACAACAGTGACAACAGTTACACATGGGATAAACAAACGTACAGTCAATAACACAATAGAAAAGTCTGTATACAGTGTGTGCAAATGATGTAAGGCTATAAATAGGCCATAGTGGCGAAGTAATTACCATTTAGCAATTTACACTGGAGTGATATATGTGCAGATTAGGAAGTGCAAGTAGAAATACTGGTGTGCAAAAGAGCAGAAAAACAAATATGGTGATGAGGTAGGTAGTTGGATGGATGGGCTATTTACAGATGTGCTGTGTACAGCTGCAGCAATCGGTAAGCTGCTCTGACAGCTAACACCTAAAGTTAGGGAGATACGTTTCCAACTGATTTTTGCAATTCGTTCCAGTTATTGGCAGCAGAGAACTGGAAGGCGCCCAAAGGAGGTGTTGGCTTTGGGGATGACCAGTGAAATTTACCTGCTGCACGCGTGCTACGGGTGGGTGTTGCTATGGTGACCAGTAAGCTGAGATAAGCGCCAGTGGGTTTGGCGACGAGTATGTAGCGAGGACCAGCCAACGAGAGCATACAGGTCAGTGTGGTTGTTAGTATTTGAGGCTTTGGTGACAAAACGGATGGCACTGTGATAGACTGCATCCAATTTGCTGAGTAGTGTTTTGGAGGCTTGTTTGTAAACGACATCACTGAAGTCAAGGATCGGTAGGATAGTCAGTTTTATGAGGGTAAGTTTGGTAAGGAGGCTTTGTTGCAAAATAGGAAGTCAATTCTAGATTTAACATTAGATTGGATATGCTTAATGTGAGTCTGGATGGAGAGTTTACAGTCTAGCTAGACACCTAGGTATTTATAGTTGTCCACATATTCAATGTCAGAACTGTCCACAGTAGTGATGCTAGTCAGGCGGGCGGGTGCAGGCAGCGATCGATTGAAGAGCATGCATTTCGTTTTACTTGCATTTAAGAGCAGTTGGAGGCCATGGAAGGAGTGTTGTATGCCATTGAAGCTCGTTTGAAGATTTGTTAAGTGTCTAAAGAAGGGCCAGATGTATACAGAATGGTGTCATCTGCGTCGAGGTAATAATCACCCGCAGCACAGCAAGAGTGACATCATTGATATATGTATATACAGAGACAAGAGTTGGCCCGAGAATTGAAACCTGTTGCACCCCCATAGACTGCCGGAGGTCCGGACAACAGGCCCTCCGATTTGACACACTAAACTCTATCAGACAAGTAGTTGGTGAACCAGGCGAGGCAGTCATTTGAGAAACAAAGGCTGTTGAGTCTACCGATAAGAATACAGTGATTGACAGTCGAAAGCCTTGGCCAGATCGATGAATACGGCTGCACAGTAATGTCTTATCGATGGCGGTTATATCGTTTAGGACCTTTAGCGTGGCTGAGTTGTATCCGTGACCAGCTCTGAAACCAGATTGCATAGCGGAGAAGGTACGGTGGGATTCGAAATGGTCGGTGATCTGTTTCCTCACTTGGCTTTCAAAGACTTTAGAAAGGCAGGGCAGGATGCATATAGGTCTGTAACCGTTTGGGTCTAGTCTCCCCTTTGAAGAGGGGGATGACCGCGGCCGCTTTCCAATCTTTAGAAATCTCAGATGATACGAAAGAGATTAAACAGACTATTGATAGGGGTTGCAACCGTAGCAGCGGATCATTTTAGGAAGAGGGTCCAGATTGTCTGGCCCAGTTGATTTTGTAGGGATCCAGATTTTGCAGCTCTTTCAGAACATCAGCTGTCTGGATTTGGGTGAAGGAGAATTTGGGGGGGGGGGGGGGATCTTAGTCCAGTTGCTGCGGGGGGTGCAGAGCTGTTGGTTGGGGTAGCCAGGTGGAAAGCATGGCCAGCCGTAGAGAAATGCTTATTGAAATTATCTGTGATTTATCAGTGGTGACAGTGTTTCCTAGTCTCAGTGCAGTGGGCAGCTGGGAGGAGGTACTCTTATTCTCCATGGGCTTTAGTGTCCCAAACTTTTTGGAATTAGTACTGCTGGGTGTACGTTTCTGTTAGGAAAGCAAAGGCTAGCTTTTTCAAACTGACTGTGTATTGGTTCCTGACTTCCTTGAAAAGTTGCATGTCGCGGGGGCTATTCGATGCTAGTGTAGTACGACACAGGGTGTTTTTGTGCTGGTCAAGGGCATTCAAGTCTGGAGTGACCCAAGGGCTATATCTGTTCTTCTACATTTTTGGAAAGGTGCATGCTTATTTAACCTGTCTGGGAAACGTGGGACGTTTGCGTCCCACCCTAGTCAACAGCCTGTGGAATCGCGTCGCGCGAAATACAAATACCTCATAAATGCTATAACTTCAATTTCTCAAACACATGACTATTTTACACCATTTTATAAATACACCTCTCCTGAATCGAACCACGTTGTCCGATTTCAGAAAGGCTTTACAGCAAAAGCAAAACATTAGATTGTTAGGAGAGTACCCTGCCAAAAATAATCACACTGCCATTTTCAAAGCAACTAGCATGCATCACAAATACCCAAAACACAGCTAAATGCAGCACTAACCTTTGACAATATTCATCAGATGACACTCCTAGGACATCATGTTACACAATACATGCATTTTTTGTTCGATAAAGTTCATATTTATATATAAAAGCAACATTTTACATCGGCGCGTGACCTTCAGAAAATATTTTCCCTCAAATGCTTCCGGTGAATCAGCACTACAATTTACAAAATTACTATTCGAAAACATTGGTCAAATATAATATTGTCATTCAAAGAATTATAGATTAACATCTCGTTAATGCAACCGCATTGCCAGATTTAAAAATAACTTTACTGGGAAATCACACTTTGCAATAAACGACGTGCTATGCTCAGAAAAATAGGCTAGGCGATACAGGTTAGCGCCATCTTGGAACCATCTAAAATCAAATATACTATTGTAAATATTCACTTACCTTTTATCTTCATCAGAAGGCACTTCCAGGAATCCCAGGTCCACAACAAATGTTGTTTTGTTCGAAAAAGTTTATAATTTATGTCCCAATAGCTCCTTGTTAGCGCGTTCCGAAGGCTGTGCGAAGCGCGCGGGACTTGTCCTCACGAATGTGCAAAAAAAAAGTATTTACGTTCGTTCAAACATGTCAAACGCTGTATAACATAAATCTTTAGGGCCTTTTCAATCAGAACTTCAATAATATTCAAGGCGGACGATTGCATTGTCTTACTAAACGTTTCAGAACGAGTGAGTACTCACGGGCACGCGCATCATAGTAGTAATGGCCCTCCCTCTATGACAAACTTTCCAGGCCTCACGTTCGGTCAGTTTTTACCAGAGAAGACTCAAACCACTTTGTAAAGACTTGACATCTAGTGGAAGCCTTAGGAAGTGCTAAATGAATCATTTTTTTTACATTTTTACATTTTAGTCATTTAGCAGACGCTCTTATCCAGAGCGACTTACAGTAGTGAATGCATACATTTCATTTCATACATTTTTTTTTTTCCTGTGCTGGCCCCCCGTGGGAATCGAACCCACAACCCTGGCGTTGCAAACACCATGCTCTACCAACTGAGCTACAGGGAAGGCTAACTCACGGTGTGTTTCATAGGCAAAGGGTTGAAAGTGATTCCACAAATTTCCACTTCCTGTTAGGATTTGTCTCAGGGTTTTGACTGCCATATGAGTTCTATTATACTCACAGACACCATTCAAACAGTTTTAGAAACTTCAGAGTTTTCTATCCAAATCTACTAATTATATGCATATTCTCGTTTCTGGGTAAGAGTAGTAACCAGTTTAAATCGGGTACGTTTTTTATCCGGCTGTGAAAATACTGCCCCTTATCCCCAACAAGTTAACCTGTTATGGCTAGGGGGCAGTATTTTCACGGCTGGATAAAAAACGTACCCGATTTAATCTGGTTACTACTCCTGCCCAGTAACTAGAATATGCATATAATTATTGGCTTTGGATAGAAAACACCCTAAAGATTCTAAAACTGTTTGAATGGTGTCTGTGAGTATAACAGAACTCATATGGCAGGCAAAAACCTGAGAAGATTTCATGCAGGAAGTGGCCTGTCTGACAAGGTGTCGTTCTTCTTGTCTCTGTTTATTGAAGAGTGAGGATCTTAGCTGTCCCGTGACACTTCCTACGGCTGCCATAGGCTCTAAGAAGGCGGCAAAACGCTGAATCGTGGCTTTGCAGGCTCTGGCTGAAACAAAGTAGCGCGTTTGGGTAGTGGCTGGTTACAGTACTGTGAGACTCAGGCTCGTGCCCGCGTCGACCGAAAGCTTTGTTTTCTTTCCTCTGTTTAGCTAAATGGACATTCCCGGTTGGAATATTATCGCTTTTTTACGAGAAAAATGGCATAAAAATGGATTTTAAACAGCGGTTGACATGCTTCGAAGTACGGTAATGGAATATTTAGATTTTTTTTGTCACGAATTGCGCCATGCGCACGACCCTGATTTACCATTTCGGATAGTGTCTGGGACGCACGAACAAAACGCCGCTATTCGGATATAACGATGGATTATTTTGGACCAAACCAACATTTGTTATTGAAGTAGCAGTCCTGGGAGTGCATTCTGACGAAGACAACAAAAGGTAATCAAACTTTTATAATAGTAAATCTGATATTGGTGAGTGCTAAACTTGCCGGGTGTCTAAATAGCTAGCCCGTGATGCCTGGGCTATGTACTTAGAATATTGCAAAATGTGCTTTCACCAAAAAGCTATTTTAAAATCGGACATATCGAGTGCATAGAGGAGTTCTGTATCTATAATTCTTAAAATAATTGTTATGCTTTTTGTGAACGTTTATCGTGAGTAATTTAGTAAATTGTTAGTGAATTCGCCGGAAGTTTGGGGGGGTATGCTAGTTCTGAACGTCACATGCTAATGTAAAAAGCTGTTTTTTGATATAAATATGAACTTGATTGAACAAAACATGCATGTATTGTATAACATAATGTCCTAGGTGTGTCATCTGATGAAGATCATCAAAGGTTAGTGCTGCATTTAGCTGTCTTCTGGGTTTTTGTGACATTATATGCTAGCTTGAAAAATGGGTGTCTGATTATTTCTGGCTTGGTACTCTGCTGACATAATCTAATGTTTTGCTTTCGCTGTAAAGCCTGTTTGAAATCGGACAGTGTGGTTAGATAAAGGAGAGTCTTGTCTTTAAAATGCTGTGAAATAGTCATATGTTTGAAAAATTTAAGTTTTTGTATTTTTGAGGAATTTGTCATTCGCGCCACGCCTATCATTGGATATTGGAGCAGGTGTTCCGCTAGCGGAACGTCTAGATGTAAGAGGTTAAGATGGTGAGGAAAGTACTTTTATAGAATAACAAGGCATCCTCTACAGACGGGATGAGGTCAATATCCTTCCAGGATACCCGAGCCAGGTCGATTTAGAAAGGCCTGCTCGCTTTTCATGACAATTATGCTGGCATACACTACGCTGTCTGAAGTAACTTCTGCACGCATAAATTCAATCCGACCTACCCCTTGTGATTTCAACTTAATAATGAACCTTTCCCAAGATACTCCGAGCCAGGGTGAGACGCTTAGTTCCTACGCATGGCCCGTTGACATGGCAATCTTACTTTTCTCCCTCTCATTCAGAACCCAATGGCGTCAGCGGATGAGGAGGAGGAGGAGGAAGAGAAGTATGAAGTTGACTCGGGTGAGTTTCTTACCACACCTTTTCATTACACCTCGAGCTATGCCTACAGTAAATGCCAGTAGTGGAAGACTCAAGTCTGCTTTTGTTAAAGCCAGAACCGACCATAGGGCATGAGACTACCTCCTATTTGAAAATCGCGCCACGGGATTACACTGGCTGTTGCCCAGAGAGGTTAACGAGTGATTATGTTAAGATTGATTTTTTTTTTTTATAAGATAAGTTTAATGCTAGCTAGCAACTCACCTTGGCTTCTTGCTGCCTTCGCGTAACATGTAGTCAGCCTGCCACGCAGGCTCCTCGTGGAGTGCAATGTAAGGCAGGTGGTTAGAGCGTTGGACTAGTAACCGGAAGGTTGCAAAAACGAATCCCCGAGCTGACAAAGTAAAAATCTGTCGTTCTGCCCCTGAACAAGGCAGTTAACCCACCGTTCCTAGGCCGTCATTGAAAATAAGAATGTGTTCTTAACTGACATAACCGATTGTTATGAAAACTTGAAATCGGCCCTGATTAATTGGCCATTCCGATTAATCGGTCGACCTCTGGCCGAAATAACTTAAACCCTTACCAATATCCAAAACAAATGTCACAAAATGTTGTCATAATATATGCTCAAACGCTTCCGAACTGTTTTGGCTGAGAAGGCATTGGGCCCATTTTTAGTGGTATGATTTGACTAGGGATCAAATCCCCATCTTTACAATCGCAGTGCACCATTGATACATGAATTCTATGGACTAGCCACTGTTTTAACTGCAGTTATCGTTCTAATCACTTTGTCTGTAGGGTCGTCGTCAGACAGCGACGAAGTGCCGGGAGTTGCCAAGAGCTTCCTGAAGAAGAAACCGGCTGCCGAGGTGGCAGCGCCTCCGCCGGACGCCAGCAAGTTCCTGAAGGCAGCGACGGTAAGAGGATGATGCCCTCAGTGGCTCTATTGCAGTGCGCAGTTATTGGCAAGCACACTCACTTGAAAATGTAAATTTTTTTATTGTAGTAAGCCAGAAATGTGACATTTCTCTGTTTTGGCTGAGGGGCTGCCTAATCATAAAGCACTATCATTCTCCCTACCAAGCCCTCTCCCACCGACAGTCAATCTTTTGTTATTGTCCACCATCACTTTAATCTAACTTGTATGTGTGTAATGACTGTGTACATTGTCATCTTCAACAGGACAAGGAGGCTTCCAGCAGCAGTGATGAGGATGACGAAGACTGGGACTCGGACACCGCGGAAAGTGGCAGTGGTAGTGAAGACGAAGAGGGCAAGAATGCCTCCATGGCCCAAATCTTCCTGAAGAAGTCAGTCCCTTTCCCTGTTCTTTTTACTACAACATCCTTTGTACCTCACGTGTTAGACTCAATCCACAATCATTCTGTCCCATCACTGCCTGTGTAACTGAACATTGCTCGAATTCTAAACATCCTGCCTTTTGCTTTCCTTCAGTAGCTCGCACTCTATGTAAAAATATGCTCTAGAGTAGGGGTCAGCAACAGATGGTATGCGGGCCATATTCAGGCCCATGTTTTCTGTTCTGGGAAGAAATCAGCCGACAGCAGGATCTAGTTGCCTACCCCTGCTCTAGAGACGCTTGTCTCTGACAAGTTTTAGACACTGTCTGTCTGATTTACAACACCCCATTCTGCCTCGCAAGGCCCGGTAGTGAGGCAGAGCGACACACAAGCGAGAAGAAAAAGGAGGATAGGAAGAAGAGACACAGGCGGAAGGAGCGCCTGGAGGAAGAGGCAGAGGAAGAAGCCCAAGAGGAGGGTGAAGGCGAATGGGAGAAGGTGAAGGGAGGAGTGCCCCTTGTCAAGGTGGGTGATCAAGTTGTGGCATGACAATACAAAGAGTATCCTCACTACACTTATCTGTATATATGGTTTGTATTCATTAGGCACCAAATGTAAGAGAACTGATTTGAAACGGAGAGCGACCACTTGGACTTTACCAACAAGAAACGCTAATTTTTATTTTCCATTGCAAAATGTTCTAAAGCATTTTCTGTTGCGTGCCCAAATGAACACAACCCAATGGTCCCGGAGACATAATGCTTCTGAGTAGAAGTGCTGTTAATCTAGGATCAAGTCTATAGATTGTAATGAATAGACAGAGGGGACCTGATCCTCGATAAGCACTCCTACTCTGAGACTTTTTTTATACAGACCCAAACCTGCCAGAGGATGTGTGGTGTGTGCTAATTGCTTCTCCCGACAGGAGAAGCTTAAGATGTTTGCCAAGGGAACAGAGATCAACACAACAGTTGTGGTAAAGAAACTCAATGAGATTCTGCAGGCCCGTGGAAAGAAGGGAACCGACAGGTACAACTCATTTGACAACATTTGCATATGCTCTGTCCCAAAATTAGCCCCTAGTCACTTCTCGTTGGCCCTTTGTAGATCTGAAATCCAGGCTGATGGAAACAAAATGGTATTGGTTCTTCCTAAGGCTAGACAAAGTTTTAGCCTTTCACTGATATAGCACTTTGTCTACAAGGGGACATCCTGTAGGGTTTTGGGGTTTCTTTTGCGACCAGACCAAAAAAGTAGTTAAAGCCCTAGCCGATATGACATCAACGCCTGAAAAGACCCAAAACTAACCTAACGCTGTTCCTACACCCCCTGTTCTGTCTACCACCACGTCTACCTTCTGTTCTGTTCAGAGCTGCCCAGATTGAACTTCTCCACGCTCTGGCCAACATCTCCAACGAGAACAACCTGGGTGAGGGCATCCTGGTCAAGATCAAGTTCAACATCATCGCCTCCCTGTACGACTACAACCCCAACCTGGCCGCCTTCATGAAGGTCAGATGCACTGCTGTAAAGTGATAATTTGTTAAATGCTTAATTGTTAAATTGCCAAATGCTAAAACCTTCGTGGTTTTAGTACCACCCATCTGCCGCCTCCATGGATGTGTGGCCATGCTTACGGGACAGAAAGACTTTCCGTCGTTGTCTTATGGGGTTGAGCCTGAGCGGCCTTAATTCCGCCACCTCTATGAAAGGATTGCTCATTTGGAGAGAGAAAAAAAAACTATTTTCTGAGAATCCTGCAATAATGGCTATTCTATCCCTTTTTAATATTCTCCCAATAGTAGTTGGGGGTTAAACGGGTACAACTTGAAGTTATTGGACAAGTTCAAGTTGTACTTTGCCCATTTTTAGAAATGTCTTCTCAGAATCGCAATTTACAGTGCCTTGCAAAAGTATTCACCCCCCTTGGCATTTTTCCTATTTTGTTGCATTACAACCTGGGATTTAAATGGATTTTTATTTCGATTTAATGTAATGGACATACACAAAATAGTCCAAATTGGTGAAGTGAAACGAGGGGAAAAAAACTTGTTTAACAAATTATAAAAACAGAAAAGTGGTGCATGCATATGTATTCACCCCCTTTGCTATGAAGCACCTAAATAACATCTTGTGCAACCAATTACCTTCAGAAGTCACATAATCAGTTAGATTGCACACAGGTGGACTTTAAGTGTCACACGATCTCAGAGTATATATATATATATATATATATATATACCTACCTGTTCTGAAAGGCCCCATAGTCTGCAACACCACTAAGCAAAGAGGTCAGGGACAAAGTTGTGAAGTACAGATCAGTATTGGGTTATAAAAAATATCTGAAACTTTGAACATCCCACGAGCACCATTAAATCCATTATTAAAGAATATGGCACCACAACAAACATGCCAAGAGGGCCGCCCACCAAAAATCACGGACCAGGCAAGGAGGGCATTAATCAGAGGCAACAAAGAGACCAAAGATGACCCTGAAGTTAGCTGCAAAGCTCCACAGCGGAGATTGGAGTATTTGTCCATAGGACCACTAAGTCGTACACTCCACAGAGCTGGGCTTTACGGAAGGGTGGCCAGAAAAAAATAAGAAAACATGTTTGGTGTTCGCCAAAAGGCATGTGGAAGACTCCCCAAACATATGGATGCAGGTGCTCTGGTCAGAAGATGCTAATATTGAGCTTTTTGGCCATCAAGGAAAACTCTGTCTGGCGCAAACCCAACACCTCTCATCACCCTGAGAACACTATCCCCACAGTGAAGCGTGGTGATGGCAGCGTCATGCTGCCTATTTTTCATCGGCAGGGACTGGGAAACTGGTCAGAATTTAAGGGATGATGGATGGCGCTAAATACAAGAAATTCTTGAGGGGGGAAACCTGTTTGTCTTCAGAGATTTGAGACTGGGACGGAGGTTTACCTTCCAGCAGGATAATGACCCTAAGCATACTGCTAAAGCAACACTCGAGTGGTGTAAGGGGAAAGATGTAATTGTCTTGGAATGGCCTAGTCAAAGCCCAGACCTCAATCCAATTGAGAATCTGTGGTATGACTTAAAGATTGCTTTACGTCAGCGGAACCCATCCTACTTGAAGGAGCTGGAGCAGTTTTGCCTTGAAGAATGGGCAAAAATCCCAGTTTCTAGATGTGCCAAGTTTATAGACACCCTAAGAGACAAGCAGCTGTAATTGCTGCAAAAGGTGGCTCTACAAAGTATTGACTTTGGGGGGGTGAATAGTTATGCACGCTCAAGTTGTTTGTTTTATTTCTTGTTTGTTTCTCACAAAATGATTTTGCATCTTCAAAGTGGTAGACATGTTGTGTAAATCAAATGATACAAACCCCCCAAAAATCTATTTTAATTCCAGGTTGTAATGCAACAAAATAGGAAAAATGCCAAGGGGGTGAATACTTTTGCAAGCCACTATTTATTATTTTTTCCACCTTTATTTAACCAGGTAGGCTAGTTGAGAACAAGTTGTCATTTGCAACTGCGACCTGGCCAAGATAAAGCATAGCAATTTGACACATACAACAACAGTTACACATGGAATAAACAAAACATAGTCAGTAATGCAGTAGAACAAAAGAAAACAAGTCTATATACAGGGAGTGCAAATGAGAAGTTAAGGCAATAAATAGGCCATGGTGGCGAAGTAATTACAATATAGCAATTAAACACTGGAATGGTAGATGTGCAGAAGATGAATGTGCAAGTAGAGATACCGGGGTGCAAAGGAGCAGGATGAATGAATGAATAAATAAATACAGGATGAGGTAGGTAGGTAGATGGGCTGTTTACAGATGGGCTATGTGCAGTGATCTGTGAGCTGCTCTGACAGCTGGTGCTTAAAGCTAGTGAGGGAGATATGAGTCTCCAGCTTCAGTGATTTTTGCAGTTCGTTCCAGTCATTGGCAGCAGAGACCTGTAAGGAAAGACGACCAAAGGAGGAATTGGCTTTGGGGGTGACCAGTGAGATATACCTGCTGGAGCGCGTGCTGCTATGGTGACCAGTGAGCTAAGGTGGGGCTTTACCTAGCAGAGACTTGTAGATAACCTGTAGCCAGTTTGGCGACGAGTATGAAGTGAGGGCCAACCAACGAGAGCATGCAGGTCGCGATGGTGGGTAGTGTATTGGGCTTTGGTGACAAAACGGATGGCACTGTGATAGACTGCATCCAGTTTGAGTAGAGTGTTGGAGGCTATTTTATAGATGACATCACCAAAGTCGAGGATCGGTAGGATGGTCAGTTTTACGAGGGTATGTTTGGCAGCATGAGTGAAGGATGCTTTGTTGCGATATAGGAAGCCAATTGTAGATTTAATTTTGGATTGGAGATGCTTAATGTCAGTCTGGAAGGAGAGTTTACAGTCTAACCAGACACCCAGGTATTTGTAGATGTCCACGTAGTCGAAGTCAGAACCGTCCAGAGTAGTGATGCTGGACGGGCGAGCAGGTGAGGGCAGTGATCGATTGAATAGCATAGATTTAGTTTTACTTGCGTTTAAGAGCAGTTGGAGGCCACGGAAGGAGAGTTGTATGGCATTGAAGCTCGTCTGGAGGTTAGTTAACACAGTGTCCAAAGAGGGGCCAGAAGTATACAGAATGCTGTCGTCTGCGTAGAGGTGGATCAGAGAATCACCAGCAGCAAGAGAAGCAACATTGATGTATACAGAGAAGAGAGTCGGCCCGAGACTTGAACCCTGTGGCACCCACATAGACTGCCAGAGGTCCGGACAACAGGCCCTCCGATTTGACACACTGAACTCTATCAGAGAAGTAGTTGGTAAACCAGGCGAGGCAATCATTTGAGAAACCAAGGCTGTCGAGTCTGCCAATAAGAATGTGGTGATTGACAGTCAAAAGCCTTAGCCAGGTCGATACTGTGCAGCCATACTCAATGTCTCTTATCGATGGCGGTTATGATGTCGTTTAGGACCTTGAGCGTGGCTGAGGTGCACCCATGACCAGCTCTGAGTCTGCGTAGCGGAGAAGGTACGGTGGCATTCGAAATGGCCGATAATCTTTAACTTGGCTTTCGAAGACCTTAGAAAGACAGGGTAGGATAGATATAGGTCTGTAGCAGTTTGGGTCTAGAGTGTCACTCCCTTTGAAGGGGGGGATGACCGCGGCAGCTTTCCAATCTTTGGGAATCTCAGATGATACGAAAGAGGTTGAACAGGCTAGTAAAAGGGGTTGCAATAATTTTAGAGGGTCCAGATTGTCTAGCCTGGCTGATTTGTATGGGTCCAGATTTTGCAGCTCTTTCAGAACATCAGCTATCTGGATTTGGGTGAAGGGGAAATGGTGGGGACTTGCAGGCAATGAGGCAGTGATCGCTGCGATCTTGATTGAAAACTGCAGAGGTACATTTGGAGGGCGAGTTAGTTAGGATTACATCTATGAGGGTGCCTGTGTTTATGGATTTGGTGTTGTACCTGGTAGGTTCATTGATAATTTGTGTGAGATTGAGGACATCAAGCTTAGATTGTAGGATGGGCTGGGGTGTTAAGCATGTCCCAGTTTAGGTCACCTAGTAGCATGAGCTCAGAAGATGGATGGGGCAATCAATTCACATATGGTATTGAGGGCACAGCTGGGGGCAGAGGGAGGTCTATAGCAAGCGGCAACAGTGAGAGACTTGTTTCTGGAAAGGTGCATTTTTAGAAGTAGAAGCTCGAATTGTTTGGGTACAGACCTGGATAGTAGGACAGAACTCTGCAGGCAATCTTTGCAGTAGATTGCAACACCGCCCCTTTGGCAGTTCTATCTTGGCGGAAAATGTTATAGTTACCGATGGAGATTTCAGGGTTTTTGGTGGTTTTCCTAAGCCAGGATTCAGACACGGCTAAGACATCCGGGTTGGCAGAGTGTGCTAAAGCAGTGAGTAAAACAAACTTAGGGAGTAGGCTTCTAATGTTAACGTGCATGAAACCAAGGCTTTTACGGTTAGAAGTCAACAAATGAGAGCACCTGGGGAGTGGGAGTAAAGCTAGGCACTGCAGGACCTGGATTAACCTCCACATCACCAAAGGAGAGGGAGGGGCTGGCAAGCTAGCAGTTGGCAGACCGGGGCTGGCAAGCTAGCAGTTGGCTGACGTCGCAATGGGGGTAAGTCTGTTTTTGCCTCTTCGTGCAGTGACGTCGATAGACCAGTCGTGGAATTAGAAGTGTCCCAAGTAGCTCTAGGTAGCTAGTAGGCCGCGGTTAGCAGAATGGGCCTTCAGCGGACGTCGCGCCTGAGGGGCCTGTTGGAATCTTCGGGCAGATTATGTCGGTATTCCAGTCGTAGAGGATCGGCGGGGTTCCGTGCCCCGTACCGGCAGTAGAAGGGGTCCGGATATTGTAGCCCAGGAGTGGGCTTCGGTGGTAGCACAGGAGCACTGGCCGGGCAAGCTTCAGGCTAATTGGTGCTTGCGGGATAGAAAAGCTAGCCAGGAGTAGTCACCTGGGATTGCGGTTAGCTAGTTGCGAAGATCCAGATGAAAATGTTCAGAGTTTGCGGTAGGAATCCGGGGATACAGGGGAATTAATTTTTTTTAAAAATAATAATAGGTCCGTTATGCTCTGGTTTGAGTCACATTGTTCGAACTGGCGAGAGCTTTCCGAGCTAAAGGCTAGCTGATGACTGCTAGCAATGGTTTGCTGACTGATTGCTGGTAGGTAGTTAACTGGCTAGCTTCAGTTGAGGGATTCCAGATCTGAAGTAAATAGAAATACTTTAGAAAAAAACAGATCCACGCCACATTGGGTGAGGCGGGTGTCAGGAGAGTATTTAGAAGTTGAGGTTGGGAATTTAAAAAAAAAAGATATGCTAAGAAAAAGATGTAAAAAGATATATACAAAGACGTCTGACTGCTACGCCATCTTGGATTCACTGTACAAGTATATTTACAAGGAATTTGTCCTGGCAAAATGGTGCTGACAGCCATAAACTCCTGTGTACAGCCTGGATTCTCCTGTATTTGTCCCTGAGCGTGACCCCAATTCCCGCTAATATTCTCCTCATCCCCTTTACCTGTTCCGCACAACCCCTCTCCCAGGCTGACATGTGGAAGACGTGTCTGGACTGCATTGACGAGCTGCTGGACATCCTCTTTAACAACAACAACATATTTATCGGCGAGAACATCGCAGAGGACAGTGAGAACCTGGCCATAGCCGACTCTCAGGTAATTCTCAAACTCTTAGTGAATGATTGGTTGATTGAATTTCTTAGAGAATTATTGATTGGTTGGTTACATTTATTTGAACTACTCCAAACAAGAAGTTCCCTCACAGGAAAATAAAGCTCTAATATAATTTAAACATAAATAAATACGTAAACAATCAAGAACAAGCAGTATGTACATTAGAAAAACCTTTCAAATATAACAAGCTTTTATTCATTTCCATATTGGTCCTTTTGGCAAGAATGACAATACACTTCATGTGATAGGCTACAGTTTTGAAGTATTTTGTCCAACTAAAGTCAGTTTTTCTCTCTTCCTCAGCCATTCAGGGTGCGCGGCTGCATTCTGACCTTGGTGGAGAGGATGGATGAAGAATTCACCAAGATCATGCAGAACACTGACCCCCACTCTCAAGGTGAGGCCCATTTTGGATCCACATCCCCCTTTTCAAAATATAGAGGTCACTTGTGCGTTTGTCAAGGACAAACTAAGTTGATACTCAATCACTATAGACTCGTATGAAGTAAAATTATTGATAGAGTAGATGGCAATAAAATTCCTATGAAAACCTGTACACCACAAATTATTGGGATCACTTTTCTTTACCTATAAATTAGTGTTTCCTTACCACTGCAGTTTGAGCTGATCTTTCACACTCACTTGCAATCGTACATGATCATTCAATCACTCACTATCTCCCCCAGAGTATGTGGACAACCTGAAGGATGAGGGGCGTGTGTGCGGCATCATCGACCGCCTGCTGGGCTACCTGGAGACCAAGGGCAGCACGGAGGAGGTGTGCCGTGTCTACCTACGCCGCATCATGCACACCTACTATAAGTTTGACTACAAGGCTCACCGCCGCGCACTGGGCCTCCAGGGAGAGACCAAGGTAAGGAAATGGATAGAGACCCCAACAAAGACATAGAATGACATCCTTGTCATGGGTACATTAAATATGGCAGCCGGTCCACACATCCTAGAACTCTAATGGTAATATCTGTTTTAGTAATTGATTTTCTATGGACCCCAAGGCTGCATCTCAATTGTTTAAAATTACTTCCTCATCTCTTTTTCGTTTGAGATTTCAGGATCGGAGAGGTGTAAGCAATATCGCAGATACTCACTAGGAATTTGTTCAGAACCTATCAGTAGACTATTGAGGGTAGAGGTTGACCGAATATGATTTTTCAACGCCGATACCAATTATTGGAGGACTAAAAAAATGCTGATACCGATTAATCGGCCAATTTTCTTTTGTTTTTATATATACACATTTGTAATAATGACAATTACAACAATACTCAATGAACCCTTGAACTTAATATAATACATAAATAAAATCAATTTAATCTCAATAAATAATGAAACATGGTCAATTTGGTTTAAATAATGCAAAAACAAAGTGTTGAAGAAGAAAGTCAAAGTGAAGTATGAGCCATGTAAAAAAGCTAACGTTTAACCTGTCTGAGCTAGTGGGAAGTCACCGTCCCACCCTATTCAACAGCCAGTGGAACACCGTGGCGCGAAATACAAAAACCTCAAATGCAATAATTTAAATTTTTCAAACATACGACTATTTTACACCATTTGAAAGAAGACTCGTTAACCTGTTAGTGCTAGGGGGCAGTATTGACACGGCTGGATAAAAAACATACCCGATTTAATCTGGTTACCACTCCTACCCAGTAACTAGAATATGCATATACTTATTACATATGGATAGAAAACACCCTACAGTTTCTAAAACTGTTTGAATGGTGTCTGTGAGTATAACAGAACTGAAATGGCAGGTCAAAACCTGAGAGATTCCTTTACAGGAAGTGGCCTGTCTGACCATTTCTTGAACTTCTTTTCCATCTCTATCTTTTACTAAGGATCTCTGCTCTAACGTGACACTTCCCACGTCTTCCATAGGCGCTCAGAGCCCGGGAAAAAACAGAATGTCGTCATTCCAGCCCCAGGCTGAAACACATTATCGCCTTTCTCAAGTGGCCGATCAAGGGACTCTGGGCTTATGCGCGTGACCCGACCGCCCCCGCCTTTGTGATTTTTTTCCTCTGTTTGCCGAAAAGGAGATTCCCTGTTGGAATATTATCGCTTTTCTACGAGAAAAATGGCGTAAAAATTGATTTTAAACAGCGGTTGACATGCTTCGAAGTACGGTAATGGAATATTTAGAATTTTATTGTCACGAATTGCGCCATGCGCGCGACACTTCTTTACCATTTCGGATAGTGTCTGGAACGCACGAACAAAACGCCGCTATTCGGATATAACGATGGATTATTTTGGACCAAACCAACATTTGTTATTGAAGTAGCAGTCCTGGGTGTGCATTCTGACGAAGACAACAAAAGGTAATCAAACTTTTATAATAGTAAATATGATTATGGTGAGTGCTAAACTTGCCGGGTGTCTAAATAGCGAGCCCGTGATGCCTGGGCTATGTACTTAGAATATTGCAAAATGTGCTTTCACCAAAAAGCTATTTTAAAATCGGACATATCGAGTGCATAGAGGAGGTCTGTATCTATAATTCTTAAAATAATTGTTATGCTTTTTGTGAACGTTTATCGTGAGTAATTTAGTAAAATCTTAGCGAATTCCCCAGAAGTTTGCGGGGGGTATGCTAGTTCTGAACGTCACATGCTAATGTGAAAAGCTGGTTTTTGATATAAATATGAACTTGATTGAACAAAACATGCATGTATTGTATAACATAATGTCCTAGGGTTGTCATCTGATGAAGATCATCAAAGGTGAGTGCTGCATTTAGCTGTCTTCTGGGTTTTGGTGACATTATATGCTGGCTTGAAAAATGGGTGTCTGATTATTTCTGGCTTGGTACTCTGCTGACATAATCTAATGTTTTGCTTTCGTTGTAAAGCCTTTTTGAAATCGGACAGTGTGGTTAGATTAACGAGAGTCTTGTCTTTAAATAGCTGTAAAATAGTCATATGTTTGAGAAATTGAAGTAATAGGATTTTTAAGGTTTTGAAAATCGCGCCACAGGCTGCAAGTGGCTGTTACGTAGGTGGGACGCAAGCGTCCCACCTAGCCCATAGAGGTTAATCAAACCACATTGTCTGATTTGAAAAAGGCTTTACAGCGAAAGCAAAACATTAGATTATGTTAGGAGAGTACATAGCCCAAAATAATCACACAGACATTTTCCAAGCAAGCATATATGTCACAGCTAAATGAAGCACTAACCTTTTGATCTTCATCAGATGACACTCCTAGGACATTATGTTATACAATACATGCATGTTTTGTTCAATCAAGTTCATATTCATATCAAAAAACAGCTTTTTACATTGGTGTGTGATGTTCAGAAAATGTATCCCCATTTACTAAATTACTCATCATAAACGTTGACAAAATACATAATACAGAACTCCTTTATGCAATCGCTATGTCAGATTTAAAAATAGCTTTTTGGTGAAAGCACATTTTTGCAATATTCTGAGTACATAGCTCAGCCATCACGGCTAGCTATTCAGACACTCGCCAACTTCGGGGCCCACTAAACTCAGAATTACTATTAGAAAAATTGTATAACCTTTGCTGATCTTCGTCAGAATGCACTCCCAGGACTGCTACTTCCACAAGAAATGTTGTTTTTGTTCCAAATAATAATGTAAAAAGCTGGTTTTTGATATAAATATTAACTTGATTGAACAAAACATGCATGTATTGTATAACATAATTTCCTAGGGTTGTCATCTGATGAAGATCATCAAAGGTTAGTGCTGCATTTAGCTGTGGTTTGGGTTTATGTGACATTATATGCTAGCTTGAAAAAATGGGTGTCTGATTATTTCAGGCTGGGTACTCTGCTGACATAATCTAATGTTTTGCTTTCGCTGTAAAGCCTTTTTGAAATCGGACAGTGTGGTTAGATTAACGAGAGTCTTGTCTTTAAAATGGTGTAAAATAGTCATATGTTTGAAAAATTGAAGTTTTTGCATTTTTGAGGTATTTGAATATCGCGCCACGGGATTACACTGGCTGTTGAGACGTAAGCGTCCCACCTAGCCCATAGAGGTTAACAAAAGCACATTTGAGTTATCACTCTATCCCTCTCCACCTTTCTCTCTCTCCTCCCTAGTCTGAGCAGGATGCGGAGGAGAGCGAGGGTGAGGACAGCGCCTTCATCATGGACCGCCTGTGCAAGTTCATCTACGCCAAGGACCGCACGGACCGCATCCGCACGTGCGCCATCCTGTGTCACATTTACCACCACGCGCTGCACTCGCGTTGGTACCAGGCCCGTGACCTGATGCTCATGAGCCACCTGCAGGATAATATTCAGCATGCCGACCCACCCGTACAGGTATGAACACATGAGTGTGGGGGCACACAGCACCCAGAATGTCAAGCTGTTCATACAAGCAGGGACACCCTGCTGGGCAACATCCGCAGCGGTGTAAAATACTACTTTAGGTTTTTTGGGGGGGTATCTGTACTTTACTATTTATATTTTTTACCACTTATTTTTACCTCACTGCATTCCTAAAGAAAATGTACTTTTTCCTCCGTACATTTTCACTGACACCCAAAGTACTCATCACATTTTGAATTCTTAGCAGGACAGGAAAACTGTCTAATTCACACATTTATCAAGAGAACCTCCCTGGTCATCCCTACTGCCTCTGATCTGGCGGACTCACTTAACACATGCTTGAGTGTTGGAGCGTGCCCCTGGCTACTCGTAAATAAAACAAAATGATGATGCCGTCTGGTTTGCTTAATATAAGGAATTTGAAATTATTAAGTATAAGTGTATTTTAGCGTTTGCATTTACTTTTGAGACTTAAGCATATTTAAAACCAAATACTTTTACCCGGTGCCAATTTTTTGTATTTTTTTTTTTTAAGCTATCTTTTATTTTACTCAAGGATGGGTACTTTTTCCACCACTGATCATCCGGCACGCTACAGGGCTCCAGACTTACTCTTTCCCCTGGTGGCGCTGGTGCCACTAATTTTCAGTTAGTGGGAGCAGCCCATGATTTGGTCACAACATTTTGCTGTGGTGTCACGCAATAGAAAACCTTTGCAATCATCTTACAAAGTCATATAACGTAATTCACAGTGCTACTAAGATTGTATGATTCAAGAAACTGTTTATTCTATCATGTCCAAACAGGAATGCCTAATTCAATATATATTGATGTGCAACCTAAACTAGTGATTGTCATGAATTTTGGGTTGATAATTAGTCTTGCTATATTTACACTCCTAATTGGGCTCCAGAACTTCTGATTTCATTTTTTTCAGTAGAGATTAATTTACTTACATATTTTTGATATACTAACATCCAAAAATATGTATGTTTTATCATTGGAATGTGCTACAAAACGAGGCAACGATGCACTTTAGGACCATGTGGATGTGTCCGAGCGGTCGGGTAGACTGTTTGGAGTGTTTATACGACTGGATAAATGTTTTTATAAAATGTCTCCCCCCCACTTCTAAAATGAAAGTTGCGCCCCTGCTAATATCACATACGCTTTACTTTATTTGGGGCTTATTCACCATCTAAGGAAGTGGAAATTCAACTCATTATCTAGATCACTAAATATAATAAACTGCTTGTTAGATTAATTACAACTAACAGTACATTTAATGTCCTAAACTTAGCCATGTACTACCCAATGATGTCTATATAAGCCTATGCAATCATCAGAGATGGCCGATACGCGCTTTGCCCGATCCGAATCTCAAAGATCCATACCAGTTTATTTGTTTTTAAAACGGTGCTAAAAGACTATTTGGAGTTGAGAAAATAAACAAACACATGTAATACCTACATAAAGCTGAGACCTTCCTTTCCTCAACTGTCACAACAGTAGTTGCTTTCAAAACCGTTCTTTCTCGCGATTTGATTTTGAAATGTTGCGCAATCAGAACACATTTTCTTTCTGTCTACTCGAACTGCTCAGGGGGGAGGGAGTGAGTCGCTCCTGCCAGCGACACAGGGGCAGGGCAGACACTTTAATTGCAGGGATCAGGATAAGCCTGCTTGACCAAATCAAGCTTTTAGCCACCCCAAAAACAGAAAGCCTTGTAAAGTGATCAACTAGAATTTGCAGCTCGTGACGAAGAAAACATTGAACTTGCACAACCAAGTCAGTCTCAAAATTCGACTGAATTATTGCACTCTGGGGCCCTGCACATAACTGTGTACACCCACCCACACAGACTGATAGAACTCTGTGTGACCATGTCTCCCCCTCCAGATCCTGTACAACAGGACCATGGTGCAGCTGGGGATCTGTGCCTTCCGCCAGGGCATGATCAAGGATGCCCACAATGCCCTGCTGGACATCCAGTCGAGTGGCCGCGCCAAGGAACTGCTGGGCCAGGGCCTGCTCATGAGGAACATGCAGGAGAGGAATGCAGAACAGGAGAAGATTGAGAAGAGGCGACAGGTAAGCTACGGCTTGGCTAAGCTTAACTCAGCGGAAGAAACTACTGGTAGTCTAAGGCTAGGATAGGTTGAAGCCAGCAAGCAGAACAGTAGAGGATTGAAAATACACTACAGGTAGCCTAGGCTAGTCAAATGCAGAGCAGAAGAGACGAGTGGTAGGCTAGGCTAAACCCAGCAGATCAGTTGACAAGTAGGCTCAACCCAGCAGAACAGTTGACAGCAGGAAACGATTGAGAAGAGACGACTGGTAGACCAATCTCAGCTAGACAGACAGGTAGGCTAGGCTAAACGTGGGCTAGGCAAAACTCGACCGTGTAGGTTCCGAGCTGTAAGGCCTTTGTCTGGAAAGATTAAATAAAGATTTTCACGTTTGTTAAGGATGATACACTGGAACCTGTTTTTGACTATTGTACAGTATTACACTGATACACTACACTGACTGGGGTTGGTTTACGACGTGACATTGTTGTCCATCTTGTTCCAGGTGCCCTTCCACATGCACATTAACCTGGAGCTGCTTGAGTGCGTGTACCTGGTGTCTGCCATGCTGCTGGAGATCCCCTACATGGCAGCCCACGAGTTTGACGCCCGCCGAAGGATGATCAGCAAGCAGTTTCACCACCAGCTGAGGGTGGGCGAGAGGCAGCCCCTTCTCGGTACGTACAGTAGACAATGGTGACAAAGCAGGGTTGTGTTCATTAGGCCCCAAATGGAAGAAAACAGACTGAAATGGAGAGGGACTACATGGACCTTTCCAAAAAAGAAACTCATTTTGGTTTTAGAAAGTTTTCCGTTGCGTGCCATAATGAACTCCGCCTAGTTTAGGACCAAAGGGTGGGTGGGCACAAGTAACTCATGCCTAAAAAGAGACAAGACTTAAGACGGGCAAAAAAGGTTGTTTTATTCTGATTGGCCTCAAATATCCAGTAATCCTGAGATGTCAACACAATGATTCAGAGATGATGTGGTGACCATATTACCGCCACAGGTAGTCATGACCGCAGTTAAATTTCACATGACCGTTGAGTCACGGTAATCTCTTATGCACTCTGGACATGCGTTAGTAGTACCGAACTCGCTAAAGACCTGGTACTCAGTGCTCTATTGTCCCTTTTAACAACTCTGATGTAAATGCAATCGAAAGTCACATCAAACACTTACCAAAACGTTTTGACGATTTTAAAACTCACCGTTAGGCTACATTTTTTTACCTCGCTGTCATGATCAATTTGAAGAAAAGTTCAACCGGTGGAAAACATGGTCGTTGTGGATGTTGTTTCAAAGCCAAACACAGTGAAATGGACAGCGCTTTCTAAGGGATCGAATAAATCCAAGCATTTAAAAAGTTGAATGTAGAAAACCCATATGCATATTAGAGCTTATGCATTGACCTATATCAGCCGAAGGCCCCCCCCCCCCCCCCCCCCCCCCAAAAAAACGATTAATTTTAAATGATTGTGCCGTTATACAACACACAGATAACCTACCGTATATTACGCACTGCAGAAAAAAACCATTAAATAGCAGACTGATTTTAAGATGTATTTGGTACATAATTGGTCTAGCCCAGTAGCCAATATTTTTTTTTTTCCCAAGATCACTTTCTGAGTTAAAATGCAAGCCGGGATGGCCTCCCGAGTGGTGCAGCGGTCTAAGGCGCGGTGTTGCGTCATCACTACGGCCTGGGGTTTGATCCCAGGCTGTGTCACAACCGGCCGTGACCGGGAGTCCTATAGGGCGGCACACAATTGGCTCAGCATCTTCCAGGGGAGGGTTTGGCCGGGCGAGCTTTACTTGGCTCATCGCGCTCTAGCGACTCCTTGTGGCGGGCCGGGCACTTGCAGGCTGAGTGTCAGTTGAAAGGTGTTTCCACCGACACATGGGTGCGGCTGGCTTCTGGGTTAAGCGAGCAGGTGTTAAGAAGCGTGGCTTGGAGTGTCATGTTTCGGTGGACGCATGACTAGACCTTCGCCTCTCCTGAGCCCGTTAAGGAGTTGCAGCGACGAGACAAGGTCGTAATCACGAAATTGGGGAGAAA
This sequence comes from Salmo salar, assembly GCF_965601325.2. NCBI lineage: Eukaryota > Metazoa > Chordata > Actinopteri > Salmoniformes > Salmonidae > Salmo > Salmo salar. Next base: position 5,447,450 of record NC_138309.1, read on the forward strand.
AAGGGGGTGAAATGCAAGCCGAGCTCTACCGCTCATTACTTAAAAAAGGTAAGCCTATGCAACATTAACCTATTAAAAACAGTGATGTAGCAATGTTTGTACAGTAGGCTTCAGGCCCAATACATTACCGCATATTGGCTTTGCTTCAGTTGCCCTACTAATACATTGTTGTTACTTGTGAGGCACAGCTGAGTGTACATATGTTTAAATCATTTGCTTTTTATTTTACTGGGCGGATGGTGCCTGCATCTGATGGTCAGTCTCAGCGGAGGTGTCCGCCTCTCAACGTCCCTCCGCTCTCCCTTTTCTCCGCTGACACTGACCAAAGGGACACCATCTTTCAGCTGATGGTGAAACTACAGTTGCACCTCATTATTTCTGCCTCATGCACAAATTCATGTTACTCCTATGAACCCAGAAAGTGAAATATTCCTCAATATTATGACCCAAGCCACTAATAATAACGCAAGCCTATCGATACACTTTCCTACTTCCTTCACATTCATTGCAGTGCTGGTTGTAGCGCGAATGGAAGCGTTATAAAAAGTGTTGACAGTGTGGAGTAAGAACTTAAACATGAACTCATAAAAACAGCAGCTCTTTGCTGTATTTGTTGAGTCTCTAGTCATGGTTTTGAAATCTCACAGTATCATCATTGCTGTAGCTTTCTTTTACGCCCGCTACGTTACTGCAGACCCGGTAATCTCAGCCATCCAATTGGCCAGTGGTAGGCCTATAGTGCACTTGATTAGCTCTCTGGGTCCGCCAGTAAGGTAGAGTTTGTACCTTCAGATGCATGAAGTGGCTCAACATCAGAACATTTCGCCTACCTGGCACGCAGGGCAGCTGAATATGGTGCACCTACCGCCAACCGTGCGAGACGATTACCAAAAAATTGGACCGCAAGGCTTTATCTTTTTTTTTTTTTTTTTTTTTTGAAATGTTTGGCGCTCGACGAAATGCCTTGGAGATCGACCAGTCGATCTCGATTGACCGGTTGGTGACCACTAGTCTAGCTTATACTCCAAAATTAAACACATTCAAGTATTCGCCTTTGAGTGGGGACTGTATTATTATGCTAACTGCTACGCTCCAAATGTTCTATCCATTAGTCTGGGAGAGAACGTATAGGCCTAGATGACGCTGTTGGTACATTGATTGTGTACGGCGGCGGTATCTTACAATTATAGTGTTTGATTTTGAATAGCCTAGTAAGGTTTTTTTTTTTTCTATATAATTTTATAATTAATAGGCTGACATTACCTTTAGGTACAGAATCTCACCACCGTGTGTTTCCATATCCTCTCTCCTTCATTCCTTTCTTGAGCGTGCAGAGATGGGGGGGCTGTCAACACTTTAACAAATGTTTTGTTGTGAAAACATGTTATCGATGTTCTCGAACAGATTTCACTTGGTTTCCCAAATTAAGCTGCAGGAACATGATTGGAGAGCCCATGGCCTACAGAGTTTGGGCAGAATTTCACCTGTCGCGCAGCGAGTGGCTGCATAGTCCTCAAACAGTGGTTGATGCGTGAAGTGAAATAGGAGCTCTAATAAGCACAGACATATCTATATACAATCCTGTGTGAAGGAATATATATCTATCTATCTTTTTTCCCCTGCCCCTGTTCCTGCCCCATTTAATAATGGGCCATTCTAAGTCAAATACATTTGACATATTTGACATGAAATCTGATGGGTGAAAATATGATCACTTGATGAGAGAACAGCGTGTGCAGCCTGAGGAAGGAACAGAGCATAACCTTTTTTTGCAACTTTTTCAAATAGCCTATTAGTCGCATCATGCAGCCCATATGTTTTGATTTCTAAGACATAAGGTTTGCGTAATTCGTTAACTCAATTAGCCAAATAACTCAATCGAGCATATAGAACCTGTTTCAAATGATCACTTTTACGCTCAACATGGGCACTTCATATGCACACTCACTCCGGACTGGGAAAAATATGTTGTATTTTATTCCGCTAAGTTCAATTATATTATTGTAACCATAAAAGCATATAGAATAAAATAATGGCAGTTTATACCATTTTAAAAGCATTACAATATGTTCAGATTTCACACACGCTGTGTGCCCTCAGGCCCTACTCCACCACTACCACTTCTACAGTACTGAATCCAATGTTTGTGTTGCATCACAGTCCCTGCTGTTCCATAAGGTGTTTTTTAAATCTACTTTTATTGCTTGCGTCAGTTACTTGATGTGGAATAGAGTTCCATGTAGTCATGGCTCTATGTAGTACTGTGTTGACATCCCCAGGAAATAAATTAGTTAATACACCAATAAGAAAGAGTTCTAAACCTCTGCCAATAACAGCTAGTTTTCAGTTTTCCCCTCCCCACTCAGACCACTCTCAGACAGAACTAGCAAAATTGTTGGTTGTGAAATTGCTATTTTTCTAAGTTTTTATTATTTTTTTTTACATCCTTTTTGACCATTTTAATAGAAACATAATCACACTAATTCACTTACTGGTTACCCAGAAATGATTTGATATTGAGATAAAAACAGCTGCATTAGACCTTTTTAAGTTAAGATTGTATTGGTACTTGTCTGTATTAGCTGTACAGACACAACAATGGACATGCAAACACTAAACAAATCCGTGCATCCTCCAGGACCCCCAGAGAGCATGCGCGAGCACGTGGTGGCGGCCAGCAAGTCCATGAAGATGGGCGACTGGCGCACCTGCCACTCGTTCATCATCAACGAGAAGATGAACAGCAAGGTGTGGGATCTGTTCCCTGAGACGCAGTGTGTACGAGAGATGCTCGTCCGGTGAGTTTTTCGAAAATTGCTGATAAATAAGGTCTGCATCAACACCCCTCTTGTTCAACTGTCCGTAGTTTGATCAGTAGTCAGTATCAAGCAATCGCGGCCTGGAATGGTTTAATAAAATTAATTCAATCAAGATCGTCAAATGGCTAATATAATGCTACCTTTTAGTAGCTTTCTTTAGAAAAATTAAGTTGCACACAGTATTTCTCACAGTAATTGGTTATTTCATGACTGAACTAATGTTTCGGCAACACAGTGCATCCTTCAGAGGTAGCATTCCTGTAACGTTTCCTGATGGTTTGTGGTTGCAGGAAGATCCAGGAGGAGTCTCTGAGGACGTACCTGTTCACCTACAGCAGCGTTTATGACTCCATCAGGTAATAACTTTTAAAACGGTTAGAGGTTGTTCCCCAGTTAGAGTACACCTAGTCTTGGACTGAAAAGCACATTTAGTGGAGATTCTTAACTACTGTAGCCTGGTCCCCAACTGTTGTGTTGTATAGCTGACAGCAATGACCATGGAGATTACTATAGGCTTAGTGTTTCGAAAATAGCCAGCCTTCCAAAATCCCACTTGACTATTAAGTCAGGCGAACTTCACATTTTGGTTTTTACCAAATTCGGCACTCACATTTGATAAGCTTTAAGTAGAAATTACGTTTCCCCTCAGGAAAGGCATTTCGTTGTCTTTTTTTAGTAGCCTGTGTGGCGTTCATTTGTGTCTTATGCATGCTAGTTTGTTGCAAGTCAGGCATCTTTTTTGGAACTCCACTCAATGCAAAATGTACCGTATTTTAATTTTAAGGTTGCGTCATTAGATTTGGGGTTGAGTCCCCAGAAATTCTGGCAAAAAAATTGTCCCTGCTGAAAAAGGTTAGGCTAAACCAGTTGTATTTATTTGAACTTGGCTGGTACAGAGCAGTAAAGAACAGAAAGCAGGAGAGGAATGTGGGCTAGACAGAGCAGAGAATTCCACCAAAGCAGTCCAAAATGTCCAGTCAGAAAATACTTTCTCTCTGTGTCGTCTGTCGGACGCATGAACACTAGCCTATAGCCTAAACATTATTTTTTTATAACGGACACACCATCTTGTCTAGTTTTAAAAAAAACGTAGCCAATATTACCTTCTCTCTCCATTCGATAGGCAATGAATATGGCTGAAGGCCACCCTTCATAATTTTATGCATGGCTTTCTCCCGATCAAACAATAAAATGTAACAGTTCTATTTCAAAGTTATGTGAATAACCTAAAAACGTAAGGTAACCAGAGGACTAATAATGAGAGGGAACAAACAATATAGGCTATTGTATTTTACCTTTATTTAACTTGGCAAGTCGGTTAAGAACAAATTCTTATTTTCAATGACGGCCTAGGAACAGTGGGTTAACTGCCTTGTTCAGGGGCAGAACGACAGATTTTTACCTCCCCAGCTCGGGGATTCGATCTTGCAAACTTTCGGTTACTAGTCCAACGCTCTAACCACTAGGCTACCTGCCGTTCTCATTATTAGTCCTCTGGTTACTTTAAGTTTTTTAGGTTATTCACATAACTTTGAAATAGATCTGTTACATTTTGTTTGATTGGGAGAAAGCCATGCATAAAACGATGAAGGGTAATTTAATCAAGTTTAAGCTTATTAAGAAATAAATGATTAATGCTCCTGGGAAAATCCCTCCATGTGAGGTTGAACACCGAATGGCCAATAGCCTATCCTCTAACTAGGCCGATCATAAAAGGTTTAAGACAACTTAGTTATGAACAGTAGCTTATTTCCCAAATAATCTGACCTACACAGGTGTTGTGGCTTTCAAAAAGAACAAGAAAGGAAATCTGTAGCATAGGCTTTTCTCAATTACAGCTTTGAGAGAGAATTAAAGCAATTATACAATTCTGAAAATGGTAGACTGCTTCTATGCAGACAGTGATTTAAGGCTATAATGTAGCTCACTACGGTAAAACAGCCCGTTCCTCATCAGACAGTCACTGCTCCATGTGCGCGCCCCACACATACACCCGTTTTGCTCCTCCACCAGAAAGGAATATTAGAAAAGATTTTGCCATTGCCTGCACTTAGCCTCTTCCCAGACTTTCAACATTCTTTCGTCATGATTTGTCTAGTTGCATTTGATTTCGTGCTATAGCCCAACTGTCGTTTTTATGAGTTTTTGTATAAAACATTTTTAATTTGAGGAGGAGCAGCAATAGGGTCGATTTAGCAATGTGTATCACAATGTTTTATGGGTACATTATCACAATAGGACAATGGTTGACGTCACCGTCTAACAATCTCCTTCGGAGTAGTCTTGCTTAGGTTACTTCCCCAGGCTTTCAAACTAATGTGAGAAGCCTGGGTTTCCAAGGCTACCATTGCTTATACAGCACAAAGTGGTCTGGGACCAGGCTACATCTACTGTGCCTCCTCATATAATTGTCTTACCTGGTTAAAGAATGGATAAACACAATTCAGACATTTCCTCTTCCCCCCCTCTTTGTGTCTCAGCATGGAGACACTGAATGAAATGTTTGAGCTGGAGCTGCCCACAGTGCACAGCATCATCAGCAAGATGATCATCAATGAGGAGCTCATGGTAAAACCCACGGCGTCAGTGATCTCAAAGGGTTGTGCGTTGTCATGTGTAGACGTACAGCCCCATAGATTTAATTAAGCTAGATGATATGATGTATAAAGGTGTAATATGTTCATGTCTGTGTCTGAATGGCTTTCTCCTGTGGGTATCTGTCTGTCCGTGTGTGTTATGTCTCCCCCCTCACACAGGCGTCCCTGGACCAGCCCACCCAGACTGTGGTGATGCACCGCACAGAGCCCACCTCCCTGCAGAACATGGCCCTGCAGCTGGCCGAGAAGCTGGGCGGCCTGGTGGAGAACAATGAGCGCATCTTTGACCTCAAGCAGGGCGTGTATGGTGGCTACTTCAACAGAGGTTAGTGGGGCTGCCCCATAGAATACATGCAGACCTGCCAACTTGCACACATTTTGTCTATCATTCACACATTTTGAGGCCAAAGTACATGAAAAAGTATGAAAAACTACCTCAACTAGAAGCCTATTTTTGCATATTTTATCATGTTGTTTTTGACTCAAACCATCTGAAGTTGATGCCAATCAGAGGACTTGGGCATCTCTAGCTCTCCAACCCGCCCCCGTAGTCATAGTAGTTTCCTCTCTCAAGCTGGATGGCAGCACTCCACTTTGGAGTTGTTGATCTGTCCTCTTGATATAGCTGTATGTCACCAGTAGGCTGCTAATAGTGGGATAATAGCCTAGTCAGTTCACCAATGACAAAAAGGCATGTTGAATGAATGGTAGCCAAGTAGTCAGACCTAACTTGATTGATTATGTCAGGGATGGAGATCTGAAAAAAGCTACTATAGGCCTAGTTGTTTCATATTACAGTTTAAGACTATCCACATATTTAATAAGAATAATCATTACCCCTAAATTGTACCTAAAATAATTGAGACAACGCTCAATTTCATTTAGGATCAAACAAGACTTCTGTGTTGGCTACATGTTATTATATAATTTTAGACTGTTTCAGGAAATGGCAGTTACGGGTTTTTCAAAAATGCTAAATTCTCCAACTTCGGACCTCCCCTCTACCCAACCTTAGGCCTACATCAGCACAACCTTGTCACAAAATCCTAGGGAGAGCCCTGATTTTGTTAATTTGAATGCATTTCTAGTTGGCTACTGAATAGCAGCCAATTACCAAGTATTCATAAGTCTATTGCCTACCATTCCTACTGAGGCAGTCTTCATTATTAGGCTTAAAAGGTGCATTCGTCTATGATTTGAGCAGTGTGGGTGTCGCACGGAGCTGGGGGTGCCGCTGCGCTGAAGTGGTACTCATAAAAATGATTCTAGGTTGGCAGCTCTGCATGTGCAGAGCCTTTGGTCTAGTCCATTTGGTCTTCACCAAGGTCCGGTTGGCCACACGTTTTTATTTTTTATTTCCCATTGTCCAAATTTGCTGAGAATGATACCATATCCATCGCTTTTGGAATTTGATGCTCCCCGACTGTCCAGCATTTGTTTTTGATGTCTCTTAGCAAGGTGGACAGAGTGAAGGACTATAAATGTAGCTCCATTATAATGTTTACAGTTTTGATTTAGTTTTTTGCCATTTCAATGTCAATTGAAATAGTTTTTCCCAGAAAGTGTGTATATTAATGCACACAGTGCATTTGGAAAGTATTCAGACTCCTTGACTTTATCCACATTTTGTTACGTTAAGCTCTCCAGAGACGTTCGCTTGGGTTCAAGTCCGGGCTTTGGCTGGGCCACTCAAGGACATTCAGAGACTTGTCTCGAAGCCACTCCTGCATTGTCTTGGCTATTTGCTTAGGGTCGTTGTCCTGTTGGAAGGTGAACCCTTGCCCCAGTCTGATATCCTGAGCGCTCTGGAGCAGGTTTTCATCAAGGACCTGTCTATACTTTGCTCCGTTCATCTTTCCCCTCGATCCTGACTAGTCTCCCGAGTCCCTGCCACTGAAAAACAACCCCACAGCATAATGCTGCCATCACCATGCTTCACCATAGGGATGGTGCTAGGTTTCCTTCAGACGTGACGCTTGGGATTTTGAAATTTGCTAGCATTTCTAAAAACCTATTTTCACTTTGTCATTATGGGTTCTGAATACTTTCCCAATGCACTGTGTGTGTGTGTGTGTGTGTGTGTATACAGTACCAGTCAAGTTTGGACACGCCTACTCATTCCAGGGTTTTTCTTTGTTTACTCTTTTCTACATTGTAGAATAATAGCGACCATCAAAATCATGAAATGACACATATTTGATATTCTTCAAAGTAGCCACCCTTTGCCTTGATGACAGCTTTGCGCACACTCTTGGCATTCTCTCAACCAGCTTCATGAGGTAGTCACCTGGAATGAATTTCAATGAACAGGTGTACCTTGTTAAAAGTTAATTTGTGGGATTTCTTTCCTTTTTAATACGTTGGGGCCAATCAGTTGTGTTGTGACAAGGTAGGGGTGGTATGCAGAAGATAGCCCTATTTGGTAAAAGACCAAGTCCATATTATGACAAGAACAGCTCATTTAAGCAAAGACAAATGACAGTCCATTATTACTTGAAGATATGAAGGTCAGTCAATCCGGAACATTTCAAGAACTTTGAAAGTATCCTCAAGTGCAGTCATAAAACCATCAAGCGCTATGATGAAACTGGCTCTCATGAGGATCGCCACAGGAAAGGAAGACCCAGAGTTACCTCTGCTGCAGAGGATACGTTCATTAGTTACCAGCCTCAGAAATTGCAGCCCAAATAAATGCTCCAGAGTTCAAGTAACGAGACACATCTCAACATCAACTGTTCAGAGTAGTCTGTGTGAATCAGGCTTTCATGGTTGAATTGATGCAAAGAAACCACTACTAAAGGACACCAATAAGAACAAGAGACTTGCTTGGGTCGAGGAAGAACAAGCAAATAAACAGTAGACCGTTGGAAATCTGCCCTTTTGTCTTTAGTCCAAATTGGAGAGTTTTGGTTCCAACCGCCGTGTCTTTGTGAGACGGAGTAGGTGAACGCATGATCTCTGCATGTGTGGTTCCCACCACGAAGCATGGAGGAGGTGGTGTTGGGGTGCTTTGCTGGTGACAAGGTCTGATTTTATTTAGAATTCAAGGCACACTAAACCAGCATGCCTTCCACAGCATTCTGTAGTGATACACCATCCCATCTGGTTTGTGCTTAGTGGGACTATCATTTGTTTTTCAACAGGACAATGACCCAACACACCTCCAGGCTGTATAGGGCTATTTGACCAAGGAGAGTGATAGAGTGCTGAATCAGATGACCTGGCCTCCACAATCACCTGACCTCATCCCAATTGAGATGGTTTGGGATGAGTTGGGCTGCAGATTGAAGGAAAGCAGCCAACGAGTGCTCAGCATATGTGGGAACTACTTCCAGATGAAGCTGGTTGAGAGAATGCCAAGAGTGTTGCAAAGCTGTCATCAAGGCGAAGGGTGGCTACTTTGACGAATCTAAAATATAAAATGTTTTTGGGTTACTACATGATTCCATATGTGTTATTTAATAGTTCATGTCTTTACTATTATTCTACAATGTAGAACATAGTAAAAAAAAATAAGAAAAACCCTTGAATGAGTAGATGTCTGAACTTTTGACTGGTACTGTAAATGTGTATCTTTACGAAGCATGTGATGATCCTGTGTTTGATCCCGTGTCCACCATTTCATGTGATCTCCTCTTCATGCATCTCCCCCTACTTAATATGTGCAAATAAAACATAATAACTCCACACTACAGAGACAGGGGAGAGGCTCTTTATCGTTAGCCATGTAGTAGTCAATTTAATCCAAAATGAAGTGGGTAAGTGTATCACCCACCATTTACTAGATGCAAGCGTTAGTTCACCCAGGGTCATAATCAGATCAGTCTGTTATCAAATCAGTCATAGAGTAGTCTATCAATGGCACTATCAAATGAACTGAAATCTGCTTAAAATGTGGCTGCTTCTGGAGTAGACTGATATGCCTTACTCGTACATAGTCCCAACAATCACAAATACAAGCATGCTGATTATGTATCAGTATTTTGTTTAAATATGCCCTGTTAAGTGAGATGAAAATTGCCACAATACCACTTACTGAATCCTCTTGGTGCCTTGGGACGCGACACATAAGGCACCTCATTCCACAAATAACACTGCCTGTAAGTGATTTGTTGGGTCCTGTATGTGTGTGTCTATTACAGATCAGAAAGGTGGCTACCAGCAGAAGCAGGGTGGTTACAACAGAGGTAAGTGCCAATCTTGAACAAACAGGGCGTCTGCCGTAGACCCTTAGGGAGTGCGTTTCCGTACCATTATCTTTAGCCAACCTGCATGTTTCTTACAGTAGATGCATCGCAGGAAGTCGCTGTCATGAATGTTTAAATTATTCCCCCTGATATTGAAAGCTAATTATGATGATTTATTGAAGATGTTAAGATGTTTGAGTGTATTGCCTATTTCACAGTACTGGGCCCGGCCAAGCTGAATACACATCCACTATAAACCCTGGAACCGTGCTGGAGAGAATGTGAAAATAAAATATTAAGCTAGCACATACAAGTATGGCTGGCACGATAGTGTGAAAAAGATATTGGTGTGCATGTGGGCCTGGAGGCAATAGACATGTATCGTGTGAAACGTATATGTACGGTGCATTCGGAAAGTATTCAGACCCCTTCCCTTTTTCCACATTTTGTTACGTTAGAGCCTTATTCTAAAATTGATTCAATATTTTTTTTCCCCTCGTCAATCTACACACTACACCATAATGACCAAGCAATTATATTTTTTTTTTATACGTTTGCATATGTATAAAAAAATCTACAGAAATACCATATTCACATAAGTATTCAGACCCTTTGCTATGGGACGTGAAATTCAGTATCCTGTTTCCATTGATCATCCTTGAGATGTTTCTACATCTTGATTGGAGTCATCCTATGGGAAATTCAATAGATTGGACATGATCCAGGCTGTATCACATCCGGCTGATTGGGAGTCCCATAGGGCGGTGCACAATTGGCCCAGCGTCGTCCAGGTTTGGCCGGGGTAGCCGTCATTGTAAAATAATTTGTTCTTAATTGACTTGCCTAGTTAAATATAGGTTCAATAAACAACAATAAAAATGTGGAAAGGCACACACCTGTATAAGGTCCCACAGTTGAGGTCGAATGAATTGTCCATTGAGCACCAAGACAGGATTGAGTCAAGGCACAGATCTGGAGAAGGGTACTAAAACATTTCTGCAGCATTGAAGAACACAGTGGCCTCCATCAATCTTAAATGGAAGAAGTTTGGAACCACCAAGACTTTTCCTAGAGCTGGCTGCCCGGCCAAACTGAGCAATCAGGGGAGAAAGGCCTTGGTCAGGGAGGTGACCAAGAACCCGATGGTCACTGACAGAGCTCCAGAGTTCCTCTCTGGAGATGGGAGAACCTTCCAGAAGGACAATCATCTCTGCAGCACTCCACCAATCAGACCTTTATGGTACAGTGGCCAGACGGAAGCCACTCCTTCGTAGAAGGCTCATGACAGCCCGCTTGGAGTTTGCCAAAATGCACCTAAAGACTCTGACCATTTAGAAACGAGATTCTCTGGTCTGATGAAACCAAGATTGAACTCTTTGGCCTGAATGCCAAGCATCATGTCTAGAGGAAACCTGGCCCCATCCCTACGGTGAAGCATGGTGGTGGCAAGCATCATGCTGTGGGATATTTTTCAGCGGTAGAGACTGGGAGATCCTTGATGGAAACCTGCTCCAGAGTGCTCAGGGCCTCAGACTGTGGCGAAGCACACAGCCAAGACAACGCAGGAGTGGCTTCGGGACAAGTCTATGTCCTTGAGTGGACTGAGCCTGGACTTGAACCCGATCGACCATCTCTGGAGAGACCTGAAAATAAGCTGTGCAGCAACACTCCCCATCGTACCTGAAAGAGCTTGAGAGGATCTGCAGAGAAAAATGGGAGAAACTCCCCAAATACAGGTGTGCCAAGCTTGTAGCGTTATACCCAAGAAGACTCGAGGCTGTAATCACTGCCAAAGGTGCTTCAACAAAGTACTGAGTAAAGGGTCTGAATACTTATCTAAATATGATACTTCAGTTTTTGCTTTGTCAAGGTATTGTGTGTAGATTTTAAAAAAAAAAGATACATCTTAGAATAAGGCTGTAATGTAACAATCTGGGAAAAGTCAAGGTCTGAATACTTTCTGAAAGCACTGTATATTTTGTATGATTTTTATTTTGTTTGTCTACGCCCACGCTCATTGCATGCCACAGCTGTGTGTTTTCTAAACTGTTTTCACTGTACGGTTTCAGACCAGAGAGGCAGTTACCAACAGAAGCAAGGCGGTTACAACCGAGGTGTTTGAAATAACTGATTGAAATGCATGATTGTCGGAATATTATGAGAGCGACTGTATTTGTCTTATTTCAGTCTATATGTGAAAGTGAGAAACAAATGACTAGTATATGTATGTAGTCAAATGTTTTAATTTAATTTTTTAATCCCCTTTGTGTGTGTATGCCCAAGACGTGTCATGGCTGTGTCTAAACTGTTGTGTGTTTTCAGATGGTCAGAGAGGCAGCTACCAACCGAAGCAGGGAGGTTACAACAGAGGTGCTTATGACCCAATTTATACCTCTACTTTCTAATGGAAGACTTTCTTTGAAAAAAAGAAAAAAATCCTGCTATTTTTAAAGTCACTATCAGTGAGCTGCAGTCCCCTCTGTCTGAATGATAAGACATCTGGATTTGACACCAAGTGGCGGCAACAACTATCTTTTTAACGTCTACATTTTAAAGTGTAATAATTCCATTTAATGTATACCATCACAATAATATGCGTTGGTTGTCTTTAGGCAGTTCTTCAGAAACATTGGGATACCATAAGTTAGAATTTCTAAGAACACAATGTATTCATTACTGTACTGTGTACATACTATCATTGTTTTTTCAGTTTTATACATTTCAGCTTTGGATTGCTCTAGCTAAAACTATGAAACCGAAAGAACATGTAATTGAACCAAATAACGGCTTCTTGCTATGAGATTATTATATATTTTTTTACCTAAACCTGCATGCAAGGTCTAGTGACAAACACCTAAAGAACACAAATGTATAGACATAAGAGGAAAATAACTGTAGTTCTAAAAGTGCACAAGTAAGTAGTGAATTATATTGGCCACGTTGAGTTGTGGATTCGCTCGTGCTTACAGTTTCTGGTTGGTTTCAGATGGAGGTGGTTACCAACAGAGGCAAGGCGGTTACAACCGAGGTGCTTATGAACCATTTTATACCACCTTTATTTTCTCACATTTTTTCTTCTGTTTATTCTAAAAGCCACCTTCAGTAAGCTGCTCGCCTCTTTATCTCCCATTCCGCTATGCCCGAGCCTAAAAATGTAAAAATCTACTTTTAAGTGTGCTAATTCCATTGAATATATACCATTGTAAAAACACAATGCATTGGGTATGTTTAGGTAGGTCTAAAGAAACCGGTATTTCAAACCTACTATTAACTTTATTTTTCTTTGGAAAGAAATTTATTTTATTTGTGGATCGCTTGAGCTAAAACTCTGAAACAGAATTAACATGTCTTTGAACCCAGTAAAAACTTATTTTTATGAGAAGGAAGAAAAAGTACCTTAAACCTGCATGGAAATAAAAACAACTAACCACTGCATAAGCACCAATGCAAAGTCATTTGTAGGTTATACTGGACATGCCTTGCACATGTTTACCATTTCTGGTTGGTTTCAGATGGAGGCAGTTACCAACAGAGGGGCGGTTACAACCGAGGTGCTTATGAATTTATGCCACCTTTATCCTATAAATGTCAGAATTTTACTTTAGTTTTTTGTTAAAGCCACAGTCTGTGACCTGCAGTCCCCTCTCATCCTCCCTCCATGCCTGAGCCTTTTGGCTACTCTAACCCCCCCCCCACACACACACACACACCATTCTCTCTTGCAGTCTTTCACTTCTGTTCTTTGCACAACTTGTTAACATTAGCCCACATATATTGTGATATGTCTTGTCATCTCATTTTGTCTGGACATTTTAGTGTCACTGTTCTGTACACATTTTCTTAATTTAATCTCCAAATCGTTATTTTTTTTGTCTCCATCTTTGGTCCTCTCCACAGACGGAAACAGAGGTGGTGGTGGTGGCTACCAGGGCCAGAACAGGGGAGGCTACCAGGGAGGCGGGGGCTACCAGGGAGGCGGGGGCTACCAGGGAGGCGGGGGCTACCAGGGAGGCGGGGGCTACCAGGGAGGCTACAGGGGTGGCTACAAAGGGGGCTACCAGAACCAGGATAGGAGAGACTACTGAGCCAGAGGAACCTGGTGTAACAGAGCCAGCCAGTCTTCATTCCAAAACATCATCTTGGGTTACATCACTTGACATTGCACCTCTACTACACTATTCTCCCTTTGTACAACATTAATCAGCTTTCCCAGCTTGAAAACTGTCAGCTTCCATATCTATGAATACTTTGCAGTGTAATATCAGTATTGACTACTCTTTTTGTCGAGTGAATGGTTTTTCGACTAATTGAGTTTTGAATAATTGTGTATTGACAAGATTACTGCATTTGCAGTGTGACAGGTTTTCTTTTGGCAGTTCAGTCGGGGCAGATGTGTCAAGTGACGTTTTTTCAGTTGTGACCTGCGAAATAAACATTGAATGAATACATGCTTTGACTGATTCTTTACGACCATTGTAACATCAGAAACATTGTCTAGTAATGGTAACGACTACAGCATCTAGTGTATGTACACACATTTTCAGTGATTGCTGCTTGAACTGCTTAAATCTTTTCTGCACACATTAATTTCCCCGTTCAGTTGGTTTTCAACATGTTACCACATTTTCTGAAGTTTGGCATGTATTAATAAAAAACAATCCTCTGAATAAGGTATTCAATGACTTTAAACTAGGCAAGGTTTGCCCCAACATTCTCTGGGACTTAAATAGAGTGCATCATCTGTTGGGGTGGTATGCAAATTGGAGTGGGCCTAGGGTTTCTGGGATAATGGTGCTGTGGGTCATGACAAGCCTTTCAAAGCACTTCATGGCCACAGACGTGAGTGCTACGGGTCGGTCGTCATTTATGCACCATAGGGACTATGGTGGTCTGCTTGAAACATGTTGGTATTACAGATTCAGATGAGGAGAGGTTGAAAATATCAGTGAAAATGGTCTGCTCATGCTTGGGGTAATCCGTCTGGCTCTGCAGACTTGTGAATGTTGCCCTGTTATAAAGGTCTTACATCGACTATGGCGAGCTTGATCACACAGTTGCCCGGAACAGCTGATGCTCTCATGCATGTTTGTTGCTTGTCTGGTAGGCTTGTGTCTCTGGGCAGCTTGCAGCTGTGCTTCCCTTTTGTAGTCTAATAGTTTGCAAGCCCTGCCACATCCGACGAGCGTCGGAGCCGGTGTGGTGTCTCTCGATCTTAGTCCTGTATTGACACTTTGCCTGTTTGATGGTCCGTTGGAGGGCATAGCGGGATTTCTTATAAGCTTCCGGGTTAGAGTCCTGCTCCTTGAAAGCAGCACAGTATGGATGCAGGAATTATTTTGGTGGATGAATATGAGCAAGCTTACAGGAGCCTTTTGAAGTGATTCTCAATCAGATGAAAACATGACTGGTTGTGTTAATGCCAGTCCATTTTAAAAGTTAAACGGCAAATCTTTACTATTAGACCCTGATATCCTATTCAATTAATGGAGTTTCTACATGTAATTCTATGTTTAGGACCCCCCCCCCCCCCCCCCCAAAAGAAATGGTGCACGCGAAATAAATGTTCTGTACCGGGAAATGAAATGTACTTTCGCTCCTGAACAAGTGCAAGCACGTCAAAGGCTGTTGAATGATGGTGCACACCGTTATGGGGAAACATGTCGTTCAGTACAAACTGTCAAACACAGCAAACTTTGAGGTGAACTGAACACACCACTATTCAAGGCAGTTTGGAGTTAATGTTTTCCTCTGGGACAGTTGGCTTGGTCTACTTTGGGGCAAAGTCTTTTACCTCCAACTCCTCTAAACTACTATCTGTTTAACACCTGTCCCTTTCTCTCTACCGTTTCTGGGTAATTCTAACATCTGTGATTTTCCCATCATGATCTATTGGTCGAGTCAAGTTCCTTCCCGACTACTGTAGTCGGGCCGCGCGAGGGTGCGGAAACACCTACCCAAGCATTGTGAGTTCTAGCAGGGGTCTGCAATGTAGACAGGAATGCCACTTGTACTTTATTTTGGGTGGTTGCCATTCTCTTTGTCTGGGAAAAGGGGGGAACAGAGGAGAAGTTGGGGTTTGGCAAAAGGTTGAAAATAGGGAGGAGTTGGGGTCTGGGAAAAAGACTTTGGGACTTTATTTCCAATTTTTCATGAAACTTGAGGAGTTGGTCCAAAATGAGCAGAGAGGAGAAAGTACCTGGCTTATACAATATGAATAAAACAAAATTTTGCCACAAGTGGTATAGCTACACAAATGGTCTATAAAATTTTGAATGATTTCCTGTTTTTAAGTTAATCGAGGTCAATGGTTTTTATATTGGTTGTTGTCGAGTCAATTATACCTTGTCAATTTTCTCAATGGGTGTACAATATAATTTATTTAAAAGTACAACAATTGATGTAGCAATCACATATTGCAACTTTTAGCTACGTTTTTGGTTAGTATCTGGAGTAACAATGCACTTTGTAAAGCATTTATCTTCATAGAAAAAAAGTGGGTTGATTTTTGGATGTCAATTTCATTGGGGTTACTCATCAGAGAGACTAGTGCTGTTTTGTTTTAATGAATTAAAAGCTCTGTGAAATCTTTCAATTGTCTGTCTGAGATGGAACTACTACTTCCATTGATTTGTAAGGTTTTGCCAATGATACTTTGGATCCAACGTGGGCTTGACATTACTGCTACAACCATTGATTTGTAAGGTTTTGCCAATGATACTTTGGATCCAACGTGGGCTTGACATTACTGCTACAACCATTGATTTGTAAGGTTTTGCCAATGATACTTTGGATCCAATGTGGGCTTGACATTACTGCTACAACCATTGATTTGTAAGGTTTTGCCAATGACTTTGGGATCCAACATGGGCTTGACAATTACATTTTGGATCCAACGTGGACTTGACACCAATTATTTGTGCTCTCCGAGGTGAACCTGATGTTTACTCAAGTTAGCCACTCATTAACTAGCTAGTTACCCAGTAAATGGTACAACACATCTGTGTCCACCCCCATAGAACCTCCCTCTAGATGAAATGTGCTAATCGACTGGTGACAGACCGTGTACTCTGGATATATGGTAAGGCTTCCTTTGCTTTTTCTGTCTTGGTCTTTATTAGCGATGGGCACCTATTAGAAAAAAAACAAAAAAAAACATCTTTATATTGATACAATATTGATATTGGTTTTATACATTTTTTTTAATAGTATAGACATTCACATATAATTTCACTTCTTTAAATCAACTGTGGCAGTGCAACTAAGATAATACCTCAGAAAAATGTCAAATTCTTACATTTTGTTTGAGTACTACTTTTATACAAAATATGCATTTTTCTACTGAGTGACATGCCTAAACGATTGAATGTTTTTTGTCAATTTAGTGTATTTTCATCCAAGTATAAATTTCAAGTCATAACATTGCTGAATGACCCCTATTTTTTTACGTTAGTGTTACAACTGTCCCATATAGCATTACAATTAACCCTGCTATTGGGGTTATTTGTAACATCAGGACTTTTTCAGATTAAGACAGAATTGTAAAAATTCCACATTTAGCACAGGTGTCTAAACTATATTAATAGTTAGCAGGCAAATAAATGTAAGTTACCTTTGTGAAATGTAGAACTCTACATCAAACAGTGTTACAATAAATACAATTTTAAAAAACAACTCCAAAATGTGTTACAACTGTCCCCGGTCTCCCCTACAGAAACAGTGCAGAATGTAGGTTACACTGTTAACAATTAAAAAAAAAAAAAAATGTTCCTCGTTCATCTGGACATGGTGTCGTGTGGTTTACTCCACAAAGATAAAATGGTCTTTTTGCAGTTCAACACCCACTACTATGTACAGTGTATGGACATCAGGTTTTATCTTAGCTAGACATTACTCGCCTGATGTTCAAGTGCAGTCTTACTGCTGTGAATCAGCAAAAATAATGCAACAAAAACCACAAACATGTCTTGCATTGAGTAATACTTCTTAGTAAGTCAGCATCACTTAAATAGAGTTCATGGGAATTTACAGCAGAGGGCTGGAGGGGAGGATGGCATAAGGAGGGAGAGAATGGAGGCACACAGAGTAGGGGAAAGTGGGGTAAGTTGATCCAAAGGGTTAGTTGGGCCACCTCTTGTTTCTAGGAAACAATACACAAAATGAGTCATGAAACCAAATATTTTGTAAGAGGTAATCATTTCATTTGAAGTCTGTGAAGGAAGAAACCACATGGAAAAAGTGGTAAGCAACCTAGGTCTAAAAAACAGATTTCACAAAGTCCAATTTATTTGTTATTCATTTCATAATGTTTGTATCGAAACCAAAGTAGAAGATATGTATAAAATAATTTGGTCTCTATACGCTACAATATGACACCCTAAAACAGGGGTGTCAAACTCATTCCATGGAGGGCCTAGTGTATGAGGGGAGTTTCTGCAGACACTCCATGGATTGAGTTGGACATGTGTGCCCTAAACCTAGCATGAAAGTGCATATTTGCAGCTATGTGGGCTAATGTAGCCAAAATGTTTGCTTTGTGGTATGTTTGCTTTGATTACATTGTCAGTTTTATGCATAGTATTTTTTCAATGTGTCATGCATATGAATTCAAAACTGCATTTTTGTTACAGAGCAGATATCATCATGCTCCATGTATACAAATGTAAATCAAGTAGGGGTCTAGCCCCCCTTGAGGTTCTTGACAGAGCAGCCAAGGAAGTGAGAGAAGGTAAGAAATCCATTTGAGCAGAAGCAAGGGTTGAAAAAATAGACTGACACTGAAGAGGTACATTGACAAAAAATGTAAAGAACAAGTACCTGTGTGAAAGAGAGGCTATGATAGAGTAGCAGAGGCATACTGGTCTTATCTGATGACATGGAGTCTGAACTTGCTAAACATATCACGAATTTTGCAGACCAGTTTCATGGTCTTAGTAGCCTCAAATGCAGAGAACTTGCCTACGAATTGGCACATCGAAACAACATCCCTGTCCCAGACAATTGGTCAAGAAATGGAAGGGTAAGTAATATTGAACAGAGATCTACAAGTAACTGACAAAATAATGGCAACACTTGAGTAAATGAGGGTTCTGGCGGCTCTTATGGTATGGGGTGGAATTTCCTGTCATCGTTTATGTCCACTCAACCCCTTAGAGGGCAAGGTAAATGGCAGTAAATACACAGCCATTCTGAGTGATCACGTTCAACCTATGGTAAATCATCTCTATCCTGATGGGAGCGGATGACAATTCCCCCATCCACAGCGCACGAGTGGTCACTGAATGATTTGATGAGCATGAAAACAATGTAAACCATATGCAATGGCCGTCTCAGTCTCCAGATCTCAACCCAATTGAACATTTATGCAAGATTCTGGAGCGGCGCGAGGAGATGGCTGCCGTTTTACGATCTCCTAACCAATTGTGCTATTGTGTGTTTTTTTTGCCGTTATTTGTAACTTATTTGTACATAATGTTTCTGCCACTGTGTCTTATGACTGAAAAGAGCTTCTAGATATCAGGACAGCGATTACTCAGACCGTACTGGTGGAATACTTTTTCTTTAAAGTGTTGGATGGGAAGGATTTACTTCAGATGCCTGACAAGGCCCTCGTCGTTCTCAGAGAAAGAGACGGAGATATCTGGGACGAAGATTGGGGTGCCGATGGTGATCGGTCCTATTAGTCAAAGTACAATAAAATAGAAGAGATACCAGCACGTATATCCTACCAACGGGACATTAAAAACTGTAATATCTTATGTTTCACCGAGTCGTGGCTGAACGACGACATGAATAACGTACAGCTGGCGGGTTTTAAGCTCTTTTGGCAGGATAGAACAGCGGCCTCTGGTAAGATAAGGGTTGGTGGTCTATGTATTTTGTAAACAACAGCTGGTGCATGCAATCTAAGGAAGTCTCAAGGTTTTGCTCACCTAAGGTAGAGTATATCATGATAAACTGTAGACCACAATATCTACCTTGAGAGTTATCATCTGTATTTTTCATAGCTGTCTACATACCACCACAGACCGATGCTGGCACTAAGGCTGCACTCAATGAGAGGTATTCCATCATAAGCAAACAGAAAAACGCTCATCCAGAGGCAGCGCTCGGGGACTTTAATGCAGGGAAACTTAAATTATTTTACCTCATTTCTACCAGCATGTTAAATGTGCAACCAGAGGGGGAAATAAACTCTAGACCACCTTTACTCCACACACAGAGACTCGTACAAAGCTCTCCCTCGCCCCCCATTTGCCAAATCTGACCATAATTCTATCCTCCTGATTCCTGCTGTGAGCGGACCAAGTATTTTTTGTCTGTTGCTGTAAAGCGGAAAGGTGGAATAAACAAGCCGGGAGCAGAAAATAGAACAAAGTTCTCTATGGAGGTATCTTTTCTTCTCCCACAACCAAGGATGATCTCAAAAGGATAACACATATCTTCTTTAAAGGAATAAGGAAAACAAGGTGAGTAACTTTTAACTATCACATACATCAAGAGTGTGTCACCGTCTTAACTATACGTTGGTGGAGAGCTCATTTCTGGTAGTGGAGAGAATCAGTGTTTGCCATTCCCAAAAGGTAGTCCGTTCCTTTCGTCTGTCGTCTGTCAAGTAAGTCCTCCGTTTGGAGAATCAACACGTCCTTTTTCCACGAGCTCCCCCTACTACTGGTTCTCCCGTATCTTATGTAGGAGGAAGAGAATAAGTGATTTGTGCCGCCAGGTGTGCTTAACTGCCTCTGATCCCCTGTACTCACATGCTGGCCTGGGCTACAATCAGTGGGCACAGCCTTCTCCCTGGTGGTCCTTCCACACTGCTTACAAATAAAAACTGAAGCAGGATGCACCAGTGACTCGGTAAATTAGAAAGTGGTCAGACGAAGCAGATGCTAAGTTACAGGACTGTTTTGCTAGCACAGACTGGAATATGTTCTGGGATTCTTCCGATGGCAATGAGGAGTACACCACATCAGTCACTGGCTTCATCAATAAGTGCATCGATGACATCATCCCCACAGTACATACCCCAACCAGAAGCCATCGATTACAGGCAACATCCGCACTGAGCTAAAGGGTAGAGCTGCCGCTTTCAAGGAGCGGGACTCCAACCCAGAAGCCTATTAGAAATCCTTCTAGGCCCTCCGACAAGCCATCAAACAGGCAAAGCATCAATACCGGACTAAGCTTGAATCGTACTACACCAGCTCCGACGCTCATCGGATATGGCAGGACATGCAAACTATTACAGACTAGAAAGGGAAGCCACAGCCGCGAGCTGCCCAGTGACACAAGACTACCAGATGAGCTAAATTACTTCTATGCTCACTTCGAGGCAAGTAACACTGAAAAATGCATGAGAGCATCAGCTGTTCCGGACGACTGTGTGATCACGCTCTCCGTAGCCGATGTGAGTAAGACCTTTAATCAGGTCAACATTCACAAAGCCGCAAGGCCAGACGGATTGCCAGGATGTGTACTCCGAGCATGCGCTGACGAACTGGCAAGTGTCTTCACTGACATTTTCAACTTGTCCCTGACGGAGTCTGTAATACCAACATGTTTCAAGCAGACCACCATAGTCCCTGTTCCCAAGAACACTAAGGTAACCAGCCTAAATGATTACCGACCCTTAGCACTCACGTCTGTAGCCAGGAAATGCTTTGAAAGGCAGGTCATGGCTCACATCAACCACATTATCCCAGAAACCCTAGGCCCACTCCAATTTGCATACCGCCCTAACAGATCCACAGATGATGCAATCTCTATTGCACTCAACACTGCCCTTTCCCACCTGGACAAAAGGAACACCTATGTGAGAATGCTATTCATTGACTACAGCTCAGTGTTCAACACCATAGTACCCTCAATGCTCATCACTAAGCTAAGGACACTGGGACTAAACACCTCCCTCTGCAACTGTATCCTTGACTTCCTGACCGGCCGCCCCCAGGTGGTAAGGGTAAGTAACAACACATCCGCCACGCTGATCCTCAACACGGGGGCCCTCAGTGGTGCGTGCTCAGTCCCCTCCTGTACTCCCTGTTCACTCATGACTGCATGGCCAGGCACGACTCCAACACCATCATCAAATCTGATGACACAACAGTGGTAGGCCTGATCACCGACAACGATGAGACAGCCTATAGGGAAGAGGTCAGAGACCTGGCCATGTGGTGCGAGGACAACAACCTCTCCCTCAACGTGATCAAGACAATGGAGATGATTGTGGACTGCAGGATAAGGAGGACCGAGCACTCCCCCATTGTCATCGACGGGGCTGTAGTGGAGCAGGTAAAGAGCTTCCAGTTCCTTGGTGTCCACATCACCAACAAACTAACATGGTCGAAACACAATTAGACAGTCGTGAAGAGGGCACGACAAAGACTATTCCCCCTCGGAGACTGAAAAGATTTGGCATGGGTCTTCAGATCTTCAAAAGGTTCTACAGCTGCACCAGCGAGAGCATCCTGACTGGTTGCATCACTGACTGGTATGGCAACTGCTCGGCCTCCGACTGCAAGGCACTACAGAGGGTAGTGCGATGGCACGGTACATCACTGGGGCCAAGCTTCCTGCCATCCAGGACCTCTATACAAGGCGGTGTCAGAGGAAGGCCCTAAAAATTGTCAAAGACTCCAGCCAGCCTAGTCATAGACTGTTCTCTCTGCTTCCGCAAGGCAAGCGGCACTGGAGCCCTAAGTCTAGGTCCAAAAGGCTTCTGCTTTTACTCCCAAGCCATAAGACTCCTGAACAGCTAATCAAAGGGCTACCCAGAACCCCCTTTTACGCTGCTGCTATTCTATGTTTATTATCTATGCATAGTCTCTTTAACTCTACCTACATGTACATATTTCCTCAATTACCTCGACTAACCGGTGCCCCCGCACATTGACTCTGTACTGGTACCCCCTGTATATAGCCTCGCTATTGTTATTTTACTGCTGCTCTTTATCTACTTGTAACTTTATTTCTTACCCAAAGACACTATATGTTGGTGTTTCCATAATTTTTTGCAGTTATCTGTATATCTCAATGAAAACATACATTTAAGATATACAATATAGCACACCCCCATCCGTTAATTAAACTTTACCTACTAGCACCAACACCCACTGCGGCTCAACTTACCCTGTCCCCATACTCAACTTACCCCATATCCGGGGTAAGTTGTGCCAAGAGATCACTTTTTTGGACAAGCTATGTTTTCAAAACTTTTATGTTTACATTCATTCTGATTATTTCCAGACCATCTTGAAATATATGTAGATATCTTTTTTGTTGTTGAAAGAATACAATATTTCCCTTGACCTAGTAATGCTGAATGTAAAAAATGGCTCAACTTCACCCCTACAGACTGTATGTACATTTGGAGAGAAACAGAGAGACATCCTTTGATGACCTGTCAGCAGGCAATTAAGTATGATAAGTTGAGAGCCTGTGAGAAGGTCTGTGAGGGGGTTTTGTGCATGAAGGTGTCATGATACTGATGATTTGTCGCCACAGATGGTTTGTTTACTTTTCTACCGTTGTGGCTAGATGGAGTAGCGCTACCGCTTCTAGTGGTCGCGTCGAGGACAACAGCTGTTGACAAATGTAGCATTGTAGCTAATCCAAAAGGCGTCCTCATGCTTCCTAGCCGAAACAGTTCAGCAGAGTTTGTGCATATATTATGACGACATTTTGTGACGTTTTTGTTCGTTTTGGACTTCAGTAAGGGTTTTTTTCGACTGTTCAGCCGCTCAACATTTTTTTCTGGAGGCAAGCCGAAATTCGGAGCCGAAGTCTCCGCCCCTTCGTCGGTGATTGGTCAACAGTAGGGATTCTTCAATAAAGGCTTTGTTGTCATTCAATGAGAGATGACTCGTTTTCATGCACATTTTTAATTGAAAAATAATTAGTTAGATGTAAAATTGCGCGACTAAGATCGCCTCGGCAAAAACTGAAAAATTAATGATAGATTTCTTGAGTTATGTTAGATTAATTCTGCGGAAGTGTATACTGGCTACGGCGTCTCAAAATGGAAAAACAGTACTATTGCCGCTTTTTCTCATTTCTCAAGAAAAAGTCTTATGACAGCACACTTGTTTGGTTCGGCTTGTCGAGTTCAGCCAGGCGCCAGCTGAACTGAAGCATGCTGACGCCTTAACCATAACCCTTTTCCTTATCTTAACCTCATTCTCCTAACCTGCCATGTTAATTCACCTAACCTGCCACGTTAATTATCCTAACCTGCTATGTAAACAAACCATCTGTGGCGACAAATATTTTCAGTATCACCAGACTGGACTTCATTTATGCTTTTTACATAAAACTATTCATTATGCCTTGCTCATATCGATATTAAACATTATCGATATTGGTGCCCACCACTAATCTCTATCAGAGCAATTCATATTTGTGGCTTAGTTTACTCGCATTTGGAGAAATTAACAGTTAACTTAATAGGCATGGATTTATAATAATGTACAATTGTCAAAGTTTTAATTTAAGTGGAAAGTAATTTAATGCGTGTATGGAGGGATACTCATTATCAGCATCTATTGGATAAAAATTGTGAATTGCTGTACTGTATTGATGGTTAATGTTTACTTGTACTGTATTTCTCTTTCTCTGTATGTGTTTACATGTTCTCTACCCCTCATTCCTCTCTTTCAGCAGGTTCTCAGCTGAGGGTATCTTCATTTGTTTATGTATGTGTGACCCTGTTAGACTG
Organism: Salmo salar; assembly: GCF_965601325.2. Taxonomy (NCBI): domain Eukaryota; kingdom Metazoa; phylum Chordata; class Actinopteri; order Salmoniformes; family Salmonidae; genus Salmo; species Salmo salar. The sequence goes on from NC_138309.1 coordinate 5,471,766, forward strand.
CTGACTGAACAAGCGGTCAAGGCAAAGTGAGTCTACACAACTAGGCAAGCAAGGAAAGTAAACACACCACAGACACACACACACACACATTAACAGGCATATTGTTCACATACACACATACAAATACACACATCTACACAGACGTCGGGTCCATCCAGACGTCCTCCATCAGCGATGATGACGTCTCCACTGCTTCGCCCATCATTGCATCACTTCCTGTCGCTGAGGCTGTTGGATACTGCGGCCCCAAGGGCGGTGGAGCGGTTGGCAGTGGCACCGTCACAGGGGTTTGCAGCGGACACCCTCCCCGTGGCATTGACCTTTGAGGACCCCAGCGCCTTCAGGGTAAAGAGCTTTGGGGAGCTGCTCCGAGCATTAGGGGTGTTCCAACTCTGCTCTGTCCCAGTGCTGGTCAACAACTGTGGGAAGGTGAGATACTGGGAGGGAGGGAGGGAGGGAGGGAAGTGAAAAGATATACACTACATGAGCAGTATGTACCAGGGAAGGGGTGAGAGAGAGAGGAATTGAGGGCAATGAGTGAGTGGTGAAGTGAATGAATGAGTGAGTGAGTGTCACTACTTTTGACATGGGCTCACAGGACTGTCACTACTTTTGACACCGGCTGATAGGGCTCTGGTCAAAGGTTGTGCATTATATAGGGAATAGAGTGCCATTTGGAACTCAATCAGTAAGTGAGTGAGTGCAGACAGTCAAATGCTTAAACTGTTGCACTCAATGTGTCTGTCAATGTATAAAGGTCAAGTATGTTTGCTGTTAAGAGAATTATGTTCTCAATGTTAACTTCAATTAAAATACTCAGTCTGCCATCCAGAATGTGTAAGATTCTGGTTTAATAACACAGACAGAGGCCCAGCTTACAAGAATCAGAATTGTTTATTCAGGAGAGCGCTCTCCAGTTCATTGTACAGAGACATCATTATATACCAGGCTCCTCATCTACGCACACACATTACACACTAACACTAAGGAGAGTTAATTGTTCTTCCCCAGAACTCTCAACACCGTAAATTCTTACCCAGCCGACAGTTTCATATCTCTGAGATTAGGGAAACCTAGAGGGGTACTCCCGCTCAGATCATAAACTCTCAGAGTTCTAGCTAGGTCAGGTCAACCACAGTTTAACAGTTCTTGATGTTTACTTAAACCCACAGATACCCATTCCTCTCCTATCCTAGTCAATCTCGTGAGACTTATGCTAACCCTTTAGTTACTCATGCTACAGGCTATATAGACCATATCCCTAAATTCAGGGTAGAATTATTTAATCATTACACTCAAGCAGGAATTCCTTTAACATTTGCCCGTCTCGGTTTCCCCTCCCTGTCAATCAGAGCCCACTCTTTCTCTGCCTCTCATACTCCTTATTTATTTTGTATATCCCCCTCTCTTTACCTCTAACCAAAATGATCTCTTTATTTGTATCTGACTCACTCACTCGCTCTCCCCTTTCCTATCATTTTGACTCACTCATTCTTTCTTTCTTTCTTTCTTTCTTTCTTTCTTTCTTTCTTTCTTTCTTTCTTTCTTTCTTTCTTTCTTTCTTTCTTTCTTTCTTTCTTTCTTTCTTTCTTTCTTTCTTTCTTTCTTTCTTTCTTTCTTTCTTTCTTTCTTTCTTTCTTTCTTTCTTTCTCTCTTCCTCCCACACTCAGCTCATGTCTGTAGCGCGGACTCTGCTCGGGAAAAGGGGGTTTGCCCTGTTCCTGCGGCCCTCTGTATATGCTCAGTTTGTGGCCGGGGAGAGTGAGGGTGAGATCACCCATTCCATGGAGAAGATGAGCTCCCTGGGACTCCGCCCCATGCTGGCTGTGCCCATTGAAGAGGACCTGGGAGAGAGCACTGGGTTAGACACATATTTCTATGTAAAACCCCTTTCCACACAAGCGTGCTAAACTATACTGCACTTCTGGGCTTGGATAGTTTAACTATAGTGGATCAAATCAAATTGTATTAGTCACAAGTGCAGAATACAACAGGTGAAATGCTTACTTACCCTAACCAACAATACAGTTAAAAAAATATGAATAAGAAATAAAGTTACAAGTCGATAAAGAGCAGCAGTAAAATAACAATAGCAAGACTATATACAGGGGGTGTCGGTACAGAGTCAATGTGCGGGGTCACCGGTGTTGAGGTAATTGAGGTAATATGTACATGTAGGTAGAGTTATTAAAGTGACTATGCATAGATAATAACATTTTATTAGATGTTCAGGAGTCTTATGGCTTGGGGGTAGAAGCTGTTTAGAAGCCTCTTGGACCTAGACTTGGCGCTCCGGAACCGCTTGTCGTACGGTAGCAGAGAGAACAGTCTATGACTAGGCTGGCTGGAGTCTTTGACAATTTTTAGGGCCTTCCTCTGACACAGCATGGTATAGAGGTCCTGGATGGCAGGAAGCTTGGCCCCAGTGATGTACTGGGCCGTACGCACTACCCTCTGTAGTGCCTTGCGGTTGGAGGTTGAGCAGTTGCTGTACCAGGCAGTGATGCAACCAGTCAGGATGCTCTCGCTGGTGCAGCTGTAGAACCTTTTGAGGATCTCAGGACCCATGCCAAATCTTTTCAGTCTCCTGAGGGGGAATAGGTTTTGTCGTGCCCTCTTCACAACTATCTTGGTGTGCTAGGACCATGTTAATTTGTTGGTAATGTGGACACCAAGGAACTTGAAGCTCTCAGCCTCGTCGATGAGAATGGGGGCGTGCTCAGTCCTTTTCCTGTAGTCCACAATCATCTCCTTTGTCTTGATCACGTTGAGGAAGAGGTTGTTTTCCTGGCACCACACGGCCAAGTCTCTGACCTCCTCCCTGTAGGCTGTCTTATCCTCTCTGGGCTAGGCGGGACGAAATCGTCCCACCTACGCAACAGCCAGTGTAATCCCGTGGCGCGATTTTCAAATACCTTAGAAATGCTATTACTTCAATTTCTCAAACATATTACTATTTTACATCATTTTAAAGACAAGACTCTCGTTAATCTAACCACACTGTCCGATTTCAAAAAGCCTTTACAACGAAAGAAAAACATTAGATTATGTCAGCAGAGTACCCAGCCAGAAATAATCAGACACCTATTTTTCAAGCTAGCATATAATGTCACAAAAACCCAGAAGACAGCTAAATGCAGCACTAATCTTTGATGATCTTCATCAGATGACACACCTAGGACATTATGTTATACAATACATGCATGTTTTGTTCAATCAAGTTCATATTTATATCAAAAACCAGCTTTTTACATTAGCATGTGACGTTCAGAACTAGCATACCCCCCGCAAACCTCCGGTGAATTTACTAAATTACTCACGATAAACGTTCACAAAAAACATAACAATTATTTTAAGAATTATAGAAACAGAACTCCTTTGTGCAATCGAGGTGTCCGATTTTAAAATAGCTTTTCGGTGAAAGCACATTTTGCAATATTCTGAGTAGATAGCCCAGCCATCACGGCTAGCTATTTAGACACCCACCAAGTTTAGCCCTGACCAAACTCCGATTTACTATTAGAAAAGTTTGATTACCTTTGGTGTTCTTCATCAGAATGCACTCCCAGGACTGCTACTTCAATAACAAATGTTGGTTTGGTCCAAAATAATCCATCGTTATATCCAAATAGCGGCGTTTTGTTCGTGCGTTCAAGACACTATCCGAAGTGTAAATAAGGGTCACGAGCATGGCGCATTTCGTGACAAAAATGTTTCTAAATATTCCATTACCGTACTTCGAAGCATGTCAACCGCTGTTTAAAATCCATTTTTATGCCATATTTCTCGTAAAAAAGCGATAATATTCCGACCGGGAATCTGCATTTAGGTAAACAGACGAAAGAAAACAAAGCATGAGGTTGACTCGGGCACGCGCCTGAGTCTCACAGTACTGTAACCAGCCACTACCCAAATGTGCTACTTTTTTTCAGCCAGAGCCTGCAAAGCCACGATTCAGCTTTTTGCCGCCTTCTGAGAGCCCATGGGAGCCGTAGGAAGTGTCACGTAACAGCAGAGATCCTCTGTAATGGATAGAGATAATGAAGAAGGGCAAGAAATTGTCAGACAGGGCACTTCCTGCATGGAATCTTCTCAGGTTTTGGCCTGCCAAATGAGTTCTGTTATACTCACAGACACCATTCAAACAGTTTTGGAAACTTTGGAGTGTTTTCTATCCAAAGCTAATAATTATATGCATATTCTAGTTTCTGGGCAGGAGTAGTAACCAGATTAAATCGGGTACGTTTTTTATCCGGCCGTGAAAATACTGCCCCCTAGCCATAACAGGTTAATATCACGTTGGTAGTTTAATCTTTGTCGGTCGTCGATTTTATTTTCCAATGATTGCACGTTAGCTAGAAGAACGGAAGGTTTATTCGATCGCCTATTAATTCTCAGAAGGCGGCCTGACCTTCGTTCTCTTTTTCTCCGTTGTCTCTTCACGCAAATGATGGAGATTTGGACCTGATCGCGGGAAAGTCGTATGTCGTTCACGTTGGGCTCGTCGGACTCGTTAAATGAAAAAAAAGCTTCTGCCAGTTCGTAGTGAGTTATCGCTGTGCTGATGTCCAGAAGTTATTTTCGGTCATAAGAGACGGTAGCAGCAACATTATGTACAAAATAAGTTAAAGATATGTAACCAGGCTCAGTTCAGTTTGGCTCAGTGGTGTGAAAAAGGTTTTATGCTGGCAATGCTTGGCTACCATACGCTGTGCAATTACATGGGTTTCATGCAGCACTTTACATAAATTGATGATAAAGATCTATTTTACTTTTTTCAATGTTTGTTTTCATTCAGAAATATTGAAGGGCCTCCCGAGTGGCGTAGCACTCTAAGGCACTGCATCGCAGTGTTTGAGGCGTCCCTACAGTCCCGGGTTCAATCCCGGGCTGTCGCAGCAGGCCACGACCGGGAGACCCATGAGGTGGCGCACAATTGGCATCGTCCGTATTAGGGGAGGGTTTGGCTGGCCGGGATGTCCTTGTCCCATCGCGCTCTAGCGACTCCTTGTGGCGGGCTGGGCGCATGCACGCTGACTCGGTTGCCAGTTGTACAGTGTTTCCTCTGACACATTTGTGCGGTTGGCTTCCGGGTTAAGCGAGCAGTGTGTCAAGAAGCAGTATGGCTTGGCATGGTCGTGTTTCGGAGGACGCATGGCTCTCGACCTTCAACTCTCCCGTGTCCGTACGGGAGTTGCAGCGTTGAGACAAGACTGTAACTACCAATTGGATATAATGAGAATGGGGAGAAAAGGGGCAAAACAAAATAATAATAATAATAATAATAAAAAAATATGGAATAACTTTCAGTCTGAATGCATGTACTCAAATATCAATTGTCAACAGGGAGCGACGGTACAACGACAACCTGGCGTCCATGTTGGAATGTGTCGACATGTCCCATAGCAATGCATGGAGCAAAGATCCCATGATGCAGCTGAAGATCACTGCCTTGCTCAGTCCAGAGCTGTGTGTAAGTGTATGACTTACTTGACTAAAACCCTTTTACTCTGCGAGAAGCATAGTTCATGCTTTTTTGGCTAATTAAGTTTATTTCTTCCATCTTTTTGTAAGTGAATGCCTTTCTATTGAAACAATCTTTCTCCATTGTGTGTAATCATGGTATTAATTAGACCTTTGAAGACTAAATTATTTTAATTGTACTGTCCTGCAGGGTTGGGGCCAATTCTATTTCAATACAGTTAATTCAGGAGGTAACGTAAAATTCCAATTCCACATTTTAATCATGGAAAATCTTTGAGGAGAATTGGAATTTCAGTTTTCATCCTGAATTGACTGAATTTAAATGGAATATACCCCCATATACCCCAACCCTGCTGTCTTCCTGTCCTTATGAAATATATTATATAAGCAATAAACACTACATTCCTGTGTAGCCGGAGTGCCAGTCTGTTTGTGCTATCATACCAACTTCTTGTGACTCATTATCATGACACACAATGTTTACCTTGACAAGGACTGAAATTGTAAGCGCACAAACAAGTCTGGGACCAGTCTAGCTCTTGTGTATAACTAGCTCTCTATTATTTAGTAACAATATCTTCCAATAAAGGGCCGGTTACATGGACACTGATCTAGGATCAGGTCCTCCCTGTCCATACTAATATAATTCAATATGATCTAAGAAACAAAACCGATCCTGAATCAGCAATCCGATAAATGCAGGCCCAGATCTCTGTTGACACATTTCCCTTTGTACTTAGGTGAAGCTAACAACCCTGCTCTCAGAACAACAGTATGACCTAGACCTCCTAGTCAGAGCCATGGACGGAGAGGTGGGTGAGCCATTTTGTGAGATGTTCAGATGCCTCTCTATTTATAAGTCTTGAGCAGTGGTTCCCAAACCTTTCATAGTATCGTACCCCTTCAAACATTCAACCTCCAGCTTCGTACCCCCTCTAGCACCAGGGTCAGCGCACTCTCAAATGTTGTTTTTTGATATCATTGTAAGCCTGCCACACACACACACTATACGATACATTTATTCAACATAAGAATGAGTGTGAGTTTTTGTCACAACCAGGCTCGTGGAAAGTGACAAAGAGCTCTTCTAGGACCAGGGCACAAATAATAATAATAATCAATAATTTTGCTCTTTATTTAACCATCTTACATATAAAACCTAATTTGTTCATCGAAAATTGTGAATAACTCACCACAGGTTAATGAGAAGGGTGTGCTTGAAAGGATCGACATAACTATGCAATGTTGGGTTGTATAGGAGAGAGTCTCAGTCTTCAATCATTTTCCACACACAGTCTTGTGTCTGTCTGTATTTAGTTTTCATGCTAGTGAGGGCTGAGAATCCACTCTCACATAGGTACAGTGGCTTGTGAAAGTATTCACCCCCTTGGCTTTTTTCCTATTTTGTTGCCTTACAACCTGGAATTAAAATGAATTTTTGGGGGGGTTTGTATCATTTGATTTACACAACATGTCTACCATTTTGAAGATACAAAATATTTTTTCTAATGACACAAACAAGAAATAAGACAAAAAAAGAAAACTTAAGCGTTTATTACTATTCACCCCCCCAAGTCAATACTTTGTTGAGCCACCTTTTGCAGCAATTACAGCTGCAAGTCTCTTGGGGTATGTCTCTATCAGCTTGGCACATCTAGTCACTGGGATTTTTGCCCATTCTTCAAGGCAAAACTGCTCCAGCTCCTTCAAGTTGGATGGGTTCCGCTGATGTACAGCAATCTTTAAGTCATACCACAGATTCTCAAGGTAGGATTTTCTGAGCGCAGCCCAATCCAGAAATATGGCAGTGGCTTCTGATTAGATTTTCACAGAACCGCTTGTTGCAATTTCAATGAAGCTCTCTTGTTCAATGGACTGGAGGCAGGGCATGAAAGGGATAACGAATCCAGTTGTTTGTGTCATCCGTTTCGGGAAAGTACCTGCATAATTGCGCACCCAACTCACTAAGGTGCTTCGCAATATCACATTTGACATTGTCCGTAAGCTTGAGTTAATTTGCACACAGAAAATCATACAAAGATGGAAAGACCTGTGTGTTGTCCTTGTTAATACAGACAGAAAAGAGCTCCAACTTCTTAGTCATAGCCTCAATTTTGTCCCGCACATTGAATATAGTTGCGGAGAGTCCCTGTTATCCTAGATTCAGATCATTCAGGCGAGAAAAAACATCACCCAGATAGGCTAGTCGTGTTGGAAACTCGACATCATGCAAGGGGTCAGACAAGTGAAAATTATGGTCAGTAAAGAAAACTTTAAGCTTGTCTCTCAATTTAAAAAAAACGTGTCAATGCTTTGCCCCTTGATAACCAGCGCACTTCTGAATGTTTATACACATCTTGACCACCAAAGTCCATTTGATGTCACAAAACTGTCCAGTACTTTAAAAATATCCTCTTCTGTTCTCCTGGTTTCCAGTGGTTTGCATAAGAGGATGTCTTCCTTAATTGTCCCCCCATAAACGTAACGGACATATACCAGGAGCTGTGCCAGGCCCGCCACGTCTGTTGACTCATCCAGCTGTAATGCATAGAATTCACTGGCTTGTATGCGAAGCAGTAATTGTTTCATTACATCTCCAGCCATGTCACTGATGCATTGTCTGTATAGTTTTATGGGCCTTTTCCCCAGCATTGTCCCAGCCATATCTTGTGGCAGCAGGAAGAATTAAGTAATCCACAATAGTATGGGGCTTGTCTGTCCTAGCCACTTGGGTAGCTCACCATATAAGACGCTTCTAGCCCCTTCTTATTATTGGTACCTGTTGCTTTTATACATGTGTTACTACTCAAAAGTCGTCTTAATTCTCACTCCAAAAACTCCTGAGGCTAATTTTTCAAATTGGCATGTTTTGTTTCTAAATGTCTGCGCAATAGTGAAGGTTTCATTGAGTTGTGAGATAGTACTTTTGCAAATTTAACACACTGTGGCTGAGGAAAGGTACTACTCCCAAGTGAACCCCAAATCAATGTAGTTCTCATCATATTGGTGCCTCTTCGATGGTCCAACGTCCCTGTCTGTTGTTCGGTGCATTCCCGGGTAAGGGGGCAGTAGCTCTTCGGTTGCATCAGATTCATAACTGTCAGTGTCCATGCTAGTTGGCCTAACAACAAATGTAGAATTACTGATGCTAGCATTGGATGTGCTCGTGGAAGCAGAACAACTTGTGTCATCGACAGGTGCAGGTGTAGTACTGCTGGTAGTAGCAGTACTACCAGTAGAGCTGGTATGTGTCTCTATGGCCTTACTAAATGGACTGTTTGAAAACGTGAAAAAAATGTAGATTTTTTAATTTATTTTTATTATGTGTATCACATTTTTATTTGGCGTACCCCCCTAGTTTGGGAATACCTGGTCTAGAGTGATGACTGATCCACTGTCTGGTCCTGTTTCTCACAGCCAATCAGCTTCCCCGGTTTACAGGAGAGCGAGAACACACATTTCCTGTGCGGCCTTCAGAGGCTCAACAAAGTGGGAGAGGTATGGAGAGAAAAAAATATGTATTTTCATAAATTCTGAAATATTGGCACCTGTTATTTGCTTATGCAAATATTACAGCCTACACTGGTATTGTCCACATACATTTATTTATACTTTTATACTTAGATGCCCCATGTGTCCTGTATCTTCTTTTCCACATGAAATTATATTTCTTGCTTCAATGCACCATGTGCCCCGTAATATATCTTGTTTTCCACATGTAATGATATTCCTGTCATGAAGTTAGATGTAAAAGAGTCGGTAAAACTTTACCTTAAATATCCCTTGTACCTACAGTTACAGTTGAAGTCGGAAGCTTACATACACTTAGGTTGGAGTCATTAAAAATTGTTTTTCAACCACTCCACAAATTATTTGTTAACAAACTACAGTTTTGGAAAGTCATTTAGGACATCTACTTTGTGCATGACACAAGTCATTTTTCCAACAATTGTTTACAGACAGATTATTTCACTTTTAATTCACTGTATCACAATTCCAGTGGGTCAGAAGTTTACATACACTAAGTTGACTGTGCCTTTAAACAGCGTGGAAAATTCCATAAAATGATGTCATGGCTTTAGAAGCTTCTGATAGGCTTATTGACATCATTTGAGTCAATTGGAGGTGTACCTGTGGATGTATTTCAAGGCCTACCTTCAAACTCAGTGCCTCTTAGCTTGACATCATGGGAAAATCTAAAGAAATCAGCCAAGACCTCAGAAAAATAATTGTAGACCTCCACAAGCCTGGTTCATCCTTGGGAGCAATTTCCAAACGCCTGACGGTACCACGTATCTATATCCCCAGTAAAACGAGTCCTATATCGACATAACCTGAGAGGCCGCTCAGCAAGGAAGAAGCCACTGCTCCAAAACTGCCATAAAAAAGCCAGTCAACGGTTTGCAACTGCACACGGGGACAAAGATCGTACTTTTTGGAGAAATGCCGTCTGGTCTGATGAAACAAAAATATTGGCCATAGTGACCATTGTCATGTTTGGAGGAAAAAGGGGGATGCTTGCAAGCCGAAGAACACCATCCCAAACGTGAAGCACGGGGGTGGCAGCATTGTGTTGTGGGGGTGCTTTGCTGCAGGGGAGACTGGTGCACTTCACATCATGAGGAAGGAAAATTATTTGGATATATTGAAGCAACATTTCAAGACATCAGTCAGGAAGTTAAAGCTTGGTCCCAAATGGGTCTTCCAAGTGGACAATAACCTCAAGCATACTTCCAAAGTTGTGGCAAAATGGCTTAAGGACAACAAAGTCAAGGTATTGGAGTGGCCATCACAAAGCCCTGACCTCAATTCCATAGAAAATGTGTGGGCAGAACTGAAAAAGTGTGTGCGAGCAAGGAGGCCTACAAACACCCAACTTGTTGTGGGAAGCTTGTAGAAGGCTACCCGAAACGTTTGACCCAAGTTAAACAATTTAAAGGCAATGCTAGCAAATACTAATTGAGTGTATGTAAACTTCTGACCCACTGGGAATGTGATGAAAGAAATAAAAGCTGAAATAAATCATTCTCTCCACTATTATTCTGACATTTCACATTCTTAAAAAATAAAGTGGTGATCCTAACTGACCTAAAACAGGGAATTTTTACAAGGATTAAATGTCAGGAATTGTGAAAAACTGAGATTAAATGTATTTGGCTAAGGTGTATGTAAACTTCCAACTTCAACTGTAACTGCTAAAATAATGGAAACACTTGAGTAGATGGTTTGATAAGCATGAAAATAATGTAAATCATATGCCATGGCCGTCTCAGTTATCAGATCTCAACCCAAATTGAACACTTCTTCTGGAGCAGAGCCTGAGATGGTGTTTTCCACCACCATCAACAAAACACCAAATTATAGTATTTCTCATGGAAGAATGGTGTCGCATCCCTCCAATAGAGTTCCAGACACTAGTAGAATACATTTTTTAATGTTTTATTTATTTATTTATTTAACCTTTATTTAACCAGGTAGGCAAATTGAGAACAAGTTCTCATTTACAATTGCGACCTGGCCAAGGCTAATACAAGGTGCATTGAAGCTGCTATGGCTCATGGTGACACAGCACCCTGTTAAGACACTTTATGTCGGTGTTTCCTTTATTTGGGCAGTTACATGTATGTAACTACTCATTAATAACTGTAGTTACAACATTGTATTCACATGTACTAACATACTATCTGCTTTTTAATTACATGGTCATGGTCTCCAACACTGTTCCTGGAGAGCTAACGTCCTGTAGGTTTTCACTCCAACCCTAATCTAGCATACCTGATTCTAATAATTAGCTGGTTGATCAACTGAATCAGGTTAATTACAACTGGGCTTGGATTGAAAACCTACAGGCCGGTAGCTCTCCAGGAACAGGGTTGGAAAGCCCTGGCCTACACATTATAGACATAAGAATCACTTTAGGTAAAGTGTTACCAAAGTGCCATTACTCTATGTGTTTCATTCTCAGACCAGTGCCAACAAAGTGCGAGTTCTGGTCGACGCAGAGTATACATACATGAACCCCGCCCTCTCACTCGTCACCATGGCCATGATGAAGAAGTTCAACCAAGATGGCGCCTGGATCTGGAACACCTACCAGTGTTACCTTAAGGTAGTCTACTTTTCAGCTCCATTTTGATTCCTATTCATCCCCCTCTTGCTGTTTCTCTCTCTCCCTCCCCCTCTCTCTCTCTCTCTCTCTCTCTCTCTCTCCTTCCCTCTCTATTTGTTTCTCCACAATGAATGGTTGTGTAAAAAAAATTGCGCAGACATTCTCAGCAGAAATATCTATTCATTGTCTCAACCAAATGTGTTTTACATCAGTTCTAGAACTTACAGTGCATTCGGAAAGTATTCAGACTCCTTCACTTTTTCCAGATTTTGTTCGATTACAGCCTTATTCTAAAGTGGAAGAAGTAGAATTTGAATCTACACACAATACCCTGTAATGACAAAGCAAACAGGTTTTTTGACATTTTTGCAAATGTATTAAAAATAAAATACATAAATACCTTATTTACATAAGTATTCAGACCCTTTGCTATGAGACTCAAAATTGAGCACAGCTGCATCCTGTTTCCACTGATCATCCTTGAGATGTTTCTACAACTTAATTGGAGTCCACCTGTGGTAAATTCAATTGAATGGACATGATTTGGAAAGGCACACACCTGTCTATATAAGGTCCAACAGTTGACAGTGCATGTCAGAACAAAAAACAAGCCATGAGGTCAAAGGAATTGTCCGTAGAGCTCCAAGACAGGATTATGTCGAGGCACCGGTCTAGGGAATGGTACCAAAACATTTCTGCAGCATTGAAGGTCCCCAAGAACACAGTGGCCTCCATCATTCTTAAATGGAAGAAGCTTTGTAACCACCAAGACTCTTCCTAGAGCTGGCCGTACGGCCAAACTGAGCAATCGGGGACAAAGGCCTTGGTCGGGGAGGTGACCAAGAACCCGATCGTCACTCTGACAAAGCTCCAGAGTTCCTCTGTGGAGATTGAAGAACCTTCCAGAAGGACAACCATCTTTGCAGCACTCCACCAATCAGGCTTTTATGGTAGAGTGGATAGACGGAAGACACTCCTCAGTAAAAGGCACATGACAGCCCACTTGGAGTTTGCCAAAATGTACCTAAAGGATTCTCAGACCATGAGAAACAAGATTCTCTGGTCTGATGAAACCAAGATTGAACTCTTTGGCCTGAATGTCATGCATCAACTCTGGAGGAAACCAGGCACCGCTCATCACCTGGCCAATACCATCCCTACGGTGAACCATGGAGGTGGCAGCATCACGCTGTGGGGATTTTTTTCAGCGGCAGGGACTCGGAGACTAGTCAGGATGGAGGGAAAGATGAATGGAGCAAAGTACAGAGAGATCCTTGATGAAAACCTGCTCCAGAGTGCTCAGGAGGTCGGACTGGGCCGAAGGTTCACATTCCAACAGGACAATGACCCTAAGCACACAGCCAAGACAACGCAGGAGTGGCTTTGGGACAAGTCCCTGAATGTCCTTGAGGGGCCCAGCCAGAGCCCGGACTTGAACCCAATTGAACATCTCTGGAGAGACCTGAAAATAGCTGTGCAGCGACACTCCCCTCCAACCTGACAGAGCTTGAGAGGATCTGCAGAGAAGAATGGGAGAAACTCCCCAAATACAGGTGTGCCAATACCCAAAAAGACTCGAGGGTGTAATCACTGCCAATGGTTCTTCAACAAAGTACTGAGTAAAGTGTCTGAATACTTATCCACATGATCTTTTGTTTTTTCATTATGGTGTATAGTGTGTAGATTGATGAGGATTAAAAAAATATATATTTTAGAATAAAACTGTAACGTAACAAAACGTGGAAAAGTCAAGGTGTCTGAATACTTTCCGAATGCTCTGTTTACAGTTGAAGTCGGAAGTTTACATACACCTTAGCCAAATACATTTAAACTCAGTTTTTCACAGTTCCTGACATTTAATCCTAGTAAACATTCCCTGTTTTAGGTCAGTTAGGCTCACCACTTTATTTTTAGAATGTGAAATGTCATAATAATAATAGAGAGAATGATTTATTTCAGCTTGTATTTCTTTCATCACATTCCCAGTGGGTCAGAACTTTACATACACTCAATTAGTATTTGGTAGCATTGCCTTTAAATTGTTTAACTTGGGTCAAACGTTTCGGGTAGCCTTTCACAAGCTTCCCACAATAAGTTGGGTGAATTTTGGCCCATTCCTCCTGACAGAGCTGGTGTAACTGAGTCAGGTTTGTAGGCCTCTGTCACGACTTCTGCCGAAGTCGATGCCCCTCCTTGCTCGGGTGGTGCTCGGCGGTCGACGTCACCGGTCTTCTTGCCATCATTGATCAGTTTTTCATTTTCCATTGGTTTTGTCTTGTCTTCCTACACACCTGGTTCCAATCCCATTCATTACATGTTGTGTATGTAACCCTGTGTTTTCCCTCATGTCCTTGTCAGTGATTGTTTTTGAGTTATGTACGCGTGTATTTTGTATCGGTGTGCGACGGGTTATTTTTACCCATGTTATTTGTGTACTTTGGTTTTGGAGTTTTTTTTTTTTGTTAATTAAAATACTCCAGTTTAACCAAGTTGGTTTCTCCTGCGCCTGACTTCCCTGCCACCTACAAACACGACTATGACAGAATCACTGACCAAAATATTGAAGTCAGCAGGAGAAGATACCCCGGACAGGGAGGTGGAGGAGCGCATCCAGGAGAATGCAGAGAAGCTACACCATCTGTGCGCCGCCATGGATCGCGTTGTCCAGAATATGGACCGCTGGAAGAGACAGGGAATTCATCCAGCGCCTCCACCAGCCCAACCGGGGTCTATCTGGAGCGCCCCTTGTCAACCTGTTCCCGGTGGCATCCGTCTAGCCATGCCTCAGGGTTACGACGGAAGTGCTGCCAACTGCCAGGGTTTCCTACTCCAATTAGAACTTTATCTGGCCACGGTCCACCCAGTTCCAACTGACCGTGAGAAGAGTTTCGCGCTCGTCTCGTGCCTCACAGGGAGAGCCCTGGAGTGGGCCAGCGCTGTGTGTGGAGAAGGAGATGCGGCGTTGGACCATTATGAGGAATTCACCCGCCGTTTTCGGGCAGCTTTCGGCCACCCACCCGAGGGCAGAGCGGTGGGTGAGCGCCTCTACCATCTGAGGCAGGAGACGTGGAGCGTCCAGGATTTTGCCCTGGAGTTCAGGACCCTGGCAGCCGTTACGGGACGGAATCACAGGGCCCTGATCCACCATTACCTCTGCAGTCTGCGTGAGGACGTGCTTTGGGAGTTGGCCTGCAGAGACACCACCCTCACCTTCGACCAGCTGGTGGATCTGTACATCCGGCTGGACAACCTGCTGGCTGCTCGCGGACGTACAGATCGGGGTCTGGTGGTTCCATCCTCCCGCACCCCCTCTCCTCTACCCATGGAACTGGGAGGGAGGATGCACAGGGAGACTGGAGGGGGTTCCTGCTCGTGCACCATCGGTGGCCGCAGAGGTCACACTGCTAGTCGGTGCCGGGTAGGTTCCTCTGGGAATCGAGGTAGAAGGCAGGGCGCTCTGGCGCCACCCCAGGTGAGTAGGCACCATTCTCATCCAGAGCCCTCTGTTGCACATATATTTGTGTCTGTTACTTTTCCTGATTTTTCCCCGCGTTCCCAGCATAAGGCGCTTGTAGATTCAGGCGCGGCTGAGAATTTCATTGATCAAGCTTTTGCTCATAGTTTAGGGATCCCCATTGTACCCGTGGATGTGCCTTTCCCCATTCACACCTTAGATAATCGACCATTAGGGTCAGGGTTGATCAAGGAGGCCACAGCTCCTTTGAGTATGGTGACGCAGGGGTGTCAGAAGGAAAAAATGTGTATTTTCCTTATTGACACTCCTGCGTATCCCGTGGTGCTGGGCCTACCTTGGTTAACTAGTCATAACCCCACTTTTTCTTGGCCACAGAGGGCTCTCACGGGGTGGTCGCGAGAGTGCTCAGGTAGGTGTGTAGGGGTTTCCATTGGTGCTACTACGGTGAAAAGTCCAGATCAGGTCTCCACCGTGCGCATTCCCCCCGAATATGCCGATTTGGCTCTCAGAAGGCGACTCAATTACCACCCCATTGACAGGGGGATTGTGTGATAAATCTCATGGTAGACACTGCACTTCCTAAGAGTCACGTGTATCCCCTGTCGCAAGCGTAGACGGTGGCTATGGAGACATATATCTCAGAATCCCTGCGTCAGGGGTACATTAGGTCCTCCATTTCACCCGTCTCCTCGAGTTTCTTTTTTGTGAAGAAGAAGGATGGAGGTCTGCGCCCGTGCATTGATTATCGAGGTCTTAATAAAATCACGGTGGGGTACAGTTACCCGCTACCTCTAATCGCCACGGCGATTGAGTTAATGCACGGGGCGTGCTTCTTCACTAAACTGGATCTCAGGAGTGCGTACAACCTGGTGTGTATCCGAGATGTAGACGAGTAGAAGACATAATTTAGTACCACCTCAGGGCATTATATGAGTATCTCGTCATGCCATACGGGTCGAAGAATGCTCCATCAGTCTTCCAATCTTTTGTAGACGAGATTTTCAGGGACCTGCACGGGCAGGGTGTAGTGGTGTATATCGATGACATTCTGATATACTCCGCTACACGCGCCGAGCATGTGTCCCTGGTGCGCAGAGTGCTTGGTCGCCTGTTGGAGCATGACCTGTATGTCAAGGCTGAGAAATGCCTGTCAACAGTCCGTCTCCTTCTTAGGGTATCGCCTATCCACGTCAGGAGTGCAGATGGAAAGTGACCGCATTGCAGCCGTGCCTAATTGGCCGACTCCAACCACGGTGAAGGAGGTGCAGCGATTTTTAGGGTTTGCCAATTACTACCGGAGGTTTATCCGGGGTTTTGGTCAGGTAGCTGCTCCCATTACCTCACTGTTGAAGGGGGGTCCGGTGCGTTTGCAGTGGTCGGCTGGGGCAGACAGGGCTTTGAGGAAACTGAAGGCTCTCTTTACCTCGGTTCCCGAGGTAAAGGCCCTACAAACGGCGGAGTCTCTGTTTACACACATCTTTTGGCACTACGGGGTGCCTGAGGATATAGTGTCTGATTGGGGTCCCCAGTTCACTTCAAGGGTCTGGAAGGCGTTCATGGAACGTCTGGGGGTCTCCGTCAGCCTTACCTCAGGTTTTCACCCTGAGAGTAACGGGCAGGTGGAGAGAGTTAACCAGGATGTGGGTAGGTTTTTGAGGTCTTATTGCCAGGATAGGTCGGGGGAGTGGGCGGAGTTCGTGCCCTGGGCAGAGATGGCTCAGAACTCGCTCCGCCACTCATCCACTAACCTCTCTCCCTTTCAGTGTGTATTGGGGTATCAGCCGGTTCTGGCTCCTTGTCATCAGAGTCAGACTGAGGCTCCTGCGGTGGACGACTGGTTCCGGCGTGCCGAGGAAACCTGGGACTCCGCTCATGTCCGCCTTCAGCGCGCCGTACGCGGCAGAAAGTTGCCGCAGACCGTCACCGCAGTGAGGCCCCGGTGTTCGCACCGGGGGACAGGGTCTGGCTCTCGACCAGAAACCTGCCCCTCCACCTGCCCTGCCGGAAGCTGGTCTGCAGTTTGTGCGGCCATTTAAAGTCCTGAGGAGAGTGAACGAGGTATGTTATAGGTTAAAGCTTCCCCCCCATTACTACATTAACCCCTCGTTCCATGTGTCTCTCCTCAGGCCGGTGGTGGCTGGCCTGCTCCAGGAGGCTGAGGTGCGGGAGGTTCCTCCGCCCCCTCTGGACATTGAGGGAGCCCCGACGTACTCTGTTCGATCCATCCTGGATTCAAGACGTTGGGCGAGGGGCCTTCAGTACCTCGTGGACTGGGAGGGGTACGGTCCAGAGGATGTGTTAGATCCTTCCCTGCTGCGAGAGTTCTCCATCCGGATCGCCCTGCACCTCATCCTCCGGGTCGTCCCCGAGGCCGGTGTCGACGCGTTGCTTGAGCCGCGCATCAGGGGGGGTACTGTCACGACTTCTGCCGAAGTCTTTGCCCCTCCTTGCTCGGGTGGTGCTCGGCGGTCGACGTCACCAGTCTTCTAACCATCATTGATCAGTTCATCATTTTAATGTGTCTCTCCTCAGGCCGGTGGTGGCTGGCCCGCTCCAGGAGGCTGAGGTGCGGGAGGTTAATTAAAATACTCCAGTTTAACCAAGTTGGTTTCTCCTGCGCCTGACTTCCCTGCCACCTACAAACACGACTATGACAGCCTCCTTGCTCCCACACGCTTTTTCAGTTCTGCCCACAAATGTTCTATGGGATTGAGGTCAGGGCTTTGTGATGGCCACCCCAATACCTTGACTTTGTTGTCCACAACTTTAGAAGTATGCTTGGGGGTCATTGTCCATTTGGAAGACCCATTTGCGACCAAGCTTTAACTTCCTGACTGATGTCTTGAGATGTTGCTTCAATATATCCACATCATTTTCCATCCTCATGATGCCATCTATTTTGTGAAGTGCACCAGTCCCTCCTGCAGCAAAGCACCCCACAACATGATGCTGCCACCCCCATGCTTCACGGTTGGGATGGTGTTCTTTGGCTTGCAAGCATCTCCCCTTTTTCCTCCAAACATGACGATGGTCATTATGGCCAAACAGTTCTATTTTTGTTTAATCTGACCAGAGGACATTTCTCCAAAAAGTACGATCTTTGTCCCCATGCGCAGTTGCAAACCGTAGTCTGACTTTTTTATGGCAGTTTTGGAGCAGTGGCTTCTTCCTTGCTGAGCGGTCTTTCAGGTTATGTCGATATAGGACTCATTTTACTGTGGATATAGATATGTTTGTACCTGTTTCCTCCAGTATCTTCACAAGGTCCTTTGCTGTTGTTCTGGGATTGATTTGCACTTTTTGCACCAAAGTACATTCATCTCTAGGAGACAGAACGCATCTCCTTCCTGAGCGGTATGACGGCTGCATGGTCCCATGGTGTTTATACTTGCGTACTATTGTTTGTACAGATGAATGTCGTACCTTCAGGCGTTTGGAAATTGCTCCCAAGGATGAACCAGGCTTGTGGAGGTCTATCATTTATTTTCTGAGGTCTTGGCTGATTTCTTTTGATTTTCCCATGATGTCAAGCAAAGACGCACTGAGTTTGACGGTAGGCCTTGAAATACATCCACAGGTACACCTCCAATTGACTCAAATGGTGTCAATTAGCCTATCAGAAGCTTCTAAAGCCATGACATCATTTTATGGAATTTTCCACGCTGTTTAAAGGCACAGTCAACTTAGTGTATGTTAACTTCTGACCCACTGGAATTGTGATACAGTGAAATATAAGTTACATTTTCTGTCTGTAAACAATTGTTGGAAAAATGACTTGTGTCATGCACAAAGTGGATGTCCTAACCGACTTGCCAAAACTATAGTTCGTTAACAAGAAATTTGTGGAGTGGTTGAAAAACGAGTTTTAATGACTCCAACCTAAGTGTATGTAAACTTCCGACTTCAACTGTATGTACAGGGTCTTATTTCCTGGTGACTCCCAAGTGTTAAATGTAGTTTTTGTGACCCTTGATGAGGACAAGCCCTCTTTCAGTGTCCTTATATTACTATAGATTGTAAATGAATGAAGCAGCAAATTAATTGCAGAATCAGGAGTAACGTAGGAGCTTAATGACGAACCTAGTCATAGCCCACTACTCAATCTAGAAGATAAAGAAACGCACACCTATTAAGGCGAGGTGCTGGCTAGCGGAGTAGAAAACTTGAAAATAAGGGAGAGCCGCACACTCTAGGAGCTCAGATGCAAAAATGTAATATCCAACGTTTCGACAGCCAAGCTGTCTTCATCAGGGTATGATCAAACACTGCGAGATGACTCGTTTATATAGTGTCAAAAGACACACAGGTGTCTGTAATCATGGCCAAGTGTGGCCTAATATCATTGGTTAATTCTCAAATATAAAAATGGCATACAAAGAACAGCATACAAAAAAACAAATGGAAAGCATACGATCATAGATTCATTTCAGATTACACAAGCTTACAAACAATTACAATGGCAAAGTCACAATAATCACAAGAATGGCTTAAAACCTCTTACATCTAGACGTTTCGCTAGCGGAACACCTGCTCCAATATCCAATGATAGGCGTGGCGCGAATTACAAATTCCTCAAAAATACAAAAACTTCAATTTTTCAAACATATGACTATTTCACAGCATTTTAAAGACAAGACTCTCCTTTATCTAACCACACTGTCCGATTTCAAAAGGCTTTACAGCGAAAGCAAAACATTAGATTATGTCAGCAGAGTACCCAGCCAGAAATAATCAGACACCCATTTTTCAAGCTAGCATATAATGTCACAAAAAACAAAACCACAGCTAAATGCAGCACTAACCTTTGATGATCTTCATCAGATGACACGCCTAGGACATTATGTTATACAATACATGCATGTTTTGTTCAATCAAGTTCATATTTATATCAAAAACCAGCTTTTTACATTAGCATGTGACGTTCAGAACTAGCATTCCCACCGAACACTTCCGGTGAATTTACTACATTACTCACGATAAACGTTCACAAAAAACATAACAATTATTTTAAGAATTATAGATACAGAACTCCTTTGTGCAATCGAGGTGTCCGATTTTAAAATAGCTTTTCGGGGGAAAGCACATTTTGCAATATTCTGAGTAGATAGCCCAGCCATCACGGCTAGCTATTTTGACACCCACCACGTTTAGCCCTGACCAAACTCCGATTTACTATTAGAAAAGTTTGATTACTTTTGGTGTTCTTCATCAGAATGCACTCCCAGGACTGCTACTTCAATAACAAATGTTGGTTTGGTTCAAAATAATCCATAGTTATATCCAAATAGCGGCGTTTTGTTCGTGCGTTCAAGACACTATCCGAAGTGTAAATAAGGGTCACGAGCACGACGCATTTCGTGACAAAAAAAATCTAAATATTCCATTACCGTACTTCGAAGCATGTCAACCGCTGTTTAAAATCAATTTTTATGCCATTTTTCTCGTAAAAAAGCGATAATATTCCGACCGGGAGTGGTTGTTTTTGTTCAAAGAGAGAGAAAGTAAACATGGAGTCGACTCGGGCACGCGCCTCAGTCTCATAGTACTCTGACCGACCACTATCCAAACGCGCTAATGTTTTTCAGCCAGGGCCTGCAAAGCCACGATTCAGCTTTTTGCCGCCTTCTGAGAGCCCATGGGAGCCGTAGGAAGTGTCACGTAACAGCAGAGATCCCCTGTTTTGGATAGAGATAATCAAGAAGGCCAAGAAATGGTCAGACAGGGTACTTCCTGTACAGAATCTTCTCAGGTTTTGGCCTGCCAAATGAGTTCTGTTATACTCACAGATACCATTCAAACAGTTTTAGAAACTTTGGAGTGTTTTCTATCCAAAGTTAATAATTATATGCATATTCTAGTTTCTGGGCAGGAGTAATAATCAGATTAAATCGGGTACGTTTTTTATCCGGCTGTGAAAATACTGCCCCCTATCCATAACAGGATAAGATCAAAGTCTATGTTGAGACCGAAGGGTGCAAGGGTCTTTAAGTTAAAGATCCAGGCAGCCTCTCATTTTAACAATAAATTATCAAGGTCACCCCCTCTCCTAGGGAGGGTGACATGTTCGATGCCAATATAACGCAGAGACGAAATCGAGTAGTTTGCTTCCAAAAAGTGGGCCGCAACTGGGTAAGTCAAGTTTTTGCACCTAATGGTGCTACGATGCTCTGAGATACGTACTTTTAATTCACGCTTTGTTTTACCCACATAATTTTTACCACAAGGACAAGTTATAAGATAAATAACTGCCTTAGTGGAGCATGTAATAACACCTTTGATTGGGATCGATTTCCCTGTTTGGGGGTGTTTGAAGGATCTACATTTATAAGTACCATTGCATTGAGCACAGCCATTACACTTGTAATTTCCATCCAGTAGGGGCGCAAATAGATGTTGTTCAGGAATATCTTGGGGTGGTAAATCAGAGTGTACCAATTGGTCTCTGAGATTTCTGCCCAGCGTAAATACGACCAAGGGAAGGTCTGAAAACACATTACCGAGACTATCATCGTATTTTAGAATGTGCCAATGTTTGTGAACGATTCCCTTAATTTGTTCAGAGCGCTTTGAATAGCGGGTAGTTAGAACGCAAGAATGTGTCTTTTCGCGAGACTGACCTTGAAAAAGGTCATGTCTAGTTTTGTTTTGAATTTTATCAATGGCAATATTAATCTGATCATTTTTTTACCCCCTCTCCTTGAACTTTCTTTGCATCTCAGCCATACTTCTGTCGAAATCTGATTGTTTTTTGCAAATTCTTTTGATTCGACAGAATTGGCTGTAGGGCAAACTATTTTTCAAGGGAAGTGGGTGACAACTGTCAGCCCTCAACAAACTGTTACGATCAGTAGGTTTCCTGTAAAGATCAGTGTATAGAACATTATTTTCACACAAGATCAGAAGATCAAGAAAACTGATTTGACGTGTATCAGATTGCATAGTAAATCTCAAATGTTCAGAACAGGAGTTAAGAAAAGCATGGAATGCCTGGAGCTGTTTTGCATCACCCCTCCATAGAACCAAAATATCATCAATATACCGTTTCCAAATAATGATGTAAGGCAAGAAAACATTTTTGAGAGGATTGAAAATAGACTGTTTCTCTATGTAACTCACATACAAATTAACATAGTTAGGAGCCATGGGGGATCCCATAGCATTACCCTTCGTCTGAATAAAGAAATCATTTAGAAACATGAAATAGTTATGTGTGAGTACTATTTCAGCCAATGTTATAATGCAGGCACTGGAAGGTAGTTCATAAGGGTCACGTTGCAGAAGAAAATGTTCCATAGCTTCAATACCGCCCTCGTGTGGAATATTTGTGTATAATGACTCAACATCAAAAGTAACTTACAAGGTATTCTCAGGAAGAGGATCAAGAGATTCAATAATAGAGATCATACTACTGGTGTCCTTTACAAAGAAGGGGAGCTGTTCTGCGAGTGGTCTAATAAAAAAGTCAACAAAAGTAGATAGAGGGGCCGTTACTGCATCAATGCCCACTACAATAGGGCGCTCTGGAGGTTTTGTAACATTCTTGTGTAATTTCGGCAAATTATAGAAAGTGGCAATTTTAGGGTGTTGAATAGCCAAAAAGTCATGTTCTTTTTTGGTTATCTGACCAGAACTTAAATACCGATCTAGGACAGAAAAGATAGTATTCTGAAATTGGGAAGTAGGGTCACTTCTGAGTTTCTTGTAAAAGGTGTTGTCAAGCAGCTGTCTATGACACTCATTTACAGTATAGCCCACTACTCAGCAATTTCACAACAGTTTTACCATATGTTTTTCCTATATAATGCAATTGTGCTTGATACAATACCTGCTAATCTCTCTCTCTCTCTCTCTCTCTCTCTCTCTCTCTCTCTCTCTCTCTCTCTCTCTTTTTTTTTCAGGAATCGCGGTCTCTCCTGCTCAAGGACGTCCACCTGTCCATCAGCGAGTCCTTCTGTCTGGGTGTGAAGCTTGTGAGAGGGGCGTACATGGACAAAGAAAGGAAACTGGCCAATAGTGAGGGGTGGTCAGAACCTGTTCACGAATCCTGGGAGCACACCAATGACAGGTAACTCTCTTGTGCATGTCGGTTTTTGGGGTGACGGAAGATGTTATATTACGGAGTGGTGCACCAAGCACCACTCTCCCGACGTTCAAATAACCAATGTCCAAATAATCAATTCTTTCTCCTCAAGTCTACACCTGTGTCCACTCCTCCCCATGCATTAAACCATTGGATTGGTGCGGTGCTTAATTTGTAAATCGGGAGGTTCCGAAACACATAGTGAGCGCGAGAGGGGTGGGGGTATCTGGAGGGCTCTGAGGTTCCAGGACCACATTGAGAAAAAAGTGTCAAACACAACGTGGCAGCGTAGCAGATAGAGAAAACATCCAAGTAGCCTACTGTCTATTGTGGTGAAACGGACAGGTGCTGATTAATTCAAAGCATTTTAGATGTCACTGCAGTATGCCCACGTACTTGAGTATAGCTGCGGGGCTTAGACATGTCCAAATTTCTTATATCCTAATTTTCAAGATATCAACATACAGGAACATTTTTAGACAACACTGCAGAACACCCGCCACACACATACTCAGCTGTGGGGCTTACAAGACCCCAATTTCATATAATTGTCAAGACATCAATGTAGCAGTAGAACAAATATCACAATATCAGAATATAACTTAAAATAAAATGAATCAATGTAGGCTACAGCAGAACACACATATGAGAATATATAGGCCTCCTGCCTATGTGATAATATGAAGCACATATTCAGGTTACCTTTACCATACAGAACAAGTTTGTAAAGAAAAAATAAAAACCTACCTTGGTTTTCAAAACCTCCCACAATGACTCTCCCCATGTCAAGTCCATTTAACTCCTGTCAGTCAATTTCTTAATCTAAGCCATGAGCGGGCCTGTGGCTATAACTTTTAGCCTCCTTCTAAGGTTGTTCTGAAGACTCTGGCTGTAGTGTCTATTTTTTCAGAATGGGTGTCCTCTTTACCCTTATCTACAAGGCTTGCTACCACCAAATGCGCCTTGGTTAGGGCATGTTCAAAAACCTTTTTCTGAGGGCTCTTTGTTGTTGTTTTTTTACGTCTGAGGTATAGGATTTTAAATTACTGTACATCCCACCCACTCTTTTGCTAGTTTAATCCCTCCAGTCGTTTCAAGCTCCCTACCTTTCTGCATGTTGTACAGCCCAACTATTAACTATACATGACAAGTCAGGGGATATACAGTACCAGTCAAAAGTTTGGACACACCAACTCATTCAAGGGTTTTTCTTTATTTTCTACAATTTTCTAAATTGTAGAATAATAGTGAAGACATCAAAATTAGGAAATAAAACATATGGAATCATGTAGTAACCAAAAAAGTGTAAAACAAATCAAAGTAGCTACCCATTTCTTTGACAGCTTTGCACACTCTTGGCATTCTCTCAACCAGCTTCACCTGGAATGCTTTTCCAACAGTCTTGAAGTTCCCATATATGCTTAGCACTTGTTGGCTGCTTTTCCTTCAATCTATGGTCCAACTCATCCCAAACCAACTCAATTGGGTTGAGGTTGGGTGATTGTGGAGGCCAGGTCATCTGATGCACCACTCCATCACTGTCATTATTGGTCAAATAGCCCAATCACAGCCTGGAGGTGTGTTGGGTTATTGTCCTGTTAACCTGTTATGGCTAGGGGGCAGTATTTTCACGGCTGGATAAAAAACGTACCCGATTTAATCTGGTTACTACTCCTGCCCAGTAACTACAATATGCATATAATTATTGGCTTTGGATAGAAAACACTCCAAAGTTTCTAAAACTGTTTGAATGGTGTCTGTGAGTATAACAGAACTCAAATGGCAGGTCAAAACCTGAGAGATTCCTTTACAGGAAGTGGCCTGTCTGACCATTTCTTGAACTTCTTTGCCATCTCTATTTTTTACAAAGGATCTCTGCTCTAACGTGACACTTCCTACGTCTTCCATGGGCGCTCAGAGCCCGGGAAAAACCTGAATGTCGTCATCCCAGCCCCAGGCTGAAACACATTATCGCCTTTCTCAAGTGGCCGATCAAGGGACTGTGGGCTTAGGTGCGTGCCCTGGCCGCCCCTGTCTTTGTGATTTTTCCTCTGTTTGCCGAAAAGGAGATTCCCGGTCGGAATATTATCGCTTTTTTACGAGATAAATTGCATAAAAATTGATTTTAAACAGCGGTTGACATGCTTCGAAGTACGGTAATGGAATATTTAGAATTTTTTTGTCACGAATTGCGCCATGCGCACGACCCTGATTTACCATTTCAGATAGTTTCTGGAACGCACGAACAAAACGCCGCTATTTGGATATAACGATGGATTATTTGGGACCAAACCAACATTTGTTATTGAAGTAGCAGTCCTGGGAGTGCATTCTGACGAAGACAACAAAGGTAATAACATTTTTGTTATAGTAAATCTGATTTTGGTGAAGGCTTAACTTGCCGGGTGTCTAAATAGCTAGCCCGTGATGGCTGGGCTATGTACTTAGAATATTGCAAAATGTGCTTTCACCAAAAAGCTATTTTAAAATCGGACATATCGAGTGCATAGAGGAGTTCTGTATCTATAATTCTTAAAATAATTGTTATGCTTTATGTGAACGTTTATCGTGAGTAATTTAGTAAATTGTTAGTAAATTCCCCGGAAGTTTGTATGCTGTATGCTAGTTCTGAATGTCACATGCTAATGTAAAAAGCTGTTTTTTGATATAAATATGAACTTGATTGAACAAAACATGCATGTATTGTATAACATAATGTCCTAGGTGTGTCATCTGATGAAGACCATCAAAGGTTAGTGCTGCATTTAGCTGTCTTCTGGGTTTTTGTGACATTATATGCTAGCTTGAAAAATGGGTGTCTGATTATTTCTGGCTGGGTACTCTGCTGACATAATCTAATGTTTTGCTTTCGCTGTAAAGCCTTTTTGAAATCGGACAGTGTGGTTAGATAAAGGAGAGTCTTGTCTTTAAAATGCTGTGAAATAGTCATATGTTTGAAAAATTGAAGTTTTTGTATTTTTGAGGAATTTGTAATTCGCGCCACGCCTATCATTGGATATTGGAGCAGGTGTTCTGCTAGCGGAACGTCTAGATGTATTAAAAACAAATGATAATCCCACTAAGTGCAAACCAGATGGGATGTCGTATCACTGCAGAATGCTGTGGTAGCCATGCGGTTAAGTGTGACTTGAATTCTAAATAAATCACTGACACTGTCACCAGCAAAGCACCCCCACACCATAACACCTCTTCCTCCATGCTTCACGGTGGGAACCACACATGCAGAGATCATCCATTCACCTATGTCTCACAAAGACATGGCGGTTGGTACCAAAAATCTCAAATTTGGACAGATTTCCACCCGTCTAATGTCCATTGCTCGTGTTTCTTGGCTTCTAATTGGTGTCCCTTAGTAGTGGTTTCTTTGCAGCAATTCGACCATGAAGGCCTGATTCACGTAGTCTCCCCTGAACAGTTGATGTTGAGATGTGTCTGTTACTTGAACTCTGTGAAGCCTTTATTTGGGCTGCAATCTGAGGTGTAGTTAACTCTAATGATCTTATCCTCTGCAGCAGAGGTAACTCTGGGTCTTCCTTTCCTGTGGCGGTCCTCATGAGAGCCAGTTTCATCATAGTGCTTGATGGATTTTGCGACTGCACTTGAAGAAACTTTCAAAGTTCTTGACATTTTCCAGATTGACTGACCTTCATGTCTTAAAGTAATGATGGACTGTCATTTCTCTTTGCTTATTTGAGATGTTCTTGCCATAATATGGACTTGGTCTTTTACCAAATAGGGCTATTTTCTGTATACCACCCCTACCTTGTCACAACAAAACTGAATGTCTCAAACGCATTAACCTCTCTAGGCTAGGTGGCACCAAATCGTCCACACCTACGTAACAGCCAGTGTAATCCCGTGGCGCGAATTACAAAAACCTCAGAAATGCAAAAACTTCAATTTTTCAAACATATGACTCTTTTACACCATTTTAAAGACAAGACTCTCGTTAATCTAACCACACTGTCCGATTTCAAAAAGGCTTTACAACGAAAGCAAAACATTAGATTATGTCAGCAGACACCCATTTTTCAAGCTAGCATATAATGTCACATAAACCCAAACCACAGCTAAATGCAGCACTAAACTTTGATGATCTTCATCAGATGACAACCCTAGGACATTATGTTATACAATACATGCATGTGTTGTTCAATCAAGTTCATATTTATATCAAAAACCAGCTTTTTACATTAGCATGTGACTAGCATGTGACTAGCATTCCCACCGAACACTGCCGGTGAATTTACTAAATTACTCACGATAAACGTTCACAAAAAGCATAACAGTTATTTTAAGAATTATAGATACAGAACTCCTCTATGCACTCGATATGTCCGATTTTAAAATAGCTTTTCGGTGAAAGCACATTTTGCAATATTCTAAGTAGATAGCCCGGCATCACAGGGCTAGCTATTTAGACACCCAGCAAGTTTAGCACTCACCAAAGTCAGCTTTACTATAAGAAAAATGTTATTACCTTTGCTGTCTTCGTCAGAATGCACTCCCAGGACTTCTACTTCAATAACAAATGTTGGTTTGGTTCAAAATAATCCATAGTTATATCCAAACAGCGGTGTTTTGTTCGTGCGTTCAAGACACTATCCGAAAGGGAAAATAAGGGTGACGAGCATGGAGCAATTCGCGACAAAAAATGTCTAAATATTCCATTACCGTACTTCGAAGCATGTCAACCGCTGTTTAAAATCAATTTTTATGCCATTTTTCTCATAAAAAAGCGATAATATTCCGACCGGGAATCTGCGTTTAGGTAAACAGAGGAAAGAAAATAAAGCATTCGGTCGACTCGGGCACGCGCCTAAGCCCACAGTACTCTGATCGGCCACTATCCAAACGCGATAAAGTGTTTCAGCCAGAGCCTGCCTCGATATCCTTCAGCTTTTTCCCGGGCTCTGAGAGCCTATGGGAGCCGTAGGAAGTGTCACGTTAGAGCAAAGATCCTAAGTCTTCAATAAAAACAGCCTAGATGAAACACATCTTGTCAGACAGGCCACTTCCTGCATGGAATCTTCTCAGGTTTTGGCCTGCCATTTGGGTTCTGTTATACTCACAGACACCATTCAAACAGTTTTAGAAACTTTAGTGTGTTTTCTATCAAAAGCCAATAATTATATGCATATTCTAGTTACTGGGCAGGAGTAGTAACCAGATTAAATTGGGTACGTTTTTTATCCGGCCGTGTCAATACTGCCCCCTAGCCCTAACAGGTTAAGAAGGAAATGCCACAAATGAACTTTTAACAAGGCACACCTGTTAAACAAATCAAAATATATTTTATATTTGAGATTCTTCATAGTAGCTACCCTTTGCCTTGATGACAGTTTTGCACACTCTTGAACATTCTCTCAACCAACTTCATGAGGTAGTCACCTGGAAAGCATTTAAATTAACCTGTCAACAGCCAGTGGAATCGCGTCACGCGAAATACAAATACCTCTATATGCTATAACTTCAATTTCTCAAACATATGACTATTTGACACCATTTTGTAGATACACCTCTCCTGAATCGAACCACGTTGTCCGATTTCAAAAAGGCTTTACAGCAAAAGCAAAACATTAGATTATGTTAGGAGAGTACCCTGACAAAAAAAACACACTGCCATAGCATGCATCACAAATACCCAAAACACAGCTAAATGCAGCACTAACCTTTGACAATCTTCATCAGATGACACTCCTAGGACATCATGTTACACAATACATGCATTTTTTGTTCGATAAAGTTCATATTTATATATAAAAACAGCATTTTACATCGGCGCGTGACCTTCAGAAAATATTTTCCCTCAAATGCTTCCGGTGAATCAGCGCTACAATTTACAAAATTACTATTCGAAAACATTGTTAAAATTTATTGTCATTCAAAGAATTATAGATTAACATCTCGTGAATGCAACCGCATTGCCAGATTTAAAAATAACTTTACTGGGAAATCACACTTTGCAATAAACGACGTGGTATGCTCAGAAAAATAGGCTAGGCGATACATGTTAGCGCCATCTTGGAACCATCTAAAATCAAATATACTATTGTAAATATTCCCTTACCTTTGATTATCTTAATCAGAAGGCACTTCCAGGAATCCCAGGTCCACAACAAATGTAGTTTTGTTTGAAAAAGTTAATAATTTATGTCCCAATAGTTCCTTCTTGTTAGCGCGTTCCGAAGGCTACTCATAATGTACTGAAGTGCGCGGGACTTATCATCACGAATGTGCAAAAAATATATATTTACGTTCGTTCAAACATGTCAAACGTTGTATAACATAAATCTTTAGGGCCTATTTCAACCAGAGCTTCAATAATATTCAAGGCGGACGATTGCATTGTCTTACTAAACGTTTCGGAACAAAAGGATTCCCATGGGCGCCTGCGTCATAGTAGTAATGGCCCTCCCCCTGTGACCAACTTCCCAAGTCTCTCTTTGGGTCAGTTTCTACCATAGAAGACTCAAACCACTTTGTAAAGACTGTTGACATCTAGTGGAAGCCTTAGGAAATGCTAAATGATTAATAAGTCCCTGTGTGTTTCAATGGTAAAGGCTTGAAAGTAATTCCACACATCAGATTTCCACTTCCTGTTAGGATTTGTCTCAGGGTTTTGACTGCCATATGAGTTCTGTTATACTCACAGACACCATTCAAACAGTTTTAGAAACTTTAGAGTGTTTTCTATCCAAATCTACTAATTATATGCATATTCTCGTTACTGGGCAGGAGTAGTAACCAGATTAAATCGGGTACGTTTTTTACCCGGCCGTGCAAATACTGCCCCCTATCCCCAACAGGTTACACTTTTTTTGGTTACTACATGATTCCATATGTGTTATTTCATAGTTTTGATGTCTTCACTATTTTTCTACAATGTTGAAAATATTAAAAATACAGAAAAACCCTTGAATGGGTAGGTGTGTCCAAGTTTTTGACTGGTACTGTACGTTTGCTTGTTCTTGAACTGCAAATTGCACCTACTCCGAGCACTTTGTTGGTGGATGCACTGCCCCCACCCCCCCAACTCCCCACCTCCCTCTCCCACTGAGTCTGATTCGCTAGTAGACCTACTAGCTAGTGGAGGTGCCGATGGTGATGCTGAACTGGCGGGATTAGCAGCGCTGCTAGCTAAGGCATGCCATCAGGAACAGTTTGCCCCTCACTCCTCTCCTTCGGCATTGATAGTTCTCTGGCTTGTTCTGGGTTCAATTCAACATATTTCTCTGAATTTCTGGACTTGAAAAATGTAATCAAACTCGATTGCCTGGTCTTATCCATTTTTGATTTGGCTTTCCTACAATTCAAATTCAGTAGGGAGATGACTAGCCTAGGCTACGTAATGTGATTACGTAGGAACCTCTTCACTAGCTGACCACCACTACCAAGACCTGTCTCAAGATCAGTTATTTACCCCACCGACCCTCCCCATAACCTCTATATACAAATAAGAGAGCAGGTCTGGAATCAGAGTGGCAGGATAGGATGATTACACAGAATTGTCACTGTGCTTTTACATGATGGTCTTTCTGGGGGGTGGGAGAAATAATGAGGAGGTAACTTGATTAGAATTTTATTAGAATGTCTACAGTGCGAACAGTGAAACAATAAATAAATCATGCCTCGAGAGCTACCGGATCAAGACAAATAGGTGCCGGAACAAACAAAGTCAAATCAGAGAGGTGCCGGATCCTGTTCCTGGCAGGATCTTGCTCAAATTAAGCACTGGATTGGTGTTAGCCTGGACATATTTTTTTTGTGCAAATTACATCATTTCCATAACTATTCAGAACCTTTACTCAATACTTTGTTGAAGCACTTTTGGCAGCGATTACAGCCTTGTGTCTTCTTGGGTATGACGCTACAAGCTTGGCACACCTGTATTTGGGGAGTTTCTCCCATTCTTCTCTGCAGATCTTCTCAAGCTCTGTAAGGTTGGATGGGGAGCGTAAATGCTCTGGCTGGGCCACTCAAGGACATTCAGAGACTTGTCCCAAAGCCACTCCAGCGTCGGGCTGTCACACCCTAGCTGGCTCGATAAGTTCTTTCCCCAGTTGGCTCGGAAAGCGCCCATCCCACGTCGGACCTCAGCCGGATCGTCAGGTTCTTACGCCCAGACGGCTCGTCAGGCTGCTATGCCTCAGCTGGATCATCGGGCTCCCACGCCGCAGCGGGATCGACAGGCCTTTCTCGCCTCAGCCGGATTGACAGGCTCCTATGCCTCAGCTGGCTCACCAGGCTCCCATGCCTCTGCCGGTTGGTCGGGAGTTTATGCCCAGCCAGCTTGCTCAGCGCCCGTGCCTCGGCCGGTCCGTCAGGCTGGCCCAGTTGGGACGCCGGGTGGCGCTTCTAGAGGGTGGGGTACTGTCAAGTCTGCTCCCGCTCTCCCTCTTTGGCGCAGGCTCCCCAGCATTACGCAATCCTGCCACCATCAGTAAGCACTCTTTCCCCGTCACGCGCATCTGCACTCATTGGACTCACCTGGACTCAATCATCAAATTAAGCACTAGATTGGTGTTAGCCTGGACTAGAGGGAGTTTCCACCATATCTCTTATAACAGTTGTTTCTTTTGAAATCCATGAAACAGGAGTGAACGTGCACATTTCACGAGAAAAAGATTGATTATTGGGAATGTTTTTAACCATTAATGGTTTTGTTATGATATGTTAATTTAAAAATATCATTGATATGATAATGCTATGTCACAACATGCCATTGTGTATCTCCATAATGTTGTTGTGCTCCTGTAGTTATAACGGATCATTGGACATCCTGCTGGAACTCATCTCCCGGGACCCTCAGCGCTATCGGATCATAGTCGCTACGCACAACGAGGAGTCTGTCAGGCGTGCAGTTCAACGGTAAGATTCACTATTGTTTTACCTCAAATTTAGAAATATTCCTGTCCATTTAGGGGACCCTCTTTTGGCTCAAGAGCACCCCCAGAGGTAAAAGTTATGTAAAGCCTCTCATGCAGCACAGGCATTACATGACATTGAATTGGTATTGTGACATCTGTCCTAAGGATGGGAGAGCTGGGAATAGACAAAGATGGTGGATCTGTGTGTTTTGGTCAACTGTTGGGGATGTGCGACCATGTGTCTCTCACTCTCGGTAAGGTTCCTTTCTCCCTTCAAATCCAACTTGTATTCAAGTGTATCGTCAAAGAAACTCATGTCCCTATTCTGCCTTTCCTTGCTTAGCTACACAGATTAAGATAGTGTTGTGCATAATATTTACTTTTTTCTTCCCATATCCATCTTTCCTTGTTTCTCTGCCTCTCTCTATCCTTCCCTCTTCCTCTCCTCTCTCTCCTCTCCCCCACCCATCCTCTCTAACCTCTCCCTCTTTACTTCCTTGTCCTTTCTCTGTCCCTCTCTCCTGCCTCTGTCTCTCTCTTTCTCCTGTCCTCCCTCTGTCCCCTCAACGCCCTCTCTTTATATCCTTGTCCTTTCCCTCTGTCTTTCTCTGTCCTTTGCTTCTGTGTCTCTTTTTCTCCACCTCTCCCCCTTTTTTACCCTATCTCCTCCCCCATAGCCCAGCAGGGTTACTTGGTGTACAAGTCGGTGCCATATGGCTCGGTGGACAACACCCTGCCCTACCTGGTGCGCCGTGCCCAGGAGAACCGTACCGTGCTGCAGGGCATCCGCAAGGAGAGAGACCTCCTGAGACTGGAGCTCCACAGGAGGCTGCGACAGGGGCTCAGACAGGGAAGCTAGGGGTAGGGAGGATAGGGAAGCGGGGATGGTGTGGGCTAAATTTGCATTAAAGACAGTCAATTCAGGAAGTAAACTAAAACTCTTATTCAATAATTTAAAAAAGGCCATCTACTTTTAGTGATTTCTCAATAAAGGATAAGCAAATTATGTCAAAAGTTTTTCAATTGTTTTATTTTTTAATTTACAACATCTGAATTTATTGACTTTACCTAATTTCTCAAGATTTCCAGCCGTTGCCTAGTCTATACGCACATGATTGAAATCAACACAGGTAGGCTGTTGCATTGTTTTCAAATAGGTAGCTTATTTTTCAGATAAACCAGAATCTACAGGCTGCAGCCCAATATATTTTTTAACTATACAAATTTGCTTAGTAAAGTAAGTTAGATGATAACAATTTCTGTAATTCCCTTTCTACAAACGACCCACTCAATCTCTAGACCAGATTTGATTAATTCAAACAGTTAATAACCATGCACTTTGTTTGAACTGGCAGTTGGCTGTAATCAACAATAATGATACTGACAACAAATTACATTGACAACGTCATACATAATTCCGAAACCCAATCCAGTTGATAAATGTAGAATGTTCATGCATTTATACACCGTTTTTCATAACCACTACCAGCCTACACATAATCTTTCGTGGACAGACGTATGTAACATAAATGGTACCATAGCATCTGACTGTGGGATGCGACGACTAATGAGGAACTTGTGGAACAGTATCCGGTGTGGTGATACTGATGGTTTGTTGAAACTGATGGTTTGTTTACATAGCAGGTTAGGAGAACTAACGCAGCAGGTTAGGAGAACTAACGTAGCAGGTTAGGAGAATGAGGTTAGGGTTAGGAAAAGGGTTAGGGTTAGGCTTAGCTAAAATGGTACAGTTCTCAACAACTGTAGTCCCTGACGCGACAACTAGATAGAGATGTAGGCCTACGCCATCTAGCCACAAGTCCAGACAAACCATAAGTGTTGATAAACTATCATTATCATAACACCTTTGTGCAGATTTTCTATTACTGATCATTTTGACAAATCCCGATTTTGCAGGTGCTCGCATCTTTCAAATATCTGAAGAGGAGGGGGACATTTGGCCCATAGACTTACCTGAAACTTGCAGAGAGATGGGGGTGGAGCTGCTTCCGCTCCTCGCTCTAGTGTCTTTTCTAACACTTTTCTAATCTCCCCCCAAGAATCTGAGTCAGTTATGCAAGACTTTAGTTCTGGGTTTCCGAGATTACCCTATACATCATTGTAGGCTTGCAGTTTACAATTCCAGAGGTAACAATGCATAAACAGTCAATTTCTGACAGCTCATTTAACCTGCATTGCTCCGCGAAGATGCAAGAAAAATAAACTTGCTGCCTAACATGATGTGCTATAGGCTTGTGACACAATTGATGCTCGCGACCCATCTGTTTTCTCTCATTCACTTCTATGCATTCTATTTCCAGCGTAAGTACGATTGTTCACGTGTGTATAAAAATAACAAAATGGCTGCGTGGCTGGATTCTTCATGCACCCAGGTGATTTTATTGTTACTATGGTTTGACCTTTAGGTCTTCATCAGGCATCCATATCCCAGGATGGGGTGGGGGGTGGGGGTGGGGGGGTCCTATACAGTGCATTCGAAAAGTACAGCCATATTCTAAAATGGATTATATAATTTTTTCCCCTCATCAATCTACACACAATACCCCACAATGACAAAGCAAAAACAGGTTTTTATACATTTTTGCAAAAAACTTAAATATCAGATTTACGTACAGTTGAAGTCGAAAGTTTACGTACACTTAGGTTGGAGTCCTTAAAACTCGTTTTTCAACCACTCCACAAATTTCTTCTTAACGAACTATAGTTTTGGCAAGTCGGTTAGGACATCTACCTTGTGCATGACACAAGCCATTTTTCCAACAATTGTTTACTGACAGATTATTTCAATTATAATTCACTGTATCACAATTCCAGTGGGTCAGAAGTTTACATACACTAAGTTGACTGTGCCTTTAGCAGCTTGGGAAATTCCAGAAAATTATGTCATGGCTTTAGAAGATTCTGATAGGCTAATTGACATAATTTGAGTCAATAGGAAGTGTACCTGTGGATTTATTTCAAGGCCTACCTTCAAAATCAGTGCATCATTGCTTGACATCATGGGAAAATCAAAAGAAATCAGCCAAGACCTCAGAAAATAAATTGTCGACCTCCACAAGTCTGGTTCATCCTTGGGAGCAATTTCCAAACGCCTGAAGGTACCACATTCATCTATACAAACAATAGTAAGCAAGTATAAACACCATGGGACCACGCAGCTGTCATACCGCTCAGCTTGGAGATGCGTTCTGTCTCCTAGAGATGAATGTACTTTGGTGTTAAAGGTGCAAATCAATCCCAGAACAACAGCAAAGGACCTTGTGAAGATGCTGGAGGAAACCGGTACAAAAGTATCTACATCCACAGTAAAACAAGTCCTATATCAACATAACCTGAAAGGCTGCTCAGCAAGGAAGAAGCCACTGCTCCAAAACCGCCATAAAAAAGCCAGACTATGGTTTGCAACTGCACATTGGGACAAAGATCGTACTTTTTGGAGAAATGTCCTCTGGTCTGATGAAACAAAAATAGAACTGTTTGGCCATGGAGGAAAAAGGGGGAGGCTTGCAAGCTGAACAACACCATCCCAACCGTGAAGCACGGGGGTGGCAGCATCATGTTGTGGGGGTGCTTTGCTGCAGGAGGGACTGGTGCACTTCACAAAATAGATGGTATCATGAGGATGGAAAATTATGTGGATATATTGAAGCAACATCTCAAGACATCAGTCAGGAAGTTAAAGCTTGGTCGCAAATGGGTCTTCCAAATGGACAATGACCCCAAGCATACTTCCAAAGTTGTGGAAAAATGGCTTAAGGGCAACAAAGTCAAGGTATTGGAGTGGCCATCACAAAGCACTGCCCTCAATCCTATAGAAACTTTGTGGGCAGAACTGAAAAAGTGTGTGCGAGCAAGGAGGCCTACAAACCTGACTCAGTTACACCAGCTCTGTCAAGAGGAAGGAGCCAAAATTCACCCAACTTATTGTGGGAAGCTTGTGGAAGGCTACCTGAAACTTTAGACCCAAGTTAAACCATTTAAAGGCAATGCTAACAAATGCTAATTGAGTGACCCACTGGGAATGTGATGAAAGAAATAAAAGCTGAAATAAATCACTCTACTATTATTCTGACATTTCACATTCTTAAAATAAAGTGGTGATCCTAACTGACCTAAGACAAGGAATTAAATGTCAGGAATTGTGAAAAACTGAGTTTAAATGTATTTGGCTAAGGTGTATGTAAACTTCTGACTTCAACTATAACTATTCAGACCCTTTAGCACCCTTGGCAGCGATTACAGCCTCGAGTCTTCTTGGGTATGACGCTACAAGCTTGGCACACCTGTATTTGTGGAGTTTCTGGCTGGGCCACTCAAGGACTTTTGGACACTTGTCCAGAAGTCACTCCTGCGTTGTCTTGGCTGTGTGGTCATTGTCCTGTTGGAAGGGGAACCTTCCCCTCAGTCTGAGCTCCTGAGCGTTCTGGAGCAGGTTTTCATCAAGGATCTCTCTGTACTTTGCTCTGTTAATGTTTCCCTCGTTAATCTTTCCCTCGATCCTGACTAGTCTCCCATTCCCTGCTGCTGAAAAACATCCACACAGCATGATGCTGCCACCACCATGCTTCAAATCAAATCAAATCCAAGTTTATTTGTCACGTGCGCCGAATACAACAGTGAAATGCTTACTTACAGGCTCTAACCAATAGTGCAAAAAAGGTATTAGGTGAACAATAGGTAAGTAAAGAAATAAAACAACAGTAAAAAGACAGGCTACATACAGTAGTGAGGCTATAAAAGTAGCAAGGCTACATACAGACACTGGTTAGTCAGGCTGATTGAGGTAGTATGTACATGTAGATATGGTTAAAGTGACTATGCATATATGATGAACAGAGAGTAGCAGTAGCGTAAAAGAGGGGGTGGTGGGTGGCGGGACATAATGCAGATAGCCCGGTTAGCCACTGTGCGGGAGCACTGGTTGGTCGGCCAAATTGAGGTAGTATGTACATGAATGTATAGTTAGTGACTATGCATATATGATAAACAGAGAGTAGCAGCAGCGTAAAAAGAGGGTTGGGGGGGCACACAATGCAAATAGTCTGGGTAGCCATTTGACACCTTTGGCAGATCCGTTCTAACTGACACTTCAAGACCAAACTACTACGAAGGACATGGTGACCTCTGGTGGACAACCAGAGACTTACAAAACCAGAGACTTTCTGTCGAATTACTCCCCAGCGTAGACGGATCGAGTGATTTCACCAGAGAGAGACACGACAAAGACATACAAGTGTAAATATGTACTTTGTGTTTCTAAATCCGAATGAGCGGTTGTTAGGGTGCTAAATATCCACATTTACGATGAGTATATTATTGAACTGTATGTACGATAGACTAATTCCTTTGTCTCTCCTCCTCCCGCTCTTTCTTCCCCCGCCTTTCATTGTGCAACAAGCCGTCATGTCGGGTTAGTCCACTAGGGACTTTTCATTGCATTATGTAGTAATCAATATATAATCTATCCTGTGTGTGTGTTTATGTTATTCTGTTTGATTATTTAGTTAGTTAGTAAATAAAATTTAAGCCAATTTGTGCAGATTTATAGGATATTACGATGTTCAGAATGAGTTATGAGGTAATAATAATTAATGGATGACTAAGATGATCATTTGGTTAATTTGGGAAACGGTAACTCATTAAATAAACTTTTTCCGTGGTGCCCCAATTGTTACATGATTAATTGAATCATCGTATTAATTAAACATAGTTAATTTATTTGATAAAATAATCACCATTGCATTAATGGTAGCAATGTCACAACATTTCTCATGGTCTGCGAGTCCTTTAGGTGCCTTTTGGCAAACTCCAAGCGGGCTGTTATGTGCCTTTTACTGAGGAGTGGCTTCTGTCTGGCCCCTCTATCATAAAGGCCTGATTGGTGGAGTGCTGCAGAGATGGTTGTCCTTCTGGAAGGTTCTCTCATCTCCACAGGGAAACTCTGGAACTCTGTCTGAGTGACGATTGGGTTCTTGGTCACCTCCTTGACCAAGGCCCTTCTCCCCTGATTGCTCAGTTTGGCCGGGCTGCCAGCTCTAGGAAGAGTCTTGGTGGTTCAAAACTTCTTCCATTTAAGAATGATGGAGGCCACTGTGTTCTTGGGGACCTTCAATGCTGCGGAAATGTTTTGGTACCCATCCCCAGATCTGTGCCTCGACACAAAACTGTCTCGGAGCTCTACGGAAAATTCCTTTGACCTCATGGCTTGGTTTTTGCTCTGGTTTGTGCCTTTCCAAATCATGTACAATCAATTGAATTTTCCACAGGTGGACTCCAGTCAAGTTGTAGAAACATCTCAAGGATGATCAATGGAAACAGGATGCACCTGAGCTCAATTTCGAGTCTCATAGCAAAGCGTCTGAATATTTATGTAAACAGGCGCGGATTCCCTCTCCAGAGCTTGGCGAATGTCCACATCTACGTCCCAAAGCACGGGGACAACAACTCGGGAGAGCGGAATGATGGGTACACTCAGGACAGGAACCTCTCCCGAATCAAAGAAGACGGGACAGGGCATCGGCTTTGATGTGACTTGAACCTGGGCGATATGATAAGGTGAAGTCGAATCTAGGGAAGAAAAGGGCCCACTTTGCTTGGCACGCAGGTTCCAATGGTTGGTGAGGATGAGAAATAGATCCTCCAGCCAGTGTCTCCACTCCTCTAATGCCAACTTCACCTCTAAGAGCTCCGGTCGCTGACGTCATAGTACCTCTCTGCAGGAGAGTTTGTTTTGAGTAGTATGCACATGGATATCATTTCTGTGGGTTACCTTGATGTTGGGACAGGACGGCTCCCACGCCCACTTCTGAAGTGTCCACCTCAACCATGAAGGGCAGCGTACGATGGGTGTTTGAGCCACGGGCGGAGGTGAAACGCCCTTTCAGTATACAGAAGGCCTCTTTGGCTGCAGTACCCCACACCAACTTACGGGGACCACCCCTGAGGAGAAAGGTGAGAGGAGAGGTGATGGAGCTGAAGTTCCTAATGAAGCGGCGGTAGAAGTTGGCAAACCCCAAAAAACGTTGTAGCCCCTTTATGGTTGTTGGGACTGGCCATAACCAGCCACAACCTTCCTCTCCTCCATCATCACTGCCTGTGGACTGATCTGGTATCCTAAGAAGGAGACCGCGGCCTGATGGAACTGGCACTTCTCCGCTTTCACATACAAGTGATTCTCCAGGAGGCGTTCTAGGACTACTCTAACGTGGGTAATGTGATCCTCCAAGGTGGCTGAGTGGACCAGGATGTCGTCGACATACACGACTTGGCGCCTGGGCATGTCCCGGAACACCTTGTTAACAAATGCCTTGAACACCGACGGAGCATTGGCTAATCCATAAGGAATTACCAAGTACTCTTAGTGGCCAGACATTGTGCTGAATGCCGTTTTCCATTCATCCTCCTCCCGGATGCGGTGTAGATTGTAGGCACTCCAAAGGTCCCATTTGGTCAAAAAAAAAGAGTGCAGCGCGGAGCTGTTAGATCGCAGCCGGCAACAACTGGAGAGGGTAGCGGTACTTGGTGGTGATGGAATTGCGGCCTCTGTAATCAATGCACGGGCGTAAAGCTCCGTCCTTCTTGGCCACGAAGAAGAAGCCTGCTGATTCAGTGGAGGTGGACTTGTGGATGAAACCCTGTTGGAGAGCCTCCTGGCTGTACTCCTCTATAGCCTTGGTTTCAGCTACCGACAGAGGGTAGATGCGGCTGCACATAGAGCCTGCAAGCAGGTCGATGGCACACTACCAGGGCCGAAGTCGGCTAGGCGAACCGAACTAGTATGCTGGCATACTCCCTTAAAACCTGTTATGGATTGATCCCGTTAGCGGGATCGATATGACAACAGCCAGTGAAAGTGCAGGGCGGCAAATTCAAAACAATAAAAATCTCATAATTAAAATTCCTCAAACATACAAGTATTATACACCATTTTAAAGCTTTACTTCTTGTTAATCCAGCCACAGTGTCTGATTTCAAAAAGGCTTTATGGTGAAAGCAAACCATATGATTGTGTTAGGTCAGCGCCTACACACACAAAAACACAGCCATTTTCCAGCCAAAGAGAGGAGTCACAAAAAGCAGAAATAGAGGGAAAATTAATCACTAACCTTTGATGATCTTCATCAGATGACACTCATATGACTTCATGTTACCCAATACATGTATGTTTTGTTCGATAAAGTTCATATTTATATCCACAAATCTCAGTTTACATTGGTGCGTTATGTTCAGTAATCTTTTGCTTCCAAAACATCCAGTGATTTTGCAGAGAGCCACATCAATTTACAGAATTACTCATCATAAATGTTCATGAAAATACAAGTATTATACACTTTAGATAAACTTCTCCTTAATGTCAGATTTCAAAAAAGCTTTACCGAAAAAGCAATAATCTGAGTACGGCGCTCAGACACAAAAACATGCCCAACAATATATCCGCCATGTTGGAGTCAACAATAGTCAGAAATAGCATTATAAATATTCACTTACCTTTGATTATCTTCATCAGAATGCACTCCCAGGAATCCCAGATCCACAATAAATGTTTGTTTTGTTCGATAAAGTCCATCCTTTATGTCCAAATACCTCCTTTTTGTTCGCGCCTTCAGTTCACAAATCCAAATTCATGATGCGCATGTCAGACGAAAACTCAACAATTTCCATTACAGTTCCTAGAAACATGTCAAACGATGTATAGAATCAATCTTTAGGATGTTTTTATCGTAAATCCGCAATAAAGTTTCAACCGGAGAAATCCTTTGTCTTCAGAAATGCAATGGAACTGAGGTACCTCTTACGTGAGCGCACATGCCTGAGGCTCATGCCCTGCTGGCAGTGTTCTGACTCCAGGAGCTCTTATTCATCCCCACTTCACAGTAGAAGCCTCAAACAAGGTTCTAAAGACTGTTGACATCTAGTGGAAGCCTTATGAAGTGCAAAATGACCCCACAGACACTGTAGTTTGGATAGGGAATTAATTGAAGTCCTACAGACCACTTCCTGTTTGGGTTTTTTCTCAGGTTTTTGCCTGCCATATGAGTTCTGTTATACTCACAGACATCATTCAAACAGTTTTTGAAACTTCAGAGTGTTTTCTATCCAAATCTACTAATAATATGCATATCTTAGTTTCTGGGAGTGAGTAGCAGGCAGTTTACTCTGGGCACGTCAGTCATCCAAGCTACTCAATACTGCCACCATCCATAAGAAGTAAAAGACATTCGCTTGAAAAAAGCGGAAATAGTACTGTTTGTCCATTTCGAGAAGCTGTAGCCAGTATATGCTTCCTCAAAATAGTCCGAATTAATCTAAGAACTCAAGAAATATGTCATTGATTTTGACGTTTTTGCAGAGATCTTAGTCATGCAATTTTACATCTAACTAAGATGTTGGTGCAGTATTTCTAAATGAAAAAATTTGCATGAAAACGAGTTGTCTCTCCTTGAATGACAAGACTACTGAAGAATCCCTACTGTTGACCAATTTCCAACTAAGGGAAGTAGACTTTGGCTACCGACTTCAGCTTGCCTCAAGAAAAAATGTTGTGTGCCCGAACAACCGAAAAACTGTTACCTAATTCCTAAACGAAAAGAAAACGTCACAAAATGTCATCATAATATACAGTACCAGTCAACGTTTAGACACACCTACACATTCCAGGGTTTTTCTTTATATTTACTATTTTCTACATGGTAGAATAATAGTGAAGACATCAACACTAGGAAATAACACATATGGAATCATGTAGGAACCAAAACAAGTGTTAAATATTATATATTTTATATTTGAGATTCTTCAAAGTAGCCACCCTTTGCCTTGATGACAGCTTTGCACACTGTTGGTATTCTCTCAACCAGCTTCATGAGGTAGTCACCTGGAATGCATTTCAATTAACAGGTGTGCCTTGTTAAACATTAATTTGTGGAATTTATTTCCTTTTTAATGCGTTTGAGCCAACAAGTTGTGTTGTGACAAAGTAGGGGTGGTATACAGATGATAGCCCTATTTGGTAAAAGACCAAGTCCATATTATGGCAAGAACAGCTCCAAAAAGCAAAAAGAAAACGACAGTCCATCATTACTTTAAGACATGAAGGTCAGTGAATCTGGAAAATGTCAAGAACAAGTGCAGTTGCAAAAACCATCAAGTGCTATGATGAAACTGGCTCTCATGAGGACCACCACATGAAAGGAAGACTAGCGTTACCTCTGCTGCAGAGGATAAGTTCATTAGAGTTACCAGTCTAAGAAATTGCAGCCCAAATAAATTCTTCAAGTAAGTTCAAGTAACAGACACATCTCAACATCAACTGACTATGTGAATCAGGCCTTCATGATCGAATTGCTGCAAAGAAACCACTTCTAAAGGACACCAGTAAGAAGAAGAGACTTGCTTGGACCAAGAAACAAGAGCAATGGGCATTAGATTGGTGGAAATCTGTCCTTTGCTCTGATGAGTCCAAACTTGAGATTTTTGGTTCCAACCACCGTGTCTTTGTAGATGAAGAGTAGATGAATGGATGATCTCCGCATGTGTGGTTCCCACCGCAAAGCATGGAGGAGGAGGTGTGATGGTGCTTTGCTGGTGGCACTGTCAGTGATTTATTTAGAATTCAAGGAAAACTTCACCAGCATGGCTACCACAGCATTCCGTAGCGATTCACCATCCCATCTGGTTTGTGCTTAGTGGGATTATCATTTGTTTTTCAACAGGACAATAACCCAACACACTTCCAGGCTGTGTAAGGGCTATTTGACCAAGAAGGATAGTGATGGAGTGCTGCATCAGATGACCTGGCCTCCACAATCACCTGATCTCAACCCAATTGAGATCGTTTGGGAAGAGTTGGACTGCAGAGTGAAGGAAAGCAGCCAACAAGTGCTCAGCATATGTGGGAACTCCTTCAAGGTTGTTGGAAAAGCATTCCAGTTGAAAATGGTTGAGAGAATGCCAAAAGTGTGCAATGCAGCTGGCAAAATGGCATACTAAACACACCGGTGCAAAATCGTATCAAGATAATACGTAATATTCAATATCAGTAAGTTAGACTAAATATTAGCACTTCATATACTCGGGGGTAATTACATTCAATCTGGAAAATAACAAAACAAATCATAAGGCTAGAGAAATGTTTTGAAAAATATTACAAAAACAAGCAACACTCAAACATGACCGAGAGTAAATGTGAAGAATCAATATCGAAAAGGAAACGTGACTCCTCCACGTATACAAACGATTTATGCTTTTCACCACTGGGACTGGTAAGTGTGGAAAACGATCTGTTAAAATCGACAAATGACAAACTGGGCATACTTCATTTAGTCAGTAAGTATATAAAGGAGTTGAAGGCGAGCCTTGAAATGAGTGATGAAACAGCTGCGATAATGGAGAAAGAAACAAACAAGCTAAAAGCGACAGTCAATAAGATAGAAACGGACGTTAATGAACTTAAAAAGGAGAACATCTTTCTGAGAGAAGCCTTACTATACATACAGACTAGATCTATGATCTATGAGAGAAAATCTAGTACTTACAGATACCCGAGAAGGAGAAGTTCCCAAAAACGTATTGAAGGAATTCTTTCTTACAGTGCTTCGATAAAATCCAATGCAAAAGTGTACACAATTTCGGGCAAAGAGGACAGAGATGTGAGCATCGAATTGTTGCCAAATTTGCTGTCTTTAAGGATAAAGTAAATGTTAAAAACTTGGGTAAAAGACTCACTGGCACGAAAATAGGCATGAATGATCAGTTCCTGAGGGAGCTTGCAGAACGGCGCAGAGTTCTGCATCCAATCTTCAAGGAAAATAGATTGAAAGGGAAACATGTAGCTCTCGTAGTCGATAAACTGTATATTGACAACCAAATGTTCTGAGACACAAAGACTATTATGGCTATTCTAAAAATTACAAAGTTTTCATAGAGGAGTCGAATAATGGAGCACCCAATACTAGCCATGGTAGGGATTGTAATAATACAAAAAAATGATAGAAATGCAATATTTATTAAATAAATAAAGTACAACTACACGATACCAAACAAGATAGGGAATGTTGTAAAATAATTAGTATTCAATTTTCCATTTATATTACTTTATAAACAGATAAGACGGAATTTGAAGAAAGGATAACTAGCAAAATAACACATCTTCAAATATAAGTAATTGGAACACAAAATAACACATTCAACATGGTGGAGATAGAAACACAGCAAACAGAAGACATAGAAGGCACAGTATGTGGGGATGTATTGTGATGGAAGGTGTGGTGTGTGTG
This sequence comes from Salmo salar, assembly GCF_965601325.2. Taxonomy (NCBI): domain Eukaryota; kingdom Metazoa; phylum Chordata; class Actinopteri; order Salmoniformes; family Salmonidae; genus Salmo; species Salmo salar. The sequence goes on from NC_138309.1 coordinate 5,516,098, forward strand.
TTTGGTAAAGGGTGGCGTTAAGTGAGTGAGAAAGGAAATGGTTGCATATCCCATAACCAATGTGTGTCTGTGAGCAGGGCTTGTGAGAGAGAGCTTTCAATTTTGTGCAGATGAGGATATACATTTTATATGAATTATACATCTAATTTATTTCTGTATTGTTCTATCATGATGGAACTACATTTAAAAATAAATTATACATCTAATTTATTTATTTATTGTCCTATCATAATGGAATGGTCCACAACCCTATACCCTAGACACACACCTGAACGACCCATATACTAAAGAGAAGTCCCTATCTGTTTTATGGGCCTGCTGTTAGCTGCCTGTATGCAGCCAAAACAGAAAGATAAATGTGGTCAGAGACCTACTAGAGCAGCACCGCCAACCTCAAGATTCTGAGCCTACCTGGCAGGGTTGGTCCTACATAGCAAGAGCCCCCTGATGGGAGTGCATAATATACAAGGAAATTCTCAAAGCTGCTGATGAGAACCTTGACGACCTTGTACCTAGCTGGTGGGGATTGTGGTGGGGTACCCCCACCCATGTAGTGGCAGTGCTGGATACACTAGCTGCAGTAACCCATGGGAGGGGGTCACACTCGCACAATCAGAGAGTGGGCATACTATTGTGGTCCTGGTGGCACAAAATAATTAAAGGTCTGACTGCACAGAGATGCTTGGGAAAATGGTCACAACGGGGGACAGGCGTGCATGTGTTTCAGGGGAACGGTTGGATCTGATCTCCATCACCTAGGTCTTGACAATTTTTGCTCAATCTTGCATGCTTTCTCAAACAGCTGTAACTGTACAGTGAGGGAAAAAAGTATTTGATCCCCTGCTGATTTTGTAAGTTTGCCCACAGACAAAGAAATTATCAATCTTTAATTTTAATGGTAGGTTTATTTGAACAGTGAGAGACAGAATAACAACAAAAAAATCCAGTAAAACGCATGTCAAAAATTTTATAAATTGATTTGCATTTTAATGAGGGAAATAAGTATTGCGCCTTGGTTAAGTGGTCTATCAGAGGACCATCAGACTGAGGCTCGTGCACGAGGGGATCCCATGTTTTTATTTTCTCTCTCTTTGAACGTAAACACGCGTTCCCGGTCGGAATATTATCGCTTTTATTACGAGAAAAATGGCATAAAAATTGATTTTAAACAGCGGTTGACATGCTTCGAAGTGCGGTAATGGAATATTTAGATTTTTTTGTCACGAAATGCGTCGTGCGCGTCACCCTTCTTTACCATTCGGATAGTGTCTTGAACGCACGAACAAAACAGAGGATATTTGAACATAACTATGGATTATTTTGAACCAAACCAACATTTGTTATTGAAGTCGAAGTCCTGGGAGTGCATTCTGACAAAGAACAGCAAAGGTAATCAAACTTTTCTAATAGTAAATCGGAGTTTGGTGAGGGTCAAACTTGGTGGGTGTCAAAATAGCTAGCCGTGATGCCGGGCTATCTACTTAGAATATTGCAAAATGTGCTTTCACCGAAAAGCTATTTTAAAATCGGACATAGTGAGTGCACAAAGGAGTTCTGTATCTATAATTCTTAAAATAATTGTTATGTTTTTTGTGAACGTTTATCGTGAGTAATTTAGTAAATTCACCGGAAGTTTGCGGGGGTATGCTAGTTCTGAACGTCACATGCTAATGTAAAAAGCAGTTTTTTGATATAAATATGAACTTGATTGAACAAAACATGCATGTATTGTATAACATAATGTCCTAGGGTTGTCATCTGATGAAGATCATCAAAGGTTAGTGCTGCATTTAGCTGTGGTTTGGGTTTATGTGACATTATATGCTAGCTTGAAAAATGGGTGTCTGATTATTTCTGGTTGGGTACTCTGCTGACATAATCTAATGTTTTGCTTTCGTTGTAAAGCCTTTTTGAAACCGGACAGTGTGGTTAGATTAACGAGAGTCTTGTCTTTAAAATGGTGTAAAATAGTCATATGTTTGAGAAATTGAAGTAATAGCATTTCTAAGGTATTTGAATAACGCGCCACGGGATTCAACTGGCTGTTGAGTAGGTGGGACGATTTCGTCCCGCCGATCCTAGAGAAGTTAATATGCCTTGTCCATTGCTGTTCTGGTTAGTGATTGTTTTATTTCACTGTAGAGCCTCTAGCCCTGCTCAATATACCTTATCCAACCCTTTAGTTCCACCTCCCATACATGCAGTGACATCACCTGGTTTAAATCATGTTTCTAGAGACAATATCTCTCTCATCATCACTTAATGCCTAGGTTTACCTCCACTTTATCCACATCCTACCGTACCTTTGTCTGTACATTATGCCTTGAATCTATTCTATTGCGCCCAGAAACCTGTTCCTTTGACTCTCTGTTCCGGATGTACTAGACAACCAGTTCTTATAGCCTTTAGCCGTACCCTTATCCTACTCCTCCTCTGTTCCTCTGGTGATGTAGAGGTTAATCCAGGTCCTGCAGCACCTAGCTCCACTCCTATTCCCCAGGTGCTCTCATTTGTTGACTTCTGTAACCATAAAAGCCTTGGTTTCATGCATGTTAACATTAGAAGCCTCCTCCCTAAGTTTGTTTTATTCACTGCTTTAGCATACCCTGCCAACCCAGATGTCCTAGCCGTGTCTGAATCCTGGCTTAGGAAGACCACCAAAAACCCTGAAATTGCCATCCTGAACTATAACATTTTCCGACAAGATAGAACTGCCAAAGGGGGCGGTGTTGCAATCTACTGCAGAGATAGCCTGCAGTGTTCTGTCTTACTATCCAGGTCTGTACCCAAACAATTCGAGCTTCTACTTTTAAAAATCCACCTTTCCAGAAACAAGTCTCTCACCTTTGCCGCTTGCTATAGACCACCCTCTGCCCCCAGCTGTGCTCTGGACTCCATATGTGAACTGATTGCCCCCCATCTATCTTCAGAGCTCGTGCTGCTAGGTTACCTAAACTGGGACATGCCCTCTTGACGGTCGCCTAGGAAAGGGGGCGCTAAAGCGATTTTTGAAAAACATTCGTGCCCATTTTAAATGGCCTCCTACTCAAACTCAGAAGCTAGGATATGCATATAATTAATAGTTGTGGATAGAAAACACCCTAAAGTTTCTAAAACTGTTTGAATGGTGTCTGTGAGTATAACAGAACTCATATGGCAGTCAAAACCCCGAGACAGATCGTAACAGGATGTGGAATTCTGAATTGCGGACTCAACTTCATCACTTTCCTATAAATCACACCGTGAGCTATGGTTCATTGAGCACTTCCTATGGCTTCCACTAGATGTCCCCAGTCTTTACAAAGTGGTTTGAGTCTTTTACTGTGAAAACTGACAGAATGAGAGTCTGTGGAACGTGGTCACATGGGGAGGGCCATCACCATTATGACGCCGGCGCCCCTGGCTACCCTCCCCTTTCGAAACGTTTTGAAAGACAATGCAATCGTCCCCCTTGAATATTATTGGAGCTCTGGTTGAAAAAGGCCCTAAAGATTTATGTTATACAACGTTTGACATGTTTGAACGAACTTAAGTATTTCTTTTTTCCATTTTGGTAAGAGAGGAGTCCCGCGGACGACGGTACATTTGGTGCAGCCTTCAGAACGCGCTAACAACAAGAAGCTATTGGGGCATAAAGGATTAACTTTTTCGAATGAAAATACATTTGTTGTGGACCTGGGAAATCCTGGAACTGCCTTCTGATGAAGATAATCAAAGGTAAGGGATTATTGACAATAGTATACAAGAGTAGATTTGATATGCGATTGTTCCAAGATGGCGCTGACCTGTAACGGTAGCCGATTTTTCTGAGTATCGCATCCCCTTTTATCGCAAAGTGTGATTACCCAGTAAAGTTATTTCTAAATCTGGCATTGCAGGTGCTTTCAAGAGATGTTAATCTATAAATCTTAGAATTACAATATTACATTTTAAAAATGTTTTCGAATAGTAATTTAGTAAATTGTAGCCCTGTTTCACCGGATGCATTTGAGGGAAAATAGTTAGTCAACGTCACGCGCCGATGTGAAATGCTGTTTTTATATATAAATATGAACTTTATCGAACAAAAGAATGCATGTATTGTGTAACATGATGTCCTAGGTGTGTCATCTGATGAAGATTGTCAAAGGTTAGTGCTGCATTTAGCTGTTTTTTGGTTATTTGTGATGCATGTAGTTGGTCGGAAAATGGCTATGTGGCTACTTTTACGATATACTCCTCTAACATAATCTAATGTTTTGCTTTTGCTGTAAAGCCTTGTTGAAATCGGACGACGTGGTTCGATTCAGGAGAGGTGTATCTATTAACCTCTATGGGCTAGGTGGGACGCTTGCAGACCTCCTCTATGCACTCGATATGTCCGATTTTAAAATAGCTTTTTGGTGAAAGCACATTTTGCAATATTCTAAGTACATAGCCCAGGCATCACGGGCTCGCTATTTAGACACCCGGCAAGTTTAGCACTCACCATAATCATATTTACTATTATAAAAGTTTCATTACCTTTTGTTGTCTTCGTCAGAATGCACACCCAGGACTGCTACTTCAATAACAAATGTTGGTTTGGTCCAAAATAATCCATCGTTATATCCGAATAGCGGCGTTTTGTTCGTGCGTTCCAGACACTATCCGAAATAGTAAAGAAGTGTCGCGCGCATGGCGCAATTCGTGACAATAAAATTCTAAATATTCCATTACCGTACTTCGAAGCATGTCAACCGCTGTTTAAAATCAATTTTTACGCCATTTTTCTCGTAGAAAAGCGATAATATTCCGACAGGGAATCTCCTTTTCGGCAAACAGAGGAAAAAATCCCAAAGGCAGGGGCGGTCGGGTCACCCGCCTAAGCCCACAGTCCCTTGATCGGCCACTTGAGAAAGGCGATAATGTGTTTCAGCCTGGGGCTGGAATGACGACATTCTGTTTTTTCCCGGGCTCTGAGCGCCTATGGACGACGTGGGAAGTGTCACGTTAGAGCAGAGATCCTTAGTAAATGATAGAGATGGAAAAGAAGTTCAAGAAATGGTCAGACAGGCCACTTCCTGTAAAGGAATCTCTCAGGTTTTGACCTGCCATTTGAGTTCTGTTATACTCACAGACACCATTCAAACAGTTTTCGAAAATTTAGGGTGTTTTCTATCCATATGTAATAAGTATATGCATATTCTAGTTACTGGGTAGGAGTGGTAACCAGATTAAATCGGGTATGTTTTTTATCCAGCCGTGTCAATGCTGCCCCCTAGACCTAACAGGTTAAACGATATAAAATAGTCCTATATTTGAATTTTTTTTAATTAAATTTTGTTATGAATATGGCGATAGGATTTTTCGCTGGATGTTCATCCCGCATACGGGACGGAGACCGTCAAGAGGACCCCAGCCATCCTACAACCTAAGCTTGATGCCCTCAATCTCACACAAATTATCAATGAACCTACCAGGTACAACCGCAAAGCTGTAAACACGGGCACCCTCATAGTTATCATCCTAACCAACTTGCCCTCCAAATACACCTCTGCTGTTTTCAACCAAGATGTCAGCGATCACTGCCTCATTGCCTGCATACGTAATGGGTCTGCGGTCAAACGACCACCCCTCATCACTGTCAAATGCTCCCTAAAACACTTCAGTGAGCAGGCCTTTCTAATCGACCTGGCCCGGGTATCCTGGAAGGATATTGACCTCATCCCGTCAGTAGAGGATGCCTGGTTATTCTTTAAAAGTGCCTTCCTCACCATCTTAAATAAGCATGCCCCATTCAAAAAATGTAGAACCAGGAACAGATATAGCCCTTGGTTCTCTCCAGACCTGACTGCCGTTGACCAGCACAAAAACATCCTGTGGCGTTCTGCATTAGCATCAAATAGCCCCCGTGATATGCACATTTTCAGGGAAGTTAGGAACCAATATACACAAGGAGTTAGGAAAGCTAAGGCTAGCTTTTTCAAGCAGAAATTTGCATCCTGCAGCACAGACTCAAAAAGGTTCTTGGACACTAAAGTCCATGGAGAATAAGAGCACCTCCTCCCAGCTGTCCACTGCACTGAGGCTAGGAAACACTGTCACCACCGATAAATTCACTATAATTGAGAATTTCAAAAAGCATTTTTCTACGGCTGGCCATGCTTTCCACCTGACTACCACTACCCCGCCAAACACCCCTGCACCCCCCACAGCAAATTGCCCAAGCCTCCCCCATTTCTCCTTCACCCAAATCCAGATAGCTGATGTTCTGAAAGAGCTGCAAAATCTGGACCCCTACAAATCAACCGGGCTAGACATTCTGGACCCTATCTTTCTAAAATGATTTGCCGAAAATGTTGCAACCCCTATTACTAGCCAGTTCAACCTCTCTTTCGTATCGTCTGAGATTCCCAAAGATTGGAAAGCGGCCGCGGTCATCCCCCTCTTCAAAGGGGGAGACACTCTAGACCCAAACTGCTACTGACCTATATCTATCCTACCCTGTCTTTCTAAGGTCTTCGAAAGCCAAGTTAACAAACAGATTACCGAACATTTCGAATCCCACCGTACCTAATCCGCTATGCAATCTGGTTTCAGAGCTGGTCATGGGTGCACCTCAGCCACGTCTTAAACGATATCATAACCACCATCAATAAGAGACAATCCTGTGCAGCCGTATTCATCAACCTGGCCAAGGCATTTGACTCTGTCAAATGGGGTTAGAAGGATTACTTTATCCTATCCTAGGTATTCCTTAAATAGGTGGGGTTTCAGGTGTCTCCGGAAGGTGGTGATTGACTCCGCTGTCCTGGCGTCGTGAGAGAGTTTGTTCCACCATTGGGGTGCCAGAGCAGCGAACAGTTTTGACTGGACTGAGCGGGAACTGTGCTTCCTCAGAGGTAGGGGGGCCAGCAGGCCAGAGGTGGATGAACGCAGTGCCCTTGTTTGGGTGTAGGGCCTGATCAGAGCCTGAAGGTATGGAGGTGCCGTTCCCTTCACAGCTCCGTAGGCAATCACCATGGTCTTGTAGCGGATGCAAGCTTCAACTGGAAGCCAGTGGAGAGAGCGGAGGAGTGGGGTGACGTGAGAGAACTTGGGAAGGTTGAACACCAGACGGGCTGCGGCGTTCTAGATGAGTTGTAGGGGTTTAATGGCACAGGCAGGGAGCCCAGCCAACAGCGAGTTGCAGTAATCCAGACGGGAGATGACAAGTGCCTGGATTAGGACCTGCGCCGCTTCCTGTGTGAGGCAGGGTCGTACTCTGCGAATGTTGTAGAGCATGAACCTACAGGATCGGGTCACCGCCTTGATGTTAGTGGAGAACGACAGGGTGTTGTCCAGGATCACGCCAAGGTTCTTAGCACTCTGGGAGGAGGACACAAGGGAGTTGTCAACCGTGATGGCGAGATCATGGAACGGGCAGTCCTTCCCCGGGAGGAAGAGCAGCTCCGTCTTGCCGAGGTTCAGCTTGAGCTGGTGATCCGTCATCCACACTGATATGTCTGACAGACATGCAGAGATGCGATTCGCCGCCTGGTTATCAGAAGGGGGAAAGGAGAAGATTAATTGTGTGTCGTCTGCATAGCAATGATAGGAGAGACCATGTGAGGATATGACAGAGCCAAGTGACTTGGTGTATAGCGAGAATAGGAGAGGGCCTAGAACAGAGCCCTGGGGGACACCAGTGGTGAGAGCGCATGGTGCGGAGACAGATTCTCGCCACGCCACCTGGTAGGAGCGACCTGTCAGGTAGGACCAATCCAAGCGTGGGCCGCGCCGGAGATGCCCAACTCGGAGAGGGTGGAGAGGAGGATCTGATGGTTCACAGTATCAAAGGCAGCAGATAGGTCTAGAAGGATGAGAGCAGAGGAGAGAGAGTTAGCTTTAGCAGTGCGGAGAGCCTCCGTGACACAGAGAAGAGCAGTCTCAGTTGAATGCCCAGTCTTGAAACCTGACTGATTAGGATCAAGAAGGTCATTCTGAGAGAGATAGCAGGAGAGCTGGCCAAGGACGGCACGTTCAAGAGTTTTGGAGAGAAAAGAAAGAAGGGATACTGGTCTGTAGTTGTTGACATCGGAGGGATCGAGTGTAGGTTTTTTCAGAAGGGGTGCAACTCTCGCTCTCTTGAAGACGGAAGGGACGTAGCCAGCGGTCAAGGATGAGTTGATGAGCGAGGTGAGGAAGGGGAGAAGGTCTCCGGAAATGGTCTGGAGAAGAGAGGAGGGGATAGGGTCAAGTGGGCAGGTTGTTGGGCGGCCGGCCGTCACAAGACGCGAGATTTCATCTGGAGAGAGAGGGGAGAAAGAGGTCAAAGCACAGGGTAGGGCAGTGTGAGCAGGACCAGCGGTGTCGTTTGACTTAGCAAACGAGGATCGGATATCGTCAACCTTCTTTTCAAAATGGTTGACGAAGTCATCCGCAGAGAGGGTGGAGGGGGGGGAGGGGGAGGAGGATTCAGGAGGGAGGAGAAGGTAGCAAAGAGCTTCCTAGGGTTAGAGGCAGATGCTTGGAATTTAGAGTGGTAGAAAGTGGCTTTAGCAGCAGAGACAGAAGAGGAGAATGTAGAGAGGAGTGAGTGAAAGGATGCCAGGTCCGCAGGGAGGCGAGTTTTCCTCCATTTCCGCTCGGCTGCCCGGAGCCCTGTTCTGTGAGCTCGTAGTGAGTCGTCGAGCCACGGAGCAGGAGGGGAGGACCGAGCCGGCCTGGAGGATAGGGGACAGAGAAAATCAAAGGATGCAGAAAGGGAGGAGAGGAGGGTTGAGGAGGCAGAATCAGGAGATAGGTTGGAGAAGGTTTGAGCAGAGGGAAGAGATGATAGGATGGAAGAGGAGAGAGTAGCGGGAGAGAGAGAGCGAAGGTTGGGACGGCGCAATACCATCCGAGTAGGGGCAGAGTGAGAAGTGTTGGATGAGAGCAAGAGGGAAAAGGATACAAGGTAGTGGTTGGAGATTTGGAGGGGAGTTGCAATGAGATTAGTGGAAGAACAGCATCTAGTAAAGATGAGGTCAAGCGTATTGCCTGCCTTGTGAGTACGGGGGGAAGGTGAGAGGGTGAGGTCAAAAGAGGAGAGGAGTGGAAAGAAGGAGGCAGAGAGGAATGAGTCAAAGGTAGACGTGGGGAGGTTAAAGTCACCCAGAACTGTGAGAGGTGAGCCATCCTCAGGAAAGGAACTTATCAAGGCGTCAAGCTCATTGATGAACTCTCCAAGGGAACCTGGAGGGCGATAAATGATAAGGATGTTAAGCTTGAAAGGGCTGGTAACTGTGACAGCATGGAATTCAAATGAGGAGATTGACAGATGGGTCAGGGGAGAAAGAGATGAGGATTCCAGTGCCACCACCCCGCTGGCTCGATGCTCTAGGGGTATGCGAGAACACGTGGGCAGACGAAGAGAGAGCAGTAGGAGTAGCAGTGTTATCTGTGGTAATCCATGTTTCCGTCAGCGCCAGGAAGTCTAGGGACTGGAGGGTAGCATAGGCTGAGATGAACTCAGCCTTGTTGGCTGCAGACCGGCAGTTCCAGAGGCTGCCGGAGACCTGGAACTCCACGTGGGTCGTGCGCGCTGGCACCACCAGGTTAGAGTGGCAGCGGCCACGTGGTGTGAAGCGTTTGTATGGCCTGTGCAGAGAGGAGAGAACAGGGATAGACAGACACATAGTTGACAAGCTACAGAAGTGTTGTTTCTTGTATTATTGTCTCTGGTGTCTTTAGAGAACTGTTTCACTTTGATATCCTTTTTCTTCTGTCCTGATTTTCTCTTTCTTTTCTTCTGTTAACTAGATATTCTTTGTTGTTCTTCGTTAGCTAGCTAGCTTCTTCCAAAAGAGTCCCTAGCAACTGCTTAGCAACTGGTAAACAATTCAGCTAGCTAAGATAACTACAATTCTTTGTTTGTTGCTTGTTTTTTCTCCTATTCAGTCTTGCAGTTTTCTTTTGCTTTTTTCCGATGTACTTCACTCTAAAAACCATGTAAATTTCAATATTTGTAGGAGCTCATTTTTCAGCTGCTGCTGCTCAAATTGGAGTTCCGGAACGGTAAATGGTAAATACGAAGCGTAGGGGTTGGTAATGTTCTCCAGTTGTGCTGTGATTTGCTCAGTGTTCTTTCAATCATGGGGATTCTACATCACTGCAAAATCTACGGGGAGAGCTCGAAAATTCAAGCCCCATGGGTGCTACCATAGAATTACATTAGAAGTGCCCATCCAAGAATGCTCATGGTCATTGGCCACATATAAAATTATGTACAATCACGTTATATCTAGCTTTGATTGTACTGATCATGTCAACATCATACTTTCAAAATCTTAGCTAGCAAGCTAGAAAAGCATTCATCATCATGAATCATGTTGACAATCTACTGGAAAATCCTTTTCAATCCTTCATATGAAGGATATGAAGAGAAATTACAGATAAAACGTATTGGTGCTCATCGGCCATTGGACATAAACATTACACAACAAGTTGGAAATCACAAATTCAACAATGAGTGGTTTGGAAGGAATCAGTGGCTAACTGCAAGCATTGCAAAGCAATCTCCAGCCTGATATTCAGTGGAGTGGGTGTGTGGTCCAAGTCTGGGTTTAAGTGTCACTTTCCCAAGCATAATAGAATGCGGTCAGACCATCAGATAATTGGTATATACATTACTCTTACTGAATTTCCATGTGGGCAAGGATATTGGAAATTTAATCAAAGGCTTTTGGATGATAACTTGTTTTTAACTAGGACAGAGGAATTTATGACTGAATGTTTCCGACATAACATAGGTACAGTAAATCCGCTTATTCTACGGGACACTTAAATGTGACTTTAGAGGCCATGCTATTCAGTACTTATCTCGAAAACAAAAGCAATTTAGGTCAAAGGAGTCCATACTAATAAAGAAAATAGGTCTAACAGAACAGATAGATAGCAATAAAAATGGTACCATAGAGGCTCAGAATAAGTTAGAGGAAAAGCAAAAAGAAATGGAGGAACTTATTCAACAACGATCAAGTGTAATATATTATAATAATAATAAAGCAAACTGGATGGAATATGGGGAAATGGGCACCAAATTCATTTTTTATCTTCAACATAGAATTGACTGAAACTTGTTAAAAATGACAGAGTCACCTATGATTCACAAAATTATATTTTGAAAGAGGAAGCAAAGTACTTTAAGTATATGTTTTTGTTTCAGTGTCCTCCAACCGAAGCTAATTGCATGGATTATTTTTCTATTAATAATAAATTAACAGTCATACAGAAAGACTCAAGTGAAGGTGAAATTACAAAGGAGGAACTTCTTGATGCAATTAAAGCCTTTAAGTCTGGGAAAACTCCAGGGCTGGATGGCATACCAGTTGAGGTATACCAAACCTTTTTTGATATACTCAGAGAACTGTTATTAGCATGTTGTAACCACTCCTATGTAAATGGTAGATTATCAGACACTCAACAAGAAGGTCTGATTTCATTATTACTGAAACAGAATACAAGTGGGAAATATAAAGATCCAGCCCATTTAAAAAATTGGAGGCCCCTTACACTTCAGTGTTGTGATGCAAACATTCTAGCAAAATGTTTAGTGCATAGAATTAAAAAGGTTTTGTCGGACATTATTAATTCTAATCAGACAGGGTTTTTACATGGACGACACATTTGAGATAATGTAAGGCAATTACTGGAAACAATAGAATACTATGAAAAATCTGGGAAACCAGGCCTACTATTCATAGCGGACTTTGAAAGGGCTTTTGATAAAGTATGACTGTAGTTTATAAATAAATGCCTGGTACATTTCAATTTTGGAGAATCTCGTATAAAATTTGTTAAAATCATGTATAGTAACCCTAGGTGTAAAATAGTAAATAATGGCTACTTATCAGAAAGTTTGAAACTGTCAAAAGGAGTAAAATGGGCTCCCGAGTGGCGCAGTGGTCTAAGACACTGCATCTCAGTGCAAGAGGTGTCACTGTAGTACCTGGTTGGAATCCAGGCTGCATCACATCTGGCCGTGATTGGGAGTCCCATAGGGCGGCGCACAATTGGCCCAGCACAATAGGGGGTAGGCCGTCATTGTAAATAAGAATTTGTTCTTTACTGACTTGCTTGGTTAATTCAATTTAAAAAACAAGGTTGTCCACTATCGGCATATCTATTAATTATGGCCATCGAAATGTTATGTAACACTCCTCTTCGTCTGAAGATATAGAGAAATCGCTGTCGGAGAAAGTAGACCAATACGCAGCGGGTTGCGTGCTCATCATATTTTATTTAAATGTGAACACCAAGAAAAAACAAGAAACAAAGACCGACAGGAACAGTTTTGCAGGCTATACACAACGCAATGCAAAAACAACAACTCACAAACCCCAGGTGAAAAACACACTCCTAATATATGACTCCCAATCAGGAACAACGAAATACAGCTGTTCCTGATCGGGAGCCACACAAACTAACAAAGAAATAGAATACCTACAAAACACATACAACACAAACCTTCTGCCACGTCCTGACCAAAACTAATACAATACTCTCTCTGCTGGTCAGGATGTGACAGTACCCCCCCCCCTAAAGGTGCAGACCCCGGATGCACCTCAAAAGAAAACACAAAAAAAACAACCCCCCCAAAAAATTCCCCCTTAACTAAAGGGAGGGAATGGAGGGTCAACGACGGCACCTGTGCAACACCCCCCCTCCCCAACCCACCTATACTGGAGGTGGCTCTGGTTCTGGCCTACTATCCTCCAGACTATAGACAGAGTCTCTTAGCTCCGGGTCGTAGGCGGACTCATTCGGTTCCAAGCTGTAGACAGACTCACACAGTTCACAGTTAATTTCACCCTCATTCTGTTCCGGGTCGCAGGCAGACTCACCCGGTTCCGGACAGTGGGCCGTCTCCCCCGGTTCCGGACCCTCTGGACGAGGCACTGTTGCCGGACCCTCTGGACGAGGCTCTCTTGCCGGACCCTCTGGACGAGGCACTCTTGCCGGACCCTCTGGACGAGGCACTCTTGCCGGACCCTCTGGACGAGGCACTCTTGCCGGACCCTCTGGACGAGGCACTCTTGCCGGACCCTCTGGACGAGGCACTCTTGCCGGACACTCGGGGCTGGTCTGACGCACTGGAAGCCTGATGCGTGGGGCTGGTAGTGGAGGTACCAGCCTGGGGACACGCACCTCAGGGCTAGTGCGAGGAGCGGGAACAGGCTGAGTAGGACTAGGCTGACTCACTGGAAGCTTGATGCGTGGTGCTGGTACTGGACGTGCCAGACTAAAGGTTCGCACTTCCGCGTCAGCACGAGAGGCGGGAACTGGAAAAACTGGGCCCTGGAGGCGCACAGGTGGTCTTGATCGCAACTCCTGCACAACCCGTCCTGGCTGGGTGGAACTAGCAGCCCTGTACGAGCGGGGTGCTAGTACAGGGCGAACTGGGCTGTGCAGGTGCTTGATGGTTACCGTGCGTCGAGCGGGCATAGGGTAGCCTGGTCCTAGGAGGCGTACCAGCGACCAGACGCGCTGCGCAGGCATCCTCCTACCAGGCTGGATGCCCACTCTAGCACGGCATCTGCGATGGGCTGGAATAGCTCGCACCGGACTGTGCGAGCGTATGGGCGAGATCGTGCGCACTTCTTCAAACTTCGGCGCCCTCCACTCCATACGTTTCTTCCTATAAGCACGGGTAGCTGGCTTAGGGCTCATCCTTGACGCAGCCAAACTACCCGTGTGCCCCCCCCCCAAAAAAATATTGGGGGTGCCTCTCGTGCTTCTCCCTCAGCGCGTACATGGCCTTATATCGACGCCTCTCTGCCTTGGCCTCTTCTATCTCTTCCCTTGGGCGACGGTATTCCCCAGCCTGGTGCCAAGGTCCTGCCCCGTCCAGAATCTCCTCCCACGTCCATTTCTCTCGATTGTCCAACTCAAAGTCCCTTTTCTCCTTCCTCCGCTGCTTGGTCTCTTTATGGTGGGTTGTTCTGTAATGCTCCTCTTCGTCTGAAGATATAGAGAAATCGCTGTCGGAGAAAGTGGACCAATACGCAGCGGGTTGCGTGCTCATCATATTTTATTTAACCTGTTAGGGCTAGGGGGCAGTATTTGCACGGCTGGATAAAAAAAATGTACCCGATTTAATCTGGTTACTAATCCTACCCAGTAACTAGAATATGCATATACTTAGTATATATGGATAGAAAACACTCTAAAGTTTCTAAAACTGTTTGAATGGTGTCTGTGAGTATAACAGAACTCATTTGGCAGGCAAAACCCTGAGACATTTTCTGACAGGAAGTGGATACCTGATGTGTTGTATTACCTTTAAACCTATGCCATTGAAAAACACAGGGGCTGAGGAATATTTTGGCACTTCCTATTGCTTCCACTAGATGTCACCAGCCTTTACAAAGTGTTTTGAGTCTTCTGGAGGGAGATCTGACCGAACAAGAGCCATGGAACGATGATGGCCCATTAGACACCTGGCGCGCGAGTTCATGTTGGGTACCCTCGTTCCAATACGTTATAAAAGAGAATGCATTCGTCCACCTTGAATATTATTCATGTTCTGGTTAAAAAAGGCCCTAATGATTTATGCTATACAACGTTTGACATGTTTGAACGAACGTAAATATATTTTTTCCCCTCGTTCATAACGAGAAGTCCGGCTGGCTTAGATCATGTGCTAACAAGACGGAGATTTTTGGACATAAATGATGAGCTTTTTTGAACAAAACTACATTCGTTATGGACCTGTGATACCTGGAAGTGACATCTGATGAAGAGAATCAAAGGTAATGGATTATTTACATAGTATTTTCGATTTTAGATCTCCCCAACATGACGTCTAGTCTGTATCGCAACGCGTATTTTTCTGGGCGCAGTGCTCAGATTATTGCAAAGTGTGATTTCCCAGTAAGGTTATTTTTAAATCCGGCAAGTTGATTGCGTTCAAGAGATGTAAATCTATAATTCTTTAAATGACAATATAATATTTTACCAATGTTTTCTAATTTTAATTATTTAATTTGTGGTACTGACTTGACTGCCGGTTATTGGAGGGAAACGATTTCCTCAACATCAATGCCATAGTAAAACGCTGTTTTTGGATATAAATATGAACTTGATAGAACTAAAAATGCATGCATTGTCTAACATAATGTCCTAGGAGTGTCATCTGATGGAGATTGTAAAAGGTTAGTGCATCATTTTAGCTGGTTTTATGGTTTTGGTGACCCTGTCTTTGAATTGACAAAACATTACACACAACTCTTGTAAATGTACTGTCCTAACATACTCTAAATTTATGCTTTCGCCGTAAAACCTTTTTGAAATCGTAAAACGTGGTTAGATTAAGGAGATGTTTATCTTTCAAAGGGTGTAAAATAGTTGTATGTTTGAAAAATTTGAATTTTGACATTTATTTGGATTCAAATTTGCCGCTCTTGAAATGCACCTGCTGTTGATGGAGTGCACCACGGGTGGGACGCTTGCGTCCCACCTAGCCCATAGAGGTTAAATGTGAACACCAAGAAACAAAGACCGACAGGAACAGTTTCGCAGGCTATACGCAATGCAAAAACAACAACCCACAAACCCCAGGTGAAAAACACACTCCTAATATATGACTCCCAATCAGGAACAACGAAATACAGCTGTTCCTGATCGGGAGCCACACAAACTAACAAAGAAATAGAATACCTAGAAAACACATACAACACGAACCTTCTGCCACGTCCTGACCAAAACTAATACAATACTCCCTCTGCTGGTCAGGACGTGACATGTTAGCTATTAAAATCAGATCCAACAATAATATCAAGGGATTAGAAATACAGGGCTTGAAAACAAAGGTGTCATTGTACGCTGATGATTCATGTCTCTTTTTAAATCCACAACTTGGATCCCTCCACAACATCATAGAGGATCTAGATCATTTTTCAAACCTCTCTGGATTACAACCAAATTATGATAAATGTACTATATTACGTATTGGATTACAAAAAAATACTGCTTTTATTTACCATGTAGTTTACCAATAAAATGGTCTGATGGTGATGTGGATATACTCGGTATACATACAGTATTTCTAAATAAATAAATGATCTCACTATAATACATTTTAATAGAAAGTTAGCAAATATAGATAAGATCTTGCTACCATGGAAAGGAAAATACCTGTCTATATGTGAAAAAAATCACCCTGATTAACTCTTTAGTCATTTCCCAGTTTACCTATTTGCTTATGGTCTTGCGTACACCTAGCGAACTGTTTTTTAAATGATATGAGAAAAAAAGATTCCATTTTATTTGGAACGACAAGCCAGACGAAATTAAACGGGCCTATTTATATAATGAATATGAATTTGGAGGGCAGAAATTATTAAATATTTAAGCATTAGACTTCTCACTAAAGGCTTCACTCATACAAAGGTTATACTTAAATCCGAACTGGTTCTCAAGCAAATGATTAAGAATGTCTCACCCTATGTTCAAGAAAGGCCTTTTTTCCCTTTATTCAGATTACAACCTCTCACTTTCAGTTATTTGAAAAGGAAATAATCTCCCAAATATCGCTATAGCACAAAACATGTTACAAACATTATTGGGCACAGACAAGAGCACAAAGGGCAAGAAGGTAGAGACAACAATACATCACGCAAAGCAGCCACACCTGTCAGTAAGTGTCCATGATTGAGTCTTTAAATGAAGAGATTGAGATAAAACTGTCCAGTTTGAGTGTTTGTTGCAGCTCGTTCCAGTCGCTAGCTGCAGCGAACTGAAAAGACGAGCGACCCATGGATGTGTGTTTTTTGGGGACATTTAACAGAATGTGACTGGCAGAACAGGTGTTGTATGTGGCGGATGAGGGCTGCAGTAGATATCTCAGATAGGGGGAGTGAGGCCTAAGAGAGGTTTATAAATAAGCATCAACCAGTGGGTCTTGCGACGGATATACAGAGATGACCAGTTTACAGAGGAGTGTAGAGTGCAGTGATGTGTCCTATAAGGAGCATTGGTGGCAAATCTGATGGCCGAATGGTAAAGAACATCTAGCTGTTCGACAGCAGCCTTACCTGCCAATCTATACATTATGTCTCCATAATCTAGCATGGGTAGGACGGTCATCTGAATCAGGGTTAGTTTGGCAGCTGGGGTGAAAGAGGAGCGATTACGATAGAGGAAAGCAAGTCTAGATTTAACTTTAGCCTGCAGCTTTGATATGTGCTGAGAGAAGGACAGTGCACTGTCTAGCCATAATCCCAAGTACTTGTATGAGGTGACTACCTCAAGCTCTAAACCCTCAGAGGTAGTAATCACACCTGTGGGAAGAGGGGCATTCTTCTTGCCAAACCACATGACCTTTGTTTTGGAGGTGTTCAGACAAGGTTAAGGGTTGAGAAAGCTTGTTGGACACGAGTCGCCTCTTCACTGTTGAAGCATTCCAGGTGAAGCTGGTTGAGAGAATGGGTGGCTACTTTGAAGAATCTAAATTCAAAAATATATTTTGATTCGTTCAACACTTTTTTGGTAACTACATGATTCCATGTGTGTTATTTCATAATTTTGATGTCTTCACTACTATTCTACAATGTAGAAAATAGTAAAATAAAGAAAAACCCTTGAATGAGTAGGTGTGTCCAAACTTTTGACTGGTACTGTATAGTTTTGGTATAATGTGTATATTTATGGTGTATATACAGAGTGCATTTGTAAAAGAGACCAAGGTCTTAATATGTCTTTCCTGTGAAAATAAAGGTTAAATAAATACAAAATTACTAATAATTTCACTGTAATCGATTCACAAAAACATAGTCGAGAACGCACTTCATTGTTTTAATACTGGAATGGATTTGAAAAAGAACAGATTAAAAACTATTTACAAGTTTAAGTCCAATTCAACCGTTTTTTTAGTTAGAGAAAACAAAACATGGAACTTAAAAACGTCACCATAGTTTGATGCACAGTAGGTCAACAAACGTTCACACGGACAAAGTAAAAAAATAAATCTAATTATTTTCCAACTTCAACTAATACTACACATTGGATCCTTAAAAGCGCTATACAATCTATACATTTGTATTTATTTATAATGAACACACTTGCTATCACAAAACAATTTTGCAAAAGGCCACATTTCCAATTAACTGTTTTGACCACTGTAGCTCTTCTCTGTTAATTCACTCTCTTTCTCTCCATAGACAGTACACCATTTTCTGATGCATGTCATCTTCATAAATTAAAACATTGGAGGCATTCGATGTTGCAGCCGACTTTAAAGGTGAGTCGAGACTGACTGATCTACAAATCACCTTGCATCATACATAACTACTCAATAGTATTTGTGATCAGCCAGTCAGTCAAAATACAACACGGTTTTGATGCTCTCAAACACGGCCATTACATTTCCAATGACAACGGTTGAGTTCCTGCCCGACAACATTGCAGACGCATTCCAGATCTTACTGTACAATGCCTGGATAGGTATTTAACATATCAGCTTACCACATCATATGATATAGCAATCTGACGGACAACTGCACAGTCGATGACTTGGCACACAACCATTGGTTGATGCAATGGAACGCCTGCACATCTTGTTGGGCTGGAACTCGACCATTACCTTCTATCTCCTCTACCTCAGAATACAGCCCTCCCACTCATATCCAGGTAGGACCCCTGAGCGTGGGTGTGGCCATGCTGGTGCTGCCTGTACATGTGCCTGAGAGGTATGGGGAAGGACGAGCGGGGGTCCTGACACAGGCGCAGAGGATAGGAAGAGAAGGGGGGATAGAGGGCAGGGGGTGTGGAGGAGGAGGAGACACAAGATGAAAGAGAGGGATCCAGTCGAGGCAGGAGTGAGGGGTGGTGAAGTACCATTTCTGGAAGATAGGGTGTGCCAGAGTTGAACTGGGAGAAGGAGCCAATCTCGGTGGGCGCTATCGGGGGGTAGGAGGAGGGCGTGGTGGTCTGGTTCTGGGGACATGTCGTTGGAGGGAGGGAGTGGTCTGTCAGGGAGAAGGGCGGGATGTGAGAAGAGGCAGAAGGCTGGAAAGAGGCGACGGACACAGAGGGAATGGCGGAACAGGAAGAGGGTTGGTAAACTGGATTAGGAAGGGGGGATTGGGGGTGAGTGAAGGAGGAAGGAAGAAAGGACGACCCGACAGAGGGAGCTTGGATCTGAGTCGGGATGGGAATAGACACAGCGGAGTGGACGGAGCTGGAGGAAACATTCGGAAGAGTCCAATTTTGAACTGAAGAAGAGCAAGAAGAGAGGGATGAAGGGAGAGAGGGAAAGGGATAAGCTAGAGGTGCGGAATGGGAAGAAAGAGAGTAAGGGAGAGAGGGAACGGGGTGTGATTGAGAAGTTGAGTGACTTGAGAGGTTGAAGAGAGACGGAGGGGTGGTTTGGATGACGTTGGAGAGAGGTAGGTTTGGGTAGGGGTATGCTGTGGGGTTAAAGACCAACAGAGGGGGGGTCTGGTTGGAGATGGGGACAGCTTGTAGAGCCTGGTTCGGGGGAGTGAGCATGGAATGGGTGGTCACCCCATTCTGCTGGATGGGTTGACAAGAAGGAGGAGGGAGTGATGGAAAAGAGGTATTTGTGGGTGTATGAGGACTGAGCAGGCCTTCCTGTGGGTTGGATGGAAGGATGGAGTGAAAGGAGGTGGATGACAGGAGAGGCTTGGGGGAGGATGGAGTGGAAATAGACAAGGTGGGGTAGGTGAAACTAGTTTGCTGAAGCGAGGGAGATGTGGTGGAGGAAGGGAGGGTAGGAGAAGAGGAGAGAATAGAGGGATAGTCAGTGGTGGCCATGGATGGATAATTAAAAGTAGAGGTGGGGGAGGGTTGGGGGATGGAGAGATCTGAGCGGTAAGAGGATGAAGACTGAGGATGAGGAGCAGGGGCAAAAGAGGAAGAACCAAGAGGAGTGGCTGGATATGTCCCATTGTAAGTGGAAAGACTCATAGTGACGGACCTGCAAGGTAAAAAAAAAAAAAAAAATCTCATTATTGCAACCTGCTGTGAATGTAACTGACACATAACAGCTGACCAAAGGTGTTGTACCAATGATTTGTTAATTATTTAAAGATATGGATGGGGTACATCTCAATACTCTAAAGTGTCTTTGTTTCCTTGTCTCCATCTGGTGGCAGGTAAAGTCCAGCAAAGTCCAGGTAGGCATCCTCGATCCCCACATTGCTTTTATATAGCCAGATTTTCAAATCAGTGCAGATGAAGCATATAGATTTTAAAATGTAACCTTTATTTAACTAGGCAAGTCAGTTAAGAATAAATTATTATTTACAATGATGGTCTACTGGGGAACAGTGGGTTAACTGCCTTGTTCAGGAGCAGAATGACATATTTTTACCTTGTCAGCTCGGGGATTTGATCCAGCAACCTTTTGGTTACGTTCTAACCACTAGGCTACCTGCCACCCCAAAGAGCTAACCTTGGCCGCAGATCCTTACTTTAGACAATCAACATGCACTATTGTGAACTTAAATGTTTATAAACCCAAAACTCACCTGTCCATCATTCCATCGGTGACTTTGTTGCCCGATGCATCTTGTGGCCCCTTGGTCATATCGGCCGTGATGTTAGCTGTGATGTCAGTCATCTGGGAGGCAATGAAGGTTTGGCCCACCAGGTCTAGAGCCTGCTGCTGCTCTGGAACAGGGCTCTCGTGGAAAGGGGTTTCGTTGGAGCCATACCCACACACAGACTCGGGGAGAGGGGGAAGGGATGGGAGAGATGCCAGGGCCAGGCTCTGGAGGTCAGAGGAGGAAGAGGAGTACTGAGACAGGAGCTCAGTGGAGTCACACGGGTCACAGCTCACTGAGAGAGAGGATAGAGGAAGTAGATAGAAGGGATGAAAAACTAGTAAAATAGGATTTTAGTTGACCATTTTAAAAACAATAAACAAAACATATGTATAAATCAAATCATTGAGGAGGACACAGAAAACGGTCAGAAAACCGTCTCCATTGCAATGAATGATTGTTGGATGGAAGAGGAATCAACAAGTTGAGAGAAATTTGAGTAATATTAAGCTCACCAATATCTAGAGGTTCATTTAGCTTCCGCTTTTGCCTCACGTCCCTCTGTCTGGAAGAAAATAAAAATATAGATAGGTGAGTGTATGTGGACAAATTGGTGTGTGTGCGTGCGTGCGTGTGAATGTGTGTGTGTGAGCATGTGTGTCTGTGTGTGCTATACCTTTTGCTATTCATGCCATCCTCTCTAAAGCCCTTAGCGAAGGGATTGGATTGGATCTTCAGTTCAGTGATCTGCCAATCAGTCACACAGTCAGTAACCATTATAAGAAGAATAGAAAGTATTGTATATTAGAAGTGTATAAAAACATTCTCTGAGAAACTATATTATCTTTTACCCATTTTATATTTTATGCATATACTGTCACTCGTTCTCTCTCTCTCACACACACACACACACACACACACACACACACACACACACACACACACACACCCTTCCTTCTCTATCCTCCTTACCTTATTGTTCTGGTAGGCGGTGACGGTGAGAAACTGGGTCTCTGGGAAGATGAAGGAGTGTTGCCCTCCGCCCCACCTCAGCACGTCCCTGGCCTCGATCACGTGTACCCGCGGCTGGTAACGGTGGAGGGAGTGGAGGATGATCTACGAGAAGGAAGAGAGAGCGAGGAAGGAAGAAAGTCATTATTATTGTCATTATAGAAAGTTGGGTATGACATGACCATTTTTGTTTTTAAGAAATAGATAGGCCTAGATTCACACCTATAAACGCACACACAACACACACACACATACATCCATCAACCCCCCCCCCCCCCCCCACACACACACACACACACACACTCACTCACTGTCATACTTTCTTTCTCCCACTATACTCACATATCCCTGTGTGTCCAGCGTGTTGTTGGTGAGCTTGGCGCGGTGGAAGGAGATGCTCCTGCTCTGCCAGTGGGCACCCGTGGCTGGCGAGTCTGGGTGGATAAACACCCGGTCGGGTAAGCGGGCCTCAGCGCCACCCACCACCTGCCAGGTGTCGCCCTGAAAGCGGTAGCGAGAGGTGTCCATGGCCACCACATCCAGCAGCATGATGTAGCGCAGCGCCGGGTTCAGGCCTGACAGCTTTACCCTCAGCTGGGGGAACATCCGCCTTGGAGGAGAGAGTGGATGAAAGGAGACAGAGAAATAAGGAGGGGGAGAAAGAGAGGGAAAGATAATGGTTTTATTACACAATTTTTTTTACACAATTTTAGAAGCATTACAAAGTATCAATGGCAGCTAGGCTGAATTATTTGATACAATTTACACATTACATAGGAAGAGAGGAAAAGATGGAGAGAGAAAGAAGAAAAGGGAAAGAAAGAGAGAGAGAGGTTGCACGGGAGAAGGAGACAAAGGGGGAAGAAAGAAATAGAGAGGGATATAAGGAAAGGGAGGGAGATAGAGAGAAAGAAAGAAACAGAAGGGTGAGCAGGAAAGAAGAAGTGGGAGAGAGAGATTGATAAATATAATAATTTTCAACCATTAACACCTATGAGAAGGCATTTCCCAGTAAATGAATTTCCTTTATTAACCTTTGAGCATTTAGCAGTGGAGATACATTTAAATCAAACTTTATTGAAAAAAAAAATCGCAACATGGGTCACAGATGGACAGCACTCACCTGCCCTTCTTGGTGATGATCATCTCTGTGCCCACGGAGCAGAAATGTTTCCACAGTGAACCGTTCTCCAGCTCCATCTTGACGCTGTCCTGCTGGCCTTTACAGGTTGGCTTGCTGGGGGCGGGGGGTGGGGCCAGAGGGTGAGAGGGCATGGCCCCGGCAGCCATGTCATAGGAGGAGGGGTAGAGGGGCATGTGGGCAGGAGGTTCCCTCTCTGGTAGGGGGGCGTATAATTATAATTAATTTGCTTCAGTTAGGGTTCAAGTAAGCATGGGAGTGCTGTGCAACCTAACATCTAAATTAAAGGAAATTTCCACCCAAAAACAGGAATACCCCCGGTATGATGCAAAATGCATCATATTGGCTCTATTTCTGTATTTCTAAAGTTTTATGCATTGAAAACTTGATTGCTGACATGCAAAATATTTTGGGACTATATCAACATTAGACTAATGAAACAAATACCAAAAGATAATTTTGGGGTGAAATGTTCCTTTAATAAGGGCCAGGGTATCCCCATTTGAATTTGTAGCATCTTCATAAGAAATGACACCCCAGAATTTGGTGTTGATCAATGACCATTTTGGCATTGAGATAAGCATTACCACATAATATTAATACTCTGATATTCATACTAATTCATTTGAGCAGATCTTATCATAAAACAATGATCTGAATTGGATTGAGTAATTATGACAGTATTTCAAAGGATTTACCATGAATTGTAAAGCACCACATGACATGCATACACACTGATGCTTTCTCTCAAATACACATTGACACAGACAGACGCACACACTCGCCTCTATAGTAGCAGTCTCCAACTCTTTGGTGCCCAAGGGCCAAATTGGGGTACATCTCCACACTCAGCATCTCTTCGTTCTCGCTATACCTCTCTCTCTTTTTCCTCTCCCTTGCTCAGTAACTCACTCTATTTATCTCTTTCTCTCTCTGTCCATTTACTGCCAATCAGTGTGTTTGTTCTCCAGTGCGATTTGTCCTTGATGTTTCGATCTTGTCCTTGTAGTATTCTCTTTGAGTTTTCTTTTTGGCTATGGTATTTCTTCTTATTTTCCCCTTTACTCTGTCTGTCTTGTCCCTCTCTCTTTCTCTTCTTTAAATGTCCCTCTCGCTCAGGGCCTATGTGTTATATAGGTGAGTGAGGCTTCACACATCGGCCAAATGGGCAGTTTTCACACTCCCTTCTTTTTAACTCTCCCTAGGACCAACCTGCAGGCTGCAGGCCCCCTCTCTGTTCTCATTCTCTAAACAGACAGCTGACTAATGCAAAAACAGCACAGAGCAGCGTCCAATGGGTTACATCAAGAAATAAGGCCAGTTATATACATATATGTACACATTTTATTTTGTACATATATATATATATATATATATATATATATATATATATATATATATATACAGTACCAGTCAAAAGTTTAGACTGGTACTCATTCAAGGGTTTTTCTTTATTTTGACTATTTTCGAAATTGTAGAATAATAGTGAAGACATCAAAACTATGAAACAACAAGTAGTAAGCAAAAAAGTGTTCAACAAATCAAAATATAATTTGTATTTTATATTCTTCAAAGTAGCCACCCTTTGCCTTGATAACAGCTTTGCACACTCTTGGTATTCTCTCAACCAGCTTCATGAGGCCACCTGGAATGCATTTCAATTAACAGGTGTGCCTTGTTAATTTGTGGAATTTATTTCCTTCTTAATGCGTTTCAGCCAATCAGTTGTGTTGTGACAAGGTAGGGGTGGTACACAGAAGATAGCCCTATTTGGTAAAAGACCAAGTCCATATTATGGCAAGAACACCTCAAATAAGTAAAGAGAAACAACATGAATGTTAGTTAATCTGGAAAATGTCAAGAACTTTTAAAGTTTCTTCATGTGCAGTCACAAAAACCATCACGCTCTATGATGAAACTGGCTCTTATGAGGACCACCACAGGAAAGGAAGACCCAGAGTTACCTCTGCTGCAGAGGATAAGTTCATTAGAGTTACCAGACTCAGATATTGCAGCCCAAATAGATGCTTCACAGAGTTCAAGTAACAGACACATGTCAACATCAACTGTTCAGAGGAGACTGTGTGAATCAGGCCTTCATGGTCGAATTGCTGCAAAGAAACCACTACTAAAGGACACCAATAAGAATAGACTTGCTAGGGACAAGAAACACGAGCAATGGACATTAGATGGGTGGAAATCTGTAATTTGGTCTGATGAGTCCAAATTTGAGATTTTTGGTTCCAAATGCTGTGTCTTTGTGAGACAGATGATCTCTGCACGTGTGGTTCCCACCGTGAAGCATGGAGGAGGAGGTATGATGGTGTGGAGGTGCTTTGCTAGTGACACTGTCAGTGATTTATTTAGAATTCAAGTCACAGTTTTTTGCAAATTTAGTAAAATAGAAAAACCTTATTTACATAAGTATTCAGACCCTTGCTTTGAGACTCGAAATTGAGCTTAGGTGCATCCTGTTTCCATTGATCATCCTTGAGATGTTTCTTCAACTAGATTGAAGTCCACCTGTGGTAAATTCAATTGATTGGACATGATTTTGAAAGGTACAGACCTGTCTACATAAGGTCCCACAGTTGACTGCGTGTCAGAGCAAAAACCAAGCCATTGAAGGAATGGTCCGTAGAGCTCCGAGACAGGATTGTGTCAAGGCACAGATCTGGGGAAGGGTACCAAAACATTTCTGCAGCATTAAAGGTCCCCAAGAAAAGCATGACCTCCATCATTCTTAAATGGAAAACGTTTGGAACCACCAAGACTCTTCCTAGAGCTGGCTGCCTGGCCAAACTGAGCAATCGGGGAGAAGTGCCTTGGTCAAGGAGGTGACCAAGAACTCGATGGTCACTCTGACAGAGCTCTAGAGTTCCTCTGTGGAGATGGGAGAACCTTCCAGATGGAGAACCATCTCTGTAGCACTCCACCAATCAGGCCTTTATGGTAGAGTGGCCAGACGGAAGTCACTGCTCAATAAAAGACACATGACAGCCTGCTTGGAGTTAGCCAAAAGGAACCTAAAGACTCTCAGACCATGAGAAACAAGATTCTCTGGTCTGATGAAACCAAGATTGAACTCTTTGGCCTGAATGCCAAGCGTCATGTCTGGAGGAAACCTGGCACCATCCCTACGGTGAAGCATGGTGGTGGCAGCATCATGCTGTGGATATGTTTTTCAGGGGCAGGGACTGGGAGACTAGTCAGTATCAAGGCAAAGATGAATGGAGCAAAGTACAGAGAGATCCTTGATGAAAACCTGCTCAACAGCCCTCAGGACCTCAGACTGGGGCGACGGTTCACCTTCCAATAGGACAACTAACCTAAGCACACAGCCAAGAAAACGCAGGAGTAGCTTTGGTACAAGTCTCTGAATGGGAGAAACTCCCCAAATACAGCTGTGCCCGTCACGTCCTGACCAGTAATAGGGGTTATTTGTTATTATAGTTTGGTCAGGACGTGGCAGGGGGGTGTTTGTTTCATGTGGTTTGGGCTATGTATTTAGGTAGAGGGGTGTTTGGTTTATGTGGTTCGGGGTTTGTTAGTCTATGTTCTATGTTAGTGTATTTCTATATTCTGTCTAGTCTATTGTAGTTCTATGTTTAGTTAATTGGGGTTGGACCTTCAATTGGAGGCAGCTGGTTATCGTTGCCTCTGATTGAAGGTCCTATAATTAGGAGTTTGTTTGTCATGGGGTTTTGTGGGAGATTGTGCTTGTTTAGCTGTGTGCCTGTCAAGACTGTCCATTTCGTTTGTGTTTAGTATACGTTGTTTGTGTTTTCCTTCTTCACTAAATAAAAAGATGATGAGTATATATTTTCCCGCTGCATCTTGGTCTCTACCCTACGACAACCGTGACAGAATCTCCCACCACAATTGGACCAAGCAGCGGGGTAAGGAGCATGAGGAAGAAGGATGGACATGGACGGAGATGAGCATTTCCAGGGCTATGGAGGAGTTAAGGGAGCCCGAGAGGCCGCCCCAAGAAATGTTTTGGGGGGGCACACGGGTAGTTTGGCTGGGCCAGGATTAAGCCCCAAGCCAAATCCCCGTGCTTTTTGGAGGCAACCTATTACTGGACAGGTCCCGTGCTTCGGAGTAATGCGCACTGCGTTAAGGCCAAGTATTTTCAGGCCAGTGTGCGCAGTGCCAGCGCCCCGCACTTGCCAGGGGGAAGTGGGCATCCAGCCAGTAAGGGTAGAGCCAGTACTGCGCTAGAGACCGCCAGTGCGCCTTCACGGTCCAGTATATCCTGTTCCCGCTCCTCGCACTAGGCTTCCAGTGCATCAGCCCAGTCCAGTATGTCCTGTTCCCGCTCC
The DNA here is from genome assembly GCF_965601325.2 of Salmo salar. NCBI lineage: Eukaryota > Metazoa > Chordata > Actinopteri > Salmoniformes > Salmonidae > Salmo > Salmo salar. Next base: position 5,543,064 of record NC_138309.1, read on the forward strand.
TCGCACTAGCCTTAAAGTGCGTGTCCCCAGTCTGGTACCTCCACTACCAGCCCCACGCATTAGGCTTCCAGTGCGTCAGCCCAGTCCAGAGTGTCCGGCAACAGTGTCTAGTCCGGAACAGAGTGAGACGGCCTACAGTCCGGCACCGAGTGAGACGGCCTACAGTCCGGCACCGAGTGAGACGGCCTACAGTCCGGCACCGAGTGAGACGGCCTACAGTCCGGCACCGAGTGAGACGGCCTACAGTCCGGCACCGAGTGAGTCCGCCTACAGTCCGGCACCGAGTGAGTCCGCCTACAGTCCGGCACCGAGTGAGTCCGCCTACAGTCCGGCACCGAGTGAGTCGCCCTACAGTCCAGAGCTCCCAGAGCCCAGTCCAGGGTCTTCAGTGACTGGCCTCAGGCAGAGGTATGCAGTGGGGGTGGTTTGGTCCGGTAGGGGATTAAGGCCTGAGCCTAAGCCACCTCCACTGTAGGAGATTTGGGGAGGGGGGGCTGTAGCACAGCCATGTTCTATGTTCTATGTTAGTGTATTTCTATATTATGTCTAGTCTATTGTAGTTCTGTGTTTAGTTAATTGGGGTTGGACCTTCAATTGGAGGCAGCTGGTTATCGTTGCCTCTGATTAAAGGTCCTATAATTAGGAGTTTGTTTGTCATGGGGTTTTGTGGGAGATTGTGCTTGTTTAGCTGTGTGCCTGTCAAGACTGTCCATTTCGTTTGTGTTTAGTATACGTTGTTTGTGTTTTCCTTCTTCACTAAATAAAAAGATGATGAGTATATATTTTCCCGCTGCATCTTGGTCTCTACCCTACGACAACCGTGACAGAATCTCCCACCACAATTGGACCAAGCAGCGGGGTAAGGAGCATGAGGAAGAAGGATGGACATGGACGGAGATGAGCATTTCCAGGGCTATGGAGGAGTTAAGGGAGCCCGAGAGGCCGCCCCAAGAAATGTTTTGGGGGGGCACACGGGTAGTTTGGCTGGGCCAGGATTAAGCCCCAAGCCAAATCCCCGTGCTTTTTGGAGGCAACCTATTACTGGACAGGTCCCGTGCTTCGGAGTAATGCGCACTGCGTTAAGGCCAAGTATTTTCAGGCCAGTGTGCGCAGTGCCAGCGCCCCGCACTTGCCAGGGGGAAGTGGGCATCCAGCCAGTAAGGGTAGAGCCAGTACTGCGCTAGAGACCGCCAGTGCGCCTTCACGGTCCAGTATATCCTGTTCCCGCTCCTCGCACTAGGCTTCCAGTGCATCAGCCCAGTCCAGTATGTCCTGTTCCCGCTCCTCGCACTAGCCTTAAAGTGCGTGTCCCCAGTCTGGTACCTCCACTACCAGCCCCACGCATTAGGCTTCCAGTGCGTCAGCCCAGTCCAGAGTGTCCGGCAACAGTGTCTAGTCCGGAACAGAGTGAGACGGCCTACAGTCCGGCACCGAGTGAGACGGCCTACAGTCCGGCACCGAGTGAGACGGCCTACAGTCCGGCACCGAGTGAGACGGCCTACAGTCCGGCACCGAGTGAGACGGCCTACAGTCCGGCACCGAGTGAGTCCGCCTACAGTCCGGCACCGAGTGAGTCCGCCTACAGTCCGGCACCGAGTGAGTCCGCCTACAGTCCGGCACCGAGTGAGTCGCCCTACAGTCCAGAGCTCCCAGAGCCCAGTCCAGGGTCTTCAGTGACTGGCCTCAGGCAGAGGTATGCAGTGGGGGTGGTTTGGTCCGGTAGGGGATTAAGGCCTGAGCCTAAGCCACCTCCACTGTAGGAGATTTGGGGAGGGGGGGCTGTAGCACAGCCATGTTCTATGTTCTATGTTAGTGTATTTCTATATTATGTCTAGTCTATTGTAGTTCTGTGTTTAGTTAATTGGGGTTGGACCTTCAATTGGAGGCAGCTGGTTATCGTTGCCTCTGATTAAAGGTCCTATAATTAGGAGTTTGTTTGTCATGGGGTTTTGTGGGAGATTGTGCTTGTTTAGCTGTTTACCTGACAAAACCTGTTTTTGCTTTGTCATTATGGGGTATTGTGTGTAGTTTGAGCGGAAAAGGCTGTAACCTAACAAAATGTGGAAAAAGTCAAGGGGTCTGAATACTTTCAGAAGGTTACTGTATAAATACACTACATGACCAAAAGTATGTGGACACCTGCTTGTCAAACGTCTCATTCCAAAATCATAGTCATTAATATGGAGTTGGTCCCACCTTTGCTGCTTTAACAGACTCCACTCTTCTGGGAAGGTTTTCCACTAGTTGTTTAGAACATTGCTTTGTAGATTTGCTTCCATTCAGCCACAAGAGCATTAGTAAGGTTGGGCACTGATGTTGGGCGATTCAATTATCTCCACAAACCATTACTGTAGGGACCTCGCTTTCCGCAAGGGGGCATTGTCATGCTGAAACAGGAAAGGGCATTCCCCAACCTGTTGCCACAAAGTTGGAAACACAGAATCATCTAGAATGTCATTGTATGCTGTAGTGTTAAGATTTCCCCTCACTGAAACAAAGGGGCATAGCCCGAACCATGAATAACAGCCCCAGACCATTATTCCTCCTCCACCAATCTTACCAGTTGGCACTATGCATTGGGGCAGGTAGCGTTCTCCTGGCATCCGTCAAACCCAGTTTCATCCGTTGGACTGCCAGATGGTGAAGCGTGATTCCTCACTCCAGAGAATGCGTTTCCACTGCTCCAGAGTCCAATGGCAGCGAGCATAACAATACTACAGCCGATGAACAGTTATTGGGCTGACATTGCTTCAAGAGGTAGTTTGGAACTTGGTAGTGAGTGTTACAACCGAGGACAGGCGATTTATACACGCTTTAGCACTCGGTGGTCCCGTTATGTAAGCTTGTGTGGCTTATCACATTGTAGACGTTTTCACTTCACAATAACAGCACTTACAGTTGACCGGGGCAGCTCTAACAGAACAGAAATTTGACAAACTGACTTGTTGGAAAGGTGGCATTCTATGACGGTGCCACATTGAAAGTCACTGAGCTCTTCAGTAAGGCCATTCTACTGTCAATGTTTATCTATGGAGATTGCTGTGGGCTTGATTTTATACACCTGTCAGCAACAGGTGTGGCTGAAATGGCCGAATCCACTAATTTGAATGGGTGTCCACATACAGTTGAAGTCGTAAGTTTACATACACCTTAGCCAAATACATTTAAACTGATGTTTTCACAATTCCTGACATTTAATCCTAATAAAAATTCCCTGTCTTAGGTCAGTTAGGATCACCACTTTATTTTAAGAATGTGGAATGTCAGAACAATAGTAGAGAGAATGATTTATTTCAGCTTTAATTTCTTTCATCACATTCCCAGTGGGTCAGAAGTTTACATACACTCAATTAGTATTTGGTAGCATAGCCTTTAAATTGTTTAACTTCGGTCAAACGTTTCGAGTAGCCTTCCACAAGCTTCCCACAATAAGTTGGGTGAATTTTGGCCCATTCCTCCTGACAGAGCTGGTGTAACTGAGTCAGGTTTGAAGGCCTCCTTGCTCGCACACACTTTTTCAGTTCTGCCCACATATTTTCTATAGGATTGAGGTCAGGGCTTTGTGATGGCCACTCCAATACCTTGACTTTGTTGTACTTAAGCCATTTTGCCACAACTTTGAAAGTGTGCTTGGGGTCATTGTCCATTTGGAAGACCCATTTGCAACCAAGCTTTAACTTCCTGACTGATGTCTTGAGATGTTGCTTCAATATATCCACATAATTTTCCATCCTCATGATGCCATCTATTTTGTGAAGTGCACCAGTCCCTCCTACAGCAAAGCACCCCCACAACATGATGCTGCCACCCCTGTGTTTCACGGTTGGGATGGTGATCTTCGGCTTGCAAGCCTCCCCCTTTTTCCTCCAAACATAACGATGGTCATTATGGCTATTTTTGTTTCATCTGACCAGAGGACATTTCTCCAAAAAGTATGATCTTTGTCCCCATGTGCAGTTGCAAACCGTAGTCTTGCATTTTTTATGCTGGTTTTGGAGCAGTGGCTTCTTCCTTGCTGAGAGGCCTTTCAGGACTCGTTTTACTGTGGATCTAGATACTTTTGTACCTGTTTCCTCCATCATCTTCACAAGGTCCTTTGCTGTTGTTCTGGGATTGATTTGCACTTTTAACACCAAAGTACGTTCATCTCTAGGAGACAGAACGCATCTCCTTCCTGAGCGGTATGACAGCTACGTGGTCCCATGGTGTTTATACTTGCATTCTATTGTTTGTACAGATGAACGTAGTACCTTCAGGTGTTTGGAAATGGCTCCCAAAGATTAACTAGACTTGTGGAGGTCTACAATTTTTTCTGAGGTCTTGGCTGATTTCTTTTGATTTTCCCATGATGTCAAGCAACGATGCACTGAGTTTGAAGGAAAGCCTTGAAATACATCCACAGGTACACCTCCAATTGACTCAAATGATGTCAATTAGCCTATCAGAAGCTTCTAAAGCCATGACATCATTTTCTGGAATTATTCAAGCTGTTTAAAAGCACAGTCAACTTAGTGTATGTTACCTTCTGACTCACTGGAATTGTGATACAGTGAAATAATCTGTCTGTAAACAATTGTTGGAAAAATTACTTGTGTCATGCACAAAGTAGACGTGCTAACCAACTTGCCAAAACTATAGTTCGTTAACAATACATTTGTGGAGTGGTTGAAAAACAAGTTTTATTGACTCCAACCTAAGTCTATGTAAACTTCCGACTTCAACTGTATTTTGGTGTATATAGTGTATATATGTATATCTTTTTTTACCATCATACTTTGTCATTACTATAATATTAACCTGGTTGTTATCTTAGATGTATTTGTGACATGAAATGTATAAGCTCATACAGCACCTGAAATGTCTCTCACCTCTGTAACTGAATCCATCTGTCAAAAGGGTATGCCACAGTGAAAGGACAGATATCACTGACATAAGTACCAGTGCACAATACTTTTTGGACCCTATTTAACTTTTTCCTAGTGATGAACCAGCAGTTAACACTGTTGCATGTTTTCAGATTCAGAGTGTTTAATTGTAACATGTACAGAGGTGCAGGTGTAATTGCAGGGTACAGCGAATAGCTTAGGCTCCAAGCTACAACATGCAGGACTAAGTGAAATAAAATAATGAAAAAAATCTAATAAAAACAAATGTATAAATAGCACTATATACACATCATAACTGTAGCGGTGTTGAATAAATAAATGTCAGTTGGGGTGGAGGCAGAGTAAAGACTTGATGGGGAGGGAATAACCATAGCATGACCATTGAGGGGGTGTGGGGACCAAGTTAAATAAAAACAATGACAACTATAATCAAAATGATCTATAATATACTGCCCATCACTGTCAACACACACACACCCCCCTCCCATCACACACACGCCTATATTGGGGGGCTACTGGCGGGTTCCCTGTGGTCATTTGATTGCTTTAGTCTTCCTCTCTGGGACTCCCTGTCACCCTCTCCCAGTAGGAGGCCAGGGGTCGTATGCAGGTGGAAGACTTGGACAGAGGCAGTTTGGTCCTGGGCTGCCAGTTTGGTCTTTACATAAACAAGGATGTCTAAAATTCTAAAATTGTAAAAAGAAGCATGGTGTAAGAATTGAAATATGTGAAATAATAAATACCCGCACACTGATGACTGTTTCAGCTGATTTACAACGGTTTGTCCCGATTGTCTTCATCAGAACTAAATTCAAAGCATTTATTTGCTAGTTCAATTAATGGTTAATTAATGCTTGGTTATTAATGGCTGTAATAACAATGGAGGTAATATCAGTTATGCTCAGAATTACAGTCCATTCATTTCCATAGATGCAGTTCGACATGCTGATTTTTCAGAATCACAGCACATTCCTCAGAGTTAAGTTTAGTGAGTTCTGGTTAGACAGGGGTTAAATTGGTATTTGGAGGTGTTGAACTGTCATTATAACAGTTTTGCATTCGATGGTAATTTTGGACCGAAATCTATTTTCAATATGATCCTCAATTTGACCTGTTTTACAACAGAGTGACTTCTTGTCAACATTTATCCATGCTGATTTATCCATGATTCGTTGAATAAAAAAAAATATAAATGCAACAATTTCAACGATTTTAATTAGTTACAGTTCATATAAGGAAATCAGTCAATTGTAATAAATGAATTAGGCCCTAATCTATGGATTTCACATAACTGGGCAGGGACGTTGCCATTGGTGGGCCTGGGAGGGTATAGGCCCACCCATTGGGGAGCCAGGCTCAGCCAATCAGAATGATTTTTTCCCCTAGAAAAGGGCTTTTACAGAAAGAAATACTCCTCCGTTTCATCAGCTGTCTGGGTGGCTGGTCTCAGACAATCCAGCAGGTGGAGAAGCCGGATGTGAAGGTCCTGGGCTAGCATGGTTACACGTGGTCTGCGGTTGGACATACCGCCAAATTCTCTAAAACGATGTTGGAGGCAGCTTATGGTAGAGAAATTCACATTAAATTATCTGGCAACAGCTCTGGTGGACATTCCTGCAGTCAGCATGTCATTTGCATGCTCCCTCAAAACTTGAGACATCTGTGGCATTGTGTTGGTGTCAAAACTGCACATTTTAGAGTGGCCTTTTATCGCCCCCAGCTTCTTGATATGCCACACCTGTCAGGTGGATGGATTATCTTAGCAAAGGAGAAATGCTCACTAACAGGAATGTAAACAAATTTGTGCACAACATTTGAGAGAAAAAAGCTTTTTGTGCATATGGACAATTTCTGTGATCTTTTATTTGAACTCATTAAACATAGGACCAACACGTTACAGGTTGTTTTTTTCTTTTTTTTCCTAGTATAGATTTCCCCATCATCTAACGTGCTCAAATCAGTGCTTAATTGGTCAATCGGGAGGTGCTGAAACAGAAAGTGAGAGTCGGGGGGGATCTGGGGAGTTGAGAGGCACCGGAACACATGGGGGGGAAAAAAATAAAAAAATAAAAAAATAAAATCACCTTTATAATAAAGCATGGCATGCATGTCATCACATTTGCATAGTGGCATACAGCAGTAGAGTAGAGGCACTCACAGAAGTTGCACACATGGTGAACAGTTTATAGCCTAGGGTCCAGGAAAATGTTTATAAATGCATTTCATGCAATCTGCTTCATTTTACATGACTGGAGAATTTGGCAGAATATTTTTTAATACCGCACAAATGATCAAAGTGGCAGGCTACTTTAACACTGACAAACTGAGAATCTGAGATCAATAAAAATGACATTGTCTTGAATCCATCAATAGCCTAGGCCTAGGTGTGTGAAGATACATATTGTAGGCTTCAATAGTTCTAAAAAGGCTTTCCAGTTTCAGACTCACCCAAAGACGAGCAGCTCACTGGCTGGTGATCTTTTGTAAAAATCTTTTGTAAAACAATATTTGGAAGTTGAACAAATATTTTGGTAGCCTATATCTTAGAATCTTCTCTTTTCAGCAGGAGACATTTGCTTTCCATCCTGTGTTTTCCCTCGATTGTATTTGAAATATTGCTAAAGGCCTGTTGTCTGCGTGCTGTTTTTTTACTGATGATTTGCGTGTGTTCACGACTGTAGGCTATTCCTTCTTATTGGGCTACAATCCACAGCTAGGCTATTTTTTAAAAGAAGCTATTGATCATATGTGGCTAAATTATAGGCTTTCTCATGGTGTACAGTAGTGGGCTATTCTGAATTATAAATTTATTTCTGAACAGACAGCAGTAATTCTATAACTTTGGAAAATGTATTTTCATTTATCAGTGATGCTTGCAGTTCCTTCAGAACCCTTCACGCGGTTATGATTCTATTAGAAAATAAATTATGAAGTGCAACGCTGGAGAGATGAGAGTTGCAGGCTCATGTCTATCAGGGCAGAGAGGGAGAGAGATCATAAAAAGAGAATCTCATTCTAATTAAGAGAGAGATACTGGCATGCTTCTCACAAGGCCACTGCCACGCATTGGTCTCAAAAATAGGTTACAATGTTGCTCAAACCATAAACCCCCCCAACTCTTAGAATACTAGGCACGGGCTGAAAATCGACTTTTTCACATTACATTTTTTAGTGGGGACAGGAGAATTAACGGAGGCAACTCAAATGAACTTTGATCACTTTTATTGTAATTTTTACATTGCAAAAAGTGAAGGAAAAAAATCATGCAATGATAGATACCGGATCTGGCCAAATAGCTTGCAGAAAAATTGTCCAAAACAAAAAGGTGCCGGATCCTGTTCTGGCAGAATTAAATCAAATTAAGCACTGGCTCAAATACAGGTAAAAGCCAAACTAATGTGGTTCAGTTGGTACGTTGTGTGTTTTATTCCTGCATGACAAAATATATTCACTCAAGTAAGTCACTGGATAAAAGCATCTGCGAAGTGCATATATCCCCGTTATGACTACAAGGAATTCATTTTTACATCTTTATTGGCTTTTAATCAAATTTTTGCCATCTGTGTTCACCCTGAATGTGCTAACTCTGAATGTAACAGTAAACGCAGATGCCGATGACAAAAGTCAAATAAAAAGCAAATAGATAAATAAATAGGAATTAAATCTAGTCACAAAGGGGCTAAGTAACAGATGGAGAGGGAAAAGGGAGGGAGAGGCTGAATGTTGTTGTAGTTGTTTTTCTTGTCCATTTGTGGGGGGTAGGAGAGAGGGATGAAAGGCAGCCAGTGGGATGGAAGGGAAGTGGAGGTGAGAAGTGAGGACACCCTGCCTGTCTGCCACAAAAGGGGGTGAGGAGCGAGGTCATTACCCATGTTGGGGGGGTTAATGTGTTTATGGGCCGACAGGTGTGATGGGGCACTTTGGCACCAGGCTTCCATTATCAGTAATGATGGGGATCATTTCCCTCTGTGGGTTCTGTTCATGACTACTAGAGTGAGTTGTTGCTATTGTGTACTGTAGCCTGTTTGTTTAGTGTTGTTCTATAGCCATTACCACAACCCCCCTCCTTGTCATGCATGTGCAAAATGCTTTTGGCATCCATGGCTGTAGTGTGTCTTTCTGTGTGTTTGTTTGTTACTCTTTGCACCAGCCTCTGCTCTTACCACCACCATGTGCTTTGTAAGCCTTATTTGCTTATTTCATAGTTTAATTCTTTGAGTTTTTCCAACTAACACAATCTGTACTGAATGTATCGAAAATTCAGGGTGGATCAAGCGTCTCAGAGTAGGAGTAATTCTAAATCGGGTCAGGGCTCCGTGCAGGCCAGTCAAGTTCTTCCACACCGATCTTGACAAACCTTTTCTGTATGGGCCTCACTTTGTGCACGGGGGCATTGTCATGCTTAAACAGGAAAGGGTGTTCCCCAAACTGTTGCCACAAAGTTGGAAACACAGAATCATCTAGAATGTCATTGTATGCTGTAGCGTTAAGATTTCCCTTCACTTGAACTCAGGGGCCAAGCCATGGAAAAACAGCCCCAGATCATTATTCCTCCTCCACCAAACTTTACAGGTGGCACTATGCAGTCGGGCAGGTAGTGTTCTCCTGGAATCACGCCACACCCATATTCATCCGTCGAACTGCCAGATGGTGAAGCGTGATTCATCACTCTAGAGAACACGTTTCCATGGCGATGAGCTTTACACCAGTCCGGCCGACGCGTGGCATTGCGATCTTAGGCTTGTGTGCAGCTGCTTGGCAATGGAAACCCATTTCATGACGCTCCCGACGAACAGTTCTTGTGCTGACATTGCTTTCAGAGGCAGCTTGGAACTCGGTAGTGAGTGTTGCAACCGAGGACAGACGATTTTTTACGTGCTACGCGCTTCAGCGGTCCCATCCTGTGAGCTTGTGTGGCCTACCACTTTGCGGCTGAGCTGTTGTTGCGCCTAGACTGGGGCAGCTTTAGCAGGGCCGACATTTTATCAACTGACTTGTTGAAAAGGTGGCATCCCATGAATGTGCCACGTTCTTCAGTAAGGCCATTCTACTGCCAACATTTGTCTATGGAGATTACATTGCTGTGTGCTCAAGTGTATACACCTGTCAGCAATGGGTGTGGCTGAAATAGCACATTTGTTTGTATATATATATATATATATATATATATATATATATATATATATATATATATATATATATATTATTAAAAAAAAAATTCCTTACACTGACGGCCTAGGAACAGTGGGTTAACTGCCTTGTTCAGGGGCAAAATGACAGATTTTTACCTTGTCAGCTCAGGGATTCGATCTAGCAACCTTTCGGTTACTGGCCCAATGCTCTAACCACCTGCCACACTATGTATAGTTTACGTTGTCCAGTCAAAGGATCAGAGAATGAACCTAGTACTACGCATGTGATTTAGGAGCTTGGTGAGTTGGCGACACTGTTGGATAGATTGAGAGAGTAATAGTTGAGCATTTTTAGGATATTATTAAATTCAAATTAGTTTCTTTAAACTACAGGAGACAGAGAAGGTAGATTATATAATATTTTCTTGGTTTTAGAACTTTATTTTTGTGTCGATTTAGACATTTATTTGAATTTGTCTTGCTAACTTTAGTAGCAAGTAGCTAGCTACCCGAGTGCCGTTCTCTCCCCCAAAATGGCTAGCTAACGACAATGTCCTGTATTTTTTGTTGAAGAACCCCTTTCATTGCCCACATCAGATTAAAGCTTCTGGGAAAAAGCCACATTGATCATGTAATGGACAAACGTCAGCGTAATCAAATTGTGCGATACAATGAGAAGGTAAGAAGAAACAGGTATGTTCTCAAAAAGCTTATCGATAATTCTGCATGCAAGAGTTGGCTTTTACTTAGGGGCACAATGAGAGGGAAAGTTCCGCTAACAAGGGCAACTACAAGGAGCTTACGAAGTTTTACTTGCTGAGTGTATAACGTTTCTACTGTCTTCTCTTGCATGTCGAAATCAATTCAGAAGGATTTGATAGCTTTCATCGCAGCTTCCATTAAAAGTGAGATTAAAAGAGAGGTTGACGCAGCACATTTTTTCGCTCAACGCAGTGAGCTTTCCACTTAGCAAACATGATGATCACACATTATCACTCCCGACAGACACAAGCAAAAACTCTTTAAAATAATTGTTCCAGCAGTCTAGACTACACCTAACATTAGTGATCTGACATGCTGTTTGGGATCAACATTATATGAATTTTCAGTCTGATCAACAGTAGGCTACTAACAACAGCAGTTGCGTACAGCTTGTATGCCCTGTATGTGCGGGCCATGCATTTGTTGTCTGGAGAAATGTGAATGATCAAATTTGGTTTATAATTTGGGCTGGCTAGGCTGCCTAGACCTTTTCAATACAAAATTATTAACTGAAATGAATCAACCGACACAATAGCGATGACAGACTAAGTTAAAGGGGAATTTCTCCCTGGCTCTGCCACGGCATATAGTCATTACTATATGAGTGTAACTGGTTCTGTACCGGTACCTTTCTGCGTTGTGTTCTGGTGAGGTGTAGGTAGAAGATAAGGCACAATCTGGACACAATTCTGCCGGTTGTCTCTCTTTTAATGACTGCATGGAATGGATACAAATACAAGGCAAAAAGTTCATGCTGCCGTCTGGACTCCATACAAGTGTATTTGCCTGATAAAAGACAGCGCAGAAAACCTGTGAGAAAATAATACAAAAACTCACAATGTCTGCACCTGAAAGAGACCCTCTCCCGCAACAAAGATAATGGCAGTTGGGCTAGCCTTGCAAAGTTTCATTTGAACATTATCCCCATTCACATGAATATATATCCCTATAAACAGTAATGCAACATTGAATCAGTGACAATATAAATTTTGCTTATCTTTTCTTGTGAATTTGTGAAAATGTGCGAACATGTGCATTCAAAAGACCGGAGCATACATAACACCTACCTCTCCTCATCACGCTCTGAGCAAATTGAAGAGTAAAAGCATGGCTCCCGTTGATGACATCACAGCATTAACACAATTTAGAAAATAAATACAATAAAAAAAAAGTTTAAAAAAAAATCACTCTTGAAAGTAATGTAATACATCTTAAAATAACCTTAAAATGATACACTTAAATATGAGGGATTTTCGGTGAAATACACAAAGTATTTTTTACACCTGTTACATTAGCAACATTACATTTACATTTACATTACATTTAAGTCATTTAGCAGATGCTCTTATCCAGAGCGACTTACAAATTGGTGCATTCACCTTATGATATCCAGTGGAACAACCACTTTACAATAGTGCATCTAAATCTTTTAAGGGGGGGGGGGGGTTAGAAGGATTACTTTATCCTATCCTAGGTATTCCTTAAAGAGGTGGGGTTTCAGGTGTCTCCGGAAGGTGGTGATTGACTCCGCTGTCCTGGCGTCGTGAGGGAGCTTGTTCCACCATTGGTATGGCAACTGCTCGGCCTCCGACTGCAAGGCACTACAGAGGGTAGTGTGTACGGCTCAGTACATCACTGGGGCCAAGCTTCCTGCCATCCAGGACCTCTACACCAGGTGGTGTCAGAGGAAGGTCCTAAAAATTGTCAGAGACTCCAGTCACCCAAGTCATAGACTGTTCTCTCTGCTACCGCACGGCAAGTGGTACTGGGGCGCCAAGTCTAGGAAAGACAAAAGGCTCCTTAACGGCTTCTACCCCAGCCATAAGACTGCTGAACAATTAATCAAATTCTTACCCAGACTATTTGTATTGTCCCCGTCCCCCCCTTCCATTTGTTTTGTACACTGCTGCTACTCGCTGTTTATTTAATATGCATAGTCACTTCACCCCTACCTACATGTACAAATTACCTCGACTAACATGTACCGCCGCACCAGGGCTGTTTGCAAACAATGTAAAAAATTGGCTGCTTAATGAAGTTAATGAAGCCAGGTCGCCACTGGTGCAACCTGGCACCAATTTTCAGCCTAGCTCAGTGCTTTCTGTGGTGCTGGCAAAGCCAGCAGAAAATACATTTACATTACATTTACATTTAAGTCATTTAGCAGACGCTCTTATCCAGAGCGACTTACAAATTGGTGCATTCACCTTATGATATCCAGTGGAACAACCACTTTACAATAGTGCATCTAAATCTTTTAAGGGGGGGGGGGGGGGGGGGGTTAGAAGGATTACTTTATCCTATCCTAGGTATTCCTTAACCTGTTAGGGCTAGGGGGCAGTATTGACACGGCTGGATAAAAAAACATACCCGATTTAATCTGGTTACCACTCCTACCCAGTAACTAGAATATGCATATACTTATTACATATGGATAGAAAACACCCTAAATTTTCTAAAACTGTTTGAATGGTGTCTGTGAGTATAACAGAACTCATTTGGCAGGCAAAACCCTGAGACATTTTCTGACAGGAAGTGGATACCTGATGTGTTGTATTACCTTTAAACCTATCCCATTGAAAAACACAGGGGCTGAGGAATATTTTGGCACTTCCTATTGCTTCCACTAGATGTCACCAGCCTTTACAAAGTGTTTTGAGTCTTCTGGAGGGAGATCTGACCGAACAAGAGCCATGGAACGATGATGGCCCATTAGACACCTGGCGCGCGAGTTCATGTTGGGTACCCTCGTTCCAATACGTTATAAAAGAGTATGCATTCGTCCACCTTGAATATTATTCATGTTCTGGTTAAAAAAGGCCCTAATGATTTATGCTATACAACGTTTGACATGTTTGAACGAACGTAAATATATTTTTTCCCCTCGTTCATGACGAGAAGTCCGGCTGGCTTAGATCATGTGCTAACAAGACGGAGATTTTTGGACATAAATGATGAGCTTTTTTGAACAAAACTACATTCGTTATGGACCTGTGATACCTGGAAGTGACATCTGATGAAGAGAATCAAAGGTAATGGATTATTTACATAGTATTTTCGATTTTAGATCTCCCCAACATGACGTCTAGTCTGTATCGCAACGCGTATTTTTCTGGGCGCAGTGCTCAGATTATTGCAAAGTGTGATTTCCCAGTAAGGTTATTTTTAAATCTGGCAAGTTGATTGCGTTCAAGAGATGTAAATCTATAATTCTTTAAATGACAATATAATATTTTACCAATGTTTTCTAATTTTAATTATTTAATTTGTGACGCTGACTTGACTGCCGGTTATTGGAGGGAAACGATTTCCTCAACATCAATGCCATAGTAAAACGCTGTTTTTGGATTTAAATATGAACTTGATAGAACTAAAAATGCATGCATTGTCTAACATAATGTCCTAGGAGTGTCATCTGATGGAGATTGTAAATGGTTAGTGCATCATTTTAGCTGGTTTTATGGTTTTGGTGACCCTGTCTTTGAATTGACAAAACATTACACACAACTCTTGTAAATGTACTGTCCTAACATACTCTAAATTTATGCTTTCGCCGTAAAACCTTTTTGAAATCGTAAAACGTGGTTAGATTAAGGAGATGTTTATCTTTCAAAGGGTGTAAAATAGTTGTATGTTTGAAAAATTTGAATTTTGACATTTATTTGGATTCAAATTTGCCGCTCTTGAAATGCACCTGCTGTTGATGGAGTGCACCACGGGTGGCACGCTAGCGTCCCACCTAGCCCATAGAGGTTAAAGAGGTGGGGTTTCAGGTGTCTCCGGAAGGTGGTGATTGACTCCGCTGTCCTGGCGTCGTGAGGGAGCTTGTTCCACCATTGGGGTGCCAGAGCAGCGAACAGTTTTGACTGGGCTGAGCGGGAACTGTGCTTCCTCAGAGGTAGGGGGGCCAGCAGGCCAGAGGTGGATGAACGCAGTGCCCTTGTTTGGGTGTAGGGCCTGATCAGAGCCTGAAGGTATGGAGGTGCCGTTCCCTTCACAGCTCCGTAGGCAATCACCATGGTCTTGTAGCGGATGCGAGCTTCAACTGGAAGCCAGTGGAGAGAGCGGAGGAGCGGGGTGACGTGAGAGAACTTGGGAAGGTTGAACACCAGACGGGCTGCGGCGTTCTGGATGAGTTGTAGGGGTTTAATGGCACAGGCAGGGAGCCCAGCCAACAGCGAGTTGTAGTAATCCAGACGGGAGATGACAAGTGCCTGGATTAGGACCTGCGCCGCTTCCTGTGTGAGGCAGGGTCGTACTCTGCGAATGTTGTAGAGCATGAACCTACAGGATCGGGTCACCGCCTTGATGTTAGTGGAGAACGACAGGGTGTTGTCCAGGATCACGCCAAGGTTCTTAGCACTCTGGGAGGAGGACACAAGGGAGTTGTCAACCGTGATGGCGAGATCATGGAACGGGCAGTCCTTCCCCGGGAGGAAGAGCAGCTCCGTCTTGCCGAGGTTCAGCTTGAGGTGATGATCCGTCATCCACACTGATATGTCTGACAGACATGCAGAGATGCGATTCGCCGCCTGGTTATCAGAAGGGGGAAAGGAGAAGATTAATTGTGTGTCGTCTGCATAGCAATGATAGGAGAGACCATGTGAGGATATGACAGAGCCAAGTGACTTGGTGTATAGCGAGAATAGGAGAGGGCCTAGAACAGAGCCCTGGGGGACACCAGTGGTGAGAGCGCATGGTGCGGAGACAGATTCTCGCCACGCCACCTGGAAGGAGCGACCTGTCATGTAGGACGCAATCCAAGCGTGGGCGGCGCCGGAGATGCCCAACTCGGAGAGGGTGGAGAGGAGGATCTGATGGTTCACAGTATCAAAGGCAGCAGATAGGTCTAGAAGGATGAGAGCAGAGGAGAGAGAGTTAGCTTTAGCCTCTCTAGGCTAGGCGGGACGAATTCGTCCCACCTACGTAACAGCCGCTGCTATCCTGTGGCGCGATTTTCAAAACCTTAAAAATCCTATTACTTCAATTTCTCAAACATATGACTATTTTACAGCCATTTAAAGACAAGACTCTCGTTAATCTAACCACACTGTCCGATTTCAAAAAGGCTTTACAACGAAAGCAAAACATTAGATTATGTCAGCAGAGTACCAAGCCAGAAATAATCAGACACCCATTTTTCAAGCCAGCATATAATGTCACCAAAACCCAGAAGACAGCTAAATGCAGCACTCACCTTTGATGATCTTCATCAGATGACAACCCTAGGACATTATGTTATACAATACATGCATGTTTTGTTCAATCAAGTTCATATTTATATCAAAAACCAGCTTTTTACATTAGCATGTGACGTTCAGAACTAGCATACCCCCCGCAAACTTCCGGGGAATTCGCTAACATTTTACTAAATTACTCACGATAAACGTTCACAAAAAGCATAACAATTATTTTAAGAATTATAGATACAGACCTCCTCTATGCACTCGATATGTCCGATTTTAAAATAGCTTTTTGGTGAAAGCACATTTTGCAATATTCTAAGTACATAGCCCAGGCATCACGGGCTCGCTATTTAGACACCCGGCAAGTTTAGCACTCACCATAATCATATTTACTATTATTAAAGTTTCATTACCTTTTGTTGTCTTCGTCAGAATACACAGCCAGGACTGCTACTTCAATAACAAATGTTGGTTTGGTCCAAAATAATCCATCGTTATATCCGAATAGCGGCGTTTTGTTCGTGCGTTCCAGACACTATCCGAAATAGTAAAGAAGTGTCACGCGCTTGGCGCAATTCGTGACAATAAAATTCTAAGTATTCCATTACCGTACTTCGAAGCATGTCAACCGCTGTTTAAAATCAATTTTTACGACACTTTTCTCGTAGAAAAGCGATAATATTCCGACAGGGAATCTCCTTTTCGGCAAACAGAGGAAAAAATCCCAAAGGCGGGGGCGGTCGGGGTCACGCGCATAAGCCAGTGTCTCTTGATCGGCCACTTGAGAAAGGCGATAATGTGTTTCAGCCTGGGGCTGGAATGACGACATTCTGTTTTTTCCCGGGCTCTGAGAGCCTATGGACGACGTGGGAAGTGTCACGTTAGAGCAGAGATCCTTAGTAAATGATAGAGATGGAAAAGAAGTTCTACAAATGGTCAGACAGGCCACTTCCTGTAAAGGAATCTCTCAGGTTTTGACCTGCCATTTGAGTTCTGTTATACTCACAGACACCATTCAAACAGTTTTAGAAAATTTAGGGTGTTTCATATCCATATGTAATAAGTATATGCATATTCTAGTTACTGGGTAGGAGTGGTAACCAGATTAAATCGGGTATGTTTTTTATCCAGCCGTGTCAATGCTGCCCCCTAGCC
The DNA here is from genome assembly GCF_965601325.2 of Salmo salar. NCBI lineage: Eukaryota > Metazoa > Chordata > Actinopteri > Salmoniformes > Salmonidae > Salmo > Salmo salar. The sequence continues at coordinate 5,560,185 of NC_138309.1, forward strand.
CTAACAGTTTAGCAGTGCGGAGAGCCTCCGTGACACAGAGAAGAGCAGTCTCAGTTGAATGCCCAGTCTTGAAACCTGACTGATTAGGATCAAGAAGGTCATTCTGAGAGAGATAGCAGGAGAGCTGGCCAAGGACGGCACGTTCAAGAGTTTTGGAGAGAAAAGAAAGAAGGGATACTGGTCTGTAGTTGTTGACATCGGAGGGATCGAGTGTAGGTTTTTTCAGAAGGGGTGCAACTCTCGCTCTCTTGAAGACGGAAGGGACGTAGCCAGCGGTCAAGGATGAGTTGATGAGAGAGGTGAGAAGGTCTCCGGAAATGGTCTGGAGAAGAGAGGAGGGGATAGGGTCAAGTGGGCAGGTTGTTGGGCAGCCAGCCGTCACAAGACGCAAGATTTCATCTGGAGAGAGAGGGGAGAAAGAGGTCAAAGCACAGGGTAGGGCAGTGTGAGCAGGACCAGCGGTGTCGTTTGACTTAGCAAACGAGGATCGGATATCGTCAACCTTCTTTTCAAAATGGTTGACGAAGTCATCCGCAGAGAGGGAGGAGGGGGGGAGGGGGAGGAGGATTCAGGAGGGAGGAGAAGGTAGCAAAGAGCTTCCTAGGGTTAGAGGCTGATGCTTGGAATTTAGAGTGGTAGAAAGTGGCTTTAGCAGCAGAGACAGAAGAGGAGAATGTAGAGAGGAGTGAGTGAAAGGATGCCAGGTCCGCAGGGAGGCGAGTTTTCCTCCATTTCCGCTCGGCTGCCCGGAGCCCTGTTCTGTGAGCTCGTAGTGAGTCGTTGAGCCACGGAGCAGGAGGGGAGGACAGAGCCGGCCTGGAGGATAGGGGACAGAGAAAATCAAAGGATGCAGAAAGGGAGGAGAGGAGGGTTGAGGAGGCAGAACCAGGAGATAGGTTGGAGAAGGTTTGAGCAGAGGGAAGAGATGATAGGATGGAAGAAGAGAGAGTAGCGGGAGAGAGAGAGCGAAGGTTGGGACGGCGCAATACCATCCGAGTAGGGGCAGAGTGAGAAGTGTTGGATGAGAGCAAGAGGGAAAAGGATACAAGGTAGTGGTCGAGAGATTTGGAGGGGAGTTGCAATGAGATTAGTGGAAGAACAGCATCTAGTAAAGATGAGGTCAAGCGTATTGCCTGCCTTGTGAGTAGGGGGGGAAGGTGAGAGGGTGAGGTCAAAAGAGGAGAGGAGTGGAAAGAAGAAGGCAGAGAGGAATGAGTCAAAGGTAGACGTGGGGAGGTTAACCTCTTGGGGCTATGTGGGACGCTAGCGTGCCACCCGTGGTGCACCCTATCAACAGCAGGTGCACTTCAAGAGCGGCAAATTTGAAACCAAATAAATGTAAAAATTCAAATTTTTCAAACATACAACTATCTTACACCCTTTGAAAGATAAACATCTCCTTAATCTAACCACGTTGTCCGATTTCAAAAAGGTTTTACGGCGAAAGCATAAAGTTAGATTATGTTAGGAGAGTACATTGACAATAGCTGTGTGTAATGTTTTGTCAATTCAAAGACAGGCGTCACCAAAACCATAAAACCAGCTAAAATGATGCACTAACCTTTGACAATCTCCATCAGATGACACTCCTAGGACATTATGTTAGACAATGCATGCATTTTTAGTTCTATCAAGTTCATATTTATATTCAAAAACAGCGTTTTACTATGGCGTTGATGTTCAGGAAATCGTTTCCCTTCAATAACCGGCAGTCAAGTCAGCACCACAAATTAAATAATTAAAATTAGAAAACATTGGTAAAATATTATATTGTCATTTAAAGAATTATAGATTTACATCTCTTGAACGCAATCGACTTGCCAGATTTAAAAATAACCTTTCTGGGAAATCACACTTTGCAATAATCTGAGCACTGCGCCCAGAAAAATACGCTTTGCGATACAGACAAACGGCCATGTTGGAGAGATCTAAAATCGAAAATACTATGTAAATAATCCATTACCTTTGATTCTCTTCATCAGATGTCACTTCCAGGCATCCCAGGTCCATAACGAATGTAGTTTTGTTCAAAAAAGCTCATAATTTATGTCCAAAAAGCTCCGTGTTGTTAGCACATGATCTAAGCCCGCCGGACTTCACTTCATGAACGAGGGGAAAAAATATATTTACGTTCGTTCAAACATGTCAAACGTTGTATAGCATAAATCATTAGTGCCTTTTTTAACCAGAACATGAATAATATTCAAGGTGGACGAATGCATTCTCTTTTAAAACGTATTGGAACGAGGGTACCCAACATGACCTCGCGCGCCAGAGTCTAATCGGCCATCACCGTTCCAAGGCTCTTGTTCGGTCAGATCTCAAAGTAGAAGACTCAAAACACTTTGTAAAGGCTGGTGACATCTAGTGGAAGCAATAGGAAGTGCCAAAACATTAATCAGCCCCTGTGTGTTTCAATGGCATAGGCTTAAAGGTAATTCAACACATCAGGTATCCACTTCCTGTCAGAAAATGTCTCAGGGTTTTGCCTGCCAAATGAGTTCTGTTATACTCACAGACACCATTCAAACAGTTTTAGAAACTTTAGGGTGTTTTCTATCCATATATAATAAGTATATGCATATTGTAGTTACTGGGTAGGATTAGTAACCAGATTAAATCGGGTACGTTTTTTTATCCAGCCGTGAAAATACTGCCCCCTAGCCCCAACAGGTTAAAGTCACCCAGAACTGTGAGAGGTGAGCCATCCTCAGGAAAGGAACTTATCAAGACGTCAAGCTCATTGATGAACTCTCCAAGGGAACCTGGAGGGCGATAAATGATAAGGATGTTAAGCTTGAAAGGGCTGGTAACTGTGACAGCATGGAATTCAAATGAGGAGATAGACAGATGGGTCAGGGGAGAAAGAGAGAATGTCCACTTGGGAGAGATGAGGATTCCAGTGCCACCACCCCGCTGGCTCGATGCTCTAGGGGTATGCGAGAACACGTGGGCAGACGAAGAGAGAGCAGTAGGAGTAGCAGTGTTATCTGTGGTAATCCATGTTTCCGTCAGCGCCAGGAAGTCTAGGGACTGGAGGGTAGCATAGGCTGAGATGAACTCAGCCTTGTTGGCTGCAGACCGGCAGTTCCAGAGGCCTGGAACTCTACGTGGGTCGTGCGCGCTGGGACCACCAGGTTAGAGTGGCAGCGGCCACGTGGTGTGAAGCGTTTGTATGGCCTGTGCAGAGAGGAGAGAACAGGGATAGACAGACACAAAGTTGACAAGCTACAGAAGTGTTGTTTCTTGTATTATTGTCTCTTGTGTCTTTAGAGAACTGTTTCACTTTGATATCCTTTTTCTTCTGTCCTGATTTTCTCTTTCTTTTCTTCTGTTAACAAGATATTCTTTGTTGTTCTTCGTTAGCTAGCTAGCTAGCTAGCTTCTTACAAAAGAGTCCCTAGCAACTGCTTTGCAACTGGTAAACAATTCAGCTAGCTAAGATAAATAACTATTTTTCATAAAATTGTAGTTATCAAAAGCCTATCTTCTTTGTTTGTTGCTTGTTTTTTCTCCTCTTCAGTCTTGCAGTTTTCTTTTGCTTTTTTCCGATGTACTTCACTCTAAAAACCATTACGTTTTTAATCAGAAACATCCCAATTATGCAAACCACAAGCAAGAATTAGGACATTTTCATTTCACTGGTAGAGTCGGGAAGTTAACTTCCTGTGTATTAGTCTGCTCATAGTGAACCACAAAGTCTGGCATTCATAGCAAATGCAGATACCTCCCGCTAAGGTAGCTAGGGCGTGCCCACATACTTGAACGATGCTGCCGTTGTGAACTTCGAATGAGCAATCTCATAGCTATCTCACAACTTCTGTAGGCAATACTTTTTTTTACAATGTTTGTTTTTTTACTAACGTTTGTCATCATGCTTGTGTGGTGTTACAAATGAAAAATACATGCGAAAATGAGTTATCTTTCACCGTTCTACCTACCAGCATTACCCCGATGCTGCCAGTGGCTTGTGGCCACCAAGAATGATGTGCCTTAGGTTGACAAAAGATTATCAGGATTTTCCAGGCTGAACTGATGGGGAATCCATTTTGCCGACAGCTGAGAAGTGATACCATAGATTTTTTCCTTCACAACAAAACGGAAGATTCCCGATTAGAGGTAATCTAACGTTAGCTATCTTGCTAGCCTAGCTAAGTTAGCCAGCTAGCTAACGTTACAGTCCTGTATTGAACTCTAAAGGCCATCAGCTAAATCATATAGGAACTTTTTTGGTATACGCACTATCATTTCATCTATGCCATGGTAGTAGTCACTGCTATACTGGTAACTTCAGCAGAGTTAACATGTTTGTTTGTTCCAGTGGAGGCTCCTCAGAGGAGGAAGGGAAGGACCATCCTCCTCAGTGAATTTCATAAGTGTTTTAATTGTAAAACGTTGAAAAATGTATTCTTTTTTAGATAAAACTACACTAAAGATAATCACATCTCCAAATAACTGATTAAAACACTATTTTGCAAAGAAAGTCTACAGTAGCCTCAACAGCACTCTGGAGGGTTGCACCATGGTGTAACCGGAGGACAGCTAGCTTCCGTCTTCCTCTGGGTACATTGACTTCAAAACAAAATGTAGGAGGCTCATGGTTCTCACCCCCTTCCATAGACTGACACAGTAATTATTATCTTCCGGTGGACGTCCTCCAGCCTATCAGAGCTCTTGCAGCATGAACTGACATGTTGTCCACCCAATTAAAGGATCAGATAATTAATCTAGAACTGAAAGCATAAACTACAGCTAGCTATCGCTGCAATGTATACAATGTGGTGAGTAGTTGACTCAAAGAGAGAGAAAGACAATAGTTTAACTGTTAACAAATTAATTTCTTCCAAAACGAAAGACCGGCAAGAGAGATTTTGTAATTTTTTTTCACTTTCAGTTTCACTTACTTAGCTAGCAAATGCAGCTAGCTAGTTTAGCCTACTGAAACACCCTGCTCAAACAGCGGTATTCTATGTTAGCTAGCTGGCTATGACTTTTCAACACAACACTGTAACTCTTCCAAGTCAAGGTAAGCTTTTGGTATTACTAATTTAATGCCACCGGGGTCCACTAGTGTAACTGCTTACTGACTGTATACTGTCAAATAAGCTTGTTGACCAATCAGGACCTGAATATGACAGCACATAAAATAATACTTTTTTTACATAGTTATTACACATCGAATACACTACCACTCATTTCATATGTCACAACAATTCATCGATACGTATGCTATGATGCTGGTAAAGTTGTATCGCGCACCTACAGTGTTGGTCATTAAAAAAAAGTCTAGCTAGCTCATGGATGCAAACAATGTAGTTCTTCCCCAAAAACATAGCAAAATGACATAATCTGTTTCAGTAGCTAACTATATAGCTAGCTAACTATATAGCTAGGTGTCATCATCTAAAATAACTTTAAGACAGTTCTTACTTGATTAACGGTGGTCGGACCCATCTATGTGAAGCTAGCCACAATAAGGATTAGCAGCAATAGTGGACTTTGTGGTTAGCCTTCAAAATTGTCAATGACATACTTTTATTTTGAAGGCAACCCGCAAATTCCACTATTGTGCCTAATCCTAATTGTGGCTAGCTTGACAACCCATAACCCGGTCCGGTCGAGTCTCACTAGCCAGATGAAGCTAGCTGGCTGCTTATAACGTGGGCACCAGGGTTAAGTAGCTGGCTAGCTATTTATTTTCATGAACTGAAGTTCAATTTCAATAGGCGAACAACAAGTGGTAACCTAGCTAATACCTACTCACAAGGATTCCTAATTCATTGCTAAGAATAATGAAAATGACTGCAGTTTCTACTGGTCATTGTTTTCAGGCTGGTTTGTTGGTGCTAGCTAGGTACCAAGCTAAAGCTAGCTATTCCAGAAGTTGCGGTCGAACAGATTATGCTTTATTACCAATGTGATATTGTAAACACATCATTCGTGGCAGGTGTTTGCAGACTTTTTTGTACAGCTTTGACAGTGCTACTGTATCTTTTTTGCCATGCAAAGACCCAATCCATAGTATGTATGTCGTGAAGATAATAGCAGTGACACTATTACTGTGCAACTCCGGTAGAGAAACATCTGAAAAATAGCGCACTTGGTAGTGTGTACCGGTGCTCGACCAGTCCAGCTCGACTTGTTGACTGCTCGATCCACTCAGCCAACATTGTGGGCTAGGTTAGGAATGCTGTGTTGCTCGTGTAGTGCAAAATTTTACATGGCGTCATTACGTCCTGTAACTACTTAATATAGGTATACACGGTAGCATTGACATTGGTTTATAACATCGGCGTTAAACTAGACATCGGGCCGATACCGATGTTGTCATTTTTAGCTAATATCGGCCGATTCCGATATGTTCACCCATATATCGTGCATCCCTACTTACAACCCCTGGCTCTGCACAAGGTGAAGGTAAGTTGGCAAAATTAACAAGCTGGCCACTAAGATAGCTCAATTTACAGTAAGCATGGTATAAAAATGAATTGTGAAGTGTTTGTATGGTTTGTGTTATAGAGTTACAAGTGGTTAGCGTTAGCCTGAGGACCTCAGAGAACCTTCCAGACTATGTAGTCCAGACCTCTTTTCTTTTTACCTATTCTCTTTGTAAAACTCAGGTGCTGAAAAACAAGCATGAGGTACATAAGCATGAGGGACCGGACACACCTTGCGGGTATGGAGCACAACAACCCAGATAGCAAAAAATGGCCCCCTGCTTGCTATTTCCGCTGTCGCTACGCCCAAAGTTCAAGACGTAATTTGCATCTCTGGCGGGTAGCCCCCATTCAGAGGACGCTATAAGCCCTTTACAGGCCGCTTTTGCATCTCTGGCATTTAACCTCCACTCAGAGGACTGCTATACACCATCTAGCCATGACCCAGTTAGCAATGAGCAATCGGGAGGCCAGCGTGCTTTTTTGCCCATCGCCTCATTCAAAGGGCGCCCGCGGTATGCCACTTCATCAAGTTGCAGCTGTGCTCCTGACGTTCACGTGCCGATTTTCTTATGCAGCCCACCCGCCTATGAGCCGCCATTCTCTACAGCTGCTAGTCAGAGACAAGACGCTTTTTCACATCAAGCCAGAGGCATGTCTACTCCCTATCGCCACTAATTTGTATAGATATTTATTGCTTTTTATTATTCAAGGTGCATTGGATTCCATGTTCATGTGGAAAAGTCCTGTAAAATATTATGTGTGCAAAATATCAGATAACGAGGGCAGTCCTGGTCACCTGGATCCACTAGTGACTACAAATCAAATCCAGTCAAATCTAATTTTATTGTCATGTACTTGCAGGCTTCTCACACAGTGCAATGGTGTTATAATAATACAATAAGTAACATTGTAATTATATAACATAAAGACTAAATCAAGTACAAGAAGCATGCAGTTAAAATAAAAGATACAAATTAAACTAAGATAGGGAAAAAAGCCTAAAGAGATATAGTAGGCTATGGAAATTGTTTGCCCATGTATATAGTGAGTGGAATAAGTACAGTGCAGTTACATATTATTATTATTAATTATAATATGAAAGTATACACGGAGAGCACAAAACACCTTACTAATACTGAGTTGCAGCCTCAATTCGCCGGGGCATGGACTCTACAAGTTGTCGAAAGCGTTCCACAGGGATACTGGCCCCTGTTGACGCCACTGCCTGTCACCAAGGTAGTACCCCAAGGCTCGATCCTAGGCCCCACGCTCTTCGCAGTTTACAGCAACATAGCTCAGGCAGCAGGAAGCTCTCTCATCCATTGATATGCAGATGATAAAAGTCTTATACTCAGCTGGCTCCTCTCCGAATTTTGTGTTAAATGCTTTCTTAGTGTCCAACACGCTTTCCCTGCATTTAACCTTGTTCTGAACACCTCCAAAACAAAGGTCATATTTGGTAAAACGAATGCCCCTCTCCCCACCAGTGTTATTACTAACTCTGAGGGTTTAGAGCTTGAGGTAGTCACCTCATACAAGTACTTGGGAGTATGGCTAGACGGTACACTGTCCTTTTCTCAGCATATATCAAAAGCTCAAATCAAAGTGTATTTGTCACGTGCGCCGAATAAAACAGGTGTAGACCTTAGTGAAATGCTTACTTACAGTCTCTAACCAACAGTGCAAAAAAATGTATTAGGTGAACAATAGGTAAGTATAGAAATAAAAACTGTAAAAAGACAGTGAAAAACAGTAGCGAGGCTATAAAAGTAGCGAGGCTACATACAGACACTGGTTAGTCAGGCTGATTGAGGTGGTATGTACATGTAGATATGGTTAAAGTGACTATGCATATACGATGAACAGAGAATAGCAGTAGCGTAAAGAGGGGTTGGTGGGTGGTGGGTGGCAGGACACAATGCAGGTAGCCTGGTTAGCCAATGTGCGGGAGCACTGGTTGGTCAGGCCAATTGAGGTAGTATGTACATGAATGTATAGTTAAAGTGACTGTGCATATATGATAAACAGAGTAGCAGCAGCGTAAAAGAGGAGTTGGGGGGGGGGCACACAATGCAAATAGTCCGGGTAGCCATTTGATTAACTGTTCAGGCGTCTTATGGCTTGGGGGTAAAAACTGTTAAAAAGGCTTTTTGTCCTAGACTTGGCACTCTGGTACCGCTTGCCATGTGGTAGTCGAGAGAACAGTCAATGACTGGGGTCTTTGACAATTTTTAGGGCCTTCCTCTGACACCGCCTGGTGTAGAGGTCCTGGATGGCAGGCAGCTTAGCCCCAGTGATGTACTGGGCCGTACACACTACCCTCTGTAGTGCCTTGTGGTCGGAGGCCGAGCAATTGCCGTACCAGGCAGTGATGCAACAAGTCAGGATGCTCTCGATGTTGCAGCTGTAGAACCTTATGAGGATCTCAGGACCCATGACAAATCTTTTTAGCTTCCTGAGGTGAAATGGGCTTTGTTGTGCCCTCTTCACGACTGTCTTGGTGTGTTTGGACCATGTTAGTTTGTTGGTGATGTGGACACCAAGGAACTTGAAGCTCTCAACCTGCTCCACTACAGCCCCATCAATGAGAATGGGGGCATACTCGGTCCTCCTTTTCCTGTAGTCCACAATCATCTCCTTAGTCTTGGTTACGTTGAGGGATAGGTTGTTATTCTGGCACTACCCGGCCAAGTCTGACCTCCTCCCTATAGGCTGTCTTGTCGTTGATCAGGCCTACCACTGTTGTGTCATCTGCAAACGTAATGATGGTGTTGGAGTCGTGCCTGGCCATGCAGTCGTGGGTGAACAGGGAGTACAGGAGGGGACTGAGCATGCACCCCTGGGGGGCTCCAGTGTTGTGGATCAGCGTGGCAGATGTGTTGCTACCTACCCTCCACCACCTGGGGGCGGCCCGTCAGGAAGTCCAGGATCCAGCTGCAGAGGGAGGTGTTTAGTCCCAGAATCCTTAGCTTAGTGATGAGCTTTGAGGGTACTATGGTGTTGAACGCTGAGCATTAGTCAATGAATAGCATTCTCACATAAATGTTCCTTTTGTCCATGTGGGAAAGGGCAGTGTGGAACGCAATAGAGATTGCATCTGTGGATCAGTTTGGGCGGTATGCAAATTGGAGTGGGTCAAAGGTTTCTGGGATAATGGTGTTGATGTGAGCCATTTCGAGTCTTTCAAAGCACTTCATGGCTACAGACGTGAGTGCTATGGGTCTGTAGTCATTTAGGCAGGTTGCCTTTGTGTTCTTGGGCACAGGGACTATGGTGGTCTGCTTGAAAAATGTTGGTATTTCAGACTCAATCAGGGACATGTTGAAAATGTCAGTGAAGACACCTGCCAGTTGGTCAGCACATTCCCGGAGTACCGTCCTGGTAATCCTTCTGGCCCCGCAAACCTTGTGTATGATGACCCGTTTAAAGGTCTTACTCACGTCGGCTACGGAGAGCATGATCACACAGTCGTCCGGAACAGCTGATGCTCTCATGCATGCCTCAGTGTTGCTTGCCTCGAAGCGAGCATAGAAGTGATTTAGCTCATCTTGTAGTCTGTAATAGTTTGCAAGCCCTGCCACATAAGACGAGCGTCAGAGCCGGTGTAGTATGATTCAATCTTAGCCCTGTATTGACGCTTTGCCTGTTTGATGTTTTGTCGCAGGGAATAGCACAATTTCTTGTAAGCTTCCGGGTTAGAGTCCTGCACCATGAAAGCGGCAGCTCTGCCCTTTAGCTCAGTGTGAATGTTGCCTGTAATCCATGGCTTCTGGGTGGGATATGTACGTACAGTCACTGTTGGGACGATGTCCTCGATGCACTTATTGATGAAGCCAGTGACTGATGTGGTGTACTCCTCAATGCCATCGTAAGAATCCCGGAACATGTTCCATTCTGTGCTAGCAAAACAGTCCTGTAGCTTTGCATCTGCTTCATCTGACCACTTGTTTTAATAGACCGAGTCACTGGTGCTTCCTGCTTTAATTTTTGCTTGTAAGCAGGAATCTAGAGGATAGAGTTGTGGTCGGATATTCCAAATGGAGGGCGAGGGAGAGCTTTGTACGCATCTCTGTGTGTGGAGTACAGGTGATTTAGCATTTTTTCCCCTCTGACTGCACATTTAACATGCTGGTAAAAAGGATTTAAGTTTTCCTGCATTAAAGTCCCCAGCCACTAGGAGCGCTGCTGGATGAGCGTTTTCCTCTTTGCTTATGGCGGTATACAACTCATTGAGCGCGATCTCAGTGCCACCGTCGGTCTGTGGTGATATGTAGACTACTACGAAAAATACAGATAAACTTTCTAGGTAGATAGTGTGGTCTACAGCTTATCATGAGATACTTTACCTCAGGCGAGAAAAACCTCGAGACTTCCTTAGAAATCGTGCACCAGCTGTTGTTTACAAATATACATTGACCGCCACCCCTTGTCTTACCAGAGGCTGCTGTTCTATCCTGCCGATAGTGTAAAACCTGCCAGCTGTATGTTGTTCATGTCGTTGTTCAGCCACGACTCAGTGAAACGTAAGATATTACAGTTTAATATCCAATGGTAGTCTAATCTTGCTCGTAGGTCATCGATTTTATTTTCCAATGATTGCATGTTTGCCAATTGAACGGATGGCAATGGGGTTTTACTCGCTCGCCTACAAATTCTCAGAAGGCAGCCCGACCTCCACCCCCTTCTTCTCCGTCTTCTCTTCACGCAAATGACAGGGATTTGGGCCTGATCCCGGGAAAGCAGTATATCCTTCACGTTGGACTCGTTAAAGGAAAAAGCTTCTACCAGTTCGTGGTGAGTAATCGCTGTTCTGATGTCCAAAAGTTATTTTCGGTCATAAGAGACGGTAGCAGTAACATTATTTACAAAATAAGTGAAAAACAAAGTTAAACATGTAGTGTAGTTTATAATAATAATAATAATTATTAGGTAAAATACTCAGGTGAGAGTGTGGTGTGGAGCCTTTCTTTCCTTCTTAAAGAACTGCACAGAACCGTCTTTGTTTCGGGGGGTGGTTGTAGCATTTGTTTCACATGACCCATCAATTTAGAAAAGTGTCTGGGTAAGCATCATGTAATAATTATAAAATATTTTTATCTGGACACTGTCAAAGTCAGATTAGGATATAGGTCAAGGAGTAGATAGTGTATTTTTACCTGGAGTGTTTCCTTATTGCAGGCTACTACTTTCACCACTTTTAGTCTTGAAATCATTTGTTGTTCATAACACTACCTTACTGACTCTTTAGCACTTGGCCTCACATCTGAATCCTTAAGAGATGGGTGGGTCTAAGGCTTAAGAGGGTGTGAACGATGCTGAATATGTGTAGACATTGAAGAGCTCTCCAGTAGGTGTACCAAAACATTCAAGGGACATTTTATTAAAAGTGGGATTACAAGTTTATCAACTTTCAAAGCAGAATTACTTTCCCATTGTTCCTCAACTGCAGTGTATGATATACCATTTTCTAGCTCCGAGTCTACTGTTATCCAATGTAAAAATCACAATTTAAAATGTTACTACATAAGACGAATCGAAGTGGTGGGTCAAATTTTTTATCAATCAAATGTATGCTGCTCAAAAAAATGAAGGGAACACTTAAACAACACAATGTAACTCCAAGTCAATCACACTTCTGTGAAATCAAACTGTCCACTTAGGAAGCAACACTGATTGACAATAACTTTCACATGCTGTTGTGCAAATGGAATAGACAACAGGTGGAAATTATAGGAAATTAGCAAGACACCCCCAATAAAGGTGTGGTTCTGCAGGTGGTGACCACAGACCACTTCTCAGTTCCTATGCTTCCTGGCTGATGTTTTGGTCACTTTTGAATGCTGGCGGTGCTTTCACTCTAGTGGTAGCATGAGACGGAGTCTACAACCCACACAAGTGGCTCAGGTAGTGCAGCTCATCCAGGATGGCACATCAATGCGAGCTGTGGCAAGAAGGTTTGCTGTGTCTGTCAGCGTAGTGTCCAGAGCATGGAGGCGCTACCAGGAGACAGGCCAGTACATCAGGAGACGTGGAGGAGGCCGTAGGAGGGCAACAACCGAGCAGCAGGACCGCTCGCTCCGCCTTTGTGCAAGGAGGAGCAGGAGGAGCACTGCCAGAGCCCTGCAAAATGACCTCCAGCAGGCCACAAATGTGCATGTGTCTGCTCAAACGGTCAGAAACAGACTCCATGAGGGTGGTATGAGGGCCCGACGTCCACAGGTGGGGGTTGTGCTTACAGCCCAACACCGTGCAGGACGTTTGGCATTTGCCAGAGAACACCAAGATTGGCAAATTCGCCACTGGCGCCCTGTGCTCTTCACAGATGAAAGCAGGTTCACACTGAGTACATGTGACAGAGTCTGGAGACGCCGTGGAGAACGTTCTGCTGCCTGCAACATCCTCCAGCATGACCGGTTTGGCGGTGGGTCAGTCATGGTGTGGGGTGGCAGTTCTTTGGGGGGCCGCACAGCCCTCCATGTGCTCGCCAGAGGTAGCCTGACTGCCATTAGGTACCGAGATGAGATCCTCAGACCCCTTGTGAGACCATATGCTGGTGCGGTTGGCCCTGGGTTCCTCCTAATGCAAGACAATGCTAGACCTCATGTGGCTGGAGTGTGTCAGCAGTTCCTGCAAGAGGAAGGCATTGATGCTATGGACTGGCCCGCCCGTTCCCCAGACCTGAATCCAATTGAGCACATCTGGGACATCATGTCTCGCTCCATCCACCAACGCCACGTTGCACCACAGACTGTCCAGGAGTTGGCGGATGCTTTAGTCCAGGTCTGGGAGGAGATCCCTCAGGATCCCTCCGCCACCTCATCAGGAGCATGCCCAGGCGTTGTAGGGAGGTCATACAGGCACGTGGAGGCCACACACACTACTAAGCCTCATTTTGACTTGTTTTAAGGATATTACATCAAAGTTGGATCAGCCTATAGTGTGGTTTTCCACTTTAATTTTGAGTGTGACTCCAAATCCAGACCTCCATGGGTTGATAAATTGGATTTCCATTGATTATTTTTGTGTGATTTTGTTGTCAGCACATTCAACTATGTAAAGAAAAAAGTATTTAATAAGATTATTTCATTCATTCAGGTCTAGGATGTGTTATTTTAGTGTTCCCTTTATTTGTTTGAGCAGTGTATATACCCTTCTTCTGATTCTGGAGTGGGTGGGTGGTAGTGCAATGGGGGGCTGGTAAAAAAAAATGGCCCTTATATTTCAATTTATTTGCTTTGATCCTTTTGGTTGAAGGGTAATGATGTCAGGAGATGTGTGGGAATTTTCTTAAGCCGTTCCTAAATATAGCAAATAAGAAAATTACAGTTCCGCACCATTATAAAATGTACACAATTGGGCGCTAGTGAAAACACATGAAAGGAGGGTTTTTCTTTGCATTGGTCCTTTTGGGTGAAGGCTTGGGAAATGATGTCAGGAGGTGTATGAAAATTGTCTACAATTCTATTCGCTAATCTTCAACTTTCACAACAGGTCCTACCAGACATTCCTATAATAATCAGTCCACAAAGCTTATGATATGAAAATAATATTTTAACAGCATTTCAGAAATTGGAGAAATGACGTAGATTTTATTTTCATTTGACTACAAGGGAAGGTACGAAATGTGATAACGTAATAATTATTAGCTATCAATTGAAAACAAAATTGTTTTCAGTATGTTGATTCAATTACAAAATTGTTCCTTGCTGACATTACTCCATTTGCAGGTGTGAGGCAGGTTCTCCCAGCTTGGTTCAGTTGCAGAGATCTGTTGTGCAGCATTCCTTCACCACACTTTTTTGCGACTTGACATTACATTCCTTTTCAGTAGCACATTTTCTCACCTCACCATCTGAAATTGAAGGCACACACGTTAATGGGGGCCCTAGTGGAGAAATATACAAATGCCCAATCTTTCTGTACAATGTCATAACAAATACATACACAATCAAAAATACTAAATAATAGGGGGAAATTATTGATAGGAAAGACAGTAGGTGCAGCAGTTAAAGCAGATATCAGCAGTTGAAACAATAACAAAGCGTTCTCTACTCCCCTGTTTCAGTAAAAAGCTGAGGGATTGGGCTGGAGAAATCTAACCACTCTCAAATTCATAGACAGAGTTATGGATGCAAGGACTGATCATCCATGATATTCAAATTATCAACCATATTTTGTGTTTGTTTACATTTGCTTTGTTTACAATCATTGGAGTAAAAATAATCTTATATTTTTAGTTTTGATGGGGTACAACAGTTAAACTAAGCTCATGAGGCATTTATAAATGATATTCTTCGAGAATAAATGGGTACATATCATTCATTTATAAGTCCAAAAATTGATGTAGCAACTGCAGATTGCCCCTTTAAGTAATTGATAAACAAATGAAAAAAAAACTTCAAATAAGATCATTATTATGCCCCACAGTTAGCAGAGCTATGTACATAAATGTACAGTTAGTTAGCTACCGCCTCTTACTTCCTGACTCCAAACTGGCTCCAGTTGTGTTTTGATTTTTACATTTGTGGCATCATATAGTATTTTGACTACCAATAGATGCAGTGTAATGTGCTAGAATTACTAAAGCAAAATTAAATATAGCTACAAACGGGGTACTGGCTTATGAGCAGGCTGAAATAGACAGTTGCATGGAAGTATTTTACATCCTCCCTTGTGTACTTGTAACAATTCAAAACACTACATGTACGTTTCAAGTTGATAAAGTGAAGAGAAGTGAAGCTATTACAGTTTCATTGAGGATGCAATATATATTTTTTACAAGGTTACTATTTTCTCTTCCACATTTTGACTTAGTAGAGGCTGACATGATGAACATACTTTCTGAGTTTCAAGTCAATCAGATGTACTGTTCATGAGAATACAATTTTTGGAGATTTGATTAAAAAAAGTCTAATATGAAGGAAAAAAGGGGTGAGTTTGGTCATTATTCTGAGTCGTTAGCTAGCAACAGTAACTAGCTTTGGTGTGGGGGTAGGCCCAAATCAAGCTAATATGCTAGACAGCATTACGGCGCTACCGCGTGTCCAATATGATTTCTTGTTGAAGAGCTGTGGGAGCTAGCACTGTAGCCAGGCACTAGTTAGAAACCAATAGGCCTGTAGCCAGGCACTAGTTAGAAACCAATAGGCCTGTAGCCAGGCACTAGTTAGAAACCAATAGGCCTGTAGCATGATCTGGAGACTGTAACCACTAGAAACTAACTACTAACGTCGCTCAGGGATAGCAGGTCTCACTATTATACTGTTGCTATGTGTCTGAACTCTGCCACTATACTTTGCATAAGCTATCTATATTAGTCATTGTGGTTACGCCCTAGCTGTTGCAAGCTTGGAAAGACAGGACCATGCAATATCGTGTAACGGGGCGGCGGGGCTGACCCTTAGATATCTTTTTAGCATTCAAATAAATGCTAACAGTTTTGAGGTTCACAACTGAATTGCTTGCTGTTTCCATGTTTATTTTAAAGATATCAAGACTTGCATCAGTCGGCATACACCTTCCTACACAGCAAATGTGTGTTAAAATCTCGTTGTTAATTTAAAAAGTGTTCTGAGTGTTATACAGTGCATTCAGAAATTACTCATACCCTTTGACATTTTCCACATTATGTTGTTACAGCCTGATTCAAAAATTTGATTAAATTGTTTTTTTCCCCTCATCAATCTACACACAGTTCCCCATAATAACAAAGCAAAAACAGGTTTTTAGAATTTTAATCGAATGTATATATATATATATTTTTATATCACAATTACATAAGTATTCAGACCCTTTACTCAGTACTTTGTTTAAGCAATTACAATTACAGCATCGAGTCTTCTTGGGTATGACACTACAAGGTTGGTACACCTGTATTTGGGGAGTTTCTTCCATTCTTCTCTGCAGATCCTCTCAAGCTCTGTCAGGTTAGATGGGGAGCGTCGCTGCACAGGTATTTTCAGGTCTCTCCAGAGATGTTCGATCGGGTTCAAGTCCGGACTCTGGCTGGGCAACTCAAGGACATTCTGAGACTTGTCCCGAAGCCACTCCTGCATTGTCTTAGCTGTGTGCTTAGGGTCGTTGTCCTGTTAGAAGGTGAACCTCTGCCCCACTCTGAGGTCCTGAGCACTCTGGAGCAGATTTTCATCAAGGATCTCACTGTACTTTGCTCTGTTCATCTTTGCCTCAATCCTGACTATTCTCCCAGTACTTGCCGCAGAAAAGCATCCCCACAGCGTGATGCTACCACCACCATGCTTCACCATAGGGATGGTGCCAGGATTCCTCCAGACATGACGCTTTGCATTCAGGCCAAAGAGTTCAATCTTGGTTTCAGCAGACCAGATAATCTTGTTTCTCATGGTCTGAGAGTCCTTTATGTGCCTTTTGGCAAACTCCAAGCGGGCTGTCATGTGTCTTTTACTCAGGAGTGGCTTCCGTCTGGCCACTCTACCCTAAAGGCCTGCTTGGTGGAGTGCTGCAGAGACGGTTGTCTTTCTTTAAGGGTCTTCCATCTCCACAGAGGAAGCCTGGAGCTCTATCAGAGTGGCCATTGGGTTCTTGGTCACCTCCCTGACCAAGGCCTTTCTCCCCCAATTTCTCAGTTTGGCCAGGTGGCCAGCTGTAAGAAGAGTCTTGGTTGTTCCAAAGTTCTTCCATTTAAGAATGATGGAGGCCACTGTGTTCTTGGGGACCTTCAATACTGCAGAAATGTATTGGTACCCTTCCCTAGATCTGTGCCTTGACACAATCCTGTCTCGGAGCCCATTGACATTTCCTTCGACCTCATGGCTTGGTTTTTGCTCTGACATGCACTGTCAACTGTTTGACGTTATATAGACAGGTGTGTGCCTTTCCAAATCATGTCTAATCAATTGAATTTACCACAGGTGGACTCCAATCAAGTTGTAGATATATCTCAAGGATGATCAATGGAAACAGGATGCATCTGTTTCGAGTCTCATAGGAAAGGGTCTGAATACTTATGTAAATAAGGTATTTCTGTTTTTTAAACCTGTTTTCGCTTAGTCATTATGGGGTATTGTGTGTAGATTGATGAAGAAAAGTGTTTATTTAATAAATTTTAGAATAAAGCTGTAACGTAACAAAATATGGAAAAAGTCAAGGGGTCTGAGTACTTTCCGAATGCACTATCAGTCAAATGCGGCGGCGGGGCGTAAGCCTTAGACTTTGAATGTTTATTACAGTCCCAACTATTGGCCAATCTGTGTTGTTTTTGGTGTCTGGGTAGCGGTGTTGATATACTTTGATATTGGCAAAGTATAATTTATTTTATCAGTTGTGCACTGATATATTGCGACAAAGGTGGAATAATAAGAAAGAAAGAATGAAAGAAGAATTCCATCAAAAACAATTGGTTTGCTTGCAAGTCCTAATAACTTGTTCACTTACAGGCTGGTTTGTGGAAAACAATTCTTTCACAGTGGGTGAAACTGACACCGCACTCCACCTCGGTTATGTCAGTCTGGGTGCAGGTTGGATGGTCTGGATTGATGGTAGTACATTTGTGACACTTCAGTGCCACAGTAGCTGAGTTGGAGAAACAAAGTTAATGTTATTTTCTGTATTTGTGAAAACAATTATTAGCTTTTGTTCTATAAAATCTTTATGGGCTAGATTTAGCAAGTCCCTGCCCTTGAGGAAATACATATTCAAGTAGAGAACAATACAGGTGATAAAGCGAGACATTGTTAAAAGGTGAGACATTTGTGTCTCTGGTAATCCTGAACTGAATTGTTTTTTGTGATACTGCCAACATGGAAAAAACATAAATAATTATTTAACAAAGGTAATTAGTTGAGGTTTTTAAGAGAGGTACGATCTTAAAGTATAACATTTATATAGCACATTCATGTTAAAGATGCAGTCGAAAGTGTACTGATTGCTCTGATATCAGTTGACCCATTCCCAATAACAATGCTATTCTACTACAGCCAATCTAGAATAATATGTAGAATGTTGTCATGGATCACTTTCAACTCACCACAGAATACTGCTACAAGCACTGTTAAAGCAAGTGTCAGGGATGCCATTGTATTGACCTAAATCAAGCAAAAACTTATAGTTATTGTTAGACATAGATTTCAGAATTTTAAATATAGCAAAAATTCTTTCAGCCCACTGTTGCTACACATTCTTTCCTTATGTGTTATAATAATACCAAAAAATATGTTTTAATTAAAATATTAGCTCTTGTCTGAAGCTGAAAAAGACAGGAAATGTAAAAGCTAATTTGACCTATGCACCAACAAAGGCTTTTCATCATCAGCAGCTTGACTACTGCTAGAGTATTGCAGCTTTATTGATCTACTGTACTTCACTAACAGATGTGCTCACATTGGATGGGTGGATTAGGGTTCAAACCTCCCAAACAGCCTAATACAGGTTTACCCTATTTATATACTTGGTAATGTAAACGTGTTTTTCATGTAAGATATCATCCCATTTCACTCATTTAAGCATTATGAGGAGGTTTGCCCGGACAAAGACTAAGCCTAGTCATGGATTAAAAAGCAAGATTATTTATACTCCAGGAAGAGGTGTAATCTGTGTCCTCGAAACCGCTCTTTAACCCTATATTTGACCTAGCTTAAAACATAAGCTTACTCGGATGGGAAATGGACAAGGTAGTGGACAGCGTTTGAACTTATTTTGAAGCTATACATTTTTCATGTTTCTGTTATAAAGAATGGAGTAATGCAACCTTATATTTTGAGTTATGATAGGGTAAGACAGTTATGCTAGAGACGTTTATAAGTTATAGTACTTAAAGCAGAGGTGGCACCACAGGTTCAAAAGTGGTGTGGCAAAAGTTGTACATGTCTTTCTGGGGCCTGGAGTTTTTCCTGATTTCATCATCTGGTCAGGTAAAACTTTGGGTCCTATTCGTAGGCTAGGACAGGGTCCAACGCAAAAAAAAAATCTTACTGTCATGACCGGACCAGTTGGACAAAAATCTACTGGCCCGAACAGAATTTCTACTGGTGTCACGACTCCCACCGAAGGTGGCGCCCCCTCCTGCTCGGGTGGCGCTCGGCGGTCGTCGTCACCGGCCTACTAGCCTACTAGCTGCCACTGATTCCTTTTTGGTTTTCCACCTTTCTGTTATTGTGTGCACCTGTCCTCAGTTGGGTTCATTAGCGGGGCTATATGAGCTAGCTGGCCCGCCTGCTCTTTGTGCGAGATTGTTTCTCTGTTGTTTGCTTGTGTACACGCTGATTGTGTTTTTGCGCTAGTGCGTGGTTTTTGCGCCGACTGTGTTTTCCCCTGTGTTTGGGGCACTTTGTTTTGTGTGCGCTCTCATCGCTGTTTGGGGTGGCTTGTGTTTTCGCCATTTGGCCAATTAAAAGCCACTACCCTGTATCACTGCTTCCTGCGTTTGATTCCTCTCCCACTACGCCCGAGCATTACAACTGGCAAGGACATGATGTACTTTTTAATGCATTGGGGTCATGCAGGGCCTCTAGGTTGGCATGCTTTTTCTCTATATGCAGCTATTAACCTCTATGGGCTAGGTGGGACGCTTACAGCCAGTGTAATCCCGTGGCGCGATATTCAAATACCTTAGAAATGCTATTACTTCAATTTCTCAAACATATGACTATTTTACACCATTTTAAAGATAAGACTCTCGTTAATCTAACCACACTGTCCGATTTCAAAAAGGCTTTACAACGAAAGCAAAACATTAGATTATGTCAGCAGAGTACCCAGCCAGAAATAATCAGACACCCATTTTTCAAGCTAGCATATAATGTCACATAAACCCAAACCACAGCTAAATGCAGCACTAACCTTTGATGATCTTCATCAGATGACAATCCTAGGACATTGTTATACAATACATGCATGTTTTGTTCAATCAAGTTCATATTTATATCAAAAACCAGCGTTTTACATTAGCATGTGACTAGCATTCCCACCGAACACTTCCGGTGAATTTACTAAATTACTCACGATAAACGTTCACAAAAAACATAACAATTATTTTAAGAATTATAGATACAGAACTCCTTTATGCACTCGCTATGTCCGATTTTAAAATAGCTTTTCGGTGAAAGCACATTTTGCAATATTCTAGGTAGATAGCCCAGCCATCACGGCTAGCTATTTAGACACCCACCAAGTTTAGCCCTCACCAAAGTCAGATTTACTATTAGAAAAGTTTGATTACCTTTGCTGTTCTCCGTCAGAATGCACTCCCAGGACTTCTACTTCAATAACAAATGTTGCTTTGGTTCAAAATAATCCATAGTTATATCCAAATAGCGGCGTTTTGTTCGTGCGTTCAAGACACTATCCAAAGGGTAAACAAGGGTGACGCGCCCGACGCGTTTCGTGACAAAAAATGTCAAAATATTCCATTACCGTACTTCGAAGCATGTCAACCGCTGTTTAAAATCAATTTTTATGCAATTTTTCTCGTAAAAAAGCGATAATATTCCGACCGGGAGTCGTTGTTTTCGTTCAGAGAGAGAAAGTAAACATGGTGTCGGCTCGTGCACGCGCCTCCAGTCTCATTGTTCTCAGATCGACCACTTACAAAATGCGCTAATGTTTTTCAGCCAGGGCCTGCAAAGCCACCATTCATCGTTCTGGCGCCTTCTGAGAGCCTATGGGAGCGTTAGAAAATGTCATGTCATGCCAGAGATCCCCTGTTTTGGTTAGAGATGATCAAGAAGGCCATGAAATGGTCAGAGAGAGCGCTTCCTGTTTGGAATCTTCTCACAGACACCATTCAAACAGTTTTAGAAACTTTAGGGTGTTTTCTATCCAAATCAAATTATATGCATATTCTAGTTACTGGGCAGGAGTAGTAACCAGATTAAATCGGGTACGTTTTTTATCCGGCCGTGCAAATACTGCCCCCTATCCCCAACAGGTTAATAGGCTATATGTATAATGAATAAATACAAATCATTTGGTGGGTGCTTATATTTGTCCTACTTCACACATGTACTAGTGTGTATTAATACGCATGTGTGAGTTGGAAATGTATTTTTTTGCATATCACAACTCTCCCTGAGACACCATCAGAGAGTGGGGTCACAGCCAGTGCCCGCCATTATTAATGGCAACCCCGGAGCAATTAGAGTTAAGTGCCTTGCTCAAGGGTACATCAACAGAGTGACAGTTTTCACCTTGTTGGCTAGTGGATTCAAACAAGTAACCTTTTGGTTACTGGCCCAATGCTCTAACCTGCTGCCACCTTTGGTTATTATGAAGCTGTTTAATATAATTTAGCAATGTAAGTCATTACTCTATTCTTTAGAATTTCCTTTTATTAATTGCATTTATTTTTGTTTCTAAATTATGTCATTTACAGAATATTTTTTTTACATCTCAAAATAGGACGCTGCCCCTTTAAAACCTGTTAGGGCTAGGGGGCAGTATTGACACAGCCGGATAAAAAACGTACCCGATTTAATCTGGTTACTACTCCTGCCCAGTAACTACAATATGCATATAATTATTGGCTTTGGATAGAAAACACCCTAAAGTTTCTAAAACTGTTTGAATGGTGTCTGTGAGTATAACAGAACTCATATGGCAGGCCAAAACCTGAGAAGATTTCAAGCAGGAAGTGGCCTGTCTGAGAAGTAGTGTTTCATCTTGGCTCTTTTTATTGAAGACTCAGGATCTGTGCAATAACGTGACACTTCCATGGCTTCCATAGGCTCTCAGAGCCCGGGAAAAAGCTGAACGATATCGAGGCAGGCTCTGGCTGAAACACTTTATCGCTTTTGGCAAGTGGCCACTCAGAGTACTATGGGCTTAGGCGCGTGTCCGCGTCGACCGAATGCTTTCTTTTCCTTTGTCTGTTTACTTAAACGCAGATTCCCGGTCGGAATATTATCGCTTTTTTATGAGAAAAATGGCATAAAAATTGATTTTAAACAGCGGTTGACATGCTTCGAAGTACGGTAATGGAATATTTAGAATTTTTTTGTCACGAATTGCGCCATGCTCGCCACCCTTATTTACCCTTTAGGATAGTGTCTTGAACGCACGAACAAAACGCCGCTGTTTGGATATAACGATGGATTATTTTGGACCAAACCAACATTTGTTATTGAAGTAGAAGTCCTGGGAGTGCATTCTGACGAAGACAACAAAGGTAATAACATTTTTCTTATAGTAAATCTGACTTTGATGAGTGCTAAACTTGCTGGGTGTCTAAATAGCTAGCCCTGTGATGCCGGGCTATCTACTGAGAATATTGCAAAATGTGCTTTCACATTTTGCAAGAAGTCACTCGTGGGGGTGTAGTGGTGCTTGAATGAACAGCCAGTCATATTGTTCAAATACAAATAGCATAGCGTTTCTGCATGTAGTCTTCAATGGTTTTCTATAGTAGACTACCACAGAGCAGGTAAATGTTGAACTGGTACACAAAAATGCACTGAGAACTGGCCCGGTTGGTGCTGCTTGCTTTCTTTGAAAGTGGTGAGAAGTATTGGGCAAATGCGGTCTTGCCACATGTTTCCGGCGGCTTCATGAAATGTTTTACTTTTAAATTATTTAAATAAAACACCCATTGATTCTTGAAGAATATAACTTATATTTAAAAAAATCATGAGCTTAGTCCAATTGTCATACACCATCAGAACCCCACATATTTATTTATTCAACTCAACTGTTTGAAAACAATGTAATTTTTTAACAAACACTGTTTAGCCTCTTAATATGTGGCTCGTTTCAAGAAGCTAGGCACATGTTGCACATCACTACTTCACAGGAGAGGCATTTGAACATAATTTTTAAATGTTTTATCCAAATCTTTTTTTTCTTCATGTGCCTTAATAACAAACTTGTATGCCATCTGTAACTACGAATACAATTGTTTAATTACGAGCCTAGTTGGTTTAGCTACAGAAAAAGGCAGGAACCTTCCCGCTTGTCATGATTAGCTAAGATAATGGATGGGCTGCACATGCCGAGAGATGAGTTTGAATTGATCTGCCATTTAGCACGCGTCTGTCTATAACATGAGCTGCTCAGTATGGGTAGATTATCCTTGCTACTGCAGCTTTTTTATCAAATATAACATTAGCCATGGAGAACTGCAAAAGTGTTGCTACTGCTCTCAACAACATTGCTCCCCTGAATTTAGCAGGCGCTATCGACAAAAATCAGTGGCAAAAAGTTGTGATTGACTACTTTCTGCACATGGTCAGTGAAATTGGAGTGACTTGACACAACGGGCCGAATAAGCTGTAGCTAGCTATAATCAAAATGGAAAAGACACGCTGCCGTGAAGCATTCATCCATGTATACTGGTAAGAGTCTAGCTACATTTTCAGATAATACACTGCTCAAAAAAATTAAGGGAACACTTAAACAACACAATGTAACTCCAAGTCAGTCACACTTCTGTGAAATCAAACTGTCCACTTAGGAAGCAACACTGATTGACAATAAATTTCACATGCTGTTGTGCAAATGGAATAGACAACAGGTGGAAATTATAGGCAATTAGCAAGACACCCCCAATAAAGGAGTGGTTCTGCAGGTGGTGACCACAGACACTTCTCAGTTCCTATGCTTCCTGGCTGATGTTTTGGTCACTTTTGAATGCTGGCGGTGCTTTCACTCTAGTGGTAGCATGAGATGGAGTCTACAACCCACACAAGTGGCTCAGGTAGTGCAGCTCATCCAGGATGGCACATCAATGTGAGCTGTGGCAAGAAGGTTTGCTGTGTCTGTCAGCGTAGTGTCCAGAGCATGGAGGCGCTACCAGGAGACAGGCGAGTACATCAGGAGACGTGGAGGAGGCCGTAGGAGGGCAACAACCCAGCAGCAGGACCGCTACCTCCGCCTTTGTGCAAGGAGGAGCAGGAGGAGCACTGCCAGAGCCCTGCAAAATGACTTCCAGCAGGCCACAAATGTGCATGTGTCTGCTCAAACGGTCAGAAACAGACTCCATGAGGGTGGTATGAGGGCCCGACGTCCACAGGTGGGGGTTGTGCTTACAGCCCAACACCGTGCAGGACGTTTGGCATTTGCCAGAGAACACCAAGATTGGCAAATTCGCCACTGGCGCCCTGTGCTCTTCACAGATGAAAGCAGGTTCACACTGAGCACATGTGACAGACGTGACAGAGTCTGGAGACGCCGTGGAGAACGTTCTGCTGCCTGCAACATCCTCCAGCATGACCGGTTTGGCGGTGGGTCAGTCATGGTGTGGGGTGGCATTTCCTTGGGGGGCCGCACAGCCCTCCATGTGCTCGCCAGAGGTAGCCTGACTGCCATTAGGTACCGAGATGAGATCCTCAGACCCCATGTGAGACCATATGCTGGTGCGGTTGGCCCTGGGTTCCTCCTAATGCAAGACAATGCTAGACCTCATGTGGCTGGAGTGTGTCAGCTGTTCCTGCAAGAGGAAGGCATTGATGCTATGGACTGGCCCGCCCGTTCCCCAGACCTGAATCCAATTGAGCACATCTGGGACATCATGTCTCACTCCATCCACCAACGCCACGTTGCACCACAGACTGTCCAGGATTTGGCGGATGCTTTAGTCCAGGTCTGGGAGGAGATCCCTCAGGAGACCATCCGCCACCTCATCAGGAGCATGCCCAGGCGTTGTAGGGAGGTCATACAGACACGTGGAGGCCACACACACTACTGAGCCTCATTTTGACTTGTTTTAAAGACATTACATCAAAGTTGGATGAGCCTGTAGTGTGGTTTTCCACTTTAATTTTGAGTGTGACTCCAAATCCAGACCTCTATGGGTTGATAAATTGGATTTCCATGTATTATTTTTGTGTGATTTTGTTGTCAGCACATTCAACTATGTAAAGAAAAAAGTATTTAATAAGATTATTTCATTCATTCAGATCTAGGATGTGTTATTTTAGTGTTCCCTTTATTTTTTGGAGCAGTGTATATGTTTCAAATATTGACAGAAAGTTTTTTTCATTGTAAGGTAAAGCACACTGTTAGCTAGCTAGCTAATGTTAGATTCCTAGCACGCTAGATAACGTTACATGTATGATCTGTGTATTAATATTATTCGTATCTCAGAAATCCACTTGCATTGCTAGTTAACATTGAACCTAGTTGGTTAGCTTTAGCTACCTGCAGATTCATACTACAGCATTAAATGCATGGCGGCTAGGTTTGACAATCTGTTTGTATTGTAGCTATGTTTTGGGATTATGGTTCATGTCTCCACTTCACCAGATGATTGATGACCCATCAAGTTAGCCAGTGTGTCTGGGCCTGATTATGGCCATCTATTGTATTTCATGAACATGTGTACAGACAATAGTGACCCATCCACTTAGATAGATGTGGTGGGGGGTGGTTATAGCATTTCCTTCACATGAGCCATCAATTTAGACAAGTGTGTCTGGGTAAGCATCATTTAGTAATTATAAAATATTTATACAATATTTTTATCTGGACACTTTCTATTTTTGATATTGCTACTATGCAAACATACAAGTAAACATTTCACTGTACCGTTTACACCTTCGGTATCCTTTGCATGTGACAAATAAACATATATTTTATTTGATATAGTGTGTTTACCAGAGATGGTAATGTGAAGAACAACATGACCTGCACCAAAGTCAGATTTGGATATAGGCCAAGGACTAGATCAAGTGTATTTGTACGTGGAGTTTTTCCTCATTGTAGGCTACTACTTTCAGCACTTTTATTCTTGAAATCTTTGGATGTTTACTGCACTACCTTACTCACTCTGTTTAGCACATGTCCTCACATGTGAATCCTTAAAGAGATGGATGGGGCTAAGGCTTAAGATGGTGTGAATGATGCTGAATAGGTATAGATTAACCTGTTATGGCTAGGGGGCAGTATTTTCACGGCTGGATAAAAAACGTACCCGATTTAATCTGGTTACCACTCCTACCCAGTAACTAGAATATGCATATACTTATTACATATGGATAGAAAACACCCTAAAGTTTCTAAAACTGTTTGAATGGTGTCTGTGAGTATAACAGAACTCATTTGGCAGGCAAAAACCTGACAAGGTTTCAGGCAGGAAGTGGTCTGCCTGACAAGGTGTCGTTCTTCTCGTCTCTGTTTATTGAAGAGTGAGGATCTTAGCTGTCCCGTGACACTTCCTACGGCTGCCATAGGGTCTCAGAAGGCGGCAAAAAGCGGAATCGTGGCTTTGCAGGCTCTGACTGAAACAAAGTAGCGCGTTTGGGTAGTGGCTGGTTACAGTACTGTGAGACTCAGGCTCGTGCCCGCGTCGACCGAAAGCTTTGTTTACTTTCCTCTGTTTAGCTAAAAGGAGATTCCCGGTCGGAATATTATCGCTTTTTTACGAGAAAAATGGCATAAAAATGGATTTTAACCTGTTAGGGCTAGGGGCAGTATTGACACGGCTGGATAAAAAACATACCCGATTTAATCTGGTTACCACTCCTACCCAGTAACTAGAATATGCATATACGTATTACATATGGATAGAAAACACCCTAAAGTTTCTAAAACTGTTTGAATGGTGTCTGTGAGTATAACAGAACTCAAATGGCAGGTCAAAACCTGAGAGATTCCTTTACAGGAAGTGGCCTGTCTGACCATTTCTTGAACTTCTTTTCCATCTCTATCTTTTACTAAGGATCTCTGCTCTAACGTGACACTTCCCACGTCGTCCATAGGCGCTCAGAGCCCGGGAAAAAACAGAATGTCGTCATTCCAGCCCCAGGCTGAAACACATTATCGCCTTTCTCAAGTGGCCGATCAAGGGACTCTGGGCTTATGTGCGTGACCCGACCGCCCCCGCCTTTGTGATTTTTTCTTCTGTTTGCCGAAAAGGAGATTCCCTGTCGGAATATTATCGCTTTTCTACGAGAAAAATGGCGTAAAAATTGATTTTAAACAGCGGTTGACATGCTTCGAAGTACGGTAATGGAATATTTAGATTTTTTTTGTCACGAATTGCGCCATGCGCGCGACCCTGATTTACCATTTCAGATAGTGTCTGGGACGCACGAACAAAACGCCGCTATTCGGATATAACGATGGATTATTTTGGACCAAACCAACATTTGTTATTGAAGTAGCAGCCCTGGGAGTGCATTCTGACGAAGACAACAAAAGGTAATCAAACTTTTATAATAGTAAACCTGATATTGGTGAGTGCTAAACTTGCCGGGTGTCTAAATAGCTAGCCCGTGATGCCTGGGCTATGTACTTAGAATATTGCAAAATGTGCTTTCACCAAAAAGCTATTTTAAAATCGGACATATCGAGTGCATAGAGGAGTTCTGTATCTATAATTCTTAAAATAATTGTTATGCTTTTTGTGAATGTTTATCGTGAGTAATTTAATAAATTCTTAGTGAATTCGCCGGAAGTTTGCGGGGGGTATGCTAGTTCTGAACGTCACATGCTAATGTAAAAACAGTTTTTTGATATAAATATGAACTTGATTGAACAAAACATGCATGTATTGTATAACATAATGTCCTAGGGTTGTCATCTGATGAAGATCATCAAAGGTTAGTGTTGCATTTAGCTGTCTTCTGGGTTTTTGTGACATTATATGCTAGCTTGAAAAATGGGTGTGTGATTATTTCTGGCTTGGTACTCTGCTGACATAATCTAATGTTTTGCTTTCGTTGTAAAGCCTTTTTGAAATCGGACAGTGTGGTTAGATAAAGGAGAGTCTTATCTTTAAAATGCTGTGAAATAGTCATATGTTTGAAAAATTGAAGTTTTTGTATTTTTGAGGAATTTGTAATTCGCGCCACGCCTATCATTGGATATTGGAGCAGGTGTTCCGCTAGCGGAACGTCTAGATGTAAGAGGTTTTAACAAGAGCTCTCCAGTAGGTGTACAAAAAACATTCAAGGGCCATTTTCTCAAAAGTGGAGTAACAAGTTTATCAACTTTCAAAGCAGAATTACTTTCCCATTGTTCTTCAACTGCAGTTTATGATATCCCATTTTGTAGCTCTGAGTCTCAACTTTTATCCAATGTAAAAAACACTATTTCAAATTTTTCAACATAAGACAGAATCGAGGCGGTGGGTCCCATATGGTTAAAATTGTCATTTTGTATCCATAACTCTATCAATGAATTTGAGAATGGTTACATTTCTCTACCCCCAATTATTCAGCTTTTTACCAAAACAGTGGTGGGGTGGGCCTTGTTGTTTTTTGAACTGCATACTGCCCCTTTAAAAACCAATGGGTATATATCAGGATTAGGAACATAACATATTCCCAGATGGCAGATAGCATGTGTGTCTTACATGAAAAAACATCTTTACATTAATGGGGTAAACCTACTCTAAGAGTATGAGGCTGTTTGAGAGAACGTTTGTGTCCTAATCAACCCATCCAATGTGAGCACATCTGTTGTTGAAGTACAATAGATCAATAAGGCTACAGTATTCTAGCAATAGTTGTCACGTCTACTCCCGCTCCTCCACTCTGGCATTTGACGTCGCTGGTATACTAAACAGGCTCCTTCATTATGCACACCTGGTATCAATCATTACGCGCATCTGCATGTTATCATGACGAGCAGGCACACCTGGACTCCATTACCTAACTAATTACCTCCCCTATATCTGGCACTCTCTTAGGTTCTTTAACCTGTCAGTATTGTTCCTGTTTTTATGCATAAACGCTACTTTAATGTTGTTTCCATCCATGTTTGTTGGTGCACCTGCTTCTCAGCATCTCCGTTACAGAATACTGACTCCAACAATGGAAGCAGCAGGAAAACAGAATATCTCCCAGACGGTGGATGAGCAGGGATACCTTTTACGTCAACACCATGACCAGCTGACACAACTAGGGATGGCTATGGGAGAGGTTCTTCGCAGTGATCAACATCTCGAACATACCCAGGAGGCGTTGCCGTCAACTAGCGGAGGATACTCTACAACCAGTCAACCCAGTGAGCACGCACACCAGCCCATTCAGCAACCCTCTCATGTCAGCGACGCCCACGGTTATTTCTCTGCTGACTGGGCGGGTGTTGGAATGGGCCATGGCCATCTGGGAGAGCGAGGAAGAGCTAGATTCATATGAAGGGTTCATGGCTCTGTTCAAAATAATCTTTGATCATCGCCTGGAGGGCAGAGGGGGTGGTGAGCGCCTACTCCAATTACTGCAGGGGGCCCAGATGGCTGCCGCATATGCGCTCACTTTCCAGTAGTAGCACTGATCAGCATTCAGCAGATGGAACGAGCCGGCGCTTTGTACACTATTCAGAAGAGGTCTGCGCGAGAAGGTCCAGACGGAACTGGCCTGTCGGAGACAACCTCTCCTTGGACACACTCATTGCGATGGCCATCCGTCTGGATAACCTACTTGGGATGGTTGTTACTATCATCGCTTCTCTCCCTCCCTCAGTGGACACTCTCAATCAGAGCCTGAACCCATGGAGGTAGGGGTCACATGCCTCCCTGTGGCGGAGTGACGCAGATGGAAAAAGCTAGGGATCTGTCTCTATTGTGGTCAAGGAGAGCTCCAGCAGTGTCCGGCACTTCCTAATCCAGGATCCACAAGAGCAGAGGGACGATCACGTGATCTTCCACCTCCTGGGGCAGGAGTGAGTATTCCATCTTCATCACTTTCTCCGAAACTATATTTTTGGTGTCTATCACTCTAGTTGACTGTGCCGCGGTGAACTTTATTGACCAGACCCTTGCCTCCTCTCTTAACCTGTTGTGGATAGGGGGCACTATTTTCACGACCGGGTGAAAATAACGTACCCGATTTAATCTGGTTACTACTCTTGCCGAGAAACTAGAATATGCATATAATTAGTATATTTGGATAGAAAACACTCTAGTTTCTAAAACTGTTTGAATGGTGTCTGGGTATAACAGAACTCATATGGCAGGCCAAAACCTGAGATTCCATACAGGAAGTGGCCTGTCTGACAATTTTCTGGTCCTTCTGTTGCCTCTCTCGAAAATACAGTATCTCTACTGTGACATGACAATTTCTAAGGCTTCCATTGGCTCTCTGAAGGTGCCAGAAATTGGAATGGGATCTCTGCTGTCTCTGGGCAAGGTCCAGGAGCTCTGTTTGTGAGTGGTCAGCCTAGTGGCTCAGAGCCTGGCGCGCACGGGCACGAGAGTACACCTTTTTTCATCACCTGTTTGAATGAATACAAGGTTGTCCGGTTGGAATATTATCGCTATTTTATGAGGAAAATCGCATAAAAATTGATTTTAAACAACGTTTGACATGCTTCTAAGTGCAATAAAGGAACATTTTGAAATGGTCACGAAATGCGCCCGCGCGTCACCCTTCGGATAGTTACCTGAACGCATGAACAAAACGGAGCTATTTGAATATAACTATGGATTATTTGGGACCAAAATAACATTTGTTGTAGGAGTGCATTCTGACGAAGAACAGCAAAGGTAATCCAATTTTTGTAATAGTAATTCTGAGTTTACTGAGCCTCGCCGTTGGCGTGTGTCTGAATAGCTAGCCGTGATGGCCGAGCTATGTACTCAGAATATTGCAAAAGGTGCTTTTGCCGAAAAGCTATTTTAAAATCTGACACCGCGATTGCATAAAGGAGTTCTGTATCTATAATTCTTAAAATAATTATGGTTTTTTTGAACGTTTATGCAGAGTAATATAGTAAATTCACCGGAGGTTTTCGGTGTGTATGCTAGTTCTGAACATCACATGCTAATGTAAAAAGCTGGTTTTGATATAAATATGAAATTGATTGAACAAAACATGCATGTATTGTATAACATAATGTCCTAGGCGTGTCATCTGATGAAGATCATCAAAGGTTAGTGCTGCATTTATTTTTTGTGACATATATGCTTGTTTTGAAAATGGCTGATTATTTCTGGCTGGGTACTCTCCTGACATAATCTAATGTTTTGCTTTCGCTGTAAAGCCTTTTTGAAATCGGACAATGTGGTTAGATTAACGAGAGTCTTGTCTTTTAAAATGGTGTAAAATAGTTGCTTGTTTGAGAGAATTTAATTGTGGTATTTTAGTCGGTTTTGTATTTTGCACCGTGCTATGCCATTGACTGTTGGCTAGGGGTTCCGCAAAAGGTTAACATCCTCTCATACCCGCTCTCCTCTCCTTTCCCAGTTCAAGCCGTCGATAATCGGCCACTAGGATCCGGAACCATCACCCAACCCCTCACCGTGGAGTCCATTCATCAGGAGAACATCTCCTTCATCACCAGTCCACAAGATTATCCTCGGCCTCCCTTGGCTTCAATGGCATAACCCCAACATCTCATGGTCGAGGATGAGAATCAGACTGGTCACCCGAATGCCGGATGACCTGCTTCCACATCCCCTGTAGTTCCATGTCGGTTGAGAGTCCTGTGGTTGCCCTTCAGCCCCACATCCCAGAGGTATACCAGGACGTGCGGGAAGTATTCTCCAAGACCTGCACCACTTGTCTTCCTCGTCATCACCCCTGGGACTGTGCCATCGACCTGCAGGCAGAGTCTGCGCCTTCGCGTAGACGCATCTACCCTCTGTCAGTGGCTGAGACACAGGCCATGGAGGATTACATCCAAGAGGCACTCCAACAATGTTTTATCCGCACGTCCACTTCTCCTGCGTCGGCTGGTTTCTTCTATGTGGACAGGAAGAATGAAGGGTTACGTCCATGTATTGATTAGAGGACTGGCAGTCATCGAACAGCTCTGCGGGGCCCGGTTCTTCACCGGACTTGCGGAGTGCATACAATCTCATCTACATCCGGGAGGGCGATGAATGGAAGACTGCATTTAGCACAATGTCTGGCCACCACGAGTACTTGGTGATGCCATTTGGCTTAGCCAATGCTCTGTCAGTGTTCCAAGCGTTCGTTAACGAGGTGTTCGGGTAATGCTCGGATGCCAGGTGGTCGTGTATATTCATGACATTCTGGTCTACTTGGCTACCCTGGAGGATCACATCACTCACACACAAGCCAATTTCATCAAAAGGCTGTCTCCTTAGGCTACCAAATCAGCCCGCAGAGAGAGAATGAACGTAAAGAAGGTAGTTGCGGTCCGGTCATGGCCAGTCCCAACCATCATAAAGGGTTTACAATGTTTTTTTGGGGTTTGCCAACTTCTACCGCCATTTCATCAGGAACTTAAGCTCCGTCGCTGCCCCTCTCACCTCTCTCCTTAAGGGTGGTCCCCGTAGGTTGGTGTGGAGTCCAGCAGCCGACGAGGGACGTTTCACCTTTGCCTTATTGCTCAAACACCCAGATCCCACAATATCCTGTGGGGGCAGTTCTGTCTTAACGACAGGGTAATCCAAATAAATTGTATCCGTGTGCATATTACTCTAAGAAACTGTCCCCTGCAGAGAGGAATTACGACATCAGTGATCGAGAGCTCCTGGCGGAGAAGTTTGCATTAGAGGAGTGGAGACTCTGGCTGGAGGTCGGCAAGGAACCATTCATCATCCTCACCGACCATCGGCACCTGGAGTGCATACGGACAGCAAAGAAGCTGATTCCGAGCCAAGCAATTTCTTCACATGGTTCGACTTCAAGCTGACCTATTGCCCAGGTTCAAAAAACAAAGGCTGATGTCCTGTCTTCACGATTCGGCAGAGGGTCCAGAATGCACCTATAATCCCATCCTCCCAAGTAGTTGTTAATGTGGTCTGGGACGTAGATGTGGACATTTGCCAGGACCTGGAGAGGGAGCCCGCACCCACTGTCCTCCTGAGCGCATCTATGTTCCCACGGGATAAGGGATCGGCTGCTGACCTGGGCACAGACCGCTATTGTTGCTGGACATCTAGGTATTTCTCGCACTACCCAATCCATCTCTGAGAAGTACTGGTGGCCCACCTTGGCGGGGGATGTCACTTGCTACGTCAACTATTGTTCCCTATGTGCCCAAATTTCCCCCCGTAATGCTCCAGCAGGGAAAATCCTTCCCGTGCCTCAGCGTCCCTGGTCTCATCTATCCATTGACTTTGTTACTGATCTCCCCGCTGACGGTTTCACCACCATTTTGGTGGTTGTGGATAGATTTACAAAATCCTGTTTAATCGCTCTTTCTGGTCTCCCTACTGCTCTCCAGGTTGCTGAGGCACTATTCCAGCAGGTCTTCTGGCATTATGGCCTTCCGGAGGACATCGTCTCTGACCGTGGCCCCCACTTCACGGGTATGGAGAAGCTCGGGGTCACGGTCAGCCTCACTTCCGGGTATAAGCCTCAGTCCAACAGGCAGGTGGAGAGGATGATCCAGGAGTTGGGAAGGTTCCTGAGGCGTCACTGTCAGGACCGGCAGGGAGATTGGGCTTGATTCCTTCCATGGGCGGCGTACGCCCAGAACTCGCTACGTCACTCCTCCACTGGGTTGACCACCTTCCAGTGTGTTCTGGGGTTTCAGCCTGTCCTGTTTCCGTGGACCCTGGACCAGACCGATGCTCCTGCGGTTGATGAGTGGTTCAGGCCTACAGAAGTGTGGAGCGACGCTCACGTGAGAATCCAGCACGCCATCCACCGTCAAAAGACGCAGACTGCCACCGCAATGTGACCCCCTCCATGTACCACACTGGGGATCATGTCTGGTTCTCTCAGGAACCTCCCGCTGCGCCTGCCCTGCAAGAAGCTGAGCCCCTGGTTTGTGGGGCCATTCAAGGTGCTCCGGTGGGTCAACGAGGTGACGTATAGATTACAGCTTCCCAGAGACTACCTCAACTCACGTTCTTTCATGTCTCCCTTCTCAGGCCGGTGGTTCTTGGTCCCCTAGCTGATGCTGTCCCCCACGACACCCCCCTAAGACATCAAGGGGGGTCCGGCCTATGCCGTCACATCTCCACTGGACTCCCGCCGTCGTGGGGGTCGGCTCCAATATCTGGAGGACATTCTGGATCCCAACATCATCCGGGAGTTCCACCTTCATCTCCTCGTCCTTAGGGCCGTCCCTCTGGCCGGCATCGTCCTACGGCTGGAGCCGCGTGTCGAGAGGTTTACTGTCACGTCTCCTCTCCGGCGTTCTACGTCGCCGGTATACTAACCACCGGTCATCGCGTGCACCTGTACATCATGCGGCACACCTGGACTCCATTACCTCCCCTATATCTGGCACTCTCTTAGGTTCTTTCCCAGTCAGTATTGTTCCTGTGTTTATGTGTAGACGCTACTGTTCTGTTGTCTCGTTCCATGTTTTATTAAACGCTTTACCTGCTTCTCGATTCTCAGCGTTTCTGTTAGTCAAGCTGCTTGTGCTGAAAAGCCTTGTTAGTGCACAGATCAAATGAGCTTTAAATGTTCTCTTTTTCGGCTTAATTAAGACAAAAGAAAATCATAGTAGGACATATCCTGACACCAAGCACTATAACTATTTGAAATGGCATAAAACATGGCAGCCTAAAGTTGTTGCTTTCCAAATTTTACAGCCCCTTAACAGTTTAAACTAGACCAAATGTAAATAGGTCTTGCAATTACGTTAATAGTTTATGAACTATATAATGATTTAAATATGCATACATGAGGGGAACCCTGATATACACAGTCAAGTTAGTTCAGACAGGGAGAAGTAGGTGAGGCCAAATGTAAGATCAGAGCTATTAATGTAGAGCCCAAAGAAAGGTTGGTGGACCAAGATTGAAAGGTCTGATTAGGAAGGAAGAGGTGGTTTTTGCATGGTTACGTCTAGGATATTGTACATTGAACTCCTTAGATCTGGTTGGAAAGCATGTGATTGGTTATGTACACCTGAAGTGTACAGTATGTTTGAAACAGTGATGCATGTGTTTACATTGTTTAAGTACCGGTATGTGGACGAGGGGGAAAGATTGTGTAGGGTCATTGAGGGATTTGGGGGTTGGGTGAGGGTTTGTTAGAAGTTAATTTTCTTAGTAGTACAGGATCAGGTGTGAGGGTTTACTTTTTCTTAATGTTTATTTAGTCTAAGCTGTGACTGAATACACACTCCAGTACTTTAGGTGGCGGCATTTCGGGAAGTGGCATTGTCCCAGAGGAAGAGGGTGCTTCAAGTCACGCGGCTCAGAGCTCAACCTCTGGTGTGCTTTGGGGTAGCATTGAGTGTAGAGGTGGATCAAATGAAAATAAATATTCCTTATCACGTTTCAGGTATGACCCAGATGCAGACAGTGTCAAAGAAACAAAAGTTTATTTCTAATACGGGCGGGCAAACGACAGGTCAAAGGCAGGGGTCAGTAATCCAGAGAAGGAGCAAAGGGTCCAGAACCGCAGGCAGTGTCAGGGCAGGCAGGGGTCAATAATCCAGTGAGGTGGGGTAAGGTATAGAATGGCGGTCAGGGCAGACAGAACCGGGAAGGACTTGGAAACAGGAGCAGGGTAACAAATGCTGGTAGGTTTCACAAACAAAACTAACTGGCAACAGACAAACAGAGAACACAGGTATAAATACACAGGGGATAATGGAGAAGATGGGTGACGCCTGGAGGGGGGTGGAGACAAGCACAAAGACAGGTGAAACAGAATAGGGTGTGACAATTCCTTGTGTTTGTGACGCTCGCCGTTTGGTAAGACGTAGACCCTGTGGCAATGGCGAAACTGAGAATAGCCTGTCTGTCTTGAGTTTTGACACAGAGTTTCTACCTGATAAGGTTAGGGTATATTTGCTATTCTGTGAGGGTCTATGTTCCGATTCCGCTTTGCCAAGGATTCGGACACGTTGCAGTATTGTGTAAAAGGGAGATCCCACGATGTGAGAAATGTGCAGGAGGGCATAGTCACAGGGAGTGTACAATTGGGGTAGAGAAAGCATTGTGTTAAATCTGGGGGTGCCCATGCAGCTGGGGATACGAAGTGCCCTGTGAGAGAGAGACGGGTTGAGATTGCCAGAGTTCAAGTGGGGCAGAAAGTTTCCTATGCTGAGGCATTGAAGACAGTAGAGGATAGCCCAAGGTGAGTAGTCCTTAGAGAGAAAGCCAGAGAGAATGCGTTTTAGTAAGGTTGTATTTCTTGCATTTATAGCCATGGTGATCAACTGCACTGTACATATGGAGCGGAAATCACAGAAGATAGATGTGTTTGTTGCAGCAACAGATAAATATTTGGGTGTGAGAGAGTTTAGTGCAGAAGATCTACAGGAAGAGAGAAGGTGTTCCATCCTTCCAGCCCGACGGCCTAGTGTAGGATCGTTTGGGGCCAAGTAATGGATGGGTTGGTGGGTTTTTGGTGATAGTGTATAGGTGCAGGGTTAGATGGTGGTGCAATTTAGGTTTTTTCCGTTCCCCATTTTTTTTTGGTGACCAAAATGTGCAATCCTCAGAGCTCCGGTATCAAAATTAACATCACTAGTAGCTATTATGTTAAAGGTTAGAATTATCAAAGGTAGAAAGTTGTTGCTTTGTTTGTTGAAACTGTCTCTGGGAAGTGACGGTTGTCAAAACGTTAGCTAGTTAATGTTAATTAAAACAGGCCAAAGGGGATTCGTTAGCTAATAGACCTTGCTTGGTTGCCTTTTTGTGCAGATCATTCCATGTATCATTCTGTTTGTGTCTAGCAAACAATGTTAAACTTTGAACATAAAATTAGCTACCTTAGCTAGATAGCTAGCTAGGTCAGATAAGGTTTGAACATTGATAGCGAGCTAGCAAACTTTCATAAGAACTATTTCATAAAATATAACTATACCCCCTCCCCCCCCCCCCCACCATAAGATACACAGCTAGCTAGTTTGATAGGGCTTTCAGTCATTGTAACCAAATAAGTAATTGTATTCCTTTTTTAATCTATGTTAACATTATAGCCAGCTACACAGCGTTAGTTAAGTTAGCGAATGGTGCCATCGTACCGGCAATATTAGGGGACGCTACCTTTAGCTAGCAAATATCTAACTATCTAGATATCTAGCGTTTGGTCACAGACAACCAAACTAGCCAAGATTTTCTACCTGCCTGGCTAGGTAGCTACAGACTTGTGACATTTGGCAAAGCGACATCTTCAACTAACTACAGGCTTGCTAGTTAGTTATATCCCTCTTGCTAGTTCCCTCTTCACTCCGGGAGACCTGTACACATTGGATACACCAATGACCTTACAGGTCTCCCAGAGCGAAGAGGCTAACCTGTTAGCTGACGTTACCAATAATAGTTTTCCTGTCAGAGAAAACGTCTCGGTATAGGTCCTAAAAGTTATGACGTTAGCTGCCTAGCCAGTTATTTAGCTAGCTATTTATGAATATGCCGGAAAAATTAATATCTAGGTTACACAGTGGTTCCTCCTTTAAAAGTTCCGTCATACTACGGGATCCCTTGCAGGCTGCTGCAGCATTCTGTGGCATGTTATCTATTTGTCAGACATTTTTTCTGTTAATGAAAGTTATTGCTAGTTTGACCACAAGAGGGCATCTTTGAGAAGCATTTGATAGTATTCCATATTGGCATTACTAGAGAATTTAAACGCTTTTTGTAATAACATAGTATATGGGATGGATTTTAAGAAATTTGGCTTAATTAATTTGATTAATATTATGATGTTTCTATTTAGATTAAAACGAAACCCTCAGGGTTTCCATTAGGATAGAATGGAAAATATGGCGCTGTACAACTTGACGGTTGGGAGTAGGCTACAGAATTGGACGATTCTAAATTGTTTGCCTTCATTAGACAACTTTGTTCCAATATTTCTGTAAATCAGTGATGTTCATTCCCATAGTAATTCATTTTGGATCCATAACTAAATCAACATCTGCATTTCGAAAGAGTATTTTTATAATTATTTTATTAACGAAATGTGTTTATTAGGCTACTGTGCAGTCTACGATATACACTAGTAAACATGGGAAAGTGCCCAATTCCTTACATAAGGGAGAGCAAGCAGGCTATGTCTGTACTACAGAAGGCAGGGCACTCGGGAGACCGGTGTTATATCATAGTTGTGATGTCATCACTATTATTCTACAATGTAGAAAATAGTAAAAATAAAGAAAAATCCTGGAATGAGTAGGTGTGTCCAAACTTTTGATTGGTTCATGCTTAATTAATTTCATTAATATGATGGTGTTTCTAATCCATGAAAAATTTAAAACCATTAGGATGGAAGAGAAAATATGGCGCTGTACAACGTGACGCTCATAAATTCAAAGCGTTGTCAGATTGTCAGTTTGTCAGCTCTCAGAGCGCACACTGGACGTTCTGGCTGAGGAGTAGGGTTGATTTGAGTATTCTGGCCTTACAACGGCAGTCAAGCACCCAAGCTAACGCTGGCTAGCTTGCTAGCTACTTCCAGACACAAATGAGACCACTCTGACCATTTTGCTCACCCTAGCAGAGCTGGTAAGGCAGTTTTCGTGTTAACCAGAGCGTTGGTGACTGTAACTGTGCTGCTGGAAACAATTTAATTTGGCTTTTTGCCAACGTTTACTGACACCGGCTAAATTCAACGGGTGTTGAGCGCTCATAAATTAATTATTCTGCGCTCTGGTACACTCAGATGAGGGTGCTCTGAAATTGGTGTAGATAACAAGAGCGAATTTACTGAATGTCCATTGAGAACGCACAACGTCTATACCATTTAGCTAAGCTAAGAATGACGGAAATAATCAAGTCAATAAACGTTGGGTAGTTAGATAGCCTATAGTTAAATTCAAGGGTTCACATACTTTTCCCACCCTGCACTGTGAATGTTTACACGGTGTGTTCAATAAAGACATGAAAACATATAATTGTTTGTGTGTTACTAGTTATTGTTGTGACTTAGGTGAAGATCAGATCAAAATGTATGACTCATTCATGCAGAAATCCAAATATTTCCAAAGGGTTCACATACTTTTTCTTGCCACTGTATAATCAATAGATGACAGTTCCCATTCAAGTCAAGACTGGCAGCCATTGCTAGTGTACCCATGAGTTTAACAGTCAAATTGTCAGGGTTAGAGATCCAAAACCCTTCTATGGATTATGTCTATGGCCACATCGCAATAAGCCGTTCCACAGACAGCAGGAGCATTAGGAGTGGGGAAAAAGTGCCAGTGCATTGATAAGCACACCAAAGATGGCATTAACAATAAATAATAAGATAAAGATGGCACTTTTTAAAAAGCCTATTTCACACCATAGCCTGCTGAATTTGCAAGATAACTTTTATTTAATTTTGATTGTCACAAATGAAAAGGTAGCACTGACTCGCCTATGGGTTGATGTTTCAGCATTGTCTCGAGTTCCAAGAGGCGCAATAGCTCCTCTTCAATCTCAGGAGGCTAAAGAAATTTGGCTTGTCACCCAAAACCCTGACTAACTGCACAACGCATCACCGAGGTCAAACTACCTGCCCTCCGTGACACCTATATATATTTTTTTTATTTATTTATTTCACCTTTATTTAACCAGGTAGGCCAGTTGAGAACAAGTTCTCATTTACAACTGCAACTTGGCCAAGATAGAGCAGAGCAGTGCGACACAAACAACACAGAGTTCCACATGGGATAAACAAACATACAGTCAATAATACAATAGAAAAGTCTATACACAGCGATGTCACAGGAAGGCAAAAAAGATAATCAAAGACAACAACCACCCGTGCCACTGCCTGTTCACACCGCTACCATCCAGAAGGTACAGGTGCTTCAAAGCTGGGGACGAGAGACTGAAGTACAGCTTGTATCTCAAGGCCATCAGACTGCTAAACAGCAATCACTAACTCATTGAGGCTGCTGCCTACATGGAGACCCAATCACTGGCTACTTTAACAAATGGATCACTAGTTACTTTAAACAATGGCACTTTAAATAATGCCAATGTAATATGTTTACATATCTTACATTACTCATATCATATGCGTATACTGTATTTTATACCATCTATTGCACCTTGCCTATGCCGCTCAGCCATCGCTCATCCATTTATATGTACATATTCTCATTCACCCCTTTTAGATTTGTGTGTATTAGGTGGTTGTTGGGGAATTGTTAGATTACTTGTTAGATATTACTGCACTGTCAGAACCAGAAGCACAAGCATATCGCTGCACTCGCATTAACATCTGCTAACCATGTGTATGTGACCAATAAAATTAGATGTTGATTTGAATTCGACTAGCCATGTGTGACATGCACACACAGTTACAAGCCTGCCAGAGTTAGCGGCAGGCGGCGACCATTATCCACCGTCATAGTACGGATGAAGCCTGACCTGGAATGTGAAGCTAACTGAAGCTAGCTAGCTTTATAAAAGCCTGAGTAGAACACCACTCTAGTGATACACGCACTAACCACCAGTCCCTTGTATCTCTCTGTTAGTCTAATGGCTGATGTTTGTCTAATGGCTGGCATTCCAGTGAGATGTTCAACTAGGAGACACAGAGTCAACTCCACCTATTGTTTCCTCTCCATGTACATGTGAGTATTCTCCCCTTAGCTCTTCAACGGCTCTTCGATGTCTTTTTAGAAGGTTTAGTAATGCATTATTTGCCTCGACAAGTACCCCATTTACAACCAGAATACCTGTATTTATACTGGTATTCCTTACTGATAAGACCATGTCAATTTTTGTCTCCTTCCCATCTATCCCTCTCTCCCCCCTCAGTGTTCCTCTGGAGAGGCATGCCTTGGATGAATGAGCCCGAGAGAAAGCAACCCCCCAGTACCACCACCTCATCTCACTGAAGAGCCACGAAGGCAAGACTGAGGAGTACAGTACCATGGTCTAAGAGAGAGGCAACATGAATGAGTAGTGTCGAGGGCAGGTGCGTCACGAGAAGAATCACAGACCTACACTTATACATGATCATATACAAATGTTTAATCCGGTTAAGAACTTGCTGTAAACTCACTCCACAGCTAGCTTGAAATGTTGTGGATGGAGCCATCCAATTGGTACCTTTTGGGTGTTTCAAACCGTTGGTATGTTGTCAAGGAGGACAGTCATTTGTTTGCAAGCAGAGGATCGCTGGTTTGTGCCCAGTGTGGGACAGGGACAGTGGAGGAAGATATACTGGTTTGAGACCAGTGTGGGACAGGGACAGTGGAGGAAGATATACTGGTTTGAACCCAGTGTGGGACAGGGACAGTGGAGGATGATATACTGGTTTGAGACCAGTGTGGGACAGGGACAGTGAAGGAAGATACCCGGGCCCCGAGTACCACGATGAGGATGACCAAAAGAAGATGGAATCAACAGATTCGACACAAGATCAAGCGTGATCTTATACAACATGTTTCCCAAACTCGATCCTGGCCAAAGAGTAACAAATACTGCTACAATCAAGGTAAGAATAGACATAGCCATAACGTTCTACTTATATTTGATAAAACTGTCACGGCATTATGCTATTATGTCATTTCAGAGAATTGTTTTAATTAGCTATTGTAGCTAACTAGCTAGCTACATAAGGTGGAGAGGTTGGTTAGATTCAACAAATGTAATGTTTGTAGCTGATCTGAGCTCATGCATGTTAGATAGTTCAT
This sequence comes from Salmo salar, assembly GCF_965601325.2. Lineage (NCBI taxonomy): Eukaryota > Metazoa > Chordata > Actinopteri > Salmoniformes > Salmonidae > Salmo > Salmo salar. The sequence goes on from NC_138309.1 coordinate 5,601,995, forward strand.
CTGCTTTGAATGTAATTGTGACTATGGCTGAGATAATTTAATAAAATAATTATGTTGAGGGTTAATGTTGTCAAGATACGATGAGTTAGCTAGCCAGCTAGCATACTTGTGCCATAAGTGGGCTGCTCGGACGAGACGTGAACCCGGGAGCCTGGCTAGATTAGATAGCTAACAACTGACATTACAACATAAACTAACAAAACAGATACAATTTCAATAATGTAAGCTATCTGGCTTGAATTCAATTTTGAATGTGGCTTAGATGAATGTGGCTGAGAACAAAAATATAGCGTCAATGTTGTCGGGATATAAGTAACGTTATCTAGCTAAAAACTTATGTAGCAAGCTACTGTTGCTAGGAGAGGAGAGAGTGGCTATGTTTCAGTTTTGCTTCACAGCTTGGTACATAGACCTTTTAGATTTCCAATGAAGGTATGCTGCATTTCTCAATTTGAATTCGACTGCATGATCTGTAATCCTAATTCTGTCTATCTTTTTCTGTTTCTCCTTCAACAAAAATTAAATATTAGCCTGTTAGCCCCAATGTAATTTAGTTAGCTTACCTTCATTCTTTGCTGTAAAAGATAACAGAAAAAATATTGTTTTTAATTACATCAACAACACCTTTCTCAGATATTCAATATATATTTTTCTGTAATTTGAGTGTCACTGTTGACAATTTGGTGGATTTTCTTAAATGTCATTGTAGAGATTTTCTATACATCCTTCAAGAAAGAAAATGAGAGAGTGGATCGCGGCACCATCAGCTTGCCATTTCAGGAATTGAGTTCTCAACCGCTGTGCCACATTACGTTCCGTAATATGGAATATTGACTGAGAAATTATAAGGGCGAAAAACTCTCTTTAACATACATTGCTAAAGTCACGTCTATAATAATACAATTGTTTAGCCAACATTTGATAAGACTTGCATCTTAAAGGCGATAAGGAGATGTCACATATTTTCCAATCGCAAATAGCCCTAAACATCCATACTTTTTTTGTGACGCTAAATAAATAAATACATACATACATACATACATACATACATACATACATACATACATACAAAAAATGTACTAAGTTTGATAAGACTTTTAAGTACCTTCAATATTCTTAAATGTCAAGAAAAGTCCATAAAGGTTTTTATACAGAGGAAAGTGAACTCTTACCTCTCTGACTACTTGAATGTATGGTTCAAAAGTAACCATCTCCTTCATTTATATATGACATCTGAGCCTCACCCCAGACATCCCTTTCAGCCAATAGTCATCTCACATGTATCGTATATTTGCTTTGGCCTCCAATTCCATGGTGTTGTGTATGTGATTTAAAGCCACAATCTGGATTTTGTTTCAGCCTAATGGCAACCCCTGAGGTATCGGGCGGAATATGTGTATATGTAACCACTTTGTATGAAATTATATGTTCTAGACTATGGTAAAGTATTTTTGGTATATGCTCCAGGAGACAATTAAACAGCTATGTTCTCACTCGAATTGTGTTAAACTCCCTCAAACAAACCAAAACCCCCTCTCTCATTCAGTCAGTTTTTTCAAGTGAAGTGCGACTTCTTGTTTGGTTTGACAGTTTTTTTATTAAAAGGTGCTTCTTTGCTACTTCATTGTGAATATAATTTTTCTCAACAATTAACAATCAACAATGTTTATTAACAATCATTATCCGTTTCTCTTAGCCCTGGGCTAATGGTACTATTCCTCGAATATTGTGCGTTGGATCCAACCTTCACATTATTTAGGGTCTTTGGCAGCCGGCTTTGTACACTTCTCATTTCTTGTTTGGGTTGGTCACCTGTTGTTCTGCTTTTCCTGTGCACTTTCTCAATGTAGAAGAAGTGCTCCTGGCTAAAGTTGCATGACGTGGCTTCTTTGTCCCATTCTCTCATCTTAGTATTGTTACCAGATCTTTGAAGCTGTTGGCAAGCATTAGTGTGTATGTGGCAGCGGCGGCCCGCCCATTAGGGCGTTAGGGTCGGTGACCTACTTGTGATAAAAATAAATAAATAATTGTTATAATTAAAAAAATATATATATACTGCTCAAAAAAATAAATGGAACACTTAAACAACACAATGTAACTCCAAGTCAATCACACTTCTGTGAAATCAAACTGTCCACTTAGGAAGCAACACTGATTGACAATAAATTTCACATGCTGTTGTGCAAATGAAATAGACAACAGGTGGAAATTATAGGCAATTAGCAAGACACCCCTAATAAAGGAGTGGTTCTGCAGGTGGTAACCACAGACCACTTCTCAGTTCCTATGCTTCCTGGCTGATGTTTTGGTCACTTTTGAATGCTGGCGGTGATTTCACTCTAGTGGTAGCATGAGACGGAGTCTACAACCCACACAAGTGGCTCAGGTAGTGCAGCTCATCCAGGATGGCACATCAATGCGAGCTGTGGCAAGAAGGTTTGCTGTGTCTGTCGGCGTAGTGTCCAGAGCATGGAGGCGCTACCAGGAGACAGGCCAGTACATCAGGAGACGTGGAGGAGGCCGTAGGAGGGCAACAACCCAGCAGCAGGACCGCTACCTCCGCCTTTGTGCAAGGAGGAGCAGGAGGAGCACTGCCAGAGCCCTGCAAATGACCTCCAGCACCCCACAAATGTGCATGTGTCTGCTCAAACGGTCAGAAACAGACTCCATGATGGTGGTATGAGGGCCCGACGTCCACAGGTGGGGATTGTGCTTACAGCCCAACACCGTGCAGGACGTTTGGCATTTGCCAGAGAACACCAAGATTGGCAAATTCACCACTGGTGCCCTGTGCTCTTCACAGATGAAAGCAGGTTCACACTGAGCACATGTGACAGACGTGACAGAGTCTGGAGACGCCGTGGAGAACGTTCTGCTGCCTGCAACATCCTCCAGCATGACCGGTTTGACGGTGGGTCAGTCATGGTGTGGGGTGGCATTTCTTTGGGGGGCCGCACAGCCCTCCATGTGCTCGCCAGAGGTAGCCTGACTGCCATTAGGTACCGAGATGAGATCTTCAGACCCCTTGTGAGACCATATGCTGGTGCGGTTGGCCCTGGGTTCCTCCTAATGCAAGACAATGCTAGACCTCATGTGGCTGGAGTGTGTCAGCTGTTCCTGCAAGAGGAAGGCATTGATGCTATGGACTGGCCCGCCCGTTCCCCAGACCTGAATCCAATTGAGCACATCTGGGACATCATGTCTCGCTCCATCCACCAACGCCACGTTGCACCACAGACTGTCCAGGAGTTGGCAGATGCTTTAGTCCAGGTCTGGGAGGAGATCCCTCAGGAGACCATCCGCCACCTCATCAGGAGCATGCCCAGGCGTTGTAGGGAGGTCATACAGGCACGTGGAGGCCACACACTACTGAGCCTCATTTTGACTTGTTTTAAGGATATTACATCAAAGTTGGATCAGCCTGTAGTGTGGTTTTCCACTTTAATTTTGAGTGTGACTCCAAATCCAGACCTCCATGGGTTGATAAATTGGATTTCCATTGATTATTTTTGTGTGATTTTGTTGTCAGAACATTCAACTATGTAAAGAATAAAGTATTTAATAAGATTATTTCATTCATTCAGATCTAGGATGTGTTATTTTAGTGTTCCCTTTATTTTTTTGAGCAGTGTTTATACACTACCAGTCAAAAGTTTGGACACACCTACTCATTACAGGGTTTTTCTTTATTTTTACTATTTTTTATATTGTACAATAATAGTGAAGACATCAAAACTATGAAATAACATGGAATCACGTTGTAACCAAAAAAGTGTTAAACAAATCAAAACATAATGTTAAATTTGAGATTCTTCAAAGTAGCCACCATTTGCCTTGATGACAGCTTTCTACACTCTTGGCATTCTCTCAACCAGCTTTATGAGGTAGTCACCTGGAATACATTTAAATTAACAAGTGTGCCTTGTTAAAAGTTAATTTGTGGAATTTATTTCCTTCTTAATGCTTTTGAGCCAATCAGTTGTGTTGTGACAATGTAGGGGTAGTATACAAAAGATAGCCCTATTTGGTAAAAGACCAAGTCCATATTATGGCAAGAACACCTCAAATAAGCAAAGAGAAACTGCGTTCCGTCATTACTTTAAGACATGATGGTCAGTCATTGCGGAAAATTACAAGAACTTTGAAAGTTTCTTCAAGTGCAGTCGCAAAATCCATCAAGCGCTATGATGAAACTGGCTCTCATGAGGACCGACACAGGAAAGGAAGACCCAGAGTTACCTCTGCTGCAGAGGATAAGATCATTAGAGCTACCAGCCTCAGAAATTGCAGCCCAAATAAATGCTTCAGAAAGTTCAAGTGACAGACATATCTCAACATCAAATTTCAGAGGAGACTGAATCAGGCCTTCATGGTTGAATTGCTGCAAAGAAACCACTACTAAAGGACACTAATAAGAAGAAGAGACTTGCTTGGGCCAAGAAACACAAGCAATGGACATTAGATCTGTGAAAATCTGTCCCTTAGTCTAATGAGTCCAAATTTGAGATTTTTGCTTCCAACCGCCATGCCTTTGGGAGACGCTGAGTAGGTGAATGAATGGATGATCTCCGCATGTGTGGTTCCCACCGTGAAGCATGGATGAGGAGGTGTGATGGTGAAACTATCATCTGTTTTTCAACAGGGCAATGACTCAACACACCTCCAGTCTGTGTAAGGGCTATTTGACCAAGAAGGAGAGTGATGGAGTGCTGCATCAGGTGACCTGGCCTCCACAATCACCCAACCTCAACCCAATTGAGATGGTTTGTGATGAGTTGGACCGCAGGGAGAAGGAAAAGCAGCCACCAAGTGCTCAAGTGCTCCTTCAATACTGTCGGAAAAGCATTCGAGGTGAAACTGGTTGAGAGAGTACAAGAGCATGCAAAGCTGTCATCAAGGCTACTTTGAAAAATCTAGAATATATTTAGATTTGTTTAACACTTTTTTGGTTACTACATGATGTGTTATTTCATAGTTTTGATGTGTTCACTATATATAAAACAATGTAGAAAATAGTCAAAATAAAGAAAACCCTGGAATGAGTAGGTGTGTCCAAACTTGACTGGTACTGTTTATAAATATAGAATTCATGGATTATGTTTAAAATGCTAATACAAGTGTGGTCAATGTGTCCATTTTACTGTTCCAAAAATATATTGTTAAAAAAATCTCTGCTAATTTACCTACACTCTAAGAAATGCTGGGTTAAAAACAACGCATCGCTGGTTAAATGATGGACAGAACACACGTTAAATGATGGACAGTACGCACATTAGGTTATTTTTACCCAGCCAGTTGGATCATTTAGTTGGGTTGTTGTCTTTGAAGACTGGAGGCGTGGCTTAGTAGGGGCTTTTAGCTAGTTCTTTATGGCCACCCGTGAGAGTAAATATCATCCCGGGTTAATCTGTTCTGTTGAATTGTCATCAAATGTTAATGGTTTAGCGCTGACACTTTTTTAACTTTGAGGACATTTGTAACAAGATTATGAGTTCTCAAAGTGCCTATGCATATTCCAATGGTGGGATAATTATTACTTTGTTATAATACTTAAATAATGCTATTACATTTATATTAAAATATGTAACGTTTAAAAATATTGATGGAAATTTGCAGTGTACAAATATAACATGATGAACAGGAATGACATTCACACTCAAAGGTGGCAAAAAATAACTATAGCAAATTTTAATCAATCAATCACATTTATTTATAAAGCCCTTCTTACATCAGTTGATGTTACCAAGTGCTGTACAGAAACCCAGCCTAAAACCCCAAACAGCAAGCAATGCAGGGGTAGAAGCACGGTGGCTATGAAAAACTCCCTAGAAAGGCCGGAACCTAGGAAGAAACCTAGAGAGGATCCAGGCTCTGAGGGGTGGCCAGTCCTCTTCTGGCTGTGCCGGGTGGAGATTATAACAGAACATGGCCAAGATGTTCAAATGTTCATAGATGACGAACAGGTTCAAATAATAATAATCACAGTGGTTGTAGAGGGTGCAACAGGTCAGCACCTCAGGAGTAAATGTCAGTTGGCTTTTTCAGAGTATCTCTACCGCTTCTGCTGTCTCTCTGGAGCGTTGAAAACAGCAGATCTGGGACAAGGTGGCACGTCCGGTGAAGAGGTCAGGGTTCCATAGCCGCAGGCAGAACAGTTAAAACTGGAGCAGCAGCACGACCAGGTGGACTGGGAACAGCAAGGAGTCATCAGGCCAGGTAGTCCTGAGGCATGGTCCTAGGGCTCAGGTCCTCCGAGAGAGAGAGAGAGAGAGAATTAGAGAAAGCATACTTAAATTCACACAGGGACACCGGATAAGACAGGAGAAATTCACCAGATATAACAGACTGACCCTAGGCCCCCGACACATAAACTATTACAGCATAAATACTGGAGGCTGAGACAGGAGGGGACAACCCGGACAGGAAGATCACGTCATTGACTCAACCCACTCAAATGGCACACCCCTCCTGGGGACGGCATGGAAGAGCACCAGTAAGCCAGTGAGGCAGAGAATCCCAGTGGAGAGAGAGGAACCGGCCAGGCAGAGATAGCAAGGGCGGTTCGTTGCGCCAGTGCCTTTCCGTTCACCTTCACACTCCTGGGCCAGTCTACACTCAATCATAGGACCTACTGAAGAGATGAGTCTTCAATAAAGACTTAAAGGTTGAGACCATGTCTGCGTCTCTCACATGGATAGGCAGACCATTCCATAAAAATGAAGCTCTATAGGAGAAAGCCCTGCCTCCAGCTGTTTGCTTAGAAATTCTAGGGACAGTAATGTATATGAAAGCCACGCCCCCAATAGGCCACGCCTCTAATAGGCCACGCTTCTAGAAAATTACCTATGGATTACGTTTCAGAAATGTGTTTTAGCCATGTCAAACATAGATGTTTTTTACATTTCTAAATAATAATGTTATGTAATTCAGGTTCATGTTCTGTTGTATTGTCATCACATGTTGAGGTTGTGCACTAACATTTTGGAAGCTTTTATGAGGCTTACACAAGAGTATGAGTTCTTCAAGTGCCTATGCATATTCCAATGTTGGGAGAGTTACCACTTTGCTAGAATATTTAAATAATACAAATAATCAATGACATTCATTGGGAGCCTGCGACCTGATATACTGGACATCCATATCCAACAACAGTCGAAGGACAGAGGGATACACTAGCTAGTGGAAAGGGCGACATGTGTGGACTTAAACAGGATAAAAGCTAGTTATCACGAAACATGATACCATTAATTAGCCAGATACAGTCATTTTGAGAAACATTCAGAAAAACTGGAGCAGTGCAGCAATGGTGAAGCAAAAGTGAAATTGTTGTATTTATGCTGTTGTCCAAATGAACAGATCGCTTTATATATTTTCCTAAAGAAACTACCGGTTGTTTGAAAACTTGGCATAATATTTCTGTCATGCTGCTTTGTTGACAATATGATTGTCTTGAAGCCAAATTTTCAGTAATTATTATTTTTAAATGTTTTAATCTATATTTTAAATGGCTTAAATGCATTTATGAAATGAGTCTGCGTCAACCTATTATATTTCCATGTCCCTATCTCCCTGTACGGTAATAGTGTTTGGCATGAGTCATACTGGGGCCAGTTGCACCAATTAAGCGTAACAGATGTTTAAATTAACCCATGTTTCTATAATCAGTTTATTGTTAGAAGGTGTGGCCTATTGGGGGCATAGCTTTCAGCTAGTTTTTTTTGGCCCCTTGTGATAGTAAATGTCATTCCTGTTCATCATGGTAAGTTTGTACACTGCAAATTAAAATGTTGGCATAATATTTCTGTCATGCTGCTTTGTTGACAATATGATTGTCTTGAAGCCAAATTTTCAGTAATTAAAAAAAAAAATGTTTTAATCTATATTTTAAATGGCTTAAATGGATTTATGAAATGAGTCTGCGTCAACCTATTATATTTCCATGTCCCTATCTCCCTGTACGGTAATAGTGTTTGGCATGAGTCATACTGGGGCCAGTTGCACCAATTAAGCGTAGCAGATGTTTAAATTAACCCATGTTTCTATAATCAGTTTATTGTTAGAAGGTATGGCCTATTGGGGGCATAGCTTTCAGCTAGTTTTTTTGGCCCCTTGTGAGAGTAAATGTCATTCCTGTTCATCATGGTAAGTTTGTACACTGCAAATTAAAATGTTGGCATAATATTTCTGTCATGCTGCTTTGTTGACAATATGATTGTCTTGAAGACATATTTTCTGTAATGATATCAATAATATGCATAACCTTGCTTCAGGTCCTGAGCTACAGGTAGGTAGATTTGGGTATGTCATTTTAGGCAAAAATACAAAAAAAAGGGTCAGATCCTTAAGAGGGAATGTCTTGGACCCCCTTCCCCCCGTTCTCAACTGCTTTGTACAGGGTGCTGCGCTTGAGTCACTCCCTGTCAAAAGCTTTCTGCTGATCTAGGCTGAGAAGGCCCAAAGGGGATCTCCGCTCCTGAGAGTGCAGAATGTGATCTCTCACCAGGAGCAGGTTGTCATTGATGAACCTACCGTTGATGCTGCAGGTCTGGGGCTATTACTGAGGGAGGTGTGTCTGGAACCGTTTGGTAAGGGCCTTGGTGATGATTTTGAAGTTGACGGAGAGGTTAATGGGGCGCCAGTTCCGGAGATCCTTGACGTCCCCTTTCTTAGGGATAAGAGAGATTGTACTCTGTCGCATGGACCCACTCAGCCTCTTTTCCCTGTGTACTGCTCTGAAGACCTCCACCACATCGTCACTGAGGATGTTCCAGAAGGTCTGCAAGAACTCTCCTGGGATTTCGTCCTTTCCTGGTGCTTTGTTCAGGGCACATCCTGGCGGAGCTCCTCTGTGCTTAGGTCTGGGTTCTCGCTCTCGCCACCCTCGGTAACTGTCTAGCCCATCTAGGAAGGTGGCCATGAGAGCTTCATCGGCAGGCTTGATGTCATACAGCCTACCGTAGAAGTCATGGGCCACCCCCAGGATGTCCTCACTGTTGGTCACAGAGTTCCCTTGGTTGTTGTATAGGGACAGGATGGGTTTCTACTTTGACCGTGCCCTGCGAAAGAAGAAGCGGGTACATTTCTCCTCCTCCTCCAGACCTGGAGTTTTGACTTGTCTCTTGCTGTTCTTTCGCTTCTCTGGTCTTTTCCATTTGGATTTTTTTGTCCAGTTTGGGTTGTAGTCATCTAAGAACTGGAGTTGTAAGGTGGGGGGATCTTCCGGTTGTATGGCCTCTTTAGAAACTGGCTCCCCTTTGACCAGGGGTTTGGAGGAGGTGGAGGTGGCAAGGAAGGGATTTGTTGAGGGTGCAAAGGTGGAGGGGCCCGGCAGGGGTAGGGGCTGTTTCTGGGATGTCTTGGGTGGTGAGAGGGGTGGTGGCCGTTTCTGAGACATCTTGGGTGGTGGGTTGGGCAGTGTTTGGTTCTGAGTCTGGGTCTGAGTTGTTGCTGTCTGGTGGGTGGGGTGGGGGTTGGGATTTGGGTTTGTGGGGTTGGTGGTGTTTGCCCTTGTCCTGCCGGCATAGAAACTGTGGCAGGTTCTGAAGAAGTGGCCCCATTTCCCGCACAGGTTGCAGAAGAGTGGAGGTACAGTCTGAGGTGGGAAGGTTGTCTTTACAGATCTTACAGATGATGGCTGTGCAGGCTGCGGCCAGATGGCCCAGTTGGCCGCAGTTCCTGCACAGTTTGGGCATGCCGTAGTAGCAGACAGAGCCTCTGTTGTTTCCCAGCGTGATGGTGCTGGGGAGGTGTTGGACTCCTCCTACTCTGGTTGGGTCTGGTCTTAACATTACTAGCAATTTTTGTGACCCAGTCCAGAAGTTGTCTTCCTCCAGGACCCTGCTAGCCGCTGATTTGAGGGTTGCCCACCTGCTTAACCGAACTTGTATGTCGTAATCATGGATGCATTCATTTTGAAACTGTACTCTAACTACCTTGGATTCTCAAAATCAAATTAAATCAAATTTTATTTGTCACATGCGCCGAATACAACAGGTGTAGACCTTACAGTGAAATGCTTACTTACAAGCTCTAACCAATAGTGCAAAAAAAGGTATTAGGTGAACAATAGGTAAGTAAAGAAATAAAACAACAGTAAAAAGACAGGCTATATACAGTAGCGAGGCTATAAAAGTAGCGAGGCTACATACAGACAGGCTGATTGAGGTAGTATGTACATGTAGATATGGTTAAAGGGACTATCCATATATGATGAACAGAGAGTAGCAGTAGCGTAAAAGAGAGGTTGGCGGGTGGTGGGACACAATGTAAGGGCTGTCGTGAGAGAGAGTAGACCAAGGTGCAGCGGAGGATGTGTTCATCTTCAGGAATTTATTAAAGAAAGAACACGTTAGACAAAAACAATTAACCGACAGCCAAACAGTCCTGTCAGGTGCAAACACTAAACAGAAACAATTACCCACAAAACCCAAAGGAAAAACATGCTCCTTATGTGTGACTCCCAATCAGCAACAACGCGCTTCAGCTGTGCCTGATTGGGAGCCACACACTGCCCAAAACAAAGAAATACAAAAACATAGAGAAAGGAACATAGAACGCCCACCCAATGTAACACCCTGGCCTAACCAAAATAAAGAACAAAAAAACCCTCTCTATGGCCAGGGCATTACACACAATGAGGATAGCCCGGTTAGCCAATGAGGATAGCCCGGTTAGCCACTGGTTGGTTGGCCCAATTGAGGTAGTATGTACATGAATGTATAGTTAAAGTGACTATGCATATATTATAAACAGAGAGTAGCAGCAGTGTAAAAAGAGGGGTTGGGGGGGGCACACAATGCAAATAGTCCGGGTAGCCATTTGATTACCTGTTCAGGAGTCTTATGGCTTGGGGTAAAACCTGTTGAGAAGCCTTTCTGTCCTAGACTTGGCACTCCGGTATCACTTGCCATGCGGTAGTAGAGAGAACAGTCTATGACTGGGGTGGCTGGGGTCATTGACAATTTTTAGGGCCTTCCTCTGACACTGCGTGATGTACTGGGCCGGATCTCAGGACCCATGACAAATCTTTTTAGTTTCCTGAGGGGGAATAGGCTTTGTCGTGCCCTCTTCACGATTGTCTTGGTGTGTTTGGACCATTCTAGTTTGTTGTTGATGTGGACACCAAGGAACTTGAAGCTCTCAACCTGCTCCACTACAGCCCCATCGATGAGAATGGGGGCGTGCTTGGTCCTCCTTTTCATGTAGTCCACAATCATCTCCTTAGTCTTGGTTACGTTGAGGGATAGGTTGTTATTCTGGCACCACCCGCCAGGTCTCTGACCTCCTCCCTATAGGCTGTCTCGTCGTTGTCGGTGATTAGGCCTACCACTGTTGTGTCGTCTGCAAACGTAATGATGGTGTTGGAGTCATGCCTGGCCATGCAGTCGTGGGTGAACATGGAGTAGAGGCGGGGACTGAGCACGCACCCCTGGGGAGCTCCAGTGTTGAGGATTAGCGTGGCAGATATGTTGCTACCTACGCTCACCACCTGGGGGCGGCCCGTTAGGAAGTCCAGGATCCAGTTGCAGAGGGAGGTGTTTAGTCCCAGGATCCTTAGCTTAGTGATGAGCTTTGAGGGTACTATGGTCTTGAACGCTGAGCTGTAGTCAATGAATAGCATTCTCACATAATTGGAGACTGTGTCAGAAAGGGGGAATGCTTGGAGTTTGTTAAACAGGGCTGAATCTTTGCACGTTCTGAATTTTGACCAAAACTGTTCTAGCAATTGTGGGGTCTTGTGAAACTGGCTTCAAATGATTCCTGTGGCCCTGGGGGTTTCACCAGGAAGTTCAGGTCAGACGGCACAAAGCCCATACCTCTCTGGCGATTGGTGGCGCCGTCCTCTGCAACCTCCTCGTTGGGATTAGCGCCAGCCTCACCGCGTTGTAGCGGCGCATCTCTCCTGGGTTCATCCTGGTCATCTTAGTCAGGTGGGGGTTGGTGTTTCTTTGGGTCTGCTCTGGTCCTACAGAGGGAGGCAGGCCAAACATCAGAGCAGGCAGACACACCTGGAAGCCCATAACCCATAGGTCAATGGGGGGACTCCCCTGCGGTCTGCTTGCTCTGTGTAGGTGTAGGTTGGTGTCTTTGGTCCTTCCTCCACGCCTCTTCTTCTGGTGGAAATGCTGTCTGCTCTGCTCTGGGTGGTTGGCGATCTGCTGGTCCTGGTCTGGTCAGTGGTGGTGGCCTGAGGAGGGCCGGGGAAGAGAGGGCTGCATGTCAAGGGTAAAGTGAGTAAGGCTCACCTCGACAGCACTCTACTCCCCTTAAGGCCTGCAGTCCGTCGTCTCCTCCTTAGGCAGCTGGTCCATTGCTGGTTCTGGATGCTGGGGAGTTCCGAGTTGTCTGGGGTCTGAAGAGCCTGGTCGGGCAAGACAAGACACTGTTACCCTTCCGTCTTCCCCAGTCCTTCAGGCCTTCTCTGCCCTTTCCACTGGACCAGAAAGGCACTGCCAGCTGCTGTTAAGCCACTGTTACTGTTGGTGCCTCCTGGTCCGTTCAAAGAAAAGGATAGAAGAGAGAGAGAGTAGAGAAAAGGACACAACCCTAGTAAATCTCCACCATGCAGCTTTTAGGAAACTCACGCTTCTGTAAGTGTCATAGAAGCTACCTAAACGTGACAACTATGCAAACGAACAGATGGGTGGCTTAAAAGAACTAGCTGAATGCCACGCCACAACTAAACCACACCTCCAGTCTTCTGATCTGACCCGCTGGGTGATATCTCAATAACCCAGTACCATTAATCCAGCACCCAGCAGTTTTTAAAGAAAACAACCCAACTAAGTGACCAAACGCCTGCAACCCAGCAGTTGGGTCAACCAAACAACATAGCATATTTTAGAGTGTATGAACACTGGCCAGACCATTTTGCTAGCATGTTATGTAGCCTAAAACAAGTGGATTATTTTGCTCTTCACTCTAGCAATGGGAAGTTCGACTCTTTATACTGACTCAGATCTTTTTAAGTTGTTCGGTCAAAATAATAAATCTTTCTCTCACGCCTGCTCCCGCTCCTCCTCCCTGGTGCTTGAGGGCGCCAGGCTGCCCATCATTACGCACACCTGTCACTTTCGTTACGCACATCAGCGCTTCATTGGACTCACCTGTACTCCTTCATGTTTTGATTGCCTTCACTATATCTGTCTGTTCCTCTGTTTCATCCCCGTTCCAGCATGAATGTTATGTTTTTCGTGTCCAGAAGCTGTCCTGTCCTGCTTCATGTCTGTTTATTAATTAAATGTTCACTCCCTGTACTTGCTTCTCGTCTCCAAGCATCTGTCCTTACACTTTCGACTAATTTTGTTAATTTGATTCAATAATGCCCAGATCATGCAGGACACCTTACCGGTGAACTATGAACTCTCGTAAGAATCATGATTCTACATGTTAACTTATACAGTGCATTCGGAAAGTATTCAGACCCCTTGACTTTTTCCACATATCTTTATAAAAAAATTGATTAAATAGTTTTTTCCTCTCATCAATCTACACACAATACCCCATAATGACAAAGCAAAAACAGGTGTTTAGAAATGTTTGCATATGCACAACAAAAACAGTTATTTTCAGGTCTCTCCAGAGATGTTCGTTTGGTTTAAAGTCCAGGCTCTGTCTGGGCCACTCAAGGACATTCAGAGACTTGTCCCGAAACCACTCCTACGTTGTCTTGGCTGTGTGCTTAGGGTCGTTGTACTATTGGAAGGTGAACCTTCGCCCCAGTCTGATGTCCTGAGCGCTCTGGAGCAGGTTTTCATCAAGGATCTCTCTGTACTTTGATCCATTCTTCTTTGCCTCGATCCTGACTAGTCTCCCAGTCCGGAAAATATCTGTGTGGCGAAGCTCCCCATTAAACCTAACAGAGCTTGAGAGGATCTGCAGAGAAGAATGGGAGAAACTTCCCAAATTCATGTGTGCCAAGCTTGTAGCATCATACCCAAGAAGACTCGAGGGTATAACCGCTGCCAAAGGTGCTTCAACAAAGTACTGAGTAAAGGGTCTGAATACTGATGTAAATGTGATATTTCAGTGTTTTATTTTTACTACATTTGCAACAATTCTAAAAACCTGTTTTTGCTTTGTCATTATAGGGTATCGTGTGTATATTGATGAGGGGGAAAAAACGATTTAATCAATTTAGGAATAAGCCTGTAACGTAACAATGTCACGTCCTGGCCAGTCTAAGGGTTAATTGGTATTGTAGTTTGGTCAGGACGTCGCAGAGGGTATTTGTTTTATGTGGTTAGGGGTGGTGTGTTTGTTGTAGGGCAGTTGATTTAGGTATTCCGGGGTTTTTGGGCACTGTTTGATTTTCATGTATTCTATGTTGAGTCTAGTGTGTCTGTTTCTATGTTTGGGTTCAATGGGGTTGGGACTCTCAATTGAAGGCAGGTGTTGTCTATTTGCCTTTGATTGAGAGTCCCATATATGAGGGTGTGTTTGTGTTTGTCTTTTGTGGGAGATTGTTGTGTGCACTGCGTTTGTTTGAGCCTGCCACACTGTTGCCGTTGTGAGTATTGTTTATTGTTTTGTTTTTCTTCAAGTGGATACCTTACCTGTTTTTATCAGGAATAAACATGAGTGTCCACAATCCCGCTGCATTTTGGTCCTCCTTTCCTCAACACAACGAAAACCGTGACAAACAAAATGTGGAAAAAGTCAAGGGGTCTGAATACTTTCCAAATGCACTGTATACTACCATACATATTTTCAACTGGTCGTGTGAGGCCTGTGGGCATCCTAGAGCAGAACAACCGACGTGTACGTGTTCGTGAGAGTCTCGCCTGTGCACGAAGGTTATTAGTGTGTAGCCCAAACTATTCGGACGCTACAGACAGAAATTGGCAGATCGGCTGTCCTGACTTCAGACGGGTCGGAGAGCAAAACGGAGAACTCCATCATGTTCACGAGAGTCTCATCTTTCCATAGAGGGGTCATAACAGTTTGTAGGCCAAACCGTTCTGGACGCTACAGACAATTTTATGATGTCTCATGGTCTGACAAACACCTCTCTAGCTTGTCACCATTCACCACAGATGAGGAAGTGCGATGTAGGCGGATGCTGTGGATTGAGATGCATATCTCTAGCTTCATCTCACAGATTTTTATGGGGATTTTTGTATTATGCTAAATAGATTTCCACGTAGGCGCGGACATAGAATTTAGGGGGGTTAATATTATATAGTACATTAAGCATTACTGGCCAGTTGCCATACTAAAATGCGCTCGATGCTGGACCTAACAATTATACCCGTTGCACCACCTCGGCGAAAGCCTTTTATGAGCACACCTTGGTGTAAATTCTACGCCTAGTAGGGAGCAGGCGTAGGGTGTTTAATTTGGACTATTTTCATCCTGATCAAATCAAATCAAAATCAAATTTATTTTTATATAGCCCTTCGTACATCAGCTGATATCTCAAAGTGCTGTACAGAAACCCAGCCTAAAACCCCAAACAGCAAGCAAAGCATGTGAAAGAAGCACGGTGGCTAGGAAAAACTCCCTAGAAAGGCCAAAAACCTAGGAAGAAACCTAGAGAGGAACCAGGCTATGAGGGGTGGCCAGTCCTCTTCTGGCTGTGCAGGGTGGATATTATAACAGAACATGGTCAAGATGTTAAAATGTTAAAATGTTCATAAATGACCAGCATGGTCAAATAATAATAATCATAGTAGTTGTCGAGGGTGCAACAAGCACGTCCGGTGAACAGGTCAGGGTTCCATAGCCGCAGGCAGAACAGTTGAAACTGAAGCAGCAGCACGGCCAGGTGGACTGGGGACAGCAAGGAGTCATCATACCAGGTAGTCCTGAGGCATGGTCCTAGGGCTCAGGTCCTCCGAGAGAAAGACAGAAAGAGAGAATTAGAGAGAGCATATTTAAATTCACACAGGACACCGGATAAGACAAGAGAAATACTCCAGATGTAACAGACTGACCCTAGCCCCCCGACACATAAACTACTGCAGCATAAATACTGGAGGCTGAGTACCTGTAGTAAGTAATAGCAATCTATATTTTCAAAAGCATGTGAGTCTCGTGTTCATAATTTACAAACTCAGCGGGCGTTTGGAGTTGCCTACGATGTGTTACGGATATCACGCTGCTTGCTTAGCTCACACGAGCCTCAAACCTGAGTTTGAGCTTTTAAAAAATATAAAACTCGATAGCTCCATCGGCAACATTTCAAGCTAGCTGTGGAGTGAACTTATGGTACATTCTTAGCTAGCTGTGGAGTGAACTTTTGGTACGTTCTTAACTCCTTGACATATCCGCGAGTCCATAGCAAAATAATAATCTTGATTTAGGCTACATTATGGCATGCTCAATGTTTCTGATCAGTGATTTAGGCTACATTATGGCATGCTAAATGTTTCTGATCAGTGATTTAGGCTACATTATAGCATGCTAAATGTTTCTGATCAGTGATTTAGGCTACATTATGGCATGCTAAATGTTTCTGATCAGTGATTTAGGCTACATTATGGCATGCTAAATGTTTCTGATCAGTGATTTAGGCTACATTATGGCATGCTAAATGTTTCTGATCAATGATTTAGGCTACATTATAGCATGCTAAATGTTTCTGATCAGTGATTTAGGCTACATTATGGCATGCTAAATGTTTCTGATCAGTGATTTAGGCTACATTATGGCATGCTAAATGTTTCTGATCAGTGATTTAGGCTACATTATGGCATGCTAAATGTTTCTGATCAGTGATTTAGGCTACATTATGGCATGCTAAATGTTTCTGATCAGTGATTTAGGCTACATTATGGCATGCTAAATGTTTCTGATCAATGATTTAGGCTACATTATAGCATGCTAAATGTTTCTGATCAGTGATTTAGGCTACATTATGGCATGCTAAATGTTTCTGATCAGTGATTTAGGCTACATTATGGCATGCTAAATGTTTCTGATCAATGATTTAGGCTACATTATAGCATGCTAAATGTTTCTGATCAGTGATTTAGGCTACATTATGGCATGCTAAATGTTTCTGATCAGTGATTTAGGCTACATTATGGCATGCTAAATGTTTCTGATCAATGATTTAGGCTACATTATAGCATGCTAAATGTTTCTGATCAGTGATTTAGGCTACATTATGGCATGCTAAATGTTTCTGATCAGTGATTTAGGCTACATTATGGCATGCTAAATGTTTCTGATCAGTGATTTAGGCTACATTATGGCATGCTAAATGTTTCTGATCAGTGATTTAGGCTACATTATGGCATGCTAAATGTTTCTGATCAGTGATTTAGGCTACATTATGGCATGCCAAATGTTTCTGATCAGTGATTTAGGCTACATTATAGCATGCTAAATGTTTCTGATCAGTGATAGATGAGTGGCCGACTAGATGAGCTACCACCTCCGCTTATTTACCCAGCCAGAGATAAATTAACCAACTATACAGATGGAGATTCAGTGAAACAAAATCACATTATCAGACAAGTCACAGGCTTTTGTTCAGGAATAGGCTACTACGTGAGTGAAGAAGTGATGTGCAGTTTGCAAACGATTCATTATTTTTTAACTACTCTTTTTATTGACTCTAGATTCATGATTGGTTTTTCTGAGTGACTGCAATGAATTCTACAGCAGGATTAATACTCGCTCCTCCAGCTCAGCGGCCCTGGAGACGTGCTCAGTTCACCATCATGCTGCAGGCCAGTGGCGGTCGGTGAGGGAAGAAATGGTTAATTTTTTATGAGCATAGTCTTATTTCTATGACAGCATATTGGATGATTGTCATTCATATTCCATTCACCCAGCTCAATGTAACATAGATAGGTTTAGGCTACTACATAATACTCACATTTTCCCAATACCCGATCATGAAGTTGATACAACCTAGCCTATGAATGAAAGTTTACAAAATAGCTGCACAGGTAGAGAGAACAAAATGTAGTAATCAAGGTGAGAGTGACACATTCAATACCGCTTTGCACAGTCTTACCTGCATCCAGCTGATCTAGGTTGTAATCATTAGTCAAACAGTTGTAAACGAGAGTTTCTATTGGACAAATTCAGGTATCTTTATCCCTGTTTCATTCCGTTTACTTCCGTTTAAGATTTTTTTTAAAAACATAATCGGTGGAGTGAATACACCCCTGATCACACGCAAACACAGTTCACTTTCATAGCAAGCACATACAAACAGCATTATCACTTTGCTCGTTGTAGAATTTTTCTAGTATCTACGCATTCTACCCCTTTCACTTTTTCCCTTCACTTGCGGACTTCAGCTGTCTGTGACCAGGTGAAAAAGCCTTTTCAAGTCAAACCTTCATATTATAACTGTTAAAAATAGTAGGCCAGGTTTATAAAACATTTGAGTGAATAATAGTTGCTTATATTATATTTATTTTAGCATTATAGTTATACAGCACTATTTAAGCTTAAAAATGTGTTCCACATCTCCTGACAAAAGCTGTCCCACTTCTGATAACATATACATTCTAAAAATCCTTCAGGAAGAACTTGTTGCAACTAAAATGTCTGAGCTAGTAAATAGAACAGCTTGAGAAATATACAGTAGAACAGTAAGAAAACTGAAATAACAAGTCAGTATCGACACATCTTTGGAACAGATTCCAGGTCATGTATTGTCTGTCTAACAATAGTCCGCCCCTGGAGAGCCTCTTGACAGTCTTGACACAAGAATGGACCTACGAGGTTGAATAACCCTATTTCACTATTACATCATCTTGTAACCTAACGCTGAATGCCACTATAAAGGAGGTAAATACTAGTCAACCGATAGTGATTTAGCATGGAGCATGCAGCCAGCAGCATGAAACCAGCAGCATACAGACAAATCAAATCAAATGTTATTTGTCACATACACATGGTTAGCAGATGTTAACGCGAGTGTAGCGAAATGCTTGTGCTTCTAATTCCGACCATGCAGTAATATCTAACAAGTAATCTAACCTAAGAATTTCACAACTACCTTATACACACAAGTGTAAAGGAATGAATAAGAATATGTACATAAAAATATATGAATGAGTGATGGCCGAACGGCATAGGCAAGATGCAGTAGGTGGTATAGAGTACAGTATATACATATGAGATGAGTAATGTAGGGTATGAAAACATTATAAAGTGGCATTGTTTACAGTGGCTAGTGATACATTTAATTACATCAAGATGGCAAGATGGAGTAGATGGTATAGAGTACAGTATACATATGAGATGATGTAAATATAATATAAAGTGGCATTGTTTAAAATGGCTAGTGATACATTTATTACATCAATTTTACCATTATTAAAGTGGCTAGAGTTGAGTCAGTATGTTGGCAGCAGCCACTCAATGTTAGAAGCTGTTTTTCAGTCTCTTGGTCCCCGCTTTGATGCACCTGTACTGACCTCGCCTTCTAGATGATAGCGGGGTGAACAGGCAGTGACTCGGGTGGTTGTTGTCCTTGATGATCTTTTTGGCCTTCCTGTGACATCGGGTGGTGTAGGTGTCCTGGAGGGCAGGTAGTTTGCCCCCGGTGATGCGTTGTGCAGACCTCACTACCCTCTGGAGAGCTGTACAGTTATGGGCAGAGCAGTTGCCGTATCAGGCGGTGATACAGTCCGACAGGATGCTCTCGATAGTGCATCTGTAAAAGTTTGTGAGTGTTTTTAGTGACAAGCCGAATTTCTTCAGCCTCCTGAGGTTGAAGAGGCGCTGCTGCGCCTTCTTCACCACACTGTCTGTGTAGGTGGACCATTTCAGTTTGTCCGTGATGTGTACGCCGAGGAACTTAAAACTTTCCACCCTCTCCACTACAGTCCCGTCAATATGGATAGGGGGCTGCTCCCTCTGCTGTTTCCTGAAGTCCACGATCATTGTTTTGTTGACATTGAGTGTGAGGTTATTTTCCTGACACCACACTCCGAGGGCCCTCACTGTAGGCCGTCTCGTCATTGTTGATAATCAAGCCTACCACTGTAGTGTTGTCTGCAAACTTGATGATTGAGTTGGAGGCGTGCATGGCCACACAGTCGTGGGTAAACAGGGAGTACAGGAGAGGGCTGAGAACGCACCCTTGTGGGGCCCCAGTGTTGAGGATCAGTGGGGTGGAGATGTGTTACCTACCCTCACCACCTGGGGGTGGCCCGTCAGGAAGTCCAGGACCCAGTTGCACAGGGCGGGGTCGAGACCCAGGGTCTCGAGCTTAATGACGAGTTTGGAGGGTACTATGGTGTTAAATGCTGAGCTGTAATTGATGAACAGCATTCTTACATAGGTATTCCTCTTGTCCAGATGGGTTAGGGCAGTGTGATTGCGATTGCGTCGTCTGTGGACCTATTGGGGCGGTAAGCAAATTGGAGTGGGTCTAGGGTGTCAGGTAGGGTGGAGGTGATATGGTCCTTGACTCGTCTCTCAAAGCACTTCATGATGACGGAAGTGAGTGCTACAGGGCGGTAGTCATTTAGCTCAGTTACCTTAGCTTTCTTGGGAACAGGAACAATGGTGGCCCTCTTGAAGCATGTGGGAATAGCAGACTGGGATAAGGGTGATTAAATATGTCCGTAAACACACCAGCCAGCTGGTCTGCGCATGCTCTGAGGACGCGGCCAGGGATGCCATCTGGGCCTGCAGCGTTGCGAGGGTTAACATGTTTAAATGTTTTACTCACGTTGGCTGCAGTGAAGGAGAGCCCGCAGGTTTTGGTAGCGGGCCGTGTCAGTGGCACTGTACTGTCCTCAAAGCGAGCAAAGACGTTGTTTAGTCTGTCTGGGAGCAAGACATCGTGGTCCGCGACTGGGCTGGTTTTTCTTTTGTAGTCCGCGATTGACTGTAGACCCTGCCACATACCTCTCGTGTCTGAGCTGTTGAATTGCGACTCCACTTTGTCTCTATACTGACGCTTAGCTTGTTTGATTGCCTTGCGGAGGGAATAGCTACACTGTTTGTATTCGGTCATGTTTCCGGTCACCTTGCCCTGATTAAAAGCAGTGGTTCACGCTTTCAGTTTTGCACGAATGCTGCCATCAATCCACGATTTCTGGTTGGGGAATGTTTTAATAGATGCTGTGGGTACAACATCACCGATGCACTTGCTAATAAACTCGCTCACCAAATCAGCGTATTCATCAATGTTGTTGTTCGACGCTATGCGGAACATATCCCAGTCCACGTGATCGAAGCAATCTTGAAGCGTGGAATCCGATTGGTCGGACCAGCGTTGAACAGACCTGAGCGCAGGTGCTTCCTGTTTTAGTCTCTGTCTATAGGCTGGGAGCAACAAAATGGAGTCGTGGTCAGCTTTTCCGAAAGGAGGGCGGGGGAGGGCCTTATATGCGTTTTGGAAGTTAGAATAACAATGATC
Source organism: Salmo salar (assembly GCF_965601325.2). Lineage (NCBI taxonomy): Eukaryota > Metazoa > Chordata > Actinopteri > Salmoniformes > Salmonidae > Salmo > Salmo salar. The sequence continues at coordinate 5,623,335 of NC_138309.1, forward strand.
CAGGGTTTTGCCAGCCCGGGTTGCGCAATCGATATGCTGATAGAATTTAGGGAGCCTTGTTTTCAGATTAGCCTTGTTAAAATCCCCAGCTACAATAAATGCAGCCTCAGGATATGTGGTTTCCAGTTTACATACAGTCGAATGAAGTTCTTTCAGGGCTGTCGATGTGTCTGCTTGGGGGGGAATATACACGACTGTGATTATGATCGAAGAGAATTCTCTTGGTAGATAATGCAGTCAGCATTTGATTGTGAGGAATTCTAAGTCAGGGGAACAAAAGGACTTGAGTTCCTGTATGTTGTTATGATCACACCACGTCTCATTAATCATAAGGCATACACCCCCGCCCTTCTTCTTACCAGAGAGATGCTTGTTTCTGTCGGCTCGATGCGTGAAGCAACCAGGTGGCTGTACCGACTCCGATAGCGTGTCTCGAGTGAGCCATGTTTCCGTGAAACAAAGAACGTTACAGTCTCTGATGTCTCTCTGGAAGGCAACCCTTGCTCGGATTTCGTCTACCTTGTTGTCAAGAGACTGGACATTGGCGAGTAGTATGCTCGGGAGCGGTGCGCGATGTGCCCGTCTACGGAGCCTGACCAGAAGACCGCTCCGTCTCCCCCTTTTACGGCGCCGTTGTTTTGTGTAGCCGGCTGGGATCCGATCCATTGTCCTGGGTGGTGGGCAAAACAGAGGATCCGCTTCGGGAAATTCGTATTCCTGGTCGTAATGTTGGTGAGTTGACGTTGCTCTCATATCCAATAGTTCCTCCCGACTTTATGTAATAAAACCTAAGATTTCCTGGGGTAACATTGTAAGAAATAACACATAAAAAAAACAAAATACTGCATAGTTTCCTAGGAACGCGAAGCGAGGCGGCCATCTCTGTCGGCGCCGGAAGTCTCAGCAGCATGCAGCATGCAGCGGTCTACGGTAAAACTCAACTATGAGGTAAGCCATAAAACAATGTTTGCATTTTACAATCAGAGCAAAAAAATTGGAACAATAGTTCAGCCACAGATGATTAGGGACAAAATGGTGGACTTTATTTATTGTGCATTTATTAGGCGTGCTTGCTGAACTTTGGAAATTGTTCATACTTCGTCTTCTTCATATTCTCCTTCCACTGCTACCTGTAGCGCCAAAACTGTAAAAGCTACCAACACCAAAACAACTTTAAAACACCAATACTGCCACTGATCAGGTTGATTGAATACAATTATTTGATACTACTTATACTTTTCACACTACAACCATATTTACATAAATCCCTATGCATTTCAATGGCCATAGACATGAATGGTAAAAATTCTGGTCATAACTAGTCTTCAATCATTTACTGCAGTGGGTGTTAGAGGTTCACCTAGGGGACATGATTGGGACTGTACAAAATGATTGATGTATTAGAATAATTGATTATGCTTATGTTGTATTAATAGAAGGGGAGGGGTCATAAGACCCCTCCCTCCTTACGTTTATAGGGTCCTAGACTACAGATTAACAATATATATACATTATGAGGTTTAATATTGTTCCACAGTACTTTTCTAGTCTCTCTGCCTCTTATGAAGGAACTGTCTGAGAAATGTGTGACTGTGAAGACAGAACTCTGCAGGGGAGTGTAAGAGATAGGAGACTAGTCAGACATTCCACTATAAATCAAGGTGGACATTTACTGCTAGGCTTTTAGATAACACTAAAAGCCTTGTTTATATAGCTGTGTAGGCATGGTTTTTGTCTCATGAGTAAAAGATAATGACGTAGGCAGTGACATCACTAGGGCTGGACTTCGGGTTTAATAAAATAACATGGGACTTTTCTTTTATGCAGAACTTACTCGGAAACATGCGTTATGTTCCTGTTGTCAACTTCTGTCTGCAATTGCATTAATAAAGGTTTTTGAATGATTTAATTAAAGATATTGTCATAATGCTAATTTCGCCAATGAGCCAATGATTGACAAGGAACAAGGAAACAAACCCCAACATGGGCATAAATCTTTCTTGGTAGTCTTAAACAACTTTACTTTGAAACAAAAGTATATACCTCACACGCATGGTTATGGGCTTAAAAGAAAGAAGACACCTGTAACATGTCAGATATAGCGTTGAAATGTTTTATATTTTTAGTTTGCATCCTAATATTACATTTTATATACCTCACAGAACACTGAAATATAACAAAACTGTTTGACATAGAAACACCGGATTTTCTGCGTCTTCAAAAAAATTATGTTTATTAATTATGAAATTATGAAAAATATGAATAACATTCCACCCATGAGGCCACTAGGTCATTTGACTGCATGAAAGGGCTTCACTAGAAACACTATTCAAACTTTCAAACGAACAGACCGGTTTATAATAGTGTGTTTGTTTAAAGCTTTTTGATACCATTGATACTTTTTTTTAACTATAACCATTTTAAATGTTCATAAAAGCTCCATAGGCTTGAATGGGAAGTATTTGGATTTGCTACTTCTCTTGAACAGTTAAACCTACAAACACCAAACCAATGTTGGCATGTTCAAATTGACTCAAAGATTGTGATGCTATTTGTACTTTTGAAATATAACAATTTTAAAATAGCATAAAAGCTCCATATACTTCTAAGGCAAAATGTGGATTCAACACTGCTCTTGATCCATTTCAGATACTAACACCAACCCAACGATAACATATGCAGACTAACTCAACTTACTATGTTTTTCAAATGATTTTTGAAACGAATGTACTTTTTGAACGATAACCATATTAAATGTGTTTAAATCTGTATAGGTTTCAAAGGCACATTTTGGATTCGCCATTGCTTTTGATCCGTTTCAGCTACAAACACCAACCCAACGTTGAAATGTGGAGACTGATTAAACTAATATTGATTCAACACAGCTTTTTGCTACATTCACATTTCATAAACTATAAAGCTTGTTGTATCCCATAAATTTTAATGGCGGAATGCAATCTTCAACATTCTAAACTGAAATTACTGCCACAAACATTCAGAATGTTCCAAATAAAACATTTTGAGAGATTAAAAAACATTGTATGGCTTATGATGATATAGTACTCACTCAAGCCTACTATACTAGCCCTCTATAACTCCACACTTACAAACCACCCCAAAATAGGTCACTATAGCTAACACATAGCCTATGAAAACCCTATTAAAACAGTTACTACTTCTACCATCACTACTGCTGTCAATACTACTACCACTGGTGCATGATTTGAAGTATCTACAATCTGTGATGAATTTAGCTATAAACTAGAAAAGGACATTTACTGAAGTAAATGTGTGTACTTGCTTGTCTTGAAGCACTTATGGTTATGAAATAGTAGTAGTAGACACAGCAATTTAATGTATCAATAAAAAAAAGAAAGTTATGAAGAAATGAGCAAGAATGAATGAGTTATATCAAAGCAATCAATTAATAAGTATACTCAAATTTTAACAATGAATAATACAACTACGTATTTTTTCTTTCGCTTTATAAACATAGGAAAAACAATTATATTCTTCATAGATGTTTATGCAGCACTCTGTCCTACTTTATGAGTATTGCATCAGCATGCGGTAATCCAGGCTGGTCCATCTATACAGACACATCGAAAGGGTCATACCACATAGCTGAAGAGAAAGAGAGAGAGAGAATCATTAACATATAGATGCGTAACCTATGGACCCCCACCCATTTGTATATGAGCATCATAGATGGGAGATAATATGGGGGCCACATTGGGATTCAGAAATTCAACAGTGAGTCAAAACGTTTTTCCCCACCCCTGATCTATATACATCTTTATAAAAAACATGTGGACAAATTCTGACCAACATATTAGATCAATGAATCATATTCTTTGGTATTACAGTAGGTATCGTAAGTACTCATCCCCCTTGGATTTCTTCACATTTTATTGCGTTACAAAGTGGGATTAAAATGGATTTAATTGGACAGTTTATAACAGTTTATAAAATAATAATAATTAAAGACTTCTAAATTATATTCTAAAATATAATTTTCATTAGAAAGCAAATTACGGACTCCTCTTTCAATCTGTATTTGTCCAAAACTCAGTTGTCCTGAGTATTCACAGAATGCCAGGACCTAAGATCAATGGAGACACTCAAGTTTTTGATTTCTATATCTCCTTACACATTCACAAAAATAGTCATGGCCTCTGAACCTTCCAGCTGCCTACTGGACCCTATTCCAACTTAACTACTGAAAGAGCTACTTCCTGTGCTTGGCCCTCCTATGTTGAACATAATAAACGGCTCCCTTTCCTCCGGATTTGTACCAGACCCACTAAAAGTGGCAGTAAAAAGCCTCTCCTGAAAAAGCCAAACCTTGACCCGTAAAATGTAAAACACTATCAGCCTATATCGAATCTTCCATTCCTCTCAAAAGAAATTGAAAAAGCTGCAACTCACTGCCTTCCTGCAGACAAATAATGTATACGAAACGGTCCGGTCTGGTTTTAGACCATATCATAGTGACTGCACTCATGAAGGTGGTAAAATACGTAACAAAAATGTGGAAAGTGTAGTGTAGTCTGCCTTTCTAGTGAGTGTAGTCTGACCCAGGGGTGCGAATGTGAACGGCAAGGCACTGTAGTGATGAACCGCCCTTGCTGTCTCTGCCTGGCCAGCTCCCCTCTCTCCACTGGGACACTCTGCCTCTGACACTATTACAGGGGCTGAGTCACTAGTATACTAGTGCTCGTCCATGCCATTCCTAGGAGGGCTGCGTCACGTCGTGTCAGGCTTTTTCCGCTATATTTGACTTGAGTGGGTTGAGTCACTGATGTAATCTTCCTGTCTGTTGATATCCCTCTAGTGGTGTGGGTGCTGTGTTTTAGCAAAGTGGGTGGAGATATATCCTGCCTGGTTGGCCCTGTCTGGGGGAATCGTCAAACAGGGCCAAAGTGTCCCCCTGACCCCCTGTCTCAGCATCCAGTATCTAGGACCTGACCTGATGACTCCTGTTAGTCTCATCCCCAGTCCACCTGGTTGAGCTGCTGATCCAGTTTCTGCTGTTTTTCCTGTTGCTTTGGAACCCTGACCTGTTCACCAGACGTGCTACCTTGTCACCGACCTACTGTTTTCGACGCTGTCTTTCTCTCTCCACCGCACCTGCTGTCTCGACCTCTGAATGCCTGGCTATGTAAAGCCAACTGACATTTACTCCCGAGGTCCTGACCTGTTGCACCCTCTACAACCACTGTGGAAATTATTTGACCCTGCTGGTCAGCTATGACCGTTTGAACATCTTGAAGAACAATCTGGCCTAAATGGCCTTGTACTCTTATAATCTCTACCTGGCACAGCCAGAAGAGGACTGGCCACCCATCAGAGCCTGGTTCCTCTCTAGGTTTCTTCCTATGTTCCTGCCTTTCTAGTGAGTTTTCCCTAGCCACTGTGCTTGTACATCTGCATTGCTTGCTGTTTGAGGTTTGAGGCTGGGTTTCTGTATAAACACGTTGTGACATCTGCTGATGTAAAAAGGGCTTTACAGTGCATTCGGAAAGTATTCAGACCAATTGACTTTTTCCACATTTTGTTACGTTACAACCTAATTCTAAAATGGATAAAATAATATTTTTCCATCATCAATCTACACACAATACCCCATAATGACAAAGAAAAAAACTGTTAAAAAAATATAAATGTTTGCACATTTATAAACATTTTAAACTGAAATATCTTATTTACATAATTATTCAGACCCTCTGCTATGAGACTCGAAATTGAGCTCTGGTGATTCCTGTTTCCATTGATCATCATTGATGTTTCTACAATGTTATTGGAGGCCACCTGTGGTAAATTCAATTGATTGGACATGATTTGGAAAGGCACACACCTCTCTATATAAGGTCTCACAATTGACAGTTTCAGAGCAAACACCAAGCCACGAGGTCGAAGGAATTGTCCGTAGAGCTCCGAAACAAGATTTTGTTGAGGCACAGATCTGGGGAAGGGTACCAAAAAGTGTCTGTAGCATTGAAGGTCCCCAAGAACACAGTGGCCTCCATTATTCCTAAATGGGAGAAGTTTGGAACCACCAAGACTTCCTAGAGCTGGCAAACCGTCCAAACTGAACAATCGGGGGAGAAGGGCCTTGGTCAGGGAGGTGACCAAGAACCAGATAGTCACACCAACAGAGCTCCAGAGTTCCTCTGTGGAGATGGGAGAACCTTCCAGAAGGACAACCATCTCTGCAGCACTTAATCAGGCCTTTATGTTAGAGTGGTCAGACGGAAGCCACTCCTCAGTAAAAAGCACATGACAGCCCGCTTGGAGTTTGCCAGAAGGCCCCTATAGGTCTCAGACCATGAGAAACAAGATTCTCTGATCTGATGAAACCAAGCTTGAACTCTTTGGCCTGAATGCCAAGCGTCATGTCTGGAGGAAACCTTGCACCATCCCTACCATCCACAGCATAATTGTTAACTTGGGCATGCTTAAAGAGATATTCTGTGTCTGATTTATTCATTTTAACCATGTACCAATCACTGCCTTTCTTTGAGGCTTTCGAAAAGCTCCCTGGTCTTTGTAATTGAATCTGTGCTTAAATTCAATACTTGACTGAAGGACCTTTCAGATGTTGTTCAATGGGGGACAGAGGAAGGTGTAGTCATTCAAAATTCATGTCAACCCCTATTATTTCACACAGATTGAGACCATGTAATTTATTATGTGATCTGTTACACCAAGTTTTACTTCTGAACTAATTTTGGCTTGCCTAAACAAAGGTGATAAATACTGATGGAATAACAATATTTTAGTAATTTAATTTGTAAAAATGTGTTGCATTTTCTTTTCACTTTGACATTATGGAGTATTATGTGTGGATCAATGACAAATCACAATTAAATATTCTGTATTTCAATCCCACTTTGTAACGCAACAAAATGTGATAAAATCCAAGGGGTGAATACTTACTTATGATACGCACTGAATATGTCTTACATTTTGTCATATATCATTCATTGGTCCAATGAATTTCGAGACACTATTTTTTGTTGTTGAACATACACATCTTTGCTCTGTCAGAAGAATATGGTTAATGCCTGATCAAACCTTTTTAATTAAATGGTACTATTTTAACAAAACAGTTATTCAAAGCACACACTGAGATTACACTGCACCACATAGAGGGACAAAGTGTTGTCATCATACCCTGCCATTTTGGACTCAGACATACTATCTAACTATTTGAAAATCAAATAAATGATTCTGTAAAATACAGGGCAGAAAAGGCCCTTGGGCAGGAACAATGCAATGCCACTTTGGCTCTCAGTCTTTATAATGTAACATCAAACCATGAAAAATGAAAGCATTCAAAATATACCTTGCCAATATTCCATATAAATATCACTGGAGGGAGTTAAATGATTCAGAAAGATTATTAATTTTAAACATAATCTGAAATTCAACCATTACATACAGCGCCTAATGAAAGTTTACACACCCTGGCACAATTTTCACATTTGGCTGCCTTAAATTTCAATCTAAAAAGGGATTCAATTGGGGTTTTCTTCCACTGATCTAAAAATGATAGAAATGTTCTGAAATGAATAAAACAAATAAGTGCTGATTGAAAAGGTCTTCCCACCCATTGCTGTGGCACATCTAAATATGTTCAGGTGATAATATTTTCAGAAACAAAATCACACAATTTGTTGAATTAGGTCCATCTGTTTGCAGAAGTAATCGTTGTCATACTGTACATACAACCTCAGAGCCACCAATGAGCCTTGCAAGTATGTATGGGATACATTTTGTTTGGAATAGATCAGGGGAGGTAAAATAAAATATCCCAAGCCACTGAATATCCCTTTGAGTATGGTAATTAATCTGTGGATGGTGTATCATATCACCCAGACACTGAAAAGATCTGGCCATCTTTCCTAACTGAGCTGCGGAAGAGAATGGAAACTGCTCAGGGATATCACTATCATGCTTAAGATCATTTTAAAACAGCCACAGAATGTAATGGCTGAGGTGAAAGAGCTGTGCATGGATCAACAACATTGCATTCACTCCACATTACTGGCCTATATGACAAAGTGAATCATCCATCCTGTTTGCAACAATGCCCGTTTGCAACAATGCCCATAATACTGCAAATAAACATGGCAAATAAATTAACTTTTTGGCCTAAATGACAACTTCAGGTATGGGTCAAATCCAATACAACACATCAAACTGAAACCCTCTGTATTTTCAAGTATTGTGGTGGCAGCATCTTGTTATGGGTCTGCTTGTCACCGACAGGCACTGGGGGGTTTGAAAAAATAAAGATTTTTTTTTACTTAATCCTTTTTTAGATTTTAATTTAAGGCAGAAAAATGGGAAAACTGTGCAAAGTGTGTGTAAACTTTCATTAGGAATTATACAGCATATATAAATATATACACTACCGTTCAAAGTGTGTGTAAACTTTCATTAGGAATTATACAGCATATATAAATATATACACTACCGTTCAAAGTGTGTGTAAACTTTCATTAGGAATTATACAGCATATATAAATATATACACTACCGTTCAACATTTTGGGGTCACTTAGAAATGTCCTTGTTTTTGAAAGAAAAGCAATTTTTTTGTCTATTAAAATAACATAAAATTGATCAGAAATACAGTGTAGACATTGTTAATTATTGTTGTAAATTACTATTGTAGCAGGAAATGGCTGATATTTAATGGAATATCTACATAGGCGTACAGAGGCCCATTATCAGCAACCATCACTCCAGCCTTCATTTCTCAGAACAAGAATAGACTGATGAGTTTCAGAAGAAAGTTCTTTGTTTCTGGCCATTTTGAGCCTGTAATAAAACCCACAAATGCTGATGCTCCAGATACTCAAGTAGTCTAAAGAAGGCCAGTTTTATTGTTCTTTAATCAGCACAACAGTTTTCAGCTGTGCTAACATAATTGCAAAAGGGTTTTCTAATGATCAATTCTCCTTTTAAAAAGATAAACTTGGATTAGCTAACACAACGTGCCATTGGAACACAGGAGTGATGGTTGCTGATAGTGGGCCTCTGTACGCCTATGTCGATATTCCATTAAAAATCATCAGTTTCCAGCTACAACAGTCATTTTTCAACATTAACAATGTCTGCACTGTACTTCTGATCCATTTTATGTTATTTTAATGGTCAAAAAATGTGCTTTTCTTTCAAAAACAGTGACTCCAAACTTTTGAACGGTAGTGTATATATGTCGTTTTTTTTATTTTGTCATTTTTACTGCATCACCACTACACAAAAACATGACAGACCTGGAAAGTTGAAAGTGCCTGCCTTCAGTCTTTGAGGGATGACAACATGGACATGGAGTACAACTCAAACAACAAAGAACCAGGAGACACACCCATTGGAGACACTGGGATAAGAACATGGAGACAAAGACACAAAGCGTGGACAACTCTATTTATAAGGGTCACTACTGGTCTTCTCATGGTGCATTTAAACAAAACTCTAACAATATGATTGTTCCACCATAGGAGTGGTTACAGTAAGTGGTGTGATTGTTAAAGCTTCCCTAGTACACACTAAAAACAAATGGTTGGATAGAGTGCCAAATAAACGTTAGTTTGCTAGTAACTATATTTTTATTTGTTCTGTAAGGAACCATGCTCATCAGGTTCTAAATGGAACCTGAATGGTGCTATAAAGAACCATTTACTAAGCTTCTATAAAGAACCATTAAAAAAAGGTTCTATATAGCACCAAAATAATTGGGTTCTGCAATGGTTACAACCCTTTTTTATGGTTCTTTACATATCCTTTATGGAGAATGGTTTTATAAAGAACTTTTCTCAATATCAAAGGTTCTTTGTAGAACCATACAGGCTGTTTTATTCTGGTTTAATAACCATATTATATTGTTAAAATTCTGTAGGTTTTATTATTGTTTACTAACAAGTTGAATCATGTGTGTTAGCTATGAAATAGCAGGGGGTCCCTGAGGAGAGAATTGAGAACTACTGACTAAGTTAGTAAACCATTCACAACTGACCCAAAGCCATGCTTAGGTCTTTCACAATACACCTTCACTAGCGATAGTCATATATAACATGATTTAGCATAACACAACAGAATGACACTCACTCACGGTTAAACAAAAAAAGTTGTGTCTAAACCATGCCACAAATTATTCTAATGAGCCACCACCCCTACATTTAAATTATCACTAAAAGAGGAAAGAACCCTTTTTTGAACTGCAAAGAAGCATTGAAGGGCTCAAAGGGTTTTTCGGGTCAGCATGGTTCCACATAGAGCCATCACCCTTCCCAAACAACCCTTGAGGAACTCTCATTGTTTTGTGTGTACATACTGTTTTGTGCATACCACACAAGACATGCCACAAGTGGTCTCTTCACAGTCCCCAAGTCCAGAACGGACTGTGGGAGACACACAGTACTACATAGAGCCATGACTACATGGAACTCTATTCCACATCAAGTAACTGACGCAAACAGTAAAATTAGATTTAAAAAACAGATAATAAAAAAACCCTATGGAACAGCGGGGACTGTGAAGCAACACAAACATTGGCACAGACACATGCATATACACACACACACACACACACACATGCATATACACACACACACACATACGATAACATACACACTATACATACACATGGACTTAGTACTGTAGATATGTGGTAGTGGTGTAGTAGGGGCCTGAGGGCACACAGTGTGTTGTGAAATCTGTGAATCTATTGTAATGTTTTAAAATTGTATAAACTGCCTTAATTTTGCTGGACCCCAGGAAGAGTAGCTGCTGCTCCATAATAAATACAAATACTACGGGAATGACTATGTTGTGAGGATATACACATTCTCAGACCACCTATGGAGGGTCAATATGACCATTCACTGAAACTGAAAGCCCCTGACCTCTAAACATTTGTTGCTTCTTAATGATTCTAACAATTATGATTACAACTCATTTTCCTGTGAGAATACTTTTGGTTTAGCATGTTGTGATTTCTGACCCGGTTTGTCAAGTTGAGATGAGATTATCCAATTTACCTCCACCGTCATCACAGCAAGTAGCACGGCAAAAATAATGAGCATATTCTCGTCCAACCACTCTCTAATACTCTCTCTGCACCCCTGTAACAGAGAAGTTAAAGCAATCAGTAAAATACCAGGAAATATCAAACTTCTCAGTTAAGGTAGAGAATATGCTTAACTCTAAATCCTCTTCTTTAAACAAGTAAAAAAGGGTGCTTGGGACCAAAAATAGATCACATACAAATTAAAACAACATACAAGTTTGCTGGCCTTTTAAAAAATGTTGTTATATCAAATGTAACACATTTGAAGTAATGCCACGAGTCAGGACCACTTACGTTTTGATAGATGTCACACATTGTGTAATTTGAAAAAGACCGGATGTCATTGCAGTCACACATTTCATAAGAATTTGAGTCATTCTGGGTGTTATTGATGGGGTGGTAACAGGAGCAGGGTGCCTTCACCCAGATGTTTGGTCCTGTCCATCCACAACAATGAATCTGCATGGTTGTAAGAGAAGGAGATAATGCTTAATCTAACACTTTTTCAAAGTCTAAGGCGGGATTCAAACCATGCAGACAACTGACCATCGTACTGCACTTGACACACTGCGATCCTGATTCGGACGTAACTTTCTATGGTGGAAATTGCCATTGGGTTGTGCATCACCAAACCAAATTCAAACATTGATTATCCAACTTCATTCGCATGGAAATGAAATCATGCATCAAGTTAGAAGACACCTATGTTGAAGTGGGCTTTGTGGAGGTTTAATTACTGTTACTGTGGTTACACCTCCTACACAGCATAAACATTCTACAAGTCAAGTGCAATAGCAATAATCTGTGTGTGTTTGAATCCCGGCCTAAATTTAATTGAACTAGATTCTATCATAGATGACCTCTCAAAATTAATTCACACATATCAAGTGTCAGCAGCAACTGAATTTAAAGTTTAAGATTAGTTTGTTGTAGTTTTGATAATATTTGGAGCATGTATATAGGGAACTATCCAAACAAACTATGTCTCTTAAAGAATTAGGTTGATCCATTCCAGTTGATAATCATAGTTAACTGACTGGATGTATTGAATGTTATTCCAGATGCTCAAAGCACTTTACATTAATGTATGGTGGAAACTCATCTCATCCTTCACCAATGTTTAGCACACACTAGGGTGATGCCTCAGCAGCCATTTTAAGACAGAAAGCTCACCATACGTTAGCTTTCACAGTGGAGAGGTGAGAAGGGATTTATGCCAATTAGGAATCAGGGGGTGATTTGGTGGCCATGACAATACGTGGTCAGGTTGGGAATTTAGCCAGGACATCGGGGTTAACACCCCTACTCTTCAATACCTCAGTTCAACATCTCATCCAAAGGACAAATTACCAACTGGCAATGTATACTACTGCATGTATTACCTCCTGCTGAACGTAGTCCAGAGTCTTTTCCAAATTCAGATAGTTGGATTCATTCTTGCCAAATGATGCAATGAGATGAAGAACATGCTCTTCGACTTTGCTTTCAAACTAGAACAAAATGTGTGAGAAAAAAATGAGATGCCTTTCAAAAGTCACTCCAACTATTGTGTAAATAACATACCCACTGATATTGACTTACAAGATCCTCTTTCAACCCATTCACCAGGTAACAAAAGAGGTTTTATATTCGTGGCACACCCTGAGAAAAACTAGGCTATTGCATACACAGAATGTGACGCTGTGGAATTAGATGTAATAGCAGTGTCCCCTTTAGGCAACAATATTATTTTCAAAATCTCCCTGCATTGATGATTGTCACATCATTATGAAACGCTTATGTATTTGACTTGCTCCTAGGTGTGTGGCTCAGTTGGTAGAGCATGGCACTTCCATTGCCAGGGTTGTGGTTTCGTATTCCCACTGGGGATGTATGAGCTTCTGCTAAATTACTCAATTGCAAATGTAAAATGTGGCAAGGGGAGAAAAAACGGAAACCTGTTCATAGGGGGAAAAATGATTTACCATAGATATATAGCTAGTTCAGGAAGTAATCTTTAATGTCACCAATCTTTGAATATCTTTGTAATTCATAAATAAGGGTGAATCAGCACAATCTTGAGTGCCAGTCATGTTTTAATAGTTTAAATAGTGTCATTGTTGATTGTGATGTGTAACTATGGTCAAATAACACCAATGACTGTGTGAATTTAAGCATTGTACATGGCTCGTGTGAAGATAAGTAAATAAGTAAGCGTAGTTACTCAGGTAATATCATAGGTAAATGTCTTACTGAAGTCCTCTGAGTGAAGAGCAGAACCGCTCCCACAATCTGAGCAGCAAGAAGGATGGAGAGCAGGAAGAAATACTGTAAAGATGAGCAATAGTTAGAGTAGATCAATCACAGCCATATTTTTATGTGCTGCTGCATAATTTATTTGTTTGTGTTTTAGGTGTGTGTAATCTACACAAATTTGGATATACTGTAAATGCCCAGTGTTTATTTTCTTAAATCACTGACCACAACAGGCGCTTATTAGTGTCAGGCGTCTATTTGAGCCAGGTGTTTATTTCCTTAATCCACACAGCTTTGCTCATTTGCATAGTTTGTTTAATTCCAGCATTCACTTGCTGCATCTTAATAAATGTCTTCATTTCCTGCACTAATGTGTTCTCCTTTACTCACAGTGTTTTGTTTCTTTTGTCTTAGTATGCCTCTATTTTGGATGAAAAATTACTTTTACTTCGCAGAATAATTATTCTCCTCTTTGACTTTGCAGTTTTTTCCAATTTCTGGGTGTCTGTACTCCCGGAGTTGTTAACTTTTTTTGTGCTTCCCAGTTAGCTAGCATTTCTCTGCTGATTGCAGCCAATGGCTAGCAGTTGCTTACTGGCAATAAAAATCATTTTTTCTAGGCATTACTGAATTATTTAATATAACAAATCAAACATTAACCCTCATAAACAATTCATGGTAATTCATGGTAACCTCATAAATAATTCATTTAGACCTGGTGTTTCTTTGAAACAGGCATTTATTTGCTGAAATGTGTGCTATTACCCGGCTATTAAATGAGACAGGCGATATTTGAGACTCAGCGTTTAATTTAAGTTTTACATTAACAGAACAATAAACCAGGTTCCATCCAACCTTTTTACGTGAGTAAAGTACATGTCGGATAAAAAATGTCACGACAGGCCTGATGGAAACAGCCAATTTGTCAGTAAACTTTCCAAATGTCTACAAAACGCTTTTATGGGCAAATATTGATATATCACATCATATCAAAGTAAACTTGGAGTCACGCGATGATATGTTGTGTGGTCCTCCCACTACGACTCGGGAAACCATGAACATTATTAGGCTACTGATGAAATAATTTATGATGAACTTCACAGGGTGGTGAAAGTACACTGTGATGAGCTTGATGCTCCTTTACAATAAATATTGACAGTCTTATTCTGGTGACATGATAATCAATGCTTGGCTGCTGTTTGACAAATACAAATAATCATACTTTTTCGTCCATAATAATCTCATCATGTACATTCAAAAAAAAAAAGTGGGTTCCTCAAGGGTTCTTTGGGTAGGGTGGTGGTTCTATGTGGAACCATAACAACTCAAAGAACTCTTTGGGCTCTTCAATGGTTCTTTACAGTTCACAAAAAGGTTCTTTGTTCTTTTAGAAATAATTTAAATGTAGGGGAGGCAGCTCATTAGAATATTTTGGAGCCTGGCTTGCGCACAGCTCTTTTCTGTCATTTCAGTTTATCAAATGTGGAGTTATGCCATTACATACTATATATGAATATTGCCAGTGACGGTGTTTTGTAAAAGACTCCAATAAGGCCTTGTATCCATTGACTAAATTAGTCAGCGGTTCTCAATTCTGTTCTTGGGGACCCCCAGCTGTTCCAGATGTAGCTCACTTGATTCAACTTGACATTTAACACAGATGAAATTTCAACAATATAATATGGTTGACCAGAATAAAAAACCCTGTATGGTTTTTAAAGATGATCTACAAAGAACCTTTCAGATTGAGAATGGTTCTTTATAGAACGAACCTTTATGATCCTGAGTGGGCACATTTCAAATCAAAATCAAATCAAATCAAATTTGATTAGTTACACGCGCTGAATATAACAGGTGTAGCCCTTACAGTGAAATGCTTACTTACAAGACCCTAACCAACAGTGCAATATCCCCACCCCAAAAATATGGATAAGAATAAGAGATAAAAGTAACAAGTGATTAAAGAGCAGCAGTAAAAAATAACAATATATACAGGGGGGTGCCGGTACAGGGTCAACGTGCGGGGCACTGGTTAGTTGAGGTAGTATGGACATGCAGGTAAAGTTATTAAAGTGACTGTGCACAGATGACAACAGAGAGTGGCAGTGGTTTGGAGAGGGGAGGGGGAGAGCAATGCAAATAGTCTGAGTAGCCATTTGACTAGATGTTCAGGAGTCTTATGGCTTGGGGGTAGAAGCTTCTAAACGAAACCTCTTGGACCTAGACTTGGCACTCTGGTATCGCTTGCCGTGCGGGAGCAGAGAGAACAGTCTATGACTGGAATAGCTGGAGTCTTCAACAATTTTTAGGGCCTTCCTCTGACACCGCCTGTATAGAGGTCCTGGATAGCAGGAAGCTTGGCTGTTCGCACTACCCTCTGTAGTGTCTTGCGGTCAGAGGCCGAGCAGTTACCATACCAGGCAGTGATGCAACCAGTCAGGATGTGCTTGATGGTGCAGCTGTAGAATCTTTTGTGGATCTAAGGACCCATGCCAAACCTTTTCAGTCTCCTGAGGAGAATAGGTTTTGTCGTGCCCGCTTCATGACTGTCTTGGTGTGCTTGGACCATGTTAGTTTGTTGGTGATGTGGACACCAAGGAACTTGAAGCTCTCAACCTGCTCCACTGCAGCCCCGTCGATGAGAATGGGGGCGTGCTCGGCCCACTTTTTCCTGTAGTCCACAATCATCTCTTTTGTCTTGATCACATTGAGGGAGAGGTTGTTGTCCTGGCACCACACAGCCAAGTCTCTGACCTCCTCTCTATAGACCGTCTCGTTGTTGTCGGTGATCAGGCCTACCACTGTTGTGTCATCAGCAAATTTAACGATGGTGTTGGGGTCGTGCCTAGTCGTGCACTCATCAGTGAACAGGGAGTACAGGAGGGGGTTGAGCACTCACCCCTGAGGGGCCCCTGTGTTGAGGATCAGCTTGGCGGATATGTGGTTACTTTCCCTTACCTCCTGGGAGCGGCTGGTCAGGAAGTCCAGGATCCAGTTGCAGAGGGAGGTGTTTCGTCCCAGGGTCCTTAGCTTATTGATGAGCTTTCAGGGCACTATAGTGTTGAACGCTGAGCGGTATTCAATGAACAGAATTCTCACATAGGTGTTCCTTTTGTCCAGGTGGAAAAGGGCCGTGTATCTAGTGCAATAGAGATTGCATCCTCAGTGGATCTGTTGGGGCGGTATGCAAATTGGAGTGGGTCTAGGGTTTCTGGGATGATGGTGTTGATGTGAGCCATGACCAGCCTTTCAAAGCACTTCATGGCTACAGACGTGAGTGCTACAGGTCGGTAGTCATTTAGGCAGGTTACCTTAGTGTTCTTGGGCACAGGCACTATGGTGGTCTGCTGAAAACATGTTGGTATTACAGACTCGGACAGGGAGAGGTTGAAAATGTCAGGGAAGACTTTTGCTAGTTGGTCAGCGCATGCTCATAGTACATGTCCTGGTAATCCGTCTGGCCCAGCGGCCTTGTGAATGTTGACCTGTCTAAAGGTCTTACTCACATCGGCTGCAGAGTGCGTGATCACACTGTCTTCCGGTACAGCTGGTGCTCTCATGCATGTTTCAGTGTTATTTGCCTCGAAGTGAGCATAGTTTAGCTCGTCTGTTAGGCTTGTGTCATTGGGTAGCTCTCGGCCGTGCTTCCCTTTGTAGTCTGTAATGGTTTGCAAGCCCTGCTACATCCGACGAGCGTCAGAGCCGGTGTAGTGCGACTTGATCTTAGTCCTGTATTGATGCTTTGCCTGTTTGATGGTTCATCGAAGGGCATACCGGGATTTCTTATCCTGTTGGGGGTAGGGGGCAGTATTTACACGGCCGGATAAAAAACGTACCCGATTTAATCTGGTTATTACTACTGCCCAGAAACTAGAATATGCATATAATTATTGGCTTTGGATAGAAAACACCCTAAAGTTTCTAAAACTGTTTGAATGGTGTCTGTGAGTATAACAGAACTCATATGGCAGGCAAAAACCTGAGAAGATTCCTTACAGGAAGTGCCCTCTCTGACTATTCCTTGAGCTTCTTGTCTCTGTTTATTGAAGACTGAGGATCTTTGCTGTAACGTGACACTTCCTACGGCTCCCATAGGCTCTCAGAACCCGGGAAAAAGCTGAATGATATCGAGGCAGCCCCTGGCTGAAACACATTATCGCCTTTGGCAAGTGGCCGATCAGAGGACAATGGGCTTAGGCGCATGCACGAGTCGACCCCATGCTTTATTTTCTTTCATCTTTTTACCTAAACGCAGATTCCCGGTCGGAATATTATCGCTTTTTTATGAGAAAAATGGCATAAAAATTGATTTTAAACAGCGGTTGACATGCTTCGAAGTACGGTAATGGAATATTTAGAATTTTTTTGTCACGAATTGCGCCATGCTCGTCACCCTTATTTACCCTTTCGGATAGTGTCTTGAACGCACGAACAAAACGCCGCTGTTTGGATATAACTATGGATTATTTTGAACCAAACCAACATTTGTTATTGAAGTAGAAGTCCTGGGAGTGCATTCTGACGAAGACAGCAAAGGTAATAACATTTTTCTTATAGTAAATCTGACTTTGGTGAGTGCTAAACTTGCTGGGTGTCTAAATAGCTAGCCCTGTGATGCCGGGCTATCTACTGAGAATATTGCAAAATGTGCTTTCACTGAAAAGCTATTTTAAAATCAGACATATCGAGTGCATAGAGGAGTTCTGTATCTATAATTCTTAAATAATTGTTATGCTTTTTGTGAACGTTTATCGTGAGTAATTTAGTAAATTCACCGGCAGTGTTCGGTGGGAATGCTAGTCACATGCTAGTGACATGCTAATGTAAAAAGCTGGTTTTTTTATATAAATATGAACTTGATTGAACAAAACATGCATGTATTGTATAACATAATGTCCTAGGGTTGTCATCTGATGAAGATCATCAAAGGTTAGTGCTGCATTTAGCTGTGGTTTGGGTTTATGTGACATTATATGCTAGCTTGAAAAATGGGTGTCTGATTATTTCTGGCTTGGTACTCTGCTGACATAATCTAATGTTTTGCTTTCGTTGTAAAGCCTTTTTGAAATCGGACAGTGTGGTTAGATTAACGAGAGTCTTGTCTTTAAAATGGTGTAAAATAGTCATATGTTTGAAAAATTGAAGTTTTTGTATTTTTGAGGAATTTGTAATTCGCCTATCATTGGATATTGGAGCAGGTGTTCCGCTAGCGGAACGTCTAGATGTATTAACTTGTATTTTTTAGTTAAATTTAACCACAAAAGTTATTTTCATGTGCACTACGTCATCACGCACAGCCTTTTATCCACAACAAGTCTACTTGATGGAAACATCTCATAACACAACAAAAACTGGAAAAAGTCAAGGGATGTGAATAATTTCCGAAGGTAGGAGTGAATGGATAGGGTTTATAAAAATCAGTAGGGCAAGTGTTTCATCAGCTATAAAATGTAAATTCTACAAATGTCCCGACAGGCCTGATGATAACAGAAAATATTGCTGTACAGTGATTTCAGATATTATTCGGACCCCTTCCCTTTTTCCACATTTTGTTACATTACAGCCTTATTCTAGAATGGATTAAATAAATTTTTCCTCATCAATCTACACACAATACCCGTAATGACAAAGTGAACACAGGTTTTTAGAATTTTTTGCAAATGTATATATATATATAAAGAAATACCTTATTTTCATAAATATTCAGACTCTTTGCTATGAAATTGAGCTCAAGTGCATCCTGTTTCCATTGATCATCCTTGAGATGTTTCTACAACTAGATTGGAGTCCAGCTGTGGTAAATTCAATTGATTGGACATGATTTGGAAAGGCACACACCTGTCTATGTAAGTTTCCACAGTTGACAATGCATGTCAGAGCAACAACCAAGCCATGAAGTCAAAGGAATTATCCATAAAGCACCAATATATGATTGGGTTGAGGCTCAGATCTGGGGAAGGATACCAAAAAATGTATGGAAAGTCCCCAAGAACACAGTGCCCTCCATCATTCTTAAATGGAAGAAGTCTGGAACCACCAAGAGGAATCGGGGGAGAAGGGCCTTGATCAGGGAGGTGACCAAGAACCAGACGGTCACTCTGACAGTTCCTCTGTGGAAATGGGAGAACCTTCCAGAAGGACAACCATCCCTGCAGCCCTCCACCAATCAGGCCTATATGGTAGAGAGCCAGATGGAAGCCACTTCTCAGTAAAAGGCACATGACAACCTGCTTGGAGTTTTCAAAAAGTCACCTAAAGGACTCAGACCATGAGAAACAAGATTCTCTGATCTGATGAAACCAAGATTGAACTCTTTGGCCTGAATGCCAAGTGTCACATCTGGAGGAAACTTGGCACCATCCCTACGCATGGTGGGGGCAGCATAATGCTGTGGGTATGTTTTTCAACAGCAGGGACTGGGAGACTAGTCAGGATCAAGTGAAAGATGAACAGAGAAAAGTACAGAGAGATCCTTGATGAAAACTCCAGAGTGCTCAGGACCTTAGATTGGGGCAACGGTTCACCTTCCAACAAGACAACGACCCTAAGCACACAGCCAAGATAAAACAGGAGTGACTTTGAGTCTTTGAATGTCCTTGAGTGGCCCAGCCAGAGCCCGGACTTGAACCCGATCAAACATTTCTGGAGAGACCTGAAAATAGCTGTGCAGCGACGCTCCCCATCCAACCTGACCGAGCTTCAGAGGATCTGTGGAGAAGAATGGTGAAACTCCCCAAATACAGGTGTGCCAAGCTTGTATCGTCATACCCAAGAAGACTTGAGGTTGTAATCACTGCCAGAACTGCTTCAACAACGTACTGAGTAAAGGGTGTAAATACTTATGTAAATGTGATATTTCATTTTTTTTTTTATAGTTTTGCAAACATTTCTAAAAAACAGTTTTTGCTTGTCATTATGTGTAAGTTGATGAGGGGAAAAACAATTACATCAATTTTAGAATGTGGTAACGTAACAAAAAGTGGAATAAGTCAAGGGGTCTGAATACTTTCCAAATGCACTGTAGTAACCATCATATCGAAGTATGTTGTGTTGTCCTCGCACAACTACTCAGGAAAGCGTGCAGTTTATTAGGCTACAAATGAAATAATTTCACAGGGTGGTGAAAGTACACTGTGATGATCTTGATGCTCCTTTACAAAAAATATTGATATTTTATTTTGGTGACATGATGATCGATGCTTGGCTGCCATTTAACAAATACAAATAATCTCGCTCTTTCGTCCATAATAATCTTGTCATGTACACACAAAATATTTTTTTACAAATGCACTCGGAGCTTGTCAGCTGTTTTGATTTATTTCTTACCATTCCTAACATGCATTTCACCTCCTTCAATGCACCCAGACACCCAATGAAGCCCAACGACATCGTAGCACTTCCACCAATGACCAGGAAATAGGAGAACACAGAAAAAGACATATAGGGAGGGGCAGGCACTGTAAAAGAGGAAATAACAAACTTTGAGATACTTGTTGCTCATACTGGTATGGGTTGCCAGTAATAGCTGTACCGTGCACTCAACTTTGAAATAAGAATTGGACCAGTGTCGAACCAAAGCACAATCATGTCTCAATTTAAAACAAATCTGGGGTTAAAGTAGGCCTATTATTTTACTAGTTTGTGAATATAATGTGTAGCTTACAGGCTGTCTGTTTTGAATGAATAAACTAATCTTTCATAATATAAATACCAAAAAAGCATGTTTTGGAGGGACATAAGAATTGAAATACTGTGATTTTGTTCATGAGATCCAAAAGTGAATCAGAAAGACAATTCCTAGTGTATAAAAAAGGACTATCTCAGGGAATGTTATTCCTATATTACTACAGATACATCATTGTATTTAAGGATATTTGTGTGTTGAAATATTACATTATGTAATATTACATACTGCCATTCATTGTAAGGAGTTGTTGATGAAAACAGAAACTCACTGAAGAAGCTTGTCTCAGCAAGGACTATCCATATCCCAAGTGACAGCAGGAGGGCGCCCACACACTGGTGGGAGGATGATATCTTATTGCATTGCACAATAAATACATCTCTCAACTAAGAATTCATTTCACCTATCAATAGATATTTCGACAGACTTCAATCAACCTGCAAATATACATTGAGTGTACTTTGATCAGTGAATTTGGGCAACAGTTACCACCATTCTTATGTCTAGCAGCATAAACTTTTAAATAAGTGAATGATCAAACTTACAGAAAAAAGTAGATTGAAAAGGAATAGGAAATATTTGATGAGACCAATACAGCCTTGGGATGCCATTCTGTATCTGAAAAATAAGAAACACAATCACAGTCATTATGGAGTTGTTCACTGCTTTGTTATTTGATGGCCGTTTGGACTGCGTTTCTGCTTCCGACACAGCATTAACATTCTACAAGTCAAGTGCAGTGTAATGTTGGTAATCTACGTTTGTTTGAATCCTTGCCAATGTGGTTTCAAAGGTTGGTGGTCAATGGGTGGAAAATCAATGCTCTGTTGTTATTAGTAATAGACCAGCGTGGGTGTGTGCCTGAGGGTTAACACCAACAACTCCGGACCACATGTTGTAATCGCTTCAGAGAGACGGGTTTGCTTCTCGAGCCAACATTTCCATACTGCCTCCATCTTTCTACCCCTCTCCTTCCTTCTGTCTAGATCAAATACGAAAGGGAATGGGATAAAAAAAACAGGGGTGTCATATACCCTTCTCCTAGGTGATACAACCCAACATATTATATTACCCTTCAAGGTGATTAATTATTTAGTCACCTTTATACAGCTCTCCAACACTGTAACTAAGCTTAATGTCAATGTAGACAAGACGTTATTACATTCATGATCAGTTTATAAATAGCTGTTTTTAGCAATTGTTGTTTTCCTAAATATTTTCCATGTTGCAATATTACACTGAATTACACAAAAATGAAACACATCTTTCTGTTTGAAGCTGAATACAAGTCCCATCTTCAGTGTGAAGCCTTTGTTGGTTTTGTAATTTGTAAATCAAGCTTCCATGATTAGTTTATCAAAGAATGTCTGCATCTAAAGCATTTCAAATCCTACAGTATCACATATATCTTGGTTTGCCCTCAAGATATACATCTCTTTGATAATAAATGAACTGCTCATTTCTAAACTTGAAATACACATTCTTTTCTTACCTGAAATGTAACGAGAAGTAACAATGAACCGATAAAAGCAGAAATGGTTTTAGAGTGAGACGGTACAGGAAAAAACAGGGTGGTAACACAGATACAAATAGAACATGCAAATGAACTGTCACAGCTGAGCAAATACTACAAACCATATATTTTCACTTTCCTCCACGATGTTTGTTCAGTTGGTTTTTAATATCCCATATTCAATCAGTTTAATTTGCCTTTAATTGTTTGTTTGACCAGCGTAAGTACACTCGCTGTAACCAATCTGCCTGCTTAATTAAAAATGAATGAAACCAGGAATAGGAAAAAAGGTAGCTTTATTTTTTGTCAAGCACAATCTAAACTACTTCATATGACTTAACTAATTAGATATAATTAGTTATGATATTTCACAGAGCACCTGTTTGGTTCTGTTGTAGCAACCGTTGTGAAAGTCTTTGTGGTAATTGTAGGCTTGATTTGCCTTAAATTCCTGAACCATCACTATTTAGAAGACTTTACAATGTGGTTAATATTTTTTCTGAGTATGAACAGTGTGCTGAAACAAACAATTAGGAACATTTAACATTTTATTTGGGTACATTTAGTTAACAATAGTGTTCATGGTGAAAAATGTCTGAAGTGAATGAGCAGTGATGAATTTTTCCTAACAACTGATATGAGATGGCGTGGCTAACCAGGCAGTCAAAGCATTAATAACTCAAAATCACTTCATATTCAGATCCAATCTGCTTTACCACTCTCAGCATCAACCACTCTCAATGTCGAGAGCTATCAAAGGAACAATTTTCAGGTTTAGCCTACACTACCGGTCCAAAGTTTCAGAACACCTACTCATTCAAGGGTTTTTCTTTATTTTTACCATTTTCTCAATTGTAGAATAATAATGAAGACATCAAAACTATGAAATAACACATGACGTTTCTTGAAAGTTCATGCAGATGTTTGATTTCTGAATAACATACATCTGAAAGTTATAGGTGTCCATAAAAAAATAAACATATAAGAAACCTCAAGTTGGACAATTTTTGTGTGTTCTGAGAACGTGTTAATTAGGGTTTAATATTTCCCGTGGGCCAAATCCACAAAGAGTCTCAGAAAAGGTCCTAGGACTCCTGTTAAAACTTGTTTTCAGAGAAAAAAAAACTCCCAGCTCAGAGTAGGTTTTAGGATGATGTGAAGACACTGCTCAGTCAAACTGAGCCAGGACTAAAATCTTTATCTCAGCTGGTAATCAAGAGGTACCGCAAAGGAAAGATAGTGATGACGCTCATTACCATTGTTGAAAATCATGGAGAATAACTAGGGATGTGCCGAGAAGTTGGACAAAACAAGTAAGTAACGGATATGGTCTATTTTCCTGATACGATTATGCCTGTCTGTAAAGAGAAGGGCCGGCTGTACGTTGATCCTGTTACTTTGACTGGATAGAGCGAAGCCGTATTTCTCTGTCCCCTCGCTCTTTTTTTCTTCGCTTCGGCTTTGCTCTACCAGATCACTTCTCCTCCAATGTTTGGGTCTGATCATTTAGATTGCTGCTGCCACCTGTTACCCTACTATGATCAATTCAATGGTTAAATATATGAAATATGCTTTTTACACCAGTTCAATTTAAAGAGTACTCAGATCGGTTCTTTTAAAGAGGACTAAATGTGAAAACACCCTAAGTGACAGCAAACGTGTCTGCCCTGCTGCAAGTTGAGGACACATAGACACAGACAAAAACACATGCCTCCACACGCTGCTCATAATCTGCAGCTTTTTTGGTCTATAAAAGTGCAGGGACATAGGTATTTCGCCAACCTCTACTTAGTTATATAAAAACACTTCAGTGTTTTCCGATCATGAGTATTATCCGATCCGACTATCAACTGTCAATTTACGGATACAATAATGAATACGAGTATTGACAGTTCGGCATACCCCTAGGAATAACCAATCGTGATGCGACATCGCCAGCTGTGAAATCTATAGCACGCTTCCGACCTCCACAGTGAATGTGACTGTAAATCAAATGTTGCAATTGTAAAACATTTCATATAGTTTTTCACCGATAAGGTCACTTTGACCACTCTTAATTCTTGCCTAATGGCATTAAAAACATACCATTTTTTACCAATTTAGAATAATGTAATAATTGCCTATTGCAATTAATCATTCAGTAGCCTATGGCGGTTGTTAAAAGCAGAGGTTTGATAATAGTACTGTTTTCTCAACACATACTACCGCTCAAAAGTTTTAGAAAACCTACTCATTCAAGGGTTTTTCTTAATTTTTTTTATATTTTCTACATTGTAGAATAATAGTGAAGACATCAAAACTATGAAATAACACATACATTTTGATTTGTTTAACACTTTTTTCTGGTTCCTACATGATTCCATATGTGTTATTTCATAGTAGGATGTCTTCACTATTATTCTACAATGTAGAAAATAGTACAAATAAAGAAAAACCCTTCAATGAGTAGGTGTTCTAAAACTTTTGACCGGTAAAGTATGTCACTCCCGTTCAACAACTCTAAATCGCTTTGGCATGGTAGGCATCAAGTCACTTGCCAATAATGTGGCATAAAGCGTTTGAAAGGTCTATCATTTTCGTCGAACACAATCAAAGGACCTAAAGCAGGCCACATTCAGTCTTCCCCAAGGTCCGGAAGGCCACACAACATTTGTATTATATTTCATAGCATCAAAATTACAAAACAATTGTCCCATATCCATGGCTTTGGAATATCCGATGCTCCCTGACTGTCTAGCATTCGTTTCGATGATCGTTAGTGTCACGACTCCCGCCGAAGTCGGTCCCTCTCCTTGTTCGGGCGGCGTTCGGAGGTCGACGTCACCGGTCTTCTAGCCATTGCCGCTCCACCTTTCATTTACCATTGGTTTTGTCTTGTTTTCCCGCACACCTGGTTTACATCCCCTCATTACTCTATGTGTATATTATCCTCTGTTCCCCCCATGTCTGTGTGTGGTATTGTTCGTTCGTTACATGTTTGACACTACAGGCTGGTTTTGCGCCGGGTATTGTTGTAACCCGTGGTATTGTTATTTGTACCCATTAGTGTGATTTGTGTGCTATCGCTTTTTCCCTTGGGCCGGAGTGTTGTGATGCAGTTGCGTCCAGCTGTTTTCCTCTGCCTGAATTAAGTGTGCCTGTTCACTCATCTCTGCTCTCCTGCACCTGACTTCCTTCGACCAGTTGCGCACACTCTGACAGAATACCACACCCAGACATGAATACAAACAGTGTAGTTACTCTCTCCGTAGGGCAATCAAACAGGCAAAACATCAGTACAGAGACAAAGTGGAGTCTCAATTCAATGGCTCAGATACAAAATGTATGTGGCAGGGCCTTCAGACAATCACGGATTACAAAGGGAAACCAGCCACGTCGCAGACACTGATGTCTTGCTCCCGGACAAGCTAAACACCTTCTTCGCCCACTTTGAGGATAACACAGTGCCACCAACGCGGACGGCTCCCAAGTACTGTTGGCTTTCGTTTTCCGTGGCCAACGTGAGTAAGACATTTAAGCATGTTAACTCTCGCAAGGCTGACGGACCAGATGGCATCCCTAGCCGTGTCCGCAGAGCATACGCAGACCAGCTGGCTGGAGTGTTAATGTACATATTCAATCTCTCCCTATCCCAGTCTGCTGTCCCCACTTGCTTCAAGATGTCCACCATCATTCCTGTACCCAAGAAAGCAAAGGTAACTGAACTAAATGACAGTAGTAGGTCTGATTACCAACAATGATAAGACAGCCTACAGGGAGGAGCTGAGGGCCCTGGCGGAGTGGTGACAGGAAAATAACCTCTCCCTCAATGTCAACAAAACAAAGGAGCTAGTCGTGGACTTCAGGAAACAGCAGAGGGAACACGCCCCTATCGACGGGACTGCAGTGGAGAAGGTGGAAAGTTCCTCAGTGTACACATTCCTGACAAACTGAAATGGTCCACCCACACAGATAGTGTGGTGAAGAAGGCGCAACAGTGCCTCTTCCACTTCAGGAGGCTGAAGAAATTTTGCATGGCCCCTAAGACGCTCACAAACTTTTACAGATACACAATTGAGAGCATCCTGTCAGGCTGTATCACCACATGATATGGCAACTGCACCTCCCACAACCACAGGGCTCTCAAGTGGGTGGTGCGGTCTGCCCAATGCATCACTGGGGGCACACTGCCTGCACTCCAGGACACCTACAGCACCTGATGTCACAGGAAGGTCAAAAAGATCATTAAGGACATTAACCACCCGAGCCACAACCTGTTCACCTATCATCCAAGACTCTTCCTAGAGCTGGCCGCCCAGCCAAACTGAGCAATCTGGGGAGAAGGGCCTTGGTTAGGGAGGTGACCAAGAACCCGATGGTCACTCTGACAGAGCTCCAGAGTTCCCCTGTGGAGATGGAGAACCTTCCAGAAGGACAATTAGGCCTTTATGGTAGAGTGGCCAGACGGAAGCTACTCCTCAGTAAAAAACACATGACAGCCTGCTTGGAGTTTTATCCAAAAAGCACCTGCACAGCTTCCCTGTGGCTCAGTTGGTAGAGCATGGTGTTTGCAACGCCAGCATGGTGTGTGCAATGCCAGGGTCGTGGGTTTGATTCCCATGGGGGGGCCAGTACAAAAAAAATAAAATGCATGAAATGAAATGTATGCATTCACTACTGTAAGTCCCTCTGGATAAGAGTGTCTGCTAAATGACTAAAATGTAAATGTACATGACTCTCAGACCATAGGAAACAAGATTCTCTGGTCTGATGAAACCAAGATTGAACTCTTTGACCTGAATGCGAAGTGTCACGTCTGGAGGAAACCTGGCAGCATCATGCTGTGGGGATGTTTTTCAGTGGCAGGGAAACTATCAGGATCTAGGGAAAGATAAACTGAGCAAAGTACAGAGAGATCCTTGATGAAAATCTGCTCCAGAACACTCAGGACCTCAGACTGTGGTAAAGGTTCACCTTCGAAAAGGACAGCAACCCTAAGAACACAACCAAGACAACGCAGGAGTGGCTTCGGGACAAGTCTCTGAATGTCCTTGAGTGGCCCAGCCAGAGCCCAGACTTCAACCTGAATGAACATCTCTGGAGAGTCCTGGAAATAGCTGTGCAGCGACGCTCCCCATCCAACCTGATAGAGCTTGAGAGGATCTACAGAGAAGAATGGGAGAAACTCCCCAAATATCAAAATCAAATCAAATTTATTTTTATATAGCCCTTCGTACATCAGCTGATATTCTCAAAGTGCTGTACAGAAACCCAGCCTAAAACCCCAAACAGCAAGCAAAGCATGTGAAAGAAGCACGGTGGCTAGGAAAAACTCCCTAGGAAAAACTCCCTAGAAAGGCCAAAAACCTAGGAAGAAACCTAGAGAGGAACCAGGCTATGAGGGGTGGCCAGTCCTCTTCTGGCTGTGCAGGGTGGATATTATAACAGAACATGGTCAAAATGTTAAAATGTTAAAATGTTCATAAATGACCAGCATGGTCAAATAATAATAATCATAGTAGTTGTCGAGGGTGCAACAAGCACGTCCGGTGAACAGGTCAGGGTTCCATAGCCGCAGGCAGAACAGTTGAAACTGGAGCAGCAGCACGGCCAGGTGGACTGGGGACAGCAAGGAGTCATCATACCAGGTAGTCCTGAGGCATGGTCCTAGGGCTCAGGTCCTCCGAGAGAAAGACAGAAAGAGAGAAAGAGAGAATTAGAGAGAGCATATTTAAATACACACAGGACACCGGATAAGACAAGAGAAATACTCCAGATGTAACAGACTGACCCTAGCCCCCCGACACATAAACTACTGCAGCATAAATACTGGAGGCTGAGACAGGAGGGATCAGAAGACACTGTGGCCCCATCCGATGATACCCCCGGACAGGGCCAAACAGGCAGGATATAACCCCACCCACTTTGCCAAAGCACAGCCCCCACACCACTAGAGGGATGTCTCCAACCACCAACTTACCGTCCTAAGACAAGGCCGAGTATAGCCCACAACGATCTCCGCCATGGCACAACCCAAGGGGGGGGGGGGGGGGGGCGCCAACCCAGACAGGAAGACCACGTCAGTGACTCAACCCACTCAAGTGACGCACCCCTCCCATGGACGGCATGGAAGAACACCAGTAGGCCAGTGACTCAGCCTCTGTAAAAGGGTTAGAGGCAGAGAATCCCAGTGGAAAGAGGGGAACCGGCAAGGCAGAGACAGCAGGGGCGGTTCGTTGCTCCAGCCTTTCCGTTCACCTTCACACTCCTGGGCCAGACTATACTTAATCATAGGACCTACTGAAGAGATAAGTCTTCAGTAAAGACTTAAAGGTTGAGACTGAGTCTGCGTCTCTCACATTGGTAGGCAGACCATTCCATAAAAATGGAGCTCTATAGGAGAAAGCCCTACCTCCAGCCGTTTGCTTAGAAATTCTAGGGACAATTAGGAGGCCTGCGTCTTGTGACCGTAGCGTACGTGTAGGTATGTACGGCAGGACCAAATCGGAAAGATAGGTAGGAGCAAGCCCATGTAATGCTTTGTAGGTTAGCAGTAAAACCTTGAAATCAGCCCTTGCCTTAACAGGAAGCCAGTGTAGGGAGGCTAACACTGGAGTAATATGATCAAATTTTTTGGTTCTAGTCAGGATTCTAGCAGCCGTATTTAGCACTAACTGAAGTTTATTTAGTGCTTTATCCGGGTAGCCGGAAAGTAGAGCATTGCAGTAGTCCAGCCTAGAAGTAACAAAAGCATGGATTAATTTTTCTGCGTCATTTTTGGACAGAAAATTTCTGATTTTTGCAATGTTACGTAGATGGAAAAAAGCTGTCCTTGAAACAGTCTTGATATGTTCTTCAAAAGAGAGATCAGGGTCCAGAGTAACGCCGAGGTCCTTCACAGTTTTACGCTTGTAGCGTCATACCCAAGAAGACTCAAGGCTCTAATTGCTGCCAAAGGTGCCTCAACAAAGTACTGAGTAAAGGGTATGAATACTTATTTTAGATGTGATATTTCAGTTTTTTTTATTTATTTGCAAAATGTATTTGTGTGTAGATTGATGAGAAGAAAAAAACAATTTCATCAATTTAATCAATTTTAGAATAAGGCTGTAACGTAATAAAATGTGGAAAACTTTAAGGCTCTGAATACTTTCCGAAAGCACTGTATAAATACACTGAACAAATATATAAATGCAACATACAACAATTTCTAAGATTTGACTGAGTTACAGTTCATATAAGGAAATCAGTCAATTGAAATGAATTCATCAGTCCCTAATCTATGGATTTCACTTGACTGGGAATACAGATATGCATCTGTTGATCACAGATACCTTAAAAAAAGTAGTGGTGTGGATCAGAAAACCAGTTAGTTGTGACCACCATTTTCCTCTGTCACGACTTCCGCCGAAGTCGGCTCCTCTCCTTGTTCGGGCGGCGTTCGACGATCGACGTCACCATCTTTCTAGCCATCGCCGCTCCATTTCTCATATGTCCATTTGTTTTGTCTTGTTCCATACACACCTGGTTTTCATTCCATAACCACACTGCATGTATTTAGTCCTCTGTTCCCCTCCATGTCTTTGTGTGTAATTGTTTATTGTTATGTGGATATTGTCAGGCGTCATACTTTTGTCATGTTCTGTGTTTTTGGCACGTTTATGTTTTTATGTGCTGTAGTTTTTGGACCGGAATTAAAGTGCGCCTGTTTACTACACTCTGATCTCCTGCACCTGACTTCGCCTCCGTACACACCCCTAACAGAATTACACACGAACCATGAAGTCAGCAGGAGCAGGTACCCCGGTTAGAGTAGTCGAGGAGCGCGTCCAGGAACATTCTGCTATGTTACATCATCTTGGTGCCATGATGGATCACGTTGTCCAGACTATGGACGACTGGGAGAGACAGGAAGTCTCTCCAGTGCCTCAACCAGTGCAACCGGGGTTACCTCTACCCGTCCCATCTGGAGCCAGTCCCAGTGGGATGCGTATCTCCCTTCCCAGGGAGTATGATGGGACGGCAGCACAGTGCCAGGGATTCCTGTTACAACAGGACCTCTACCTGGCCCCTGTGCACCCAGCTGCCTCGGGAAGGGAGAGAGTGTCTGCCCTCATCTCATGCCTCTCGGGGAGAGCTCTGGAGTGGGCAAACGCCGTGTGGGGAGAAGGAGACCCGGCGTTGGACCACTTCGAGGAGTTCACCCGTCGCTTCCGGGCCGTCTTCGACCATCCGCCCGAAGGTAGAGCGGCGGGGGAACGGCTCTTCCAGTTGATGCAGGACACGAGGAGCTCCCAGGAATTCGCACTGGAATTCCGGACCTTGGCCGCCGGAGCAGGCTGGAATGACAGGGCCCTCATCGACCACTATCTGTGCAGTCTACGCGAGGACGTCCGACGTGAACCTACGCAACAGCCAGTTGAATCCCGTGGCGCGATTTTCAAATACCTTAGAAATGCTATTACTTCAATTTCTCAAACATATGACTATTTTACAGCATTTTAAAGACAAGACTCTCGTTAATCTAACCACACTGTCCGATTTCAAAAATGGATTTTCAACGAAAGCAAAACATTAGATTATGTCAGCAGAGTACCCAGCCAGAAATAATCAGACACCCATTTTTCAAGCTAGCATATAATGTCACAAAAACCCAGAAGACAGCTAAATGCAGCACTAACCTTTGATGATCTTCATCAGATGACACACCTAGGACATTATGTTATACAATACATGCATGTTTTGTTCAATCAAGTTCATATTTATATCAAAATCATACCAGCTTTTTACTTTAGCGTGTGACGTTCAGAACTAGCACACCCCCCGCAAACTTCCGGGGAATTTACTAACAATTTACTAAATTACTCACGATAAACGTTCACAAAAAACATAACAATTATTTTAAGAATTATAGATACAGAACTCCTTTGTGCAATCGAGGTGTCCGATTTTAAAATAGCTTTTCGGTGAAAGCACATTTTGCAATATTCTCAGTAGATAGCCCAGCCATCACGGCTAGCCATTTAGACACCCACCAAGTTTAGCCCTGACCAAAGTCAGATTTACTATTACAAAAGTTTGATTACCTTTTGTTGTCTTCGTCAGAATGCACTCCCAGGACTGCTAATTCAATAACAAATGTTGGTTTGGTCCAAAATAATCCATCATTATATCCAAATAGCGGCGTTTTGTTTGTGCGTTCCAGACACTATCCGAAATGGTAAATCAGGGTCACAAGCATGGCGCAATTCGTGACAAAAAAATCGAAATATTCCATTACCGTACTTCGAAGCATGTCAACCGCTGTTTAACCTCTATGGGCTAGGTGGGACGCAAGCGTCCCACCCGTGGTGCACTCCATCAACAGCAGGTGCATTTCAAGAGCGGCAAATTTGAATCCAAATAAATGTCAAAATTCACATTTTTCAAACATACAACTATTTTACACCCTTTGAAAGATAAACATCTCCTTAATCTAACCACGTTTTACGATTTCAAAAAGGTTTTACGGCGAAAGCATAAATTTAGAGTATGTTAGGACAGTACATTTACAAGAGTTGTGTGTAATGTTTTGTCAATTCAAAGACAGGGTCACCAAAACCATAAAACCAGCTAAAATGATGCACTAACCTTTTACAATCTCCATCAGATGACACTCCTAGGACATTATGTTAGACAATGCATGCATTTTTAGTTCTATCAAGTTCATATTTATATCCAAAAACAGCGTTTTACTATGGCATTGATGTTGAGGAAATCGTTTCCCTCCAATAACCGGCAGTCAAGTCAGCACCACAAATTAAATAATTAAAATTAGAAAACATTGGTAAAATATTATATTGTCATTTAAAGAATTATAGATTTACATCTCTTGAACGCAATCAACTTGCCAGATTTAAAAATAACCTTACTGGGAAATCACACTTTGCAATAATCTGAGCACTGCGCCCAGAAAAATATGCGTTGCGATACAGACTATCCGCCATGTTGGGGAGATCTAAAATCGAAAATACTATGTAAATAATCCATTACCTTTGATTCTCTTCATCAGATGTCACTTCCAGGTATCACAGGTCCATAACGAATGTAGTTTTGTTCAAAAAAGCTCATCATTTATGTCCAAAAATCTCCGTCTTGTTAGCACATGATTTAAGCCCGCCGGACTTCACTTCATGAACGAGGGGAAAAAATATATTTACGTTCGTTCAAACATGTCAAACGTTGTATAGCATAAATCATTAGGGCCTTTTTTAACCAGAACATGAATAATATTCAAGGTGGACGAATGCATTCTCTTTTATAACGTATTGGAACGAGGGTACACAACATGAACTCGCGCGCCAGGTGTCTAATGGGCCATCATCGTTCCATGGCTCTTGTTCGGTCAGATCTCCCTCCAGAAGACTCAAAACACTTTGTAAAGGCTGGTGACATCTAGTGGAAGCAATAGCAAGTGCCAAAATATTCCTCAGCCCCTGTGTTTTTCAATGGCATAGGTTTAAAGGTAATACAACACATCAGGTATCCACTTCCTGTCAGAAAATGTCTCAGGGTTTTGCCTGCCAAATGAGTTCTGTTATACTCACAGACACCATTCAAACAGTTTTAGAAACTTTAGGGTGTTTTCTATCCATATATAATAAGTATATGCATATTCTAGTTACTGGGTAGGATTAGTAACCAGATTAAATCGGGTAAATTTTTTTATCCAGCTGTGCAAATACTGCCCCCTAGCCCTAACAGGTTAAAATCCATTTTTATGCCATTTTTCTCGTAAAAAAAGCGATAATATTCCGACCGGGAATCTCCGTTTAGGTAAACAGAGGAAAGAAAACAAGGCATTCGGTCGACGCGGGCACGCGCCTGAGTCTCACAGTACTGTAACCAGCCACTACCCAAACGCGCTACTTTTTTTCAGCCAGAGCCTGCAAAGCCACGATTCAGCTTTTTGCCGCCTTCTGAGAGCCCATTGGAGCCGTAGGAAGTGTCACGTAACAGCAGAGATCATTTGTAATGGATAGAGATGGCAAAGAAGGCCAAGAAATGGTCAGACAGGGTACTTCCTGTACAGAATCTTCTCAGGTTTTGACCTGCCATTTGAGGTCTGTTATACTCACAGACACCATTCAAACAGTTTTAGAAACTTTGGAGTGTTTCCTATCCAAAGCCAATAATTATATGCATATTCTAGTTACTGGGCAGGAGTAGTAACCAGATTAAATCGGGTACGTTTTTTATCCAGCCGTGTCAATACTGCCCCCTAGCCCTAACAGGATAACCTGCTGGTCACCCGCAGACGTCCAGAGGGTGCTCTGTTGGTGCCATCCTCCAGCACCCCCGCTCCGGTGCCCATGGAGTTGGGAGGGGCTGCGCGTAGGGAGACTGGAGGAGGAGCCATCACGTGCACCATCTGTGGCCGCAGAGGGCACACTGCCGGTCGGTGCCTGGTCGGTTCCTCTGGGACTCGAGGCAACATTCAGGGCACTCTGACGTCACCCCAGGTGAGTCTGCACCACACTCGACCAGTGTCCTCTGTTGTCCACCTGTTTGTACCTGTTTGTTTCCCTGATTTTTCCCCGCAGTCCCAGCATAAGGCGCTCGTCGACTAAAGGTGCAGCTGGGAATTTTATCGTCAGAGCATTAACCCTTAGTGTAGGGATCCCCATTATTCCTGTAGTTAGACCTTTTCCGGTTCACGCTCTGAATAGTCGACCATTAGGGTCCGGGCTAATCAGGGAAGCCACCATCTCCCTGGGCATGGTGACGCAGGGGGGTCACGAGGAGAGAATCAGTCTCTTCCTCATTCCGTTGGTGCTACCACGGTGGAAAGTCCAGACCAGGTCTCCACCGTGCACATCCCCCCAGAATATGCCGATTTGGCTCTCGCCTTCTGTAAAAAGAAGGTGACTCAATTACCACCTCATTGGCGGGGGGATTGTGCGGTAAATCTCCTGGCAGACGCTGCGCTTCCCAGGAGTAAACGTGTATCCCCTATCGCAAGCGGAGACGGTGGCTATGGAGACATATGTCTCTGAATCCCTGCGTCAGGGGTATATACAGTCCTCCACTTCACACGCCTCGTCGAGTTTCTTTTTTGTGAAGAAGAAGGGTTGGAGGTCTGCGCCCGTGCATTGACTATAGAGGTCTAAATCAAATCACGGTGAGGTACAGTTACCCGCTACCTCTTATCACCACGGCGATTGAGTCAATGCATGGGGCGCGCTTCTTCACGAAACTGGATCTCAGGAGTGCTTATAACCTGGTGCGTATCCGGTAGGGAGACGAGTGGAAGACAGCGTTTAGTACCACCTCAGGGCATTATGAGTACTTAGTCATGCCGTACGGGTTGATGAATGCTCCATCAGTTTTCCAATCCTTTGTAGACAAGATTTTCAGGGACCTGCACGGGCAGGGTGTAGTGGTGTATATCGATGACATTCTGATATACTCCGCTACACGCGCCAAGCATGTGGTCCCGTGTGGCTCAGTTGGTAGAGCATGGTGTTTGCAACGCCAGGGTTGTGGGTTCGATTCCCATGGGGGACCAGTACGGGGAAAAAAATGTATGCATTCACTACTGTAAGTCGCTTTGGATAAGAGCGTCTGCTAAATTACGAAAATGTAATGTGTCCTTGGTACGCAAGGTACTTGGACGACTGTTGGAGCATGACCTGTACGTCAAGGCTGAGAAATGCCTGTTCTTTCAGCAGGTCGTCTCCTGCCTAGGGTATCGCATTTCCACATCAGGGGTGGAGATGGAGAGTGACCGCATTGCAGCTGTGTATAATTGGCCGACTCCCACCACGGTAAAGGAGGTGCAGCGATTTTTAGGGTTTAGCCAATTACTACCGGAGATTTATCTGGGGTTTTGGCCAGGTTTTTACCTCACTGCTGAATGGGGGTCCTGTACGGTTGCAGTGGTCGGCTGAGGTGGACAGGGCTTTTAGGCAGCTAAGAGCTCTGTTTACTTCGGCTCCCGTGCTGGCCCATCCGGATCCCTCTTTGGCGTTCATAGTAGAGGTGGACGCATCCGAGGCTGGGATAGGAGCCGTGCTCTCACAGCGCTCGGGTACGCCACCAAAACTCCGCCCCTGTGCTTTCTTCTCGAAGAAGCTCTGCCCAGCGTAGTGTAACTATGATGTGGGGGACCGGGAGCTGTTGGCTGTGGTTAAAGCGTTGAAGGCATGGAGACATTGGCTTGAGGGGGCTAAACACCCTTTCCTTATCTGGACTGACCACCGCAACCTGGAGTACATCTGGGCAGCGAGGAGACTGAATCCTCGTCAGGCAAGGTGGGCCATGTTCTTTACCCATTTTGTGTTTACCCTGTCCTACAGACCAGGTTCCCAGAATACGAAAGGCAGACGCACTGTCCCGGCTGTATGACACAGAGGAGCGGTCCATGGATCAGACTCCCATACTCCCGGCCTCTTGCCTGGTAGCGCCGGTCATATGGGAGCTGGACGCGGACATTGAGCAGGCATTGCGTACAGAGCCCGCTCCCCTCCAGTGTCCTGTCGGGCGTATGCACGTTCCGTCTGCTGTCTGTGACCAGTTGTTCTATTGGGCCCACACGTCACACTCTTCTGGTCATCCGGGGATCGGTCAGATGGTGCGCTGTCTGACTGGGAAGTACTGGTGGCCCACCTTGGCTAAAGACGTGAGGGTTTATGTTTCCTCCTGCTCGGTGTGTGCCTTGTGTAAGGCTCCGAGACACCTACCCAGAGGTAAGCTACACCCCTTACCCGTTCCACAACGACCTTGGTCACACCTGTCTGTGGATTTTTTAACCGATCTACCTCTTTCACAGGGAAACACTACGATCCTGGTCGTTGTGGATCGTTTCTCTAAGTCCTGTCGTCTCCTTCCTCTGCCTGGTCTTCCTACGGCCCTACAGACTGTGGAAGCCCTGTTTACTCACGTCTTCCGGCACTATGGGGTGGCTGAGGATATAGTGTCTGATCGGGGTCCCCAGTTCACGTCGGGAGTCTGGAAGGCGTTCATGGAACGTCTGGGGGTCTCGATCAGCCTCTCGGGTTTTCACATCGAGAGTAACGGGCAGGTAGAGAGAGTCAACCAGGATGTGGGCAGGTTTCTGCGGTCCTACTGCCAGGATCGGCCGGAGGAGTGGGCGGCGTTCGTGCCCTGGGCCGAGATGGCGCAGAACTCGCTTCGCCACTCCTCCACTAACCTCTCCCCCTTTCAGTGAGTATTGGGGTACCAGCCGGTTCTGGCGCCGTGGCATCAGGGTCAGAACGAGGCTCCTGCGGTGGACGACTGGTTCAGGCGTGCGGAGGAGACCTGGGCGGCAGCCCATGTTCACCTCCAGCGAGCCGCGCTTTGCCAAAAGACCAGCGCGGACCGTCACCGCAGTGAGACCCCGGTGTTCGCACCGGGGGACAGGGTCTGGCTCTCGACCCAAAACCTACCCCTCCGCCTGCCCTGTCGGAAGCTGGGTCCGCGGTTTGTGGGGCCATTCAAAGTCCTGAGGAGGGTGAACAAGGTGTGTTACAGATTACAGCTTCCCTCTGATTACCGTATTTACCCCTCGTTCCATGTGTCTCTCCTCAGGCTGGTGGTGGCTGGTCCGCTCCAGGAATCTGAGGTGCGGGAGGTCCCTCCGCCTGCTCTGGACATCGAGGGGGCCCCGGCGTACTCCGTTCGGTCCATCCTGGATTCGAGGCGTCGGGCAGGGGGCCTTCAGTACCTCGTGGAGTGGGAGGGGTACGGTGCTGGGTCCCGGTTGCGTATGTTTTGGACCCCGAACTGCTGCGGGAGTTTCACCGTCGCCGGCCGGATCCCCTACACCTCGCCCTCTGGGTCGTCCCCGAGGCCGGTGTCGGCGTGCCGCTGGAGCCGCGCGTCAAGGGGGGGCACTGTCACGACTTCCGACGAAGTCGGCTCCTCTCCTTGTTCGGGCGGAGCTCGGCGATCGACGTCACCGGCTTTCTAGCCATCGCTGCTCCATTTCTCATATGTCCATTTGTTTTGTCTTGTTCCATACACATCTGGTTTTCATTCCATAATCACACTGCATGTATTTAGTACTCTGTTCCCCTCCATGTCTTTGTGTGTAATTGTTTATTGTTATGTGGATATTGTCAGACGCCATACTTTTGTCATGTTCCGTGTTATTGGCACGTTTATGTTTTTATGTGCTGTCGTTTTTGGACCGGAATTAAAGTGCGCCTGTTTACTACACTCTGATCTCCTGCACCTGACTTTGCCTCCGTACACACCCCTAACAGCCACATGCAGCATGACACATCTCCTTCACATAGAGTTGGTCAGACTGCTGATTTTGGCCTGTGAAATGCTATCCCACTCCTCTTCAATAGCTGTGCGAAGTTGCTAGATATTGGCAGGAACTGGAACACGCTGTCGAACACGTCAATCCAGAGCATCCCAAACATGCTCAATTGGTGACATGTCTTGTGAGTATGCAGGCCAGGGAAGAACTGGGATTTTTTCAGCTTCCTGGAATTGTGTACAGATCCTTGCGACATGGGTCCGTGCATTATCATACTGAAATATGAGGTGAAGGCGGCAGATGAATGGCAGAACAATGGGCTTCAGAATCTCTTCACAGTACACACCCATCACACATCTCGTCACAGTATGTCTGTACATTCAAAATGCCATCGATAAAATGCAATTGTGTTCATTGTCCGTAAATTATGCCTGCCCAAAGCATTATCCCACCGCCATAAAGGGGCACTTTGTTCACAACGTTGACATCAGCAAACCACTCGCTCACACGACGGCAGACATGCAGTCTGCCATCTGCCCGGTACAGTTGAAACCAAGATTAATCTATTAAGAGCACACTTCTGCAGCGTGCCAGTGGTCATCGAATGTGAGCATTTGCCCACTGAAGTTGTTTACGACACCCAACTGCAGTCAGGTCAAGGCAGTGAGTGAGGATGATGAGCATGCAGATGAGCTTCCCTGAGACTGTTTCTGACAGTTTGTGCAGAAATTCGTTGGTTGTACGAACCCACAGTTGACGTGTCTTAGACCATCCCACAGGTGAATAAGCCGGATGTGGAGGTCCTGGGCTGACGTGGTTACACGTGTTCTGCGGTTGTGAGGCCGGTTGGATATAATGCCACATTCTCTAAAACGACGTTGTATGCGGCTTAAGGTAAAGGAAGGAACATTCAATTGTCTGGCAACAGCTCTGGTGGACATTCCTGCAGTCAGCATGCCAATTGCATGCTCCCTCAAAACTTGAGACATCTGTGGCATTGTGTTGTGTGACAAAAAGGCACATTTTAGAGTGGCCTTTTTTCGAGGTGCACTTGTGTAATTATCATGCTATTTAATCAGCTTCTTGTCAGATGTCTTGGCAAATTTGTGCAGAAAATGTGAGAGAAATAAGCTTTTTGTGCATATGGAACATTTCCGGGATCTTTTCTTTCAGCTCATGAAACATGAGATCAACACTTGATATGTTGCGTTAATATTTCACTGCACCTGCGAGAAAATCTACAAAACATGTGTATGTGACCAATACAATTGTATTTTATTTTATTTGATATTGAATTCCTAAGGGATAACGTGAAATAACATGATGTATGTTAATTACATTTTTTGGGAGCATCTAAAGCGCACTTCCTGCATTTCTACACAATCCAATATGACTCATGGCCCTTCTAGCCTTCTCTATTTAGAACATAAAAAAAGTAAGCGAAAATGCTCCCAGTCATCAAGCTAGGTAAGAGATCGCTGTTAAATATGTTTAACTGATTGATAAAACTGAACTAGATGAAAAGTAATTCAATAATCAATATTATTTTGCACCTTTACCAATAGCCTAACAAATGAACAACTCTTAAAAAATAAAGTACAAAGACTTTTGATTGTCTTTATTAAGACATCCTCTATATCAAACACGTCTGTATCCATTCATCATCATCATCAGCAGCTTCCACCAGGTCTTCCTCACACTAGTTTAGTTTTTTTTTGTTAAGTTAAACAGCCATTATCTTGCCAACTACATCAGTCAACTAAAGAGCGCAAGACATACACACTGACCGCAGCTGCCTCTGTCCAACTCTCCCACAATGGTCCAGCCAGCCTTTCAGAAGCTTTGCCTTTCACACAGCCAGTCCGTCTGCTCTGTGGTGTGTGAGCGGTCCCAAATCCAGTCAGGTGAAACATCCAAATAGCCTACCCAACCACTCTGAGGTGTCTGCATGGTCTTCTTAGGGATAGGGGGCAGTATTCGGAAGTTTGGATGACTGAGGTGCCCAAAGTAAACTGCCAGTTACTCAGGCCCAGAAGCTAGGATATGCATATAATTGGTGGTATTGGATAGAAAACACTCTAAAGTTTCCAAAACTGTTAAAGTAATGTCTGTGAGTATAACAGAACTGATATACCAGGCAAAAACCTGGAGGTGACACAATTTAAAATGCCTGTATTTGGGAAAATCAATGGAATACCAACCAGATTGCAGTTCCTAGGTCTTCCAGTAGATGTCAACAGTCTTTAGAAAGAGTTTCAGGCTTGTTTTTTGAAAAAACGAGCTAGAATTTGTCGTTTTTCTAGGTGGCTCCCATTTGGCTGTAGTATTGTGGCGCGCGTGGATGAGAGCGCGCACTTCGTTATTTATCTCCGGTAATGAACATACTATTCTCTGTCTTAAATTGTATCGTTTATTTACGTATTAGGGTACCTTAGGATTGATTAGAAACGTTGTTTGACTTGTTTGGACGAAGTTTATTGATAACTTTTGGGATTCATTTGTATGCATATTGAACGAGGGAAACCGGTGGATTGCTGAGTCAAGCGTGCCAACTTAACTGACTTTTTTGGGATATAAAGAAGGACTTTATCGAACAAAAGGACCATTTGTTATGCAGCTGGGACCCTTGGGATTGCAAACAGAGGAAGATCTTCAAAGGTAAGTTATTTATTTTATCGCTATTTCTGACTTTAATGACGCCTCTGCTTGTTTGGAAAATGTTTGTAATGCTTTTGTATGCAGGGCGCATTCCTCAGATAATCTCATGGTGTGCTTTCGCCGTAAAGCCTTTTTGAAATTTGACAAAGCGGCTGGATTAACAAGAAGTTAAGATTTTAAATGATGTAAGACACTTTTATTTTCATTAATGTTTAATATTACGAATTTTGTATTTTGAATTTCGCCCTCGGCAATTTCAATGTTGTCG
Source organism: Salmo salar (assembly GCF_965601325.2). NCBI lineage: Eukaryota > Metazoa > Chordata > Actinopteri > Salmoniformes > Salmonidae > Salmo > Salmo salar. The sequence goes on from NC_138309.1 coordinate 5,664,001, forward strand.
AGGTGGGGCGCTAGCGGCACGCTTTTGGTATCACAGTGCAAAGATATAACTGGGGGGGGGGGCAAAAATGCAATTTCAGAATGTGGGGGGGTGGGGGTGGGGGATCATGACCCATCCATGCCCAGTGGTCATATAGAAATATCAAAACTTGAATTTAACAACTCCAAAGCAATTGCCTGTCTATTGCGCAAGAACCACTGACTCTCTGCCTTTTGTTATTGTCAAGACACCTGCTGGTAACACTTAACTGGTTAGGACAGCTCGTGAGGCCTAAATATCTGTCAACTAAGTGGGACTCATGACTAAAAAGGTGTCATGCATAACTTTAATTGTTACCCATAAGAGTAGGAGTAAAATGTTTCTATTCTCAGCACTTCCGACCAATTTTCTACTCAAATCAAATCAAATGTTATTGGTCACATGGTTAGCAGATGTTATTGCGAGTGTAGCGAAATTCTTGTTGTTCTAGTTCCGACAGTGCAGCAATATCTAACAGGTAATCTAACAATTCCACAACAACTACCTAATACACACAAATCTAAGTAAAGGAATGGAATAAGAATATATACATATAATTATATGGTTGAACAATGACAGAGCGGCATAGGCAAGATGCAATAGATGGTATAAAATACAGTATATTCAGTTGAAGTTGGAAGTTTACATACACCTTAGCCAAATACATTTAAACTCAGTTTTTCACAATTCCTGACGTTTAATCCTAGTAAAAATTCCCTGTCTTTGGTAAATTAGGATCAACACTTTATTATAAGAGTGTGAAATGTCAGAATAAAAGTAGAGAGAATCATTTATTTCAGCTTCTATTTCTTTCTTCACATCCCCAGTGGGTCAGAAGTTTACATACACTCAATTAGTATTTGGTAGCATTGCCTTTAAATTGTTTAACTTGGGTCAAACGTTTTGGGTAGCCTTCCACAAGCTTCCCACAATAAATTTTGGCCCATTCCTCCTGACAGAGCTGGTGTAACTGAGTCAGGTTTGTAGGCCTCCTTGCTCGCGCACACTTTCAGTTCTGCCCACAAATTTTCTATAGGATTGAGGTCAGGGATTTGTGATGGCCACGCCAATACCTTGACTTTGTTGTCCTTAAGCCAATTTGCCACAACTTTGGAAGTATGCTTGGGGTCATTGTCCGTTTGGAAGACCCATTTGCGACCAAGCTTGAACTTCCTGACTGATGTCTTGAGATGTTGCTTCAATATATCCACATAACAACATGATGCTGCCACCCCCGTGCTTCACGGTTGGGATGATGTTCTTCAGCTTGCAAGCTTCCCCCTTTTTCCTCCAAACATAACAATGGTCATTATGGCCAAACAGTTCGATTTTTGTCTCATCAGACCAGAGGACATTTCTCCAAAAAGTACGACCTTTGTCCCCATGTGCAGTTGCAAACCGTAGTCTGGCTTTTTTATGGCAGTTTTGGAGCAGTGGCTTCTTACTTGCTGAGCGTCCTTTCAGGTTATTTTGTTATAGGACTCGTTTTACTGTGGATATAGATACTTTTGTACCTGTTTCCTCCAGCATCTTCACAAGGTCCTTTGCTGTTGTTCTGGGATTGATTTGCACTTTTTGCACCAAAGTACGTTCTTCTCTAGGAGACAGAACGTGTCTCATTCCTGAGTGGTATGATGGCTGCGTGGTCCCCAAGATCAGAGGCAGTAGGGATGACCAGGGATATTCTCTTGATAATTGTGTGAATTGGACCCTTTTCCTGTTCTGCTAAGCATTCAAAATGTAAAGAGTAAAAAGTAAATTATTTTCTTTAGGAATGTAGTGAAGTAAAAGTAAAAGTTGTGAAAAATATAAATAGTAAAGTAAAGTACAGATATCCCAAAAAACTACTTGTAGTACTTTTAAGTATTTTTTCTCTTGAGGATACCCTAGGATAGGGGGCGCCACAGCGCATTTTGAAAAAAAATCGTTCCCATTTTCAACGGCCTACTAATCAAACTCAGAAGCTAGGGCATGCATATACTTATTATATATGGATAGAAAACACCCTAAAGTTTCTAAAACTGTTTGAATGGTGTCTGTGAGTATAACAGAACTCAAATGGCAGTCAAAACCCCGAGACCGATTGAAACAGGAAGTGGAATTCAGAATTGTGGACTCGACTTCTCATCTTTCCCTATAAATCACACCATTAACCATGGTTCAGTGAGCACTTCCTATTGCTTCCACTAGATGTCGCCAGTCTTTTCACAGTGGTTTGAGCATTATACAGTCGAAACTCAGTAAATGAGAGTCATTGGAAATTGGTCACAGGGGATGGGCCATCACCATTATGACGCCGGCGGCCATGTCTACCCCCACCTTTGGAAACGGTTTTAAAGGCAATGAAATCATCCCCCTCGAATCTTATTGGCTCTCTTGGTGTTACAGGCCCTGAAGATTAATGTTTTACAACGTTTGACATGTTTGAACGAACCTACAGGCGGGAGAATCTCATTTTATCCGGAACTTCAGCCCTGCGCTTGGAGAGAGCCCTAGGACGCGCTACCAACAGCAGGCTAATGGAACGTGAAGTATGGACTTTTTCGACCGAAAATACATCTGTTGTGGACCTGGGATGCTTTCTGATGAAGACAACTAAAGGTAGGCGATTACTGACAATATTATACAAGATCAGATGTGACATGCGATTGTTCCAAGATGGCGCGGCGCTAGTATTCCAGGCTCATTTTCTGAGCATCGCATCTCCTTTTATCGCAAAGTGTGATTACCCAGTAAAGTTAATTTAAAATCTGGTATGACAGGTGTTCTCAAGAGATATTCATCTATAAATGTTAGATTGACAATATAAATTAAAAAAATCGTTATCGGATAGTAATTTAGGGAATTGTAGCATTGTTTACTGGGACGCATTTGAGGGGAAATTATTTAGTCAACGTCAGACGCCGATGTAAAATGCTGATTTTATATATAAATATGACCTTTATTGAACAAAAGAATGCATGCAGTGTATAACATGATGTCCTAGGTGTGTCATCTGATGAAGTTTGTAAAAGGTTAGTGCTGCATTTAGCTGTTTTTTGATTATTTGTGATGCAAGTGGTTGGTCGGAAAATGGCTCTGTTGCTGCTTTTTACGATGGACTCATCTAACATAATCTAATGATTTGCTTTTCCTGTAAAACCTTTTTGAAATCGGACGACATGGGTCGATTCAGGAGAGGTGTATCTATAAAAAAAATAAAAAAATAAAATTGTTTTTTTTTTAAATTATGATTTTTTTTTATGCTAATTGGCGATATGATTTTTCGCTGGATTTTGATCCCGCTGACGGGATGAGACGCTGAAGAGGTTTTAAGTACTTTACACCACTGTCAGTGGTGTTAGTTATGTGTTAGTTATGAAGATGAGGTATTAATGAAGCAATATAGACCAAATTGAAGTGCACTCTTAGAAAAACGGTGCTATCCAGAACCTAAAAGTGTTCTTCGGCTGTCCCCATAGGAAAACCCTTTTAAGAACCCTTTTTGGTTCCAGGTAGAACTCTTTTGAGTTCCATGCAGAACCCTTTACAAAGAGGGTTCTGCATGAAACCCAAAAGAGCTGCTTGACACCAAAAAAAGGGACAGCCGAAGAACCCTTTGGGAACCCTTTTTTTCTGAGTGTGCCTTGAGCTTTGTTTGCGTGTTGTACAGTATTGTAAAGATAGTTGGGTGACTGGGACAGGCAATGTAAAATCCCTAATGTTTTTTAGTAAAAGTTATTGTAGAACATGCATCTTACATCAGATCATCTTGAAATGTTCTCCGTAAAACTTCATCAAAGATAGATATGATATATCATTATTCCTTTATCAGCGTTATGATCTCCATAACATCCATAACGGATATTGATGTATCATATCTTGGCTTCAGAAGCTTGTGCATTCATCACATTTTGTGTGCTTGTTCTGAGATGTATTCTTCAGACTTACTGAAGCAATTGTTGATATCTCGAAATATACATTCATAAAGACACAAAAATAGCCTGTTAGGGTGTGATGCCTGGCCTTGTATACTATGTAGGCTACCTGTATAGTATAGTATAGTATAGAAATCCTAAAGTACTATGCCTTCTGCTGACATTTTGATCAAGAAATCTTTACACCAGTAAAAATCTACTTTTCTGAGCTGAAAGACAATGGCCAGAGCTTACCCATGATGTTGCACAATGATTTCTCAATAAGTAATTGTTTTAGTCAAAGTATGATATATTTGGGCTTGAAGTGACAAATCTGAATTGTCCACTTCGTGCTAATCCGTGTGAATGCAGTGCTTTTCCTATGATATGATATATAAGTATTTTCAGCCTGCGTTTCATTTCAGGGCTGGGTTTTATTAGAATTGTATCACCCACCAGCATGACATTGTTTATTAATCAGAAACAGCTGCAACGTTATTCCTCTTCGCGGCTGAGATGAGCCAAACACACTTGTTGTGTCCACTTGGCCGCCTGAGACATGGAGCAAATTAAATTAGGGGATAATTTGTACATTTTCACTTATTTTTTATATAGTCTGTATTAAAACATATATATGACCATTTTATAAATGGTATAATTGCATGATATGATAGCATTTTGCAAACCCGGTCCCCCCCGTCGCCACCAAGATTAATATTTTTGGCCACTAAAGTTTTGCTTCACTACACGCGTCATTGGTTTGATTGGTGTAAAGTGAAACCACAAGTGTCTATCCAGATAATGAAAAGGCACCCACAAAATAAAATTCAAGCAACTTATAATTTGAGCCATGAGCAAAGTCAATGTAGCCTCTCATTTCACTTCGCCTGTGAGAACCATGAGCATGGGCTGACTTGGCTTTGCTGTACTGCAGCCGAAGTCTGCTATCAGCCTACCTACCAAAGGTCACACTGTGTTCATTACAATGTAGAAAAATGCATATCAGCTATCTTTCAGTAGTTATCCATATTACCTGAGCTTCAATTTATTCTTTCTAACTATTTTCATGGTGGATGTGCAGCTGCAAGTTATTAAAGATGCCAAAACGTTGAAGACCAGTGGTTTCCATATGTGGCAAAGTTTTCCCGAAAATCAATGCTTATGACAAATCCAACTCCAGAACCAGCCATAGAGCCAGCTGGCTAATCTTTTGAATTTGGTCTAATTAAAAAAAAAAAACGGTCAAAAACAGAACACATTAGCTAGCTAGATAAGGTTAGCAAGATAGTTAGCTAGATAAGGTTAGCATGCTAGCTATCTACACTGACAGCTGTCAGTGCCCTATGTTTATCCATTCCACGTGGAAATTCCAACACACATTTTGTGTACAAAACATTAAGAACACCTTCCTAGTATTGAGTTGAACCCACCCTTTTGCCCTCAGAACAGCCTCAATTCATCAGGGCATGAGTCTACGTGAAGGATTTACTTCAGACACCGGACAAGGCCCAAATCCCCGTCATTCGCTTGAAGAAGAGACGGAGATATCGGGGAAATAGGTCGGGGTGCCTTGTAAGGATCCGACGGCAAGTGGGTAATCCGTCTCTACCATCAGTCCTATTAGCCAACGTGCAATCATTGGATAATGAAATGGATGAGCTCCAATCAAGACTAACCAACCAACGGGACATTAAAAACTGTAATACCTAATGTTTGACAGAGACGTTGCTGAACAACGACATGGACAACATACAGTTGGCTGGGTTTTTTGTTCATCGGCAAGATAGAACAGCTGCCTCCGGTAAGACAAGGAGTGGCGGTCTGTGTCTATTTGTAAATAACAGCTGGTGCACGAAATCTAATATTAAGGAAGTCTCAAGGTTTTGCTCGCCTGAGGCAGAGTATCTCATGATAAGCTGTAGACCACACTATTTACCAAAAGAGTTTATCTATATTTTCCGTAGCTGTCTATTTACCAGCACAACCCAATGCTGGCACTAAGACTGCACTCAACGAGCTGTAAAAGGCCATAATCAAACAAAAAAATGCTCATCCAGAGGCGGCACTTCTAGTGGGCTGGGACTTTAATGCAGGGAAACTGAAATCCGTTTTACCTCATTTCTATCAGCATGTTAAATGTGCAACCAGAGGGAAAAAAACTCTAGACCACCTTTACTGCACACACAGAGACACGTACAAAGCTCTCCCTCGCCCTCCATTTGGCAAATCTGACCATAACTCTATCCTCCTGATTCCTGCTTACAAGCAAAACCAAAAGCAGGAAGTACTAGTGACTTGCTCAATATGGAAGTGGTCAGATGAAGCAGATGCTAAGCCACAGGACTGTTTTGCTAGCACAGACTGGAATTTGTTCCGGGATTCTTCTGATGGCATTGAGGAGTACACCACATCTGTCACTGGCTTCATCAATAAGTTCATCGATGACGTCGTCCCCACAGTGACCGTACGTACATACCCCAACCAGAAGCCATGAATTATAGCCAAAATCCGTACTGAGCTAAAGGGTAGAGCTGCCGCTTTCAAGGAGCAGGACTCTAACCTGGACGCTTATAAGAAATCCTGCTATGCCCTACGACGAACCATCAAACAGGCAAAGCGTCAATACAGGACTAAGAATGAATCGTACTACACCGGCTCCGTGTGGCAGGGCTTGCAAACTATTACAGACTACAAAAGGGAAGCACAGCTGAGAGCTGCCCAGTGACACGAGCCTACAGTGGTTCCTCCTTTTAAAGTTGTGTCATACTGCAGCACACCTTCCAGGCTGCTGCAGCATTCTATGGCACGTTATTTAATTGTCAGCCATTTTTTACGTTAATACAAGTTAGTGCTAGTTTGACCACTATAGGGCATCTTTGAGAAGCATTTGATAGTCTCCCATATTAGCATTACAAGATCATTTAAAACCTTTTTTGCAATAACATAGTACATGGGATTGATTTTAAGAAATTTGGCTCAATTAATTTGATTAATATTATTGTGTTTCTATTCCGAGAAAAACTAAAAACGAAACCCTCAGGATTTTTGCGCTGTATAACGTGACTGTCGGAGTAGGCTAAAGCATAAGAGGATTGGAGGATTCTAAATTAATATCTAAGGGGCATAACATTTCCACACCCTAAATGTAGTGTAACCAATACTCATTTCGCCAATGGTAGGCCTACAGTATATCTAAAAATATTTTTTCAATGACGTGACTCCGTCAATAATTACATTTAGAGGATTGGAGGATTTTAAATTAATATCAAAGGGGGATTTTCTGTTAGGATCTCTGAGAATATCTGAGAATATCTGAGGGGCTTTTATTTAATTCTAAATTAATTAATAATAATAATAATAATAATAATAATAATGATCGTTTTGTTTAAAATGTAACATATATTTTGGAGATTTCGTTTTCATTTAACCTAGAGTGAGTGAGAAAAAGGCAATTCTTGAACATGGGGAGAGACATTCATACTAATTTGTAAATAAAGCCAGTTTGTTACTTATAATAATTTATTTCTGCAGAAAGCTAACTTGATAATTTAGCAGACATCACTTGCTTATATTCAGTCAACACATATATCTTAAGAATATCATGGAATAAAATTGAACATTTTCGTTTCCGCATACTTGTCTCAGAGCAGCGCGAACCAGTGCTGAAATAGACGTTTCTAAAAAACGACAGTAAGCGATTGTAATCGGAATAAAGGCCAAAATAATATTTATAAAGGCCAAAATATAGCCCTGCTAATAGCCATTATGACGCTGTACAACGTGACCATGTGTGTTTGAAAGAGTATTTTCTGCATGCTTGTCTCAGAGCAGCGCGAACCGGTGCTGAAATAGACGTTTCTAAAAAAACGACAGTAATCTGAATAAAGGCCAAAATATAGCCCTGCTAATAGCCATTATGACGCTGTACAACGTGACCATGTGTGTTTGAAAGAGTGTTTTCCAGTAAGCAACCATTTGTTTGCCTTTATTAGACAACTTGGTTCCAATATTTCTGTAATTCAGTGTTATTTATTACCATAGTAATTTGTTATGGATCCATAACTAAATCAACATCTGCATTTTGAAAGACTATTTTTATCATTATTTTATTATAGAAAGCATAAAAATGCTGATGAAGAATTACAGTACTCTAAAGTATATGCTTTTACATTTGGATAATAAAATATTTAAAGCATTTTGAAGATATAGCCACCTGCATTTGTTTATTAGGCTACTGTGCAGTCTGACAAGTAAACATAGCCTACAATACATACTGTAGTAAAAATGGGAAAGTGCCTAATTCCTTACATAAGGCAGAGCAGGCCATGTCCAGACTTTCTCGGTGACCTCAAGTACCTTCAATAATGGCTGTACCAGAGAATGCGGGCATGCGGAAGACCGGGGTTCAATTCCCCAATGGGGAGGAAGGATTAGGCTGTCTTTGTAAATAAGAATTTGTTTTTAACTGGTTCCATATGTGTTATTTCATAGTTGTGATGTCTTCACTATTATTCTACAATGTAGAAAATAGTAAAAATAAAGAAAAATCCTGGAATGAGTAGATGTGTCCAAACTTTTGAATGGTACTTGCTTAATTAATTTGCTTAATATTATGGTGTTTCTATTCCAAGAAAAAAAAAACTCTGGGTTTCTGTTAGGTTGGAATGGAAAATATTTAGCTAAAGAGGCAGGGCATGCATGAGACCGGGGTTCAATTCCCCGATGGGGAGGAAGGAGGAGGCTCTCCTTTTAAATAAGAATTTGCTCTTAACTGGCTTGCCCAGTTAAATAAAGGTTACACTAAGAGCATAACATTTCTGCACCCTAATTTTTTAATTCTAGTCTAACCAATACCCAAACGGAGATTAAGTGAAAATAAAAATCTCATTGATTTATCAAGACCAGTCCCCATGCTTGTCTCAGAGCAACGCGAAATGGCACTAAAATAGTTGCAGGCGTTTGCTTAAAATCCTATTCAATCAATCAATTAATCAAATGTATTTATAAAGCCCTTTTTACATCAGCTGATGTCACAAAGTGCTGTACAAAAATCCAGCCTAAAACCCCAAACAGCAAGCAATGCAGATGTAGAAGCACGGTGGCTCGGAAAAACTCCCTAGAAAGGTTGGAACCTAGGAAGAAACCTAGAGAGGAGCCAGGCTCTGAGGGGTGACCAGTCCTCTTCTGGCTGTGCCGGGTGGAGATTATAACAATATAACACTATTGCTTCTAACTTCAACATGCTCTTTAAATAAATAAGACCTACACCACTTTTAACAGCACATTACTCAACACTAGTGAGACTCATGTCGCCTACGGTAGGCCTACAGTGTATCTAAAAATATGATGTGACGCTCCGTCAATAATTACATATAGAGGATTGGAGGATTCTAAATTAAAACCAAAAGCCACCTCATGGGTCTCCTGGTGGCGGCCGGCACGGGTATCGAACCTGCATCAGCCAGTTAAGTTATTTTATATAGGTCTAGGCTCTGAAGAAATAGACTCCTCTTCCTCTGGTCCTCTTGTTGTTTGTAAAGTCAAATTAAAGATTATTGTTGAAATGAATTGCTTGACTGGTGTAGGTTTTCTCCATCTGTTGGTGTGCAACACTTGCATAACAAGTTAGCTATATTTTCAGCACCAGACACTGTTCACCTCCTATTGATTGCGCTGCGGTTGTCGCCAGTTGTTTTTTAAATTGAACCTTTAGGCAACATTTTTTACATTTTAGTCATTTAGCAGACGCTCTTATCCAGAGCGACTTACAGTAGAGTGCATACATTTTTATTACATTTTTACATACTAGCCCCCCGTGGGAATCGAACCCACAACCCTGGCGTTGCAAGCGCCATGCTCTACCAACTGAGCTACAGTGGGACAAGTCAGGTAAGAACAAATCCTTATTTACAATGACGGCCTACCCCGGATGATGCTGGGCCAATTGTGCCCCACCCTATGGCACTCCAAATCACGGTCGGATGTGATACAACCTGTATTCGATCCAGGGACTGTAGTAATGCCTCTTGCACTGAGATGCAGTGCCTTTGAACGGTCAAAAGAAATGTATTGCAAGTTGGGGAGGGGGGTTTTTCACACCTAGCTCGGCTATTAGACAATTCTTTAGTAAAGGTTGAATAGTCTATTGTTCAGCTAATAGCCCATCCTAGAAACGTTGTTTGCAGAATTCACAGCCTGCTACAGTACGCTTGTGAAAAACAAAATGCCTCCAGCTGTCCAAAAAAAATTCTAAGGGGCTTTTATATAATTAATGTGTGGGGTTAATAATAATAATACTTTTTCCCCTTTCCACTTGTTAAACAGCCTGGATTGTTACTCCCATCTCATTCCTCGCCCTCTTCCACGCATCATTCTCCGTCTGAGTGGCTCGCTTGTGGGCGTGCTGACAAGATATGGCAGCACCTTCGGTTGTGTGTCAAGAATTCAGTAAAGCAAGTTTGTATGTTTATTCACAGACAAATAGTAATATGCTCTAAACCGCTCTGGTGACAACCAAACTTTGCTGCCCAGTTTTCAACTGTCCACATGGCTGGGAGAACCTATTCAAGTAAGTAAATACATTTAGAAAATGTGAAGAAAATGATGTATTATTTGCTACAGTAACTAGCTACAGTGCATTTTTACTCAAATAAGCTGCTAACATAGCTAGCTAGTTTACATATGGTATAGATAGCTAGCTAAGTTAATTACATTTGACCAGCTACCTAACTTCATATTAGCTAGCTATCTTGATATATTTAACCTGTTAGTGCTAGGGGGCAGTATTGACACGGCTGGGAAAAAACATACCCGATTTAATCTGGTTACCACTCCTACCCAGTAACTAGAATATGCATATACTTATTACATATGGATAGAAAACACCCTAAAGTTTCTAAAACTGTTTGAATGGTGTCTGTGAGTATAACAGAACTCAAATGGCAGGTCAAAACCTGAGAGATTCCTTTACAGGAAGTGGCCTGTCTGACCATTTCTTGAACTTCTTTTCCATCTCTATCATTTACTAAGGATCTCTGCTCTAACGTGACACTTCCCACGTCGTCCATAGGCGCTCAGAGCCCGGGAAAAAACAGAATGTCGTCATTCCAGCCCCAGGCTGAAACACATTATCGCCTTTCTCAAGTGGCCGATCAAGGGACTCTGGGCTTATGCGCGTGACCCGACCGCCCCCGCCTTTGTGATTTTTTCCTCTGTTTGCCGAAAAGGAGATTCCCTGTCGGAATATTATCGCTTTTCTACGAGAAAAATGGCGTAAAAATTGATTTTAAACAGCGGTTGACATGCTTCGAAGTACGGTAATGGAATATTTAGAATTTTATTGTCACGAATTGCGCCATGCGCGCGACACTTCTTTACCATTTCGGATAGTGTCTGGAACGCACGAACAAAACGCCGCTATTCGGATATAACGATGGATTATTTTGGACCAAACCAACATTTGTTATTGAAGTAGCAGTCCTGGGTGTGCATTCTGACGAAGACAACAAAAGGTAATCAAACTTTTATAATAGTAAATATGATTATGGTGAGTGCTAAACTTGCCGGGTGTCTAAATAGCGAGCCCGTGATGCCTGGGCTATGTACTTAGAATATTGCAAAATGTGCTTTCACCAAAAAGCTATTTTAAAATCGGACATATCGAGTGCATAGAGGAGGTCTGTATCTATAATTCTTAAAATAATTGTTATGCTTTTTGTGAACGTTTATCGTGAGTAATTTAGTAAAATGTTAGCGAATTCCCCGGAAGTTTGCGGGGGGTATGCTAGTTCTGAACGTCACATGCTAATGTAAAAAGCTGGTTTTTGATATAAATATGAACTTGATTGAACAAAACATGCATGTATTGTATAACATAATGTCCTAGGGTTGTCATCTGATGAAGATCATCAAAGGTGAGTGCTGCATTTAGCTGTCTTCTGGGTTTTGGTGACATTATATGCTGGCTTGAAAAATGGGTGTCTGATTATTTCTGGCTTGGTACTCTGCTGACATAATCTAATGTTTTGCTTTCGTTGTAAAGCCTTTTTGAAATCGGACAGTGTGGTTAGATTAACGAGAGTCTTGTCTTTAAATAGCTGTAAAATAGTCATATGTTTGAGAAATTGAAGTAATAGGATTTTTAAGGTTTTGAAAATCGCGCCACAGGCTGCAAGTGGCTGTTACGTAGGTGGGACGCTTGCATTAGATTAGCAAAACATTAGATTATGTCAGCAGAGTACCAAGGCAGAAATAATCAGACACCCATTTTTCAAGCCAGCATATAATGTCACCAAAACCCAGAAGACAGCTAAATGCAGCACTTACCTTTGATGATCTTCATCAGATGACAACCCTAGGACATTATGTTATACAATACATGCATGTTTTGTTCAATCAAGTTCATATTTATATCAAAAACCAGCTTTTTACATTAGCATGTGACGTTCAGAACTAGCAAACTTCCGGGGAATTCGCTAACATTTTACTAAATTACTCACGATAAACGTTCACAAAAAGCATAACAATTATTTTAAGAATTATAGATACAGACCTCCTCTATGCACTCGATATGTCCGATTTTAAAATAGCTTTTTGGTGAAAGCACATTTTGCAATATTCTAAGTACATAGCCCAGGCATCACGGGCTCGCTATTTAGACACCCGGCAAGTTTAGCACTCACCATAATCATATTTACTATTATAAAAGTTTGATTACCTTTTGTTGTCTTCGTCAGAATGCACACCCAGGACTGCTACTTCAATAACAAATGTTGGTTTGGTCCAAAATAATCCATCGTTATATCCGAATAGCGGCGTTTTGTTCGTGCGTTCCAGACACTATCCGAAATAGTAAAGAAGTGTCACGCGCATGGCGCAATTCGTGACAATAAAATTCTAAATATTCCATTACCGTACTTCGAAGCATGTCAACCGCTGTTTAAAATCAATTTTTACGACATTTTTCTCGTATAAAAGCGATAATATTCCGACAGGGAATCTCCTTTTCGGCAAACAGAGGAAAAAATCCCAAAGGCGGGGGCGGTCGGGGTCATGCGCATAAGCCCAGTGTCCCTTGATCGGCCACTTGAGAAAGGCGATAATGTGTTTCAGCCTGGGGCTGGAATGACGACATTCTGTTTTTTCCCGGGCTCTGAGCGCCTATGGACGACGTGGGAAGTGTCACGTTAGAGCAGAGATCCTTAGTAAATGATAGAGATGGAAAAGAAGTTCAAGAAATGGTCAGACAGGCCACTTCCTGTAAAGGAATCTCTCAGGTTTTGACCTGCCATTTGAGTTCTGTTATACTCACAGACACCATTCAAACAGTTTTAGAAAATTTAGGGTGTTTTCTATCCATATGTAATAAGTATATGCATATTCTAGTTACTGGGTAGGAGTGGTAACCAGATTAAATCGGGTATGTTTTTTATCCAGCCGTGTCAATACTGCCCCCTAGCCCTAACAGGTTAACACTGTAAAATACATGTGTAGGTAGCTAGCAAACAGCCATGGAGGAGGGTGAAAGGATAGCAGGCCCAACTGTCAAAGTGAGAGAGTAGGCTATTCTGGATAGAGCAGGTACTTTTGTGTAGTTCCAGTCCTTAACCTCTATGGGCTAGGTGGGACGCTAGCGTGCCACCCGTGGTGCACTCCATCAACAGCAGGTGCATTTCAAGAGCGGCAAATTTGAATCCAAATAAATGTCAAAATTCAAATTTTTCAAACATACAACTATTTTACACCCTTTGAAAGATAAACATCTCCTTAATCTAACCACGTTTTACGATTTCAAAAAGGTTTTACGGCGAAAGCATAAATTTAGAGTATGTTAGGACAGTACATTTACAAGAGTTGTGTGTAATGTTTTGTCGATTCAAAGACAGGGTCACCAAAACCATAAAACCAGCTAAAATGATGCACTAACCTTTTACAATCTCCATCAGATGACACTCCTAGGACATTATGTTAGACAATGCATGCATTTTTAGTTCTATCAAGTTCATATTTATATCCAAAAACAGCGTTTTACCATGGCATTGATGTTGAGGAAATCGTTTCCCTCCAATAACCGGCAGTCAAGTCAGCGTCACAAATTAAATAATTAAAATTAGAAAACATTGGTAAAATATTATATTGTCATTTAAAGAATTATAGATTTACATCTCTTGAACGCAATCAACTTGCCAGATTTAAAAATAACCTTACTGGGAAATCACACTTTGCAATAATCTGAGCACTGCGCCCAGAAAAATACGCGTTGCGATACAGACTAGACGTCATGTTGGGGAGATCTAAAATCGAAAATACTATGTAAATAATCCATTACCTTTGATTCTCTTCATCAGATGTCACTTCCAGGTATCACAGGTCCATAACGAATGTAGTTTTGTTCAAAAAAGCTCATCATTTATGTCCAAAAATCTCCGTCTTGTTAGCACATGATCTAAGCCAGCCGGACTTCTCGTCATGAACGAGGGGAAAAAATATATTTACGTTCGTTCAAACATGTCAAACGTTGTATAGCATAAATCATTAGGGCCTTTTTTAACCAGAACATGAATAATATTCAAGGTGGACGAATGCATACTCTTTTATAACGTATTGGAACGAGGGTACCCAACATGAACTCGCGCGCCAGGTGTCTAATGGGACATCATCGTTCCATGGCTCTTGTTCGGTCAGATCTCCCTCCAGAAGACTCAAAACACTTTGTAAAGGCTGGTGACATCTAGTGGAAGCAATAGGAAGTGCCAAAATATTCCTCAGCCCCTGTGCTTTTCAATGGGATAGGTTTAAAGGTAATACAACACATCAGGTATCCACTTCCTGTCAGAAAATGTCTCAGGGTTTTGCCTGCCAAATGAGTTCTGTTATACTCACAGACACCATTCAAACAGTTTTAGAAACTTTAGAGTGTTTTCTATCCATATATAATAAGTATATGCATATTCTAGTTACTGGGTAGGATTAGTAACCAGATTAAATCGGGTACATTTTTTTTATCCAGATGTGCAAATGCTGCCCCCTAGCCCTAACAGGTTAAAGTGAGGACAGAGAACATCATATTCAGTGCTCTCTAATTTGAGTATAATTAAGTCTATTTCTTGTGAGGTTTTCTGTCCTCAGATACAGAGAGCTGTGAAAGCCTGTCTGCAGATTAAGAGGTCCCAATGAAGAGCAGCGGTTCTCAGTCCTGGTCCTGGGGACTTAAAGGGGTTCACATTTTTGTTTTTGCCTTAGCACTACACAGCTGATTCAAATGATCAAGTCATCATCAAGCTTCAAGTGGTATTGATGTATTCATTTGTGACACTATCCTTGATATTATCTTGCTATTTTCATATGCTACACATGCACACGTATCTATCCAATTGTCATGATGTTGCCCTCTTTGGGTACAGCGAGCACCATTCCCCTCTCCCTCTCTATACTCCTGACACCAGGCTCTGTAAGAGAGGTCGTAAATTCCTGGAGGAGATCCTCTCCTCATGGCCACAATATATAGAGAGAGTGAGTTTCATAGAGAGAACAAAGCAATTTCTTCCACCTCACAGAACTGGAGAACCGAACGACATTTATGTTCTGGAGAGGTATAAAAGATCGGTGAAGAATCCAGCAATGAACTGGTCCGTTTGGTACAATTTTGTGAAACTCATGAGAGACAATACCGCCACATTACCATAACCATGTTTATAGAAGAGTCTCAGGTATGAGGCTTACATCTAATGGTTGTATAAAATGAATGAATAAGGATGAAGCTATTTGTGAGATGATGGGATGCTATGTAATGACGTTAATGTGAGAGAATTGTATTTCTGTTTAAAGTTTCACTAAGTCATTGGCACGCCCCCAGGGGCACAGACAGGACCTGGCGTCATGAGACAGCCTTTTCGATGTTCTGAATAAAACCCCCACCTGGGTTTTCCCACTTCAGACCAGCTTACCACGATAACGAGAGGGCCAAGGTTTGAGAGGAGACCAAGCTTACCTCAATTACGAGATGGCTAAAGGTTGCAGACCATGCATTTCTCTTGCTGAACTTTTAACCATGCCACGTGGTTAAACTCTTAGACTATCGATACCGACAGAATAAGAACAAGTCTTTGATATTAATTACTAGTCTGCAGCTAGGAATTCGGTATCATTGAACGCAAAGACCGACAATCGCCGAAACATCTATTCTATAATGACATGAATGAATGTCACTCTGAACTATCCATTCTAACCACGAGAGAGAGAGAGAGAGAGAGAGAGAGAGAGAGAGAGAGCGAGAGAGAGAGAGAGAGAGAGAGTGGACAAACTCTCCAACAGAAACAAACTTTTCAACAGAGATCCCGATGACACACTGAGCGTAAAAATATATATAGTGTTTGCAATTATTCCCAAATGAGTGAGCGTTCATGTGCAAAGGATTAGCATTTCAATTGTTATAATTATCAACTCTGTAGTGCCTTCTCAGCTGACCCCCCACTCCCCTTTTGTCTAACAAGCCGCCATATCGGTTTAGCCCACTAGGACACATTCTCCTATCATTTCCTTGTAACCATATCTACTGTTTGTTATGCATTTCTGTGAATTACCTAGTCAGTAAATAAATGATTTTAACCTCTTGGGGCTAGGTGGGACGCTAGCGTGCCACCCGTGGTGCACTCCATCAACAGCAGGTGCATTTCAAGAGCGGCAAATTTGAATCCAAATAAATGTCAAAATTCAAATTTTTCAAAAATACAACTATGTTACACCATTTGAAAGATAAACATCTCCTTAATCTAACCACGTTTTACGATTTCAAAAAGGTTTTACGGCGAAAGCATAAATTTAGAGTATGTTAGGACAGTACATTTACAAGAGTTGTGTGTAATGTTTTGTCAAGTCAAAGACAGGGTCACCAAAACCATAAAACCAGCTAAAATGATGCACTAACCTTTTACAATCTCCATCAGATGACACTCCTAGGACATTATGTTAGACAATGCATGCATTTTTAGTTCTATCAAGTTCATATTTATATACAAAAACAGCGTTTTACTATGGCATTGATGTTGAGGAAATCGTTTCCCTCCAATAACCGGCAGTCAAGTCAGCGTCAGAAATTAAATAATTAAAATTAGAAAACATTGGTAAAATATTATATTGTCATTTAAAGAATTATAGATTTACATCTCTTGAACGCAATCAACTTGCCAGATTTAAAAATAACCTTACTGGGAAATCACACTTTGCAATAATCTGAGCACTGCGCCCAGAAAAATACGCGTTGCGATACAGACTAGACGTCATGTTGGGGAGATCTAAAATCGAAAATACTATGTAAATAATCCATTACCTTTGATTCTCTTCATCAGATGTCACTTCCAGGTATCACAGGTCCATAACGAATGTAGTTTTGTTCAAAAAAGCTCATCATTTATGTCCAAAAATCTCCGTCTCGTTAGCACATGATGTAAGCCACCCGGACTTCTCGTCATGAACGAGGGGAAAAAATATATTTCCGTTCGTTCAAACATGTCAAACGTTGTATAGCATAAATCATTAGGGCCTTTTTTAACCAGAACATGAATAATATTCAAGGTGGACGAATGCATACTCTTTTATAACGTATTGGAACGAGGGTACCCAACATGAACTAGCGCGCCAGGTGTCTAATGGGACATCACCGTTCCATGGCTCTTGTTCGGTCAGATCTCCCTCCAGAAGACTCAAAACACTTTGTAAAGGCTGGTGACATCTAGTGGAAGCAATAGGAAGTGCCAAAATATTGCTAAACCCCTGTGTTTTTCAATGGGATAGGTTTAAAGTCAATACAACACATCAGGTATCCACTTCCTGTCAGAAAATGTCTCAGGGTTTTGCCTGCCAAATGAGTTCTGTTATACTCACAGACACCATTCAAACAGTTTTGGAAACTTTAGAGTGTTTTCTATCCATATATAATAAGTATATGCATATTCTAGTTACTGGGTAGGATTAGTAACCAGATTAAATCGGGTACATTTTTTTTATCCAGACGTGCAAATGCTGCCCCCTAGAGCCAACAGGTTAAGACAATTGATGTATGGATGACTCATAGTGAAGACTGGGTTCGTGCAGATAACCAACAATTTACAACGTTTGGAATGAGACTAACGTGAGGTAAATAATAATTCATTAATTCGAAGACTAACTGATCAGATATTAAAATATCTGAAAGTTATATTATTTTCCTTGGTGCCCCGACTTCCGAGTTAATTACAGTTACATGATTAATCAGGTTAATCGCGTAATAATAATTACAGAGAGTTATTTGATGAATAAGTCTTTAGTTTTAATGATGCCAAAGACACGACACAATGTTATCATGATTTGTTATAAGGGATATTATACTTTAGTAATTCACAATGATCTGGTAGTGTAAAAGTCTCTAAATGACATTATCTTCTGTTTGTCCTCAAACGTCTGTTTTTCAGCATAAAGTACTCTGGAGTGTGGACACCAGGTGAGACTACACACACACAGATTCCTGTTGAACACTGTCTCTTTAACTACCTTATTTTCTCAATAACAGTATCTCTCCTTCACTTCATCCCTCTCCCACTTCTCCCTAAATTCTCTAGGTTATATCAGCTGTGTTGGTGAACCCCTCCCGCATCTGAACTGGCTGACACAGAGGGCACAGCATGATCATAGGTGAGAGGTCACTTGGTCGGGTCAACAGGAAGTATTATTAAAGAGATGCTTTACATTGAAATACAGATAGAGATGTAGTAGTCCCAGAGTTAATGATCCAAGGTCAGTTTTGCATTTCACCTCCTGATGATTATGATGACTGACCGCGTTAGAATAAAAAACAAGGCTTAATCATGTTTTCTCTCTATCCATCCATCTCTCGTCTGCAGATATGTTTTGATGTGAGAGAGGAAGCCAGTCCCGTCATCGCCACCTCACCCACTCTTAAAATAACCTTCGGGCCGACTGGGAGCTCAAGGCTGGTTAGGAGACACCGCTAGAGACACGATGTAATTGTGATGAACTGAGAAAATATTAGGGTAGCACTGTAATTCATTAATCATATGCTGTCTTCCCTACTCATCTGTTTTACCTCTTTCCTTTTTTTACTTAATCCTATCCCAGGTATTCCTTAAAGAGGTGGGGTTTCAGGTGTCTCCGGAAGGTGGTGATTGACTCCGCTGTCCTGGCGTCGTGAGGGAGCTTGTTCCACCATTGGGGTGCCAGAGCAGCGAACAGTTTTGACTGGGCTGAGCGGGAACTGTGCTTCTGCAGAGGTAGGGAGGTGAGCAGGCCAAAGGTGGATGAACGCAGTGCCCTTCTTTGGGTGTAGGGACTGATCAGAGCCTGAAGCTACGGAGGTGCCGTTCCCCTCATAGCTCCGTAGGCAAGCACCATGGTCTTGTAGCAGACGCGAGCTTCAACTGGAAGCCAGTGGAGTGTGCGGAGGAGCGGGGTGACGTGAGAGAACTTGGGAAGGTTGAACACCAGACGGGCTGCAGCATTCTGGATGAGTTGTAAGGGTTTGATGGCACAGGCAGGGAGCCCCGCCAACAGCGAGTTGCAGTAATCCAGACGGGTGATGACAAGTGCCTGGATTAGGATCTGCGCCGCTTCCTGTGTGAGGCAGGGTCGTACTCTGTGAATGTTGTAGAGCATGAACCTACAGGATCGGGTCACCGCCTTGATGTTAGCGAAGAACGACAGGGTGTTGTCCAGGGTCACGCCAAGGCTCTTAGCACTCTGGGAGGAGGACACAATGGAGTTGTCAACCGTGATGGCGAGATCATGGAATGGGCAGTCCTTCCCTGGGAGGAAGAGCAGCTCCGTCTTGCCGAGGTTCAGCTTGAGGTGGTGATCCGGCATCCACACTGATATGTCTGCCAGACATGCAGAGATGCGATTCGCCACCTGGTTATCAGAAGGGGGAAAGGAGAAGATTAATTGTGTGTCGTCTGCGTAGCAATGATAGGAGAGACCATGTGAGGATATGACAGAGCCAAGTGACTTGGTGTATAGCGAGAATAGGAGAGGGCCTAGAACTGAGCCCTGGGGGACACCAGTGGTGAGAGCACGTGGTGCGGAGATGAATTCTCGCCATGCCACCTGGTAGGAGCGACCTGTCAGGTAGGACGCAATCCAAGAGTGAGCCGTGCCGGAGATGCCCAACTCGGAGAGGGTGGAGAGGAGGATCTGATGGTTCACAGTATCAAAGGCAGCAGATAGGTCTAAAAGGATGAGAGCAGAGGAGAGAGAGTTAGCTTTAGCAGTGGGGAGAGCATCCGTGACACATATAAGAGCAGTCTCAGTTGAATGACCAGTCTTGAAACCTGACTGATTTGGATCAAGAAGGTAATTATGAGAGAGATAGCAATTACAGCTGGCCAAGAACGGCACGCTCAAGAGTTTTGGAGAGGAAAGAAAGAAGGGATACTGGTCTGTAGTTGTTGACATCGGAGGGATTGAGTGTAGGTTTTTTGAGAAGGGGTGCAACTCTCGCTCTCTTGAAGATGGAAGGGACGTAGCCAGCGGTCAAGGATGAGTTGATGAGCGTGGTGAGGTAAGGGAGAAGGTCTCCGGAAATGGTCTGGAGAAGAGAGGAGGGGATAGGGTCAAGCGGGCAGGTTGTTGGGTGGCCGGCCATCACAAGTCGCAAGATTTCATCTGGAGAGAGAGGGGAGAAAGAGGTCAAAGCATAGGGTAGGGCAATGTGAGCAGGACCAGCGGTGTCGTTTGACTTAACACACGAGGATCGGATGTCGTCAACCTTCTTTTCAAAATGGTTGACAAAGTCGTCCACAGAGAGGGAGGAGGGGGGGGAGGAGGATTCAGGAGGGAGGAGAAGGTGGCAAAGAGCTTCCTAGGGTTAGAGGCAGATGCTTGGAATTTAGAGTGGTAGAAAGTGGCTTTAGCAGCAGAAACAGAGGAAGAAAATGTGAAGAGGAGGGAGTGAAAAGATCTCATGTCCGCAGGGAGGCTAGTTTTCCTCCATTTCCACTCGGCTGCCCGGAGCCCTGTTCTGTGAGCTCGCAATGAGTCGTCAAGCCACGGAGCAGGAGGTGAGGACTGAGCCGGCCGGGAGGATAGGGGACATAGAGAGTCAAAGGATGCAGAAAGGGAGGAGAGGAGGGTTGAGGAGGCAGAATCAGGAGATTGGTTGGAGAAGGATTGAGCAGAGGGAAGAGATGATAGGATGGAAGACGAGAGAGTAGCAGGAGAGAGAGAGCGAAGGTTGCGATGGCGCAATACCATCTGAGTAGGGGTAGAGTGAGTAGTGTTGGAGGAGAGCGAGAGGGAAAAGGATACAAGGTAGTGGTCGGAGACTTGGAGGGGAGTTGCAGTGAGATAGAAGAACAGCATCTAGTAAAGATGAGGTCAAGCTTATTGCCTGCCTTGTGAGTAGGGGGGGACGGTGAGAGGGTGAGGCCAAAAGAGGAGAGGAGTGGAAAGAAGGAGGCAGAGAGAAATGAGTCAAAGGTAGACGTAGGGAGGCTAAAGTCACCCAGAATTGTGAGGGGTGAGCCATCCTCAGGAAAGGAACTTATCAAGGCGTCAAGCTCATTGATGAACTCTTCAAGGGAGTCTGGAGGGCGATAAATGATAAGGATGCAACCTCTTACATCTAGACGTTCCGCTAGCAGAACACCTGCTCCAATATCCAATGATGGGCGTGGCGCAAAATACAAAGTCCTCGAAAATCCGAAAACTTCCATTTTACAAACATATGACAATTTTACACCATTTTAAAGACAAGACTCTCCTTTATCTAACCACACTGTCCGTTTTCAAAAAGGCTTTACATCGAAAGCAAAACATTAGATTATGTCAGCAGAGTACCCAGCCAGATATAATCAGACACCCATTTTTCAAGCTAGCATATAATGTCACAAAAAACAAAACCACAGCTAAATGCAGCACTAACCTTTGATGATCTTCATCAGATGACACTCCTAGGACATTATGTTATACAATACATGCATGTTTTGTTCAATCAAGTTCATATTTATATCAAAAACCAGCTTTTTACATTAGCATGTGACGTTCAGAACTAGCATTCCCACCGAACACTTCCGGTGAATTTACTAAATTACTCACGATAAACGTTCACAAAAAACATAACAATTATTTTAAGAATTATAGATACAGAACTCCTTTATGCAATCGCGGTGTCCGATTTTAAAATAGCTTTTCGGTGAAAGCACATTTTGCAATATTCTGAGTAGATAGCCCGGCATCACGGGCTAGCTATTTTGACACCCACCAAGTTTAGCACTCACCAAAGTCAGATTTACTATAAGAAAAATGTTATTACCTTTGGTGTTCTTCGTCAGATCGCACTCCCAGGACTTCTACTTCAATAACAAATGTTGGTTTGGTTCAAAATAATCCATAGTTATATCCAAATAGCGGCGTTTTGTTCGTGCGTTCAAGACACTATCCGAATGGTAAAGAAGGGTGACGAGCACGACGCATTTCGTGACAAAAAATTGGCACTGTGATAGACTGCATCCAATTTGCTGAGTAGTGTGCTGGAGGCTAATTTGTAAATGACATTGCCGAAGTCAAGGATCGGTAGGATAGTCAGTTTTACGAGGGTAAGTTTGGCAGCATGAGTGAAGGAGGCTTTGTTGTGAAATAGGAAGCCGATTCTAGATTTAACTTTGGATTGGAGATGCTTAAGGTGAGTCTGGAAGGAGAGTTTACAGTCTAGCCAGACACCAATGTATTCATAGTTGTCCACATATTCTAAGTCAGAACCGTCCAGAGTAGTGATGCTAGTCGGGAGGGCGGGTGCGGGCAGCAATCGGTTGAAGAGCATGCATTTCATTTTACTAGCTCGTTTGGAGGTTTGTTAGCACAGTGTCCAAAGAAGGGCCAGATGTATACAGAATGGTGTAGTCTGCGTAGAGGTGGATCAAAGATTCACCCGTAGCAAGAGCGACATCATTGATATATACAGAGAAAATAGTCGACCCGAAAATTGAACCCTGTGGCACCCCCATAGAGTCTGCCAGAGGTCCGGACAACAGGCCCTCCGATTTGACACACTGAACTCTATCTGAGAAGTAGTTAGTGAACCAGGCGAGGCAGTCATTAGAGAAACCAAGGCTGTTGAGTCTGCTGATAAGAATACGGTGATTGACAGAGTCAAAAGCCTTGGCCAGGTTGATGAAGACGGCTGCACAGTACTGTCTTTTATCGATGGTGGTTATGATATCGTTTAGGACCTTGAGCGTGGCTGAGGTGCTCCCGTGACCAGCTCGGAAACCAGATTGCATAGTGGAGAAGTTACGGTGGGATTCGAAATGGTCTGTGATCTGTTTGTAGTGTGGGGGCTGTGCTTTGGCAAAGTGGGTGGGGTTATATCCTTCCTGTTTGGCCCTGTCCAGGGGTATCGTCGGATGGGGCCACAGTGTCTCCTGACCCCTCCTGTCTCAGCCTCCAGTATTTATGCTGCAGTAGTTTATGTTTCGGGGGGCTAGGGTCAGTCTGTTATATCTGGAGTATTTCTCCTGTCTTATCCGGTGTCCTGTGTGAATTTAAGTATGCTCTCTCTAATTCTCTCTTTCTCTCTTTCTCTCTTTCTCTCTTTCTTTCTTTCTTTCTTTCTTTCTTTCTCTCTCTCGGAGGACCTAAGCCCTAGGACCATGCCTCAGGACTACCTGACATGATGACTCCTTGCTGTCCCCAGTCCACCTGGCCGTGCTGCTGCTCCAGTTTCAACTGTTCTGCCTGCGGGTATGGAACCCTGACCTGTTCACCGGACGTGCTACCTGTCCCAGACCTGCTGTTTTCAACTCTCTAGAGACAGCAGGAGCGGTAGAGATACTCTCAATGATCGGCTATGAAAAGCCAACTGACATTTACTCTTGAGGTGCTGACTTGTTGCACCCTCGACAACTGTGATTATTATTATTTGACCATGCTGGTCATTTATGAACATTTGAACATCTTGGCCATGTTCTGTTATAATCTCCACCCGGCACAGCCAGAAGAGGACTGGCCACCCCTCAGAGCCTGGTTCCTCTCTAGGTTTCTTCCTAGGTTTTGGCTGTTCTAGGGAGTTTTTCCTAGCCACCGTGCTTCTACACCTGCATTGCTTGCTGTTTGGGGTTTTAGGCTGGGTTTTTGTACTGCACTTTGAGATATCAGCTGATGTAAGAAAGGCTATATAAATACATTTGATTTGATTTGATTTGTTTCCTTGGCTTTCAAAGACTTTAGAAGGGCAGGGCAGGATGGATATAGGTCTATAACAGTTTGGGTCTAGATTCTCTCCCCCTTTGAATAGGGGGATGACCGTGGCCGCTTTCCAATCTTTAGGAATCTCAGACGATACAAAAGAGAGGTTGAACAGACTAGTAACAGGGGTTTGAACAACGGCAGCGTATTATTTTAGGAAGAGAGGGTCCAGATTGTCTAGCCCAGTTGATTTGTAGGGATCCTGATTTTGCAGCTCTTTCAGAACATCAGCTGTCTGGATTTGGGTGAAGGAGAAGCGGGGGGGGGCTTGGGCCAGTTGCTGCGGGGGATGCGGAGCTGTTGGCCGGGGTTGGGGTATCCAGGTGGAAAGCGTGGCAAGCCGTAGAGAAATGTGTATTGAAATTCTTGATTTTCGTGGTTATTTCAGTGGTGACACTGTTTCCTAGTCTCAGTGCAGTGGGTAGCTGGGAGGAGGAGCTCTTATTCTCCATGGACTTTACAGTGTCCCAAAACTTTTTGGAATTAGTGCTGTAGGATGCAAATTTCTGTTTGAAAAAGCTAGCCTTTTCTTTCCTAACTGACTGTGTGTAGTGGTTCCTGACTTCCCTGAAAAGTTGCATATCGCAGGGACATTTCGATGCTAGTGCAGTACGCCACAGGGTGTTTTTGTGCTGGTCAAGGGCAGTCAAGTCTGGAGTGAACCAAAGGCTATATCTGTTCTCAGTTCTACATTTTTTGAAAGGGGCATGCTTACTTAAGATGGTGAGGAAAGCACTTTTAAAGAACAAGCAGGCATCCTCTACTGACGGGATGAGGTCAATATCCTTCCAGGACACCCGGGCCAGGTCGATTAGAAAGGCTAGCAGAAGTGTTTTAGGGAGCATTTGACAGTGATGAGGGGTGGCTGTTTGATCGCGGACGCATAATGGACGCAGGCAGTGATCGATGAGCTCCTGGTTGAAAACAGCAGAGGTGTATTTAGAGGGCAAGTTGGTCAGGATGATATCTATGAGGGAGCCCATGTTTATGGATTTGGGGATGTACCTGGTAGGCTCATTGATAATTTGTGTGAGATTGAGGGCATCTAGCTTAGATTGTAGGACGGCCAGGGTGTTAATCTGAATTTAGGTCACCTAGCAGTACCAACTCTGACGATAGATGGGGAGCAATCAATTCACATATGGTGTCCAGGGCACAGCTGGGAGCTGAAGGGGTCTTTAACAAGCGGCAACAGTGAGGGACTTATTTCTGGAGAGATGGATCTTTAAAAGTAGAAGCTCAAACTGTTTGGGCATAGACCTGAATAGTGTGACAGAACTCTGCAGGCTATCTCTACAGTAGATTGCAATCCACCCCCTTTAGCAGTTCTGTCTTGATGAAAAATGTTGTAATTGGGGATGTAAATTTCAGAATTTTTGGTGGCCTTCCTAAAGCAGGATTCAGACACGGCTAGGATATCAGGGTTGGCGGTGTGTGCTAAAGAAGTGAATAAAGCAAACTAAGGGAGGAGGCTTCTGATGTTAACATGCATGAACCCAAGGCTTTTACGGTTTCAGAAGTCAACAAATGAGAGCGCCTGGGGACACCCAGGGCCTGGGTTAACCTGTTATGGCTAGGGGGCAGTATTTTCACGGCTGCATAAAAAACGTACCCGATTTAATCTGGTTACCACTCCTACCCAGTAACTAGAATATGCATATCCTTATTACATATGGATAGAAAACACCCTAAAGTTTCTAAAACTGTTTGAATGGTGTCTGTGAGTATAACAGAACTCATATGGCAGGCCAAAATCTGAGAAGGTTTCATTCAGGAAGTGGCCTGTCTGACAAGGTGTCGTTCTTCTTGTCTCTGTTTATTGAAGAGTGAGGATCTTAGCTGTCCCGTGACACTTCCTACGGCTGCCATAGGGTCTCAGAACGCGGTAAAAAGCTGAATCGTGGCTTTGCAGGCTCTGGCTGAAAAAAAGTAGCGCGTTTGGGTAGTGGCTGGTTACAGTACTGTGAGACTCAGGCTCGTGCCCGCGTCGACCGAAAGCTTTGTTTACTTTCCTCTGTTTAGCTAAATGGACATTCCCGGTCGGAATTTTATCGCTTTTTTACGAGAAAAATGGCATAAAAATGGATTTTAAACAGCGGTTGACATGCTTCGAAGTACGGTAATGGAATATTTAGATTTTTTTTGCCACGAATTGTGCCATGTGCGCGACCCTTATTTACCCTTTCAGATAGTGTCTGGAACGCACGAACAAAACGCTGCAATTTGGATATAACGATGGATTATTTTGGACCAAACCAACATTTGTTATTGAAGTAGCAGCCCTGGGAGTGCATTCTGACGAAGACAACAAAAGCTAATCAAACTTTTATAATAGTAAATCTGACTTTGGTGAAGGCTAAACCTGCCGGGTGTCTAAATAGCTAGCCCGTGATGCCTGGGCTATGTACTTAGAATATTGCAAAATGTGCTTTCACCAAAAAGCTATTTTAAAATCGGACATATCGAGTGCATAGAGGAGTTCTGTATCTATAATTCTTAAAATAATTGTTATGCTTTTTGTGAATGTTTATCGTGAGTAATTTAGTAAAATGTTAGCAAATTCCTCCGGAAGTTTGCGGGGGGTATGCTAGTTCTGAACGTCACATGCTAATGTAAAAAGCTGTTTTTTGATATAAATATGAACTTGATTGAACAAAACATGCATGTATTGTATAACATAATGTCCTAGGTGTGTCATCTGATGAAGATCATCAAAGGTTAGTGCTGCATTTAGCTGTCTTCTGGGTTTTTGTGACATTATATGCTAGCTTGAAAAATGGGTGTCTGATTATTTCTGGCTTGGTACTCTGCTGACATAATCTAATGTTTTGCTTTCGCTGTAAAGCCTTTTTGAAATCGGACAGTGCGGTTAGATAAAGTAGAGTCTTGTCTTTAAAATGCTGTGAAATAGTCATGTTTGAAAAATGGAAGTTTTTGTATTTTTGAGGAATTTGTAATTCACGCCACGCCTATCATTGGATATTGGAGCAGGTGTTCCGCTAGCGGAACGTCTAGATGTAAGAGGTTAACCTGTTAGGGCTAGGGGGCAGTATTGACACGGCTGGATAAAAAACATACCCGATTTAATCTGGTTACCACTCCTACCCAGTAACTAGAATATGCATATACTTATTACATATGGATAGAAAACACCCTAAAGTTTCTAAAACTGTTTGAATGGTGTCTGTGAGTATAACAGGACTCAAATGGCAGGTCAAAACCTGAGAGATTCCTTTACAGGAAGTGGCCTGTCTGACCATTTCTTGAACTTCTTTTCCATCTCTATCTTTTACTAAGGATCTCTGCTCTAACGTGACACTTCCCACGTCTTCCATAGGCGCTCAGAGCCCGGGAAAAAACAGAATGTCGTCATTCCAGCCCCAGGCTGAAACACATTATCGCCTTTCTCAAGTGGCCGATCAAGGGACTCTGGGCTTATGCGCGTGACCCGACCGCCCCCGCCTTTGTGATTTTTTCCTCTGTTTGCCGAAAAGGAGATTCCCTGTCGGAATATTATCGCTTTTCTACGAGAAAAATGGCGTAAAAATTGATTTTAAACAGCGGTTGACATGCTTCGAAGTACGGTAATGGAATATTTAGAATTTTATTGTCACGAATTGCGCCATGCGCGCGACACTTCTTTACCATTTCGGATAGTGTCTGGAACGCACGAACAAAACGCCGCTATTCGGATATAACGATGGATTATTTTGGACCAAACCAACATTTGTTATTGAAGTAGCAGTCCTGGGTGTGCATTCTGACGAAGACAACAAAAGGTAATCAAACTTTTATAATAGTAAATATGATTATGGTGAGTGCTAAACTTGCCGGGTGTCTAAATAGCGAGCCTGTGATGCCTGGGCTATGTACTTAGAATATTGCAAAATGTGCTTTCACCAAAAAGCTATTCTAAAATCGGACATATCGAGTGCATAGAGGAGGTCTGTATCTATAATTCTTAAAATAATTGTTATGCTTTTTGTGAACGTTTATCATGAGTAATTTAGTAAAATGTTAGCGAATTCCCCGGAAGTTTGCGGGGGGTATGCTAGTTCTGAACGTCACATGCTAATGTAAAAAGCTGTTTTTTGATATAAATATGAACTTGATTGAACAAAACATGCATGTATTGTATAACATAATGTCCTAGGGTTGTCATCTGATGAAGATCATCAAAGGTGAGTGCTGCATTTAGCTGTCTTCTGGGTTTTGGTGACATTATATGCTGGCTTGAAAAATGGGTGTCTGATTATTTCTGGCTTGGTACTCTGCTGACATAATCTAATGTTTTGCTTTCGTTGTAAAGCCTTTTTGAAATCGGACAGTGTGGTTAGATTAACGAGAGTCTTGTCTTTAAATAGCTGTAAAATAGTCATATGTTTGAGAAATTGAAGTAATAGGATTTTTAAGGTTTTGAAAATCGCGCCACAGGCTGCAAGTGGCTGTTACGTAGGTGGACGCAAGCGTTCCACCTAGCCCATAGAGTTTTAAAAAATAATTCAAATTATATCGTTTTATAGATACACCTCTCCTGAATCGAACCACATTGTCCGATTTCAAAAAGGCTTTACAGCAAAAGCAAAACATTAGATTATGTTAGAGGAGTATATCGTAAAAGTAGCCACATAGCCATTTTCCGACCAACCACATGCATCACAAATAACCAAAAAACAGCTAAATGCAGCACTAACCTTTGACAATCTTCATCAGATGCCACACCTAGGACATCATGTTACACAATACATGCATTCTTTTGTTCGATAAAGTTCATATTTATATATAAAAACAGCATTTTACATCGGTGCGTAACGTTGACTAACTATTTTTCCTCAAATGCATCCGATGAAACAGAGCTACAATTTACTAAATGACTATTCGAAAACATTTTTAAAATGTAATATTGTCATTCTAAGATTTATAGATGAATATCTCTTGAAAGCACCTGTAATGCCTGATTTAAAATTAACTTTACTGGGTAATCATACTTTGCGATGAAAGGGATGCGATACTCTGAAAAATAGGCTAACGTTACAGGTCAGCGCCATCTTGGAACAATCGCATATCACATCTAGTCTTGTATACTATTGTCAATAATCCCTTACCTTTGGTTGTCTTCATCAGAAAGCACTTCCAGGAATCCCAGGTCCACAACAAATGTATTTTCGTTAGAAAAAAATACTCCTTTATGTTCCAAGAGCTTGTTCTTGTTAGCGCGTCTGAAGGCTGCTCCAAAACTTCCATCGGCCACGGGACAGCCATTTCGAGAAAATGCATTTTTTTCCCATTTAGGTTCGTTCAAACATGTCAAACGTTGTATAACATAAATCTTCAGGGTGTTTTTCAACAAGAGAGCCAATAAGATTCGAGGGGGATGATTGCATTGTGTTTCAAAACGTTTCGAAAGGGGAGGGTAACCAGGGGCTCCGGCGTCATAATGGTGATGGCCCTCTCCGTGTGACCACGTTCCACAGCGTCTCATTCATTCAGTTTTAACAGTAGGAGACTCAAACCACTTTGTAAAGACTGGTGACATCTAGTGGAAGCAATAGGAAGTGCTCAATGAACCATAGCTCACGGTGTGATTAATAGGCAACGTGATGAAGTTGAGTTCGCAATTCAGAATTCCACTTCCTGTTTCGATCTGTCTCGGGGTTTTGACTGCCATATGAGTTCTGTTATACTCACAGACACCATTCAAACAGTTTTAGAAACGTTAGGGTGTTTTCTATCCACAAGTATTAATTATATGCATATCCTAGCTTCTGAGTTTGAGTAGGAGGCCGTTTAAAATGGGCACGAATTTTTTTCAAAAATCTCTTTAGCGCCCCCTATCCTAGGGGAACGCCAAGAGGTTTTAAGTGTCCACGGACCATTTCAACTGGTTGGAATACGGAAATATTGTTACATTATTCAACCTTTTAAGGTTACCGTACTGCAAAGTCTTTCTCTGTGGTAACAAAGGGATCCTCAACCTTCATTTTGGCTGAGTGGGGTAAAGAGTTTTAGGTATTTATGACCGTCATAAACCTGTTGTGGGTGGGAGGGAGGGGCTATGCCCAAAAAGGGCGCGTCATGACAGTACCAACACATCCGCCACATTGATACTCAACACGAGGGCCCCTCAGGGGTGCATGCTCAGTCCCCTCCTGCACTCCCTGTTCACTCACGACTGCACGGCCAGGCATGACTCCAACACCATCATTAAGTTTGCCGATGATACAACTGTGGTAGGCCTGATCAACGACAAGACAGTCTATTGGGAGGAGGTCAGAGACCTGACCGTGTGGTGCAAGGACAGCAACCTCTCCCCCAATGTGACCAAGACAAAGGAGATGATTGTGGACGACAGAAAAGGGAGGACCGAGCACGTCCCCATTCTCATTGATGGGGCTGTAGTGGAGCAGGTTGAGAGCTTCAAGTTCCTTGGCGTCCACATCACCAACAAACTAACGTGGTTCAAGCACACCAAGACAGAGAGGGCACGACAAAACCAAGACAGAGAGGGCACGACAGAAGAGGGCACGACAAAATCTATTGCCCCTCAGGAGATTGAAACATTTGGCATGGGTCCTCAGATCCTCAAAAGGTTTTACAGCTGCACCATCAAGAGCACCCTGACGGGTTGCACCACTGCCTGGTATGGCAACTGCTCGGCCTCTAACTGCAAGGCACTACAGAGGGTAGTGCGTTTGGCCCAGTACATCACCAGGGCCAAGCTTCCTGCCATCCTGGACTTCTATACTTCTATACCAGGTGGTGTACCAGGCGCTGTTCTTTCTGCTACTGCATGGCAAGCGGTACCGGAGCGCCACGTCTAGGTCCAAGAGGCTTCTAAACAGCTTCTACCCCCAAGCCATAAGACTCTTGGACATCTAATCAAATGGCTACCCAGACTATTTGCATTGCCCCTCCCCCGTCTTCTATGCTGCTGCTACTCTGTTATTATCTATGCATAGTTACTTTATTAACTCTACCTACATGTACATATTACCTGAATTACCTCGACACCGGTGCCCCCGCACATTGACTCTGGAATGGTACCCCCTGTATATAGCCCCGCTATTGTTATTTACTGCTGCTCTTTAATTATTTGTTATTCTTATCTTATCTTGCAATCCATACTTTTTCTAGGAACATCTTGCAGATGTCCTTAGAATGTTGTATAGTCAGGTTGCTGTGACATCAAAACATTCTGGCAGAAAATCCGCTTCTGTTACCCAGTCGTCTATTCCTACGTTCTGAGAATTTTACTTCTCAACATGGGTTCCGGATGATCTGACAGCAGCTTCCAGAAATTTCAAAGAATATTCCAAAATGTTTGGAAAGTAAGAGTCAGTAATTTCGGGTGTGGCAGTATATATATTATTATAAACCGGGTGGTTTGAGCCCTGAATGCTGATTGGCTGAAAGCCGTGGTATATCAGACCGTATACCACGTGTATGACAAAACATTTATTTTTATTGTTCTAATTACATTGATAACCAGTTTATAATATCAATAAGGCACCTCAGGGGTTTGTGGTATATAGCCGCGTTGCGTTTACCTAAGAACAGCCCTTAGCCGTGGTATATTGGCCATAAACCACACCCCCTCGGGCCTTATTGCTTAATTTTAATGATTACATATTACACAATCACAAACAAAAGCTTTCTTTTTGATGTAGGCAAAACTGTATCTTACCTCAAATTTAGCCGTCAATTCTGCTTTTTGACAAACTTTGCCATCGTTTGGCACAAGGAAAGGCAAATAAAGGCTAAATAAAATGTGTTATATGTATGTTGATGTCTTTCACAAGCGTCGTTGTAGGTAGACCAAAATGCAGCGGGTATATTAATCATCTTCTTATTTATTTGAAGAAAAAAAAAACACTTGAACAAAACAAACGACGAAAACAGCCCAGTAAGGTGCACAGACTATACTAGGAACAAACACCCACAAACACGAGAAAACTAACCCACTTAAATATGGCCTCCAATTAGAGGCAACGACAACCAGCTGCCTCTAATTGGAGGTCGTTCCAAAACCCCAGCATATAAATAGAAAAACTAGAATAAACACATAGAAATAGAAAATATAGAACATAAACCAAAAACCCAGAAACACACAAACCAAACACCCCCTGCCACGCCCTGACCAAACTACAATAACAAATAACCCCTTTTACTGGTCAGGACGTGACAATGTCAGAAATGAACTATTATTGATGATGGCCTCATCTTACTGACTAGCTTTAATTTGAATATAGTTTACCAAATTGATGTAGCCATGATCATTTTATTGAGTGAATTTGCATGTGACCTAAAAGTGAGATCTCTGTGAAATATCATTTGAGTACATTTTGCCTCATCACTTTGCGCATGTCCTCTCATTATCGGTTTCAGTAACAGCAGCACCAATTACAATTAATAATGTTTCATTATGCAAAAAAGGCATTACTCAGGGGGACATTAGACGAACACACATCGGTCACACACTCAAAAATAAAGTGAGTTCGACGCTCTCATGGGAAGTGTTGATATTCCTTATTGATCATCACCATATAAGTCTAGTAGGGAGCGCTGTCGGGTGTATTTGTAGTTTTTTCTGAGAACTGACTAAATTCATTTCAACAAAAAGGTATGTTATTTTGGATGCACATTTGTTTATACATGTGCTGTTTATCTGAGGATTGCTTTAGCAATTTCCAGGTTTATTCTGCAGTTTTGTACTTTGTCTTCAATTGTCACTCATTCATTTGTGGTCCAATGTCTTTGTCATTATGAGCAGTGTTACAACATTTGACTAAGCACATTTGTTTACTCTCTGATATAATTGGATGGATTTTAATGTAAGGCAATATGAATGTTTCATCTCTGTCCATTTAGGACAGATGTAACATTTTGTTTGGTATTTTGTAAGTATGAGCAATATCCAACTCCAATTCTTGGTTGCTACTCTCAAACACAAATCTGGATGAAGTTGACACAATTACATATATCATTTATCATGCTGAAATGATTCCAGGGTTAATATAAATGTGATGTTAGCTGTCTTTATCCTCTGTCTGTTGGATTCAGTTTGTTGATTATGCCCGTGTCTGTGAATTATTGACGGATGTCTCATCATTTTACACAATTTTTATGTGCTAAGATGTTTAGGTTGCTGATATCCAATACCATATGAATAATACACATTTTGTCATTGAAAATTGTTGTTTTGTTAAACACCTAAGGTCACATTCGAAGCATTCAAAGTATCTTTGGCAGGTACTGGGTTGAGCTAACAATTCACAAACAGAATGAACCTGCATATCCTGATGTATGTTCCCAAGTGACTTTATTTATTAGAACAATGTTTTGTCCGACAATGGAATTTTTTACCAGGGAGCATATACCTGTGTGCAGGATTATTGTATTAAAACTAATCTCGGAAACTCAGAGCTAAAATCTTGCATAATTTGGTCAGATGTTATGTAGTCTGCCCATATTTAAACTAATTAAGATATGGTCACATTAGATACGCGTCTGCTTATCAACCACAGAATATGTGATGTGTTTTCTATCAACAGATGCAAAGACGTAATACTATTCTGTGTGCATTTCTTGTCCTCTTTGGACAACTGTCTGAATCCAGTGGAATGGCATTAATGGTAAGAGCAAATCTATGGAGTTATTGCTAAAGTTAAATTCTATTTTGCCACCTACATTTGTTTCAAATAAAAATATATATACATCATGATCATGAGTGAAAACTTAAATTCTTTTAAATTGTGAAATTAAAAGTAGATTACGAATGTTGCTTGTTTGCTTAAAGATATTTCATTAATTTAAAGATTTTAACTCCCATCAATATTCAGAATGTTGTTGATATTCCATCATTGTGTTAATTCATTTTTTATTAGGGTTCAGAAAAGAGAGGTTGGACACTGAATAGTGCAGGATACCTCCTTGGGCCATGTGAGTTACCCTCATCTGTACTCCAAGTACATTTTAGAACATAATACACTAATCTACAGCATCGTTTTCATATTAAGCAATAGCACAGGTGAAACCTTTTACGCACCTATGCTAATGCTTAATACGAAAACTATGCTGTAGATCAGTGATGGCCAACAATAGTGGGGTGGGATAATGGTAGATCAAATAATATGTTGATAGGCTTTGTGGGTGTTATATGTGAGTGATGTATGTTCGTGTATGTTGAAGAGGATGTGTGTATATCCTTTGTCTTGTTACCTTGTGACTGAATAAAGAAACAATATATTCATAAAGGGATGGCTAACCCTTCTCCTGTGGAGCTAATGGTTGTGCAGGATATTTCTAGGAGAACGTTCAAACAGGTCCATGGAAACGGGGCAGAGGAAAACCTGTTTGAACCAGTCAGACCATGTCTGTCCTTCTCCTTACTCAGATGCACAACGAACGCTGACTGTGAGACATAGACCCCTACTGGGCAAAAGGAGTGTTTGGGAAGATGAAGTGAAACCATTCCAAAACAGTGAATACAGTGAGTCTCCCATGTTTCCAAGTGTTTGTAAACCAACAGCTCATACTTACAATATTTCCTATTAGATTAATTTAATAATATTACCACATCGACAAACATGGGCTACTATTTGATGTTACTGTTGTGATTTTTTACATTGAAATTGCATGTTCTAGAGTCTGTCATCGATGACGCCTACGTTCAAGCTTTTCTGGACTTCATTACTTACTTACGTCTGAAAGGTGAACTCTCTCATTGTTGAATAATTGGGTGTTGTACATTCAACGAGTGTCTATGGCTTGAATGTGTGTTATAAATTGGGTAACTTCTCTGTTGAATTTTTTCATAAATAATCAGTAATGTCAATGTCACCTTTTATCTTGTAGAGATTGGAGATATGGAGGATTTGAGCACCCATTATCTTGCAGAAACGAAGTCATAATAAGAAATCAGTACTCCTCTCCTATTGTCAAAACATTATTTTCCACCTCCACCTGTTTCTATGGTACTCAACTGCTTTTTCAATGGTATGACAAAACAATGTAAATAAACATACTTTCTATTATACATTTTTACTTATATAATTTTTCTCTATGTTCTTGTCTTTTTAAGGACTCTTGGTAGACTAGGCCTTGGTAGGCAAAAAAATATCCTGACAGCTGACAGCATTTTTGCAACATGAAATCTTAACAAAATGTGTTCATATACACCCCCAGGAAGAATATTACACTTCAATACGGTGATTTTCACATTTTCATAAATTCTTAGAATGTTTGTGAATTATGTATACTAAGGCATTTGTGAAAATTCTATAGCAATATAGAGTGGGAAAGCAGCTGTTTGTTTGGACAATTAATAGACACTGCAGTACATACAACCTAATAAAAAATGATGTCTTGTTCAGGACCGGAGTCGATGCAACCCGTTGCACCATAGCCAACCAGAGGCCTTAATGAAATCAAGCCATTTGCCACACAGGCCTACAATCATTCACTTTGAACTGGACTGTGTGTTTAAAGGCAGTTGCAACAGCGTGACTTTATGTCATTAGAACACTTTTGCCAAAAGCCACAAAATACACCTGAATGGATTTCTGCAAATATGTCAATACCATGGGAGTCCTCTTACATTTAGGAGCTTTACAGTCCTATTGATCAAACAACCATAACAGGGTAGTCTCTCTGACCCTTAGTTATGCACATTGTTGGGGTAGGTTCCTTGTCACTCATTGGCTTATTGGTGAAATCAGCAATCAGACAATATCTTCTTTAAGTAAATAAATCAAACCTTTATTAACCTGTTAGGGCTAGGGGGCAGTATTTGCACGGCTGGATAAAAAAATGTACCCGATTTAATCTGGTTACTAATCCTACCCAGTAACTAGAATATGCATTTACTTATTATATATGGATAGAAAACACCCTAAAGTTTCTAAAACTGTTTGAATGGTGTCTGTGAGTATAACAGAACTCATTTGGCAGGCAAAACCCTGAGACAGATTCTGACAGGAAGTGGATACCTGATGTGTTGTATTACCTTTAAACCTATGCCATTGAAAAACACAGGGGCTGAGGAATATTTTGGCACTTCCTATTGCTTCCACTAGATGTCACCAGCCTTTACAAAGTGTTTTGAGTCTTCTGGAGGGAGATCTGACCGAACAAGAGCCATGGAACGATGATGGCCCATTAGACACCTGGCGCGCGAGTTCATGTTGGGTACCCTCGTTCCAATACGTTATAAAAGAGAATGCATTCGTCCACCTTGAATATTATTCATGTTCTGGTTAAAAAAGGCACTAATGATTTATGCTATACAACGTTTGACATGTTTGAACGAACGTAAATATATTTTTTCCCCTCGTTCATGAAGTGAAGTCCGGCGGGCTTAGATCATGTGCTAACAAGACGGAGATTTTTGGACATAAATGATGAGCTTTTTTGAACAAAACTACATTCGTTATGGACCTGTGATACCTGGAAGTGACATCTGATGAAGAGAATCAAAGGTAATGGATTATTTACATAGTATTTTCGATTTTAGATCTCCCCAACATGGCGGCTAGTCTGTATCGCAACGCGTATTTTTCTGGGCGCAGTGCTCAGATTATTGCAAAGTGTGATTTCCCAGTAAGGTTATTTTTAAATCTGGCAAGTTGATTGCGTTCAAGAGATGTAAATCTATAATTCTTTAAATGACAATATAATATTTTACCAATGTTTTCTAATTTTAATTATTTAATTTGTGGTGCTGACTTCAATGCCGGTTATTGGAGGGAAACGATTTCCTGAACATCAACGCCACAGTAAAACGCTGTTTTTGGATATAAATATGAACTTGATAGAACTAAAAATGCATGCATTGTCTAACACAATGTCCTAGGAGTGTCATCTGTTGGAGATTGTAAAAGGTTAGTGCATAATTTTAGCTGATTTTATGGTTTTGGTGACGCCTGTCTTTGAATTGGCACAACATTACACACAACTCTTGTAAATGTACTGTCCTAACATACTCTGAATTTATGCTTTCGCCGTAAAACCTTTTTGAAATCGTAAAACGTGGTTAGATTAAGGAGATGTTTATCTTTCAAAGGGTGTAAAATAGTTGTATGTTTGAAAAATTTGAATTTTGACATTTATTTGGATTCAAATTTGCCGCTCTTGAAATGCACCTGCTGTTGATGGAGTGCACCACGGGTACTAGCCCATAGAGGTTAATGCAATTGCAAGCAGAAGTTGACAGCAGAAACATAGCACGTATGTTTCAGAGTAAGTTCTGCAAAATAAAAAAGGTAAAAGTTGCTTTAATATACTTGCAGTCGACCCCTAGTGGTGTAACTGCCTACGTCAACACCTTCTACTCATGAGACCAAGCCCATGCATATACAGTTATACAAACTTGCAGGAGAAAACAGTAGTCCAGTGTTTTCTAAAGGCTCAGCATTCATTTTCCATTCATGTGTGGCTTACAGTGGTATGTCTGACTTGTCTCTTTTCTATTTACTCCCCTGCAGGGGTCTATGTCTATGTATCTCTTTTATCCTTGAGGTACTTTCTCACAGACACCCTGTTTTGACTGCAATGGTTCACATATCTGCTCAGACCGTTTCTATAAGAGACAGAGACTAGAAAAGAACTGTGGAACAGTATTAAAACTTATAATGCATATATTGCTAATCTGTGGTCCAGGACCCTATACATGTAGTGGGGGAGGGTCTTATAGCCCTCCCCCTTCTATTAATACAATATAAGCATGATCAATTATTATAATATAATCAATCATTTGGTGCAGCCCATATCATGACCCCAAGGTGACCCCCATCAACATCAACAAGATCAACAACTAATGCCAGGCAGAGCAAGATGAGATAAAATCTAACGAAGGAACATTAGACAAACCCTCTGAAACATTTTCAGCTAGTTGGCCATCAAAATTGCACTGATAAATGACGGGGAATATTAGCCTACTCGTCCATCTGAGCTTGCCTGCAACCAAACACCCAAGCTAACTGGATAAAATTGTCTAGCTTGCTAGCTAGCTACTTCCAGACACAAATGAGAGAACACCTCACTCTGACCATTTTACTTGCCCTAGAAGTGCTGGTTAGCTAGGCTGTTTACATGTTACCTAGAATGTTCGTGACTAACTATTACTTTTTTTTTTACATACATTTACTGACACCGGTCATATTCAGTGGCTGTTGCGCGTTCATAAATGAATCAGTTATTCTACCATCTGGCACACTCAGACGAGAGTACTCTGAAATCATAGAAGATAGCCAGAGTGAATTTGCGAGCGCAAGAGTTATGCTAACTGGATAACAGTTGTTCAAGTTCTTGCTAGCCAACCAAATGACACCTGCATCTCTAGCTGTGTATAGCCACTGAAAAACATGACATCCTTGAAGCAGCTAGCTCGCTAACATTAGACTCTGTGTTTTTAGCTTGCTACATAAATGGATATGCTAGCCTATTAGCACCTGTACTGACTTCGCCTTCTGGATGGTAGTGGGGTGAACAGGCAGTGGCTCAGGAAGGTTGTTGTCCTTGATGAACTTTTTGACCTTCCTGTGACATCGGGTGCTGTAGGTGTCCTGGAGGGCAGGTAGTTTGCCCCCGGTGATGCGTTGTGCAGACCGCACCACCCTCTGGAGTGCCTTGCGGTTGTGTGTGGTGCAGTTGCCGTACCAGGCGGTGCTGCAGCCTGAGAGCATCCTGTCGGGCTGCATCCAGAAGGCGAGGTCAGTACAGGTGCATTAAAGCTGGGACGAGAGACTGAATAACAGCTTCTATCTCAAGGCCATCAGACTGTTAAACAGCCATCACAAATACAGAGAGCTGCTGCTTTCATGCAGACTTGAAATCATTGGCCACTTTAAAACTTGTTTGGGCGCATGAACCGCTAGCGGGAGACCTATGACAATATCCGATGAAATTGCAGAGAGCAAAATTCAAAATACAAAAATCGTAATATTAAACATTCATGAAAATACAAGTGCCATACATAATTTAAAAGCTTAACGTCTTGTTAATCCATCTACGTTGTCAGATTTCAAAAAGGCTTTATGGCGAAAGCATACCATGCGATTATCTGAGGACAGCGCCCCACATCAAAATACTTTTTCAACCAGCACAGGCATCACAAAATCACAAATAGCGATTAAATAAATCACTTACCCTGTTGGGGCTAGGGGGCAGTATTTTCACGGCTGGATAAAAAAACGTACCCGATTTAATCTG
The DNA here is from genome assembly GCF_965601325.2 of Salmo salar. Taxonomy (NCBI): domain Eukaryota; kingdom Metazoa; phylum Chordata; class Actinopteri; order Salmoniformes; family Salmonidae; genus Salmo; species Salmo salar. The sequence continues at coordinate 5,703,351 of NC_138309.1, forward strand.
GTTACTAATCCTACCCAGTAACTAGAATATGCATATACTTATTATATATGGATAGAAAACACCCTAAAGTTTCTAAAACTGTTTGAATGGTGTCTGTGAGTTTAACAGAACTCATTTGGCAGGCAAAACCCTGAGACATTTTCTGACAGGAAGTGGATACCTGATGTGTTGAATTACCTTTAAGCCTATGCCATTGAAACACACAGGGGTTGATTAATGTTTTGGCACTTCCTATTGCTTCCACTAGATGTCACCAGCCTTTACAAAGTGTTTTGAGTCTTTTACTGTGAGATCTGACCGAACAAGAGCCATGGAACGGTGATGGCCGATTAGACTCTGGCGCGCGAGTTCATGTTGGGTACCCTCGTTCCAATACGTTATAAAAGAGAATGCATTTGTCCACCTTGAATATTATTCATGTTCTGGTTAAAAAAGGCACTAATGATTTATGCTATACAACGTTTGACATGTTTGAACGAACGTAAATATATTTTTCTGGGCGCAGTGCTCAGATTATTGCAAAGTGTGATTTCCCAGTAAGGTTATTTTTAAATCTGGCAAGTTGATTGCGTTCAAGAGATGTAAATCTATAATTCTTTAAATGACAATATAATATTTTACCAATGTTTTCTAATTTTAATTATTTAATTTGTGGTGCTGACTTGACTGCCGGTTATTGGAGGGAAACGATTTCCTCAACATCAATGCCATAGTAAAACGCTGTTTTTGTATATAAATATGAACTTGATAGAACTAAAAATGCATGCATTGTCTAACATAATGTCCTAGGAGTGTCATCTGATGGAGATTGTAAAAGGTTAGTGCATCATTTTAGCTGGTTTTATGGTTTTGGTGACCCTGTCTTTGAATTGACAAAACATTACACACAGCTATTGTCAATGTACTCTCCTAACATAATCTAACTTTATGCTTTCGCCGTAAAACCTTTTTGAAATCGGACAACGTGGTTAGATTAAGGAGATGTTTATCTTTCAAAGGGTGTAAGATAGTTGTATGTTTGAAAAATTTGAATTTTGACATTTATTTGGTTTCAAATTTGCCGCTCTTGAAATGCACCTGCTGTTGATAGGGTGCACCACGGGTGGCACGCTAGCGTCCCACATAGCCCCAAGAAGTTACCTTTGAAGATATTCCTCTGTTTGCAATCCCAAGGGTCCCAGCTACACAATGAATGGTCGTTTTGTTTGATAAAGTCCTTCTTTATATCCAAAAAAGTCAGTTTAGTTGGTGCCAATGATCTCAGTAATCCACTCATTCAACATGCATACAAACGAATCCAAAATGTTACCGGTAAAGTTCATCCAAACAAGTCAAACGATGTTTCTAATTAATCCCCAGGTACTCTAATATCTAAATAAATAATCATATTTAAGACGGAGAATAGTATGTTCAATAGGGAAGATAAATAACAAAGAGCGCGCACCTCATTCACGCACCAACAAGACTACATTTCTAATGAGCGACACCTTGGAAAAACTACAACTACTTTCTCATTTTTCAAAAAACAAGCCTGAAACCCTTTCTAAAGACTTGACATCTAGTGGAAGCCATAGGAACTGAAATCTGGGTCCTATCTATTTGTATTTCCCATAGGCTAGCATTGAAATGGCCTGTGACATCAAATAAAATCCTTTCTGGATGGATTTTCCTCTGGTTTTCGCCTAACATATCAGTTCAGTTATACGCGCAGACATTATTTTAACAGTTTTAGAAACTTCAATGCTACCAAGTATATGCATATCCAAGCTTCTGAGCCTGAGTAACAGGCAGTTTTCTTTGGGCACGTCAGTCAAATTCCGAACAATAACCAGTGTGCTAATGAAGTTAATAAATGGATCACTAGTCACTTTAATAATGCCACTTTAATAATGTTTACATATCTTGCATTACTCATCCCATATGTACACTACCGGTCAAAGGTTTTAGGACACTTACTCATTCAAGGGTTTTTTCTTTATTTGTACTATTTTCTACATTGTAGAATAAAATTGAAGACATCAACATATGAAATAACACATATGGAATCATGTAGGACAGCTTTGCAAACTCTTGGCATTCTCTCAAACAGCTTGATGAGGTAGTCACCTGGAATGCATTTCAAGTAACAGGTGTGCCTTCTTAAAAGTTAATTTGTGGAATTTATTTCCTTCTTCATGTGTTTGAGCAAATCAGTTGTGTTGTGACAAGGTAGGGGGGTATACTGATGATAGCTCTATTTGGTAAAAGACCAAGAACAGCTCAAATAAGCCAAGAGAAATGACAGTCCATCATTACTTTAAGACATAAAGGAAGGTCAGTCAATAGGGAACATTTCAAGAACTTTGACAGTTTCTTCAAGTGCAGTCGCAAAAACCATTAAGAGCTATAATGAAACTGGCTCTCATGAGGACCGCCACAGGAATGGAAGACCCAGAGCACCAGCCTCAGACACATCTCAATATTAGCTGTTCAGAGGAGACTATGTGAATCAGGTCTTCATGGTTGAATTTCTGCAAAGAAACCACTACTAAAGGACACCAATAATAAGAAGAGACTTGCTTGGGCCAAGAAACATGAGCAATTGACATTAGACCGGTGGGAATTTGTCCTTTAGTCTGGAGTCGAAATTGGAGATTTTTTGTTCCAACCACGTGTCTTTGTGAGACACGGTGTGGGTGTCTCACAAAGAAGTCAACAAATGAGAGCGCTTGGGAAATGGGAGTGGAGCTAGGCGCTGCAGGGCCTGGATTAACCTCTACATCACCAGAGGAACAGAGGAGGAGTAGGATAAGGTTGCGGTAGGAATCCGGAGATGTGGAGATGTGGTAGAGAAAAAAAACTGTCCGATATGTTCTAGACAGCTAGCGGGCCGCGGCTAGCAGATGGGCCTTCAGGGGACATCGCGACGGAGGAGCCTGTTGAAACCCCCTTAGGTGGATTACGTCGGTAGACCAGTCATGATGGATCGGCGGGGCTCCGTGTCGGCAGTAAAAGGGGTCCAGGCCAATTGGCAAAATAGGTATTGTAGCCCAAGGAGTGGCTGATGGACCTCTTCAGATAGCTGGGAGATGAGCCTAGTACTAGGCTAGCTCCAGGCTAACTGGTGCTTGCTTCGGGACAGAGACATTAGCCAGGAGTAGCCACTCGGATAGCAGCTAGCTAGCTGCGATGATCCAGGTGAAAAGGTTCAGAACTTGCAGTAGGAATCCGGAGATGTGGGGATGTGGTAGAGAAAAAGCAGTCCGATATGCTCTGGGTTGAATCGTGCTGTGCAGACTGGCAGGAGTTGACCGGGCTGAGGTTAGCTGATGACCGCTAGCAGTGGTTAACTGACTACTAGCTAGTAGCTAGTTAGATGGCTAGCTTCTGTTCGGGGTTCCGGCACTAAAGTATAGAAAATAGCAGATCCATACCACGTTGGGTGAGGCGGGTTGCAGGAGAGTATGTTGAAATTGAGGTTAAAAATATTACAAATATATACTTAATATATACAACAACAAAAAAGATATGTAAACGGGACACGACAAGACAAAGACGTCTGACTGCTACGCCATCTTGAATTATATATATATAAAAGTTTGGACACCTACTCATTCAAGGGTTTTTCTTTATTTGTACTATTTTCTACATTGTAGAATAATATTGAAGACAGCAAAACTATGAAATAACACATATGGAATCATGTAGTAACCAAAAAAGTGTTAAACAAATGAAAATATATTTTATATTTGAGTTTCTTCAAAGTAGTCACCCTTTGCCTTTATGACAGCTTTGCACACTCTTTGCATTCTCTCAACCAGCTTCACCTGGAATGCTTTTCTAACAGTCTTGAAGGAGTTCCCACATATGCTGAGCACTTGTTGGCTGCTTTTCCTTCACTCTGCGGACCAACTCAATCCAAACCATATTAATTGGGTTGAGGTCAGGTAATTGTGGAGGCCAGGTCATCTGATGCAGCACTCCATCACTCTCCTTCTTGGTCAAATAGCCCTTACACAGCCTGGAGGTGTGTTTTGGGTCATTGTCCTGTTGAAAAATAAGTGATAGTCCCACTAAGCGCAAATGCTGTGGTAGCCATGCTGGTTAAGTGTGCCTTGAATTCTAAATACAGTTGAAGTCGGAAGTTTACATACACCTTAGCCAAATACATTTAAACTCCGTTTTTCACAATTCCTGACATTTAATCCTAGTAATAATTCCCTGTCTTAGATCAGTTAGGATCACCACTTTTCTTTAAGAATGTGAAATGTCAGAATAATAGTAGAGAGAATGATTTATTTCACCTTTTATTTCTTTCATCACATTCCCAGTGGGTCAGAAGTTTACATACACTCAATAGGTATTTGTTAGCATTGCCTTTAACAATAAGTTGGGTGAATTTTGGCCTATTCCTCCTGAATAGGTGTAACCGAGTTAGGTTTTTAGGCCTCCTTGCTCGCACACGGTTTTCAGTTCTGCCCACAAATCTTCTATGGGATTGAGGTCAGGGCTTTGTGATGGCCACTCCAATAACTTGACCTTGTTGTCCTTAAGCCATTTTGTCACAACTTTGGAAGTATGCTTGGGGTCATTGTCCATTTGAAAGACCCATCTACAAACAAGCTTTAACTTCCTGACTGATGTCCAATATAGTCACATAATTTTCCTATTCATGATGCCATCTATTTTGTGAAGTGCACCAGTCCCTCCTGCAGCAAAGCACTCCCACAACATGATGCTGCCACCGCCGTGCTTCACAGGGGGGATGGTGTTCTTCGGCTTGCAAGCCTCCGCCTTTTCCCTCCAAACATAATGATGGTCATTATGGCCAAACAGTTCCATTTTGTTTCATCAAAAGAGAGGACATTTCTCCAAAAAGTACAATCTTTGTCCCCATGTGCACTTGCAAACCGTAGTCTGGCTTTCTAATCGCGGTTTTGGAGCAGTGGCTTCTTCCTTGCTGATCGGCCTTTCAGGTTATGTCGATATAGGACTCGATTTACTGTGGATATAGAGACTTTTGCACCGGTTTCCTCCAGCTTCTTCAGAAGTTCCTTTGCTGTTGTTCTGGGACTGATTTGCACTTTTCGCAATAAAGTACAGTCATCTCTAGGAGACAGAACGCATCTCCTTCCTGAGCGGTATGATGGCTGTGTGGTCCAATGGTGTTTATACTTGAGTAATATTGCTTGTACAGATGAACGTGTTACCTTCAGCCGTTTGGAAATTGCTCCCAAGGATGAACCAGACTTGTGGAGGTCTACAATTTTTTTCTGAAGTCTTGGCTGATTTCTTTTGATTTTCCCATGATGTCAAGCAAAGAGGCACTGAGTTTGAAGGTAGGCCTTGAAATACATCCACAGGTACACCTCCAATTGACTCAAATGATGTCAATTAGCTTATCAGAAGCTTCTAATACCTTGACATAATTTTCTGGAATTTTCCACACTGTTTAAAGGCACAGTCATTTTAGTGTATGTAAACTTCTGACCCACTGGAATTGTGATACAGTGAATTATAAGTGAATTAATCTGTAAACAATTACACAAATGACTTGTGTCATGCACAAAGTAAATGTCTTAACCGACTTGCCGAAACTATAGTTTGTTAACAAGAAATTTGTGGAGTGGTTGAAAAACGAGATTTAATGACTCCAACCTAAGTGTATGTAAACTTTCGACTTCAACTGTAAATCACAGACAATGTCACCAGCAAAGCACCTCCACACCATCACACCACCTCCTCCATGCTTCACGGTGGGAACCACACATTCGGAGATCATCCCTTCACCTACTCTGCGTCTCACAAAGACATGGCAGTTGGAACCTGGAACCAAGAATTTCAGATTTGGATTCATCGGACCAAAGGACAGATTTCCACCGGTCTAATGTCCATTGCTTGTGTTTCTTGGCCCAAGCAAGTATCTTCTTCTCATTGGTGTCCTTTAGTGGTGGTTTCTTTGCAGCAATTCAACCATGAAGGTCTGATTCACACAGTTTCCTCTGAAGAGTTGTTGTTGAGATGTGTCTGTTACTTGAACTCTTTTAAGCATTTATTTGGGCTGCAATTTCTGAGGCTGGTAACTCTAATAAACTTTTCCTCTGCAGCTCAGGTAACTCTGGGTCTTCCTTTCCAGTGGCAGTCCTCATGAGAGCCAGTTTCATCATAGCGCTTGATGCTTTTGCAACTGCCTGATTGACTGACCTTCATGTCTTAAAGTAATGACGGACTGTCGTTTCTCTTTGGTTATTTGTTATGTTCATGCCATATGGACTTGGTCTTTTACCAAATAGTGCTATCTTCTGTATACAACTCCTACCTTGTCACAACACGATTGAGTGGCTCAAACGCGTTAAGGAGGAAAGAAATTCCACAAATTAACTTTTAACAAGGCACACCTGTTAACTGAAATGCTTTCCAGGTGACTACCCCATGAAGCTGGTTGAGAGAATGACAAGATTGGGCAAAGCTGTCATCAAGGCAAAGGGTGGCTACTTTGAAGAATCTCAAAATTTAAATATATTTTAATTTGTTTAACACTTTTTTGATTACCACATGATTCCATGTGTTATTTCATGGTTTTGATGTCTGCACTATTATTCTACAATGTAGAAAATAGTACAAATAAAGAAAAACCCTTGACTGAGTAGGTGTGTCCAAACTTTTGACTGGTACTGTACATACACTGCATATACAAAACATTAGGAACACCTGCTCTTTCCATGACATAGACTGACCAGGTGAATCCAGGTGAAAGCTATTATCCCTTATGATGGCACTTGTTCATTTCACTTCAAATCAGTGTAGATGAAGGGGAGGAGACAGGTTAAAGAAGGACTTTCAAGCCTTGTCACATCGATTGTGTATGTGTGCCATGGGTAAATGGGCAAGACAAAATGTTAGGTGCCTTTGAATGGGGTATGTTAAAAGGTGCCAGGCGCACCAGTTTGAGTGTGTCAAGAACTGCAACGCTGCTGGGTTTTTTAAGCTCAACATTTTCCCGTGTGTATCAAGAATGGTCCACCACCCAAAGGACATCCAGCCAACTTCAGGTCATTGGTCAAAAACGGGTCATTGATGAAAGAGGACAAAGGAGGCTGACACGAATTGTGCAGAGCAGCAGACGGGCTACAGTTAGTCAACTACTGACAGTCCAGTATAACATTGGTGTCCAAAGACCCATAAAATTATTCTCAACTGGTTGGTTTGGCATTGGTTTGGCATTGCCAAACCAACAAACAATACAAAAACTTCCAATACTCTCATGAAAGATTTGTAAAACAGAGTCAGTATAGTACAGTCTACATTAAATGATCCCAGCTTTTTGAGAAAGTACAGTCTCTGTTGGCTCTTTTTGTAGATCAGGTCTGTACATTTACTCCACTGAAGCTTATTGTCCAAGAGGACACCCAGGTAAATGTATTCCCCTACAATCTCTATATTCTGACCTCTGATAGATGTTACAGATGTAGGTGTTGTACACTTCCTGAAGTCAAGGCAGTGTCATCAGCGAACTAACGAGGTGTCTGTCAGGATGGGAACTAGTACAACTATTAGTGTACAAGATGTACCGGAGTGGGGACAAAACACATCCCTGAGGAGAGCCTGTGTTGGTACTGAGTATGTCCGACACGTAGGGACCTATTTTGACTCGCTGTGAGCGTTGGCTCAGGAAGTCCAACAGCCACAAAACCAGTCCCCCATCTAAGGAGAAGTCCCGAATGAGTCTCTGTGCCAGAATGTAGGGGTGGATTGTGGGTGAAGAGTGAAGCCGGTCAGCTCCACTTCTCTGTCCGGGACTCTGTCATCCAGCCAAGTCTCAGTAAATGCCAGCAAACAGGCCTCCCAATACTCGTGTAGGAAGCGCAGATTCGCTGACAGCTCATCCGCTTTCCCCGTCAGTGACCTGGCATTAATCAGCAAGGTGGTGGGTAAGAGAATTTTGTTGTTGAATTTTTTAAGTCTTTGTCTGATTCCCCCGCGTTTTCCATGTTTGCATCTGGGTTTGTAATCCACTCACAGACAATCAGGTATTAGATGGTCCATTGGGATATCCATCGTGTTTTTGTTTGAGTTGCATTGTAGTAAGTACTCTCTGCTGTATTGGATTCCGCTGCCAGCAGCGGTTTCAGAATTTAGTCCGCTTGTAGTGGGTATGTACACGATCAGCAAGATCAGTCCAACACCCCACCACTGTGAATCCATGGTTGGCAGATTGTTTGTAAACTAAGTGTACAAATTAAAAACATAAAAGAACGCCATGCCAAACGTCACACACACTGCAGGATGCAACAGAGCCGCGCCCCCCCATCATACCTGCTGTATTTCTGTATTTTGAAAGTTATACAACTTGATTGCTGACATGTAAAACATTTTTGCACTATATAACAATGGACTAAGGAAACAAATACCAAAATATAGTTTTGGGGTGGAATTTTCCTATATCTGAGTACAGTTACTGATTTTGTAGTCATTACTCAAACTGATAGAGTCACTGTGACACTGTAGGGGGTCCAGATTTTAGTTGTATCAGCTTCAACATTGAGTAATGCCCCCACTAAACCATGCCTCCAATATAATTTCTCAGTGAGCCTTGACTTTGAGTGAATTGTAGAGTTCCCACCCATGACTGTATTTGTTAGGGACATAAACATGGTAGTTGAATTTGTTCATTTTCAGTCCTGTGGCATTCACCAAGTGAGTTCCTATGTCACGCCTGCTCCTGCTCCCCCTCCGCTACCTTTACACGCACCTGTCATCATCATTACGCGCAGAAGCTCTCATTGGACTCCTTCACGTGGTGGATTGCCCCTGTATATCTGTCTGTTCCTCGGTGGTGTTCCCTGTGTCAGCATTAATTGTTATGTGTTCCTGTCCAGACACTGTTCCTGTTCTGTTTCATGTCCGTCAGTTATTAATCCTTCACTCCCTGTACCTGCTTCTCATCTCCTGCGTTGGTCCTTTCATTCTATGTGAATGTTATCATTATAATTTAGCTCTTTATGACAATACATTTCATATACTGTATCATAAGGCCTTTTGGGGGGGCCTAGCTTCACCCTAATACAGTGGCCTGAAACTCATGGTTTGTAGGCCACATTAGGCCTGGAAGTAGGGTATTTAAAATATATTTTTTAAATCCTGGTTGAAGGATTTCCAGGAATCTTCCAAAAAGGATTTCTGGAAAATGTGAAAGAATTTGGCAGCCCTACCTGCAAGTGACATTATGCTGGCTTGCAAAGTGATGAGTTATTCATATTGGAATCCCTCTAGAGTTAGGCTATCCAACATTTAAACATGTTATTCACCCGCAACCTGCATTCATAATGACTGCCAGGGTTGGGAACAGTGTGAGGGGACTTACCTAATCCATTCAAACTGAAACAACCATTTGTGACTCGTTTCAGGAAACTAGGCATATGTCGCACGTCACTACTTCACAGGAAAGGTGTTTGAACGTAAACATGTATTTATCATTGGGCAGAAATGCCTTCTGGAACATTTTAACTTTCATGTGCCTTAAAAACCTTGAATGTCATTGGTAAATACGAATAAAATTGTTCGTTGGTTTAGCCATGGAAAAAGTCAGGAATCTTCCTGCTAGTCATGATTGGCTGAGATAATGGATGGGCTGGGAATGCCTAGAGATGATTTCGGATTGGTCTGCCATGTAGCACGCTTCTGTTCATAACATGAGCTGCTCAGTATGTGTAGGTAATCCTTTCTGTTGCTGCTTTTTTGAAAGATATCACGAAGCACTGCAACGAAGAAGTTGACAGAGTTTCGAAATCAACGGAATTCCCGGTGGAAGCAGAGTATGGTGAACATATCAGATAGTGTTCTGATTATTTGCTCTTTTTTAGTGCTGTCTATTCATGGGATACTGTTTGAAAGCAGTGATTTAAAAGAGAAAATATACATACTGAACGGAGAAAATTCTGGTGTTTAATTGCAAATATTATGCGTCGGGACTCAAAAAGAGAATAGCTGCCTCCGGGTTACATCTTTAAAAATCAGCCGTTTCCAGCTACAATAGTCATTTACAACATTAACAATGTCTACACTGTACTTCTGATCAATTTGATGTTATTTTAATGGACAAAAAAATGTTGCTTTTCTTTCTAAAACAAGTACATTTCTAAGTGACCCCAAAGATTTGAATGGTAGTGTGTGTTTCTAATTTTGTCAGAAAGTCATTTTCCTTGCCAGTTAAAGTGCACTGGCTGGCTCGCTAGCTAAAGTTACGTATATGATCTGTGTAGTAATATTATTTGTATCTCACAAAGTGATATGCATTGTTAGTTATAGCCTAATGTTAACTAGCTAGCTAACATTGAACCTAGTTAGTGACATTTAGTTACCTGCAGATTAATGCATGGTTGCAACATTATGAGTTGGGATTATGGTTCATTGTTTAGATAACTAGCTAGCTACATGTCTAAACAAAAGACTCCACTATGCAAGTAACCATTTCACTGTACCGTTTACACCTTCTGTATCCTGTACATGTGACAAATAAACTTAGATTTTATTTGATATAGTGTTTGTTTACCAGAGACAGAAATTAGGATATAACTTTAGGCCAATGTCACACTCACAACCGTAAGCTATTTTCTGTAATTTGCTCGCCATTAACTTGTAAATATTGATCTTGTTGTGAGTTTATTTTCCTGTAATAATGTTAAGACGTTGTCAGCTATGATATGTTATTATTTCAACTGGCTAGCCAGCTAACTTAATGTTAGTTAGCTAACTAACAATTCAGAAACGAACCAAAACATTGTTTAGAAAGTTGCTTTTAGTTGCCTGGTTTTCTAGATTGACATATTCTAAATTCATTTTTAAACGGATGGGTTTGTTGGTGTTTAAATACACCAGTTATGCTATTTTGGACCACTAGGCTGCGGTTGTCATGTAGCCTGTCGTTTTTGTGTTTATACTTTTTCATAACGACAACAAGTTTGATGTAGGACGACAATAGAATGTTCATGAGGTCACTGCGACAACTGTCTACAGACATATCGATAGACGTAGTATAAACCAGCCTTTAGTCTTAAAATATTTGGTTGTTTAGCACATGGCCTCACATGTGAATCCATAAATAGATGGGTGGGGCTAAGGCTTAAGAGGGTGTGAACGATGCTGAATGGGTGCAGACAAAGTAGAGCTCTCCAGTAGGTGTACCAAAATGTTCAAGGGCCATTTTCTCAAAAGTGGGGTTACAAGTTTATTAACTTAAAATGCAGAATTCCTTTCCCATTGTTCCTCAACTGTAGTGTATGATATATCATTTTTATAGCTCCGAGCATCTACTTTTATCCAATGTAAAAAACACAATTTCAAATGTTGTTACATAGAACCAAATCCAGGTGGTCGGTCACATTTCAGTAAGGGGTGCAAAGAATCTAACGAAATGATTGGATTAGAAAAATGTGTGTTATTTATCTTTGTGAAGTATAACAATCAATTACTCACTCAACGTACATTCAAAAACTCAGATATAAAAACAATTCCAATAAATCTACCTGCAGTAGAGCATGCGAGGAAAAAGTTATCATAACTTAAAAAATAGAGTTGATGTGACCTCTCATTTAGTTTTGAGTCAGTACCACAAACACTTTAAGTAATAATTGCTTTTCATTGACTTTGAGCTCAACTTACTAGAAGTATTTCAGATCAAAATGCCTAGGGGTTTACAGTGTACACATGGGCTAAAATATGCATGAAAATAAGCACATTCTCACGTCATGTTCAGTTTTTATAAATTCCAACATCTGCGTGAAAACTGGCGGACCTATGTTTTACAGTATATTTTGTACTAACGCAACATTTATAAATATTTGACTACTGCCTACAATGGTGATGGTGTGGTTTAGAATCATGAAAGGCGAGAAGAAGAAAAAAGTAGCCTGACACCTTGCAAAAGAATGGGACGCGCTAGTCCGGCGTCCCATTATGACATAGCAAAGTGGCTCTAAGACCACCAGCCGCGGGAGACGCACACCCCGAACACTCGCATCCCCACAATTCCCATCCAACGCATCATATTCATTTGAATGTGTTGACAGCTGGAGAAATTGCTTGTGCTGCGCTGAGAATTTGAAAAGTATGAAAGCCAACAGTCCAATATTCTATAATAATGCTGTGGGTACACGTTTTGAACTATGGTAGACGCTTAAAGGGCGTTGTAAGATCTGGCAACGTCTAAGCAGTGGAACATGACCAATGACCGGAGGAAAATGCGGAAGAGCAATGCAACCTATGAATAACAAGTTTAGACTGTAGATAAACAATTCCCGTGCAGGACTTGACAAACAGTATATTGAGCAGATATTTTATAACATTTACTGTAATAAGGGAAAGTCAAACCACAACCAAAATCATTTCTTATTTTACAATACATTTAAATAGTCTATAGAAGCATCTCCCTTTGTACAAAACATTGTATTATATTTGTCATTCTTTCACAATAATCTCATTCACCTCCTGGGTGCAGAGCACTGATAAATGGATAGTTCACCCAGAAATGAAAGTTTGTAAAATATTTTCAACCCTCAAAAGTAGTCTTGTTGAGATGAGTGTATTCCCTACGCCATCTGTCATGTAAATCCAGCTATGCCTCAATCACAAATCAATGAGAAAGATAGCCTCTTTAACTCCCATTCATTTTGGATTGAGGCAAATAGCTGAACATGGACTCTTCTTGACATTGGACTGACAAACTTTGATTTTTAAACGAAGCATCACTTTAACGAATGTATGAGTACCAGCTCCATCGGGTAAGCACAGTCAATTGGTGAGATAATACCTTTGTTATAACGTAATAATAAAGTTGAATATGCTCCAAACTCTCTACCATTAATAGTCCATAATCGTTTCCTTTCTCTCTAGGCACTATCTCCCATAACCATGGGCATCGTGGGCTTTTTTAGACTCATCTTTTCCATTGGTCTTGCCCATCTGGTACAATGTGTTGGCCAGGTTGTGAAGTTGACACGTGCCAAGTTGACACCCGCGCTGAGGAGCTCGCTTCGAACGGAGTTTCAACCTGATGCTGAGAGAAAGAAAGGGAGAAAGAGAGTATTATATAAAACAAATTCTAACCATGAAAACAGAGTGTGTAGCCTATTAAGAGTGCCTAAGTATGCCAATTGAACATTTTAAATACATTTTTAATTGTGTAAAAAAGTAGCCCTAACCCCCTCTCACAATGCCACATGGTCAGAGACTACAATACAACACCTGTTGGCAGCTTACCTATATGGAAAAACGTCCATGTCTTGCATTTGAACAAGTGGAATGACCTTTAGTTCTGGTAGGTGTAGATCTTGCATGACTTCTGACATGACCTCTAACCTCCTGTTTACCTCTAACGTCTGTAGGTGCCCCCCTGATTGGTAGGTATCAGACTGCGTCCTGTGGGGCCAAAAGTAGATAATTGCTAACAGATCATGACCATAAAGGCTGCAATCTTCAAGTTCATACTATAGTCATTATTTGACTACTGCTTGATGTCATATTCTGAGGAATATAACATGTGTCTGGGTGTGTATCTTATTTGCCTCAGTATTGTCTGGAAGAAGGTAGATGGTGTTCTGTGTAATCAGTGATTTTGGATACAGATGTCATCAACTACTCTCCCATTGTTCAGTGGAGGCTGGTGTATTGAGGATGAGAAAGGTGGTTCTCTTCTGTAATTTGTATTTGTTGTGTAATTACTTCCACAGAAACTGTCTGGATCTCTGAGTGGTGTGGTTGTCAGACCTAGGTCAAATACTTATGTCAAATGCTTGACCTGTATTTGATTTAGTTTGCCCAGTAGGCCTACAATGGAACCAATTGCATAGTCCCAAAAGTGCAAACTACAAGCTAAATCAACCGCACCTAAAATACTTCCAAGCAGTATTTTAAAGTACTTTACATATTTATTTGACCCAGGCCTGGTGGTATGTGGTCCGTAAGCTGCCTGTGCTAAGTCTGAGGGTAGTGGTAATAGAAGCTGTCAATAAATCACCAATATGTTGATCTGAAGGGTGAGGCTACTGTCACAGGAACAGTCAGAAGCAGCAGTACAGCCATCTCCATACTGTGGTGGCCTATAAGGAAGATCAAATAATTATTACATAGAAATCACAATACAATTGTATTATATAACATTACACTACATAGCATAGTAATATATTGCACCTATAATGATATAATTATCCATGCTATCACTGGAATATATTTCAATATTTTCATATATTTATCAATTCTCATGCAAAGGGATATATGTACAGATAAACTTTGATACCGATAAGTACTGATAGACTTTTAAAGTACTGATAAACTTTCATAATTCATATACAAATGCAATAGACTTTGAATGAATGAATAAGTATAGAAATGAAAGAAAACTCACCACTAAGACAACTGAAAACAGTGTTATGCCTTTTTAGGTAAACCATTAATCCTGAAATTATTTTTGTATTGTATTGGTCCCTGGATTCTAGTTATCAAACTTTAGCATATTTTCTCCTGCTCTCTCCTTTTATAAACTGGAGAGATGGGGTGAGGGGAGGTGTGTCCAAAAGTTACTATACTCACAATAAGCCAACTCCTCCTCCAATAATCAATCAATAGTTTTGACAGTGTTATTGTGCATTTACTAATAGCTACACTTTAAATATAAACACTTCTTATATAGTATCCAAGTCAACGTCACATGTAAGTTAAAATCATATTGCTCCATATCGAATGTTTATATTAATTATAATTTTGTTTGTGCTATAATCACTCTTCTTCTTGCACACTTCCCTCCTCCTCATCCTCCTCCTCCTCTCCCCACCTCACTCGCAATCTGTGGAGCGATTGTTTTGTTAAAATACTACTTCATTTCCATCACCTGCAGGAAACCCAACGGCCCAAAATAACTCCATCTCTTCTCTCTTTCTTTATCGTCCCAATCTTCCTGCAATAATTTCCCTTGAGTCACATTTGCCGTCACCATGTTTATTTCTGAAATGTCCTTCATCCCCCCCAAAAAACTCCCTCATGACCAGTTCAGTTATAATCAGATGAATTAAAGAATTAGTCATGTCATAGTATAACTCAGTCTTCAAGGAAAACAATATTATTAGGGGTTATCGTTTAATCTCCAGTGAGGAAATATTGTAATTTTGTTTCACACAATACCCCCCTCCTTCCCACTTCTCTCTCTCCCCCTTCTCTCTTTCCCACTGCTTCCCTCAAGTCTATTGTATATTGTTCCTGAGAAAAACATCTGGAGTTATTTTACAGTCAAAAAACACATTGAGTCATTGTTTTGCACACAATCGCATGTGTACACACAGATGAAGTCGGAAGGTTAAATACACTTAGGTTGGAGTCATTAAAACTCGTTTTTCAACCACTTCACAAATTTCTTGTTAACCAACTACAGTTTTGGCAAGTCGGTTAGGACATCTACTTTGTGCATGACACAAGTAATTTTTCCAACAATTGTTTACAAACAGATCATTTCACTTATAATTCACTGTATCACAATTCCAGTGGGTCAGAAGTTTACATTCACTAAGTTGACTGTGCCTTTAAACAGCTTGGAGAATTCCAGAAAATTATGTCATGGCTTTAGAAGCTTCTGATAGGCTAATTGACATCATTTGAGTAAATTGGAGGTGTACCTGTGTATGTATTTCAAGGCCTACCTTCAAACTCAGTTTGCTTGACATCATGGGAAAATCAAAAGAAATCAGCCAAGACCTCAGAAAAAAAATTGTAGACCTCCATAAGTTTCATCCTTGGGAGCAATTTCCAAACGCCTGAAGGTACCACGTTCATCTGTACAAACAATAGTATGCAAGTATAAACACCATGGGACCACGCAGCCGTCATACCGCTCAGGAAGGAGACGTGTTCTGTCTCCTAGAGATGAACGTACTTTGGTGCAAAAAGTACAAATCAATCCCAGAACAACAGCAACGGACCTTGTGAAGATGCTGGAGGAAACAGGTACAAAATGATGTATATCCACGGTAAAACGAGTCCTATATCGACATTACCTGATAGACTGCTAAGCAAGGGAGAAGCCACTGCTCCAAAACCTCCATAAAAAAGCCAGACTACGGTTTGCAACTGCACATGGGGACAAAGGATCGTACTTTTTGGAGAAATGTCCTCTGGTCTGATGAAACATAAATAGAACTGTTTGGCCATAATGACCATCGTTATGTTTGGAGGAAAAAGGGGGACGCTTGCAAGCCGAAGAACATCATCCCAACCATGAAGCACGGGGGTGGCAGCATCATGTTGTGCGGGTGCTTTGCTGCAGGAAGGACTGGTGCACTTCACAAAATAGATGGCATCATGAGGCAGGAAAATTATGTGGATATATTGAAGCAACATCTCAAGACATCAGTCAGGAAGTTAAAGCTTAGTCACAAATGGGTCTTCCAAATGGACAATGACCCCAAGTATACTTCCAAAATTGTTGCAAGGACAACAAAGTCAAGGTATTGGAGTGGCTATCACAAAGCCTTGACCTCAATCCCATAGAAAATCTGTGGGCAGAACTGAGAAAGCGTGCGCGAGCAAGGAGGCCTACAAACCTGACTCAGTTACTCCAGCTCTGTCAGGAGGAATGGGCCAAAATTCACCCAACTTATTGTGGAAGGCTACCAGTAATGTTTGAGTCAAGTTAAAGAATTTAAAGGCAATGTCACTACTGTAAGTCGCTCTGGATAAGAGCGTCTGCTAAATGACTAAAATGTAAAAAATGTAAAAATGTTACCAAATACTAATTGTGTGTATGTAAACTTCTGACCCACTGGGAATGTGATGAAATAAATAAAAGCTGAAATAAATAATTCTCTGTACTATTATTCTGACATTTCACATTTTTTAAATAAAGGGGTGATCCTAACTGTCCTAAGACAGGGAATTTTTACTAGGATTAAATGTCAGGAATTGTGAAAAACTGAGTTTAAATGTATTTGGCTATGGTGTATGTAAACTTCCGACTTCAACTGTACATACCCTGTATTTATGTGGTAGGGGAGCTTACAAGTACACCAGGTTTGTATCATTATTTTATTTGGTCATTCACCAATAACCATACGTTAGGTCTGGCACAGCAATGATTTCAACATTTTTCCACAGACCCCCTTTTACAAAAGACTACATCCCTTACCCGGTGGAAGTGAAGCAAGTCAGGGGTTACGTGGTAGCTAGTCTTGCATAACGTTAGCCATACCTCCAGGGAAGGCTGGTTCTCGATGATGCGGTAGCCTATATATGATACAATTTATTTGACAATAATAAAAAAAATATATAGACAACCACAAATGTGGAAACAATGCATTTAAAAAAAATTGAGGATGATCCTCTTGCTAACAAAATACATAATTTATCAATGAACAACTAGTTAAAGATGGAAAACTAATGGTGTCTCTACCCCGCTTTGGATATTTGCCTGGAAAAGGAGTTGAGGTGGTATGGAAAAGTCAGTGTGGCTTGACCGGAAGGCGCACCGATGGTACAGTACAGGGAGAATGTCAGTCTGTCAGACAGACCAACTCTTCGTCAGGGCCATTCGCTTTCTCCGACGTTCCCAGTTCCTCCACAGTAGCCACTCCTCCGTAGATAACTTATCCTCCATTGCCGACAATGTAGCGCCCACCAGGGTGATGCTTCGGCTGCAGTGAAGCGCCAGAAAATCAACTATTCTAGGCCTACACATCACAGAGCTTCTCTGACATCTCCAGACACCGCAGTCTCCACCTTCCAACCGACAGGTGAATCAAAAAAGCCGTAACTGCTGCTGCATTATTTAATGCAAACATTAGCCATCCAGCAAGATAGCTAGCCATGGCAAACAAACAGGTTAAATATCAAAGTCCTGTAACCTGAATACCACTATAATTCACTCACTGGACAGTTTATTAGTTTCACCATCTACCATCTAGTACTGGGTCGGACAAGTTGTCTATCCGGATGGGCTATTGCAGCAGACAACCACACCGGGTTGCACTTCTATCAGCTAAAAACAAGATGCGGCTCCAGCAGGCACGTGATCACCAACACTGGACAATTGAGGAATTACATTTATTTGGATACATCCATAACAATAAGCTAATGAGGCGCGATTTCACCTGACATAGAAAATGTGCTCACTTGTCAGGACACTGTTGTTCAGAGGAGCTAGCCAACAACACAGCTAACAGTCACTTCAAACTGAAGCTGGAAAGACTGCAAACTGGCTGCTCTTCATTTTGTTTTACCTTTTTCAATTTAAATGTCTTGTATATCCATACAAATGGTGCCAGCTGATTGATGATTTCGACTTGCTGGGAAACGCTGTCTGTCTCGTCCTGACTCCCGACACGTTCATTACTATGGGATAGCAGGAGATCGAATTTGAATATTGAAACACTGTTGCAAATGTCGGAGAGAAAAACAGCAAGGTTTATACAAATCTCCGCTGTTAAACGAAATGTTAGTCTAAAATAAATAATGTGAAATCATTTTATAGTGGAGATCAAGTTTATAAATTGCCTGGCTGGGCTGATGAGACAGTGGACTGCTCAGTCAGATGGAACAGAGTAAATAGGCATTTTACCAGCATAGAATTAGTCAGTGGTAACTTGTGGAATAGTCACCGGCTGGAATGCAGTTTTAACCAATCAGCATTCAGGATTAGACCCACCCGTTGTATAATATTGTACAACCCAGGAGTTGAAAGCTTCCCCAGAAAGACTCACAGCTGTAATCACTGCCAAAGGTGATTCTAACATGTATTTACTCAGTGGTGTGAATACTTCTGTAAATGAGATATTTCTGTATTTCATTTTTTTTTTTTTATCTAAAAACTTTGTCATTATGGGTGATTGTGTGTAGATGGGTGAGATTATTAGAATACTTTTTTTATCCATTTTGAATTCAGGCTGTAACACAACAAAATGTGCAATAAGTCAAGGGGAATGAATACTTTCTGAATGCACTGTATTATCTCCATTACCTGAATCGATAGACTCTTAATTAAGAGTCTATTGATGCACCCGTGCGTCAATCTAAGTAACATAAATAAATTCCCCATCAAACTGTCAGTTTAAGCTAGAGATATCAGTGTTTTTTCTCTCCATGGGGTGCGTTTCAATCCACCACATCTGCCTATGTCTGCCTTCTGATCTGCGATGGAAGGTGGCCGAGCAACAGCAGTTTGTCAGATCATGAGACATCCCGAAAATCGATCAACTCACGAAAATGGCTGTAGTGTCCGAGCGGTTTGGTCTACACATCATCTATGGAAAGGGGAGATGCTCACAAACACTATGGCGTTTGTATGGAGGTAGTTTTGTGCCAACAAAAATAAGGGGTTAAATATGTGTCCAAAAAAACAAAAATATTTCCTGAGCTTATATCTCTTAGATATAGGACAGACACTTCAAAATCTTCTTCCTTATGATTTATTTTTTGAATGTCTTTTTTTGCCATTTATGAATGTTATTGCATGCCTTCCTATGGGCTATAGTAGTAGTAAAGGCCAAGCTCAATATTTAATGAAAAAATGGTTTCATATTTTGTTTTGATACCTAAAGGGGTCCTAAAATTCCATATCAAATAGCTAAATGATCCATGGTATGACCATCTTAAAACAATTCCATATGTAAGCTCAGTAGAACCCCCCCATTTAGTTAACTATAGGCCATAGGTGATAGCTTTGCCTCGTAGCTATGACCACATCACAGCCATCATAAAAATGTCTAAACACATGACCTCTAAGGTATTATTGCTTAATTAATGTTTTGGGCTAACAAAATGCTTTTGCTTGTGGGCATGCGGATGTGTGCCCATTTCTATAACATTTCTGTCCATTTAGGGGAGCCATTTTGACACAAATGAACCCTCAAAGTTAAAAGTTCTGTAGCCTCTTTAAAACAGACAGCTCTGAAAAGGAATATCTCAGTAATACCCCAAGCATACACAGCCTAATTCTAACCTTAACGACAACAATTTGTTTTTCAGCAATGTCCTCGTATGGCTTCATTCACTTAGCTTGTCCAAGATCATTGAAACCTTTTGGACATTTTGTGATTCATTATATTCTCAGCTCCAGGGAGAATATAATATTTCTGTTTCTAGTAAAGTAGACTGGGAACCATTTGGATGAGTGTACAGTGTACTTGTAGTAATTACATTAGTCCCAGACAATTTGACTCATAGCCTTCAATAGATGTAAAGACGATGTTTCTTACACAATGTTTAGTATTTTGTGACAGACTGTTAACATTAATGTTAACTACACAAATCGAGTAGCTGGTCAGCACGTGAGATTTGGTTCTGGACAAGGTTGGGGTCAATACCATTTCAATAGGCTTAGAAAGTGGATTCGCATGGATAAGCATCACAATGGTCAAATGTAAACAATTGTCTCCAAATCTACAAGGTGTTTTCAGTAATGGTTACTTTTTGACGTTCTATGACGTCGCCACTTTCCAAGCGTATTCAGTCAATTCAGGAAGTTAACTGAAATTCAAATTGTAATTTCTGTTTTCTTCCTGAATTGAAATGGAATTGACCCTAACCCTGGTTCTGGGTTCCTATGTTTAAACTAAACTAGAAGTGGTTTAGTCTTACATCAATGCTTCTTACCAGCAGAGGACACTACACATAAATGCATGTGTAGTAATGGCTATAGTACTTTTCCAAGGCCAATCAAAATCGTGTATTCAACAACACCATGGTATATGACTTTGTATGACAGCAAATGAAGACATTTCCATTTCAATGGACAATAAAGATGTATTGCATTGTAATGTTTTTACAGTTCCCTCGCACTTTGCCAAGGGTCTTCTACCTTACTCCCTATCCCTTATGCATCCTGTTGTTTTAGTCCTGCAGGTCGCTCAGCTTCCTCTGCCCACTGAGTACAAGAGTGAGTATCCTGTCAGGAAATGTGGTAATTCAGTTACATGTCACCTTCAAAGTTCTCACACACTCCCTCCCTTCCCTATGGTACAGGCAGAGCGTGAGTGAGGGGCACTGCACAGGGTAGACACACATAGGTTGCGTCTGAAATGGCACCCTATTAGGATATAGGAAACATTACAGTAAAATGTGTCAACAAGGCATATTTCATGGGTCAACGTCAAAACAATATTATTTCTTCCCCACATTTAAACTGGTTTTGTAAACAGTTTTTGGGGTTGTTTGTGTTGGCTGCAAATCTTTGTTTATGCCACAAAAAAAGATTCCATGATGCATACCTGGTATGCTGAAATCCAATTGGACCCCTAGCCACTATTCCTTAGCCAATCCTGTAGATCTGAGATGATTGGGCATGTGGAAGCAATACGGTGTCATCTCAACCCAGCCAATCATAAGGCAAGATAAACTATTACCATAATGCTATTACCATAATGCTTATGTAATGTAAGCCTATATACAGTACAGAAGCCTATCACCTATAGACTTGTGTATATAGGGGGTGATAGGCTTGTGTGGGGGGGGTTCTACTAAGCATACATATGGAATTGTTTTAAGATGGTCATAGCATGGATCATTTAGCTATTTGATTTGGAATTTTAGGACTCCTTTAGGTATCAAAACAAAATATGTAACAATGATTTGATAAAATATTGATCTTGGCCTTTACTACTATAGCCCAACATAAGGAACACAAATTTGAAATATCTGTCCTACATCTAAGAGATTAAGCTCCGGAAATATTTTAGTTTTTTTGGACACATACAGTGTCTTCGGAAAGTATTCTGACCCCTTGACTTTTTCCAAATTTTGTTTACTTTCGGCCTTATCCTAAAATGGATTAAATAAAAGCCAATTCCCAGCAATCTACACACAATACCCCATAATGACAAAGCGAAAACAAGTTTTTAGGAAAGTTTTCAAAATAAAAAAACAGATCTATTACATAACTATTCAGACCCTTTGCCATGATACTCAAAATTAAGCTCAGGTGCATCCTGTTTCCATTGATCATTTTTGAGACATTTCTACAACTTGATTGGAGTCCATCTGTGGTAAGTTCAGTTGATTTGGAAAGGCACACACCTGCCTATATAAGGTCCCACAGTTGACAGTGCATGTCAGAGCAAAAACTAAGCCATGAGGTCGAAGGAATAGTCCGTAGAGCTCCGAGACAGGGTTGTGTCGAGGCACAGATCTGGGGAAGGGTACCAAAACATTTCTGCAGCATTGAAGGTTCCCAAGATCACAGTGGCCTCCATCCTTCATAAATTAAATAAGTTTGGAACCACCAAGACTCTTCCTAGAGCTGGCTGTCTGGCCAAACTGAGCAATCAGTGGAGAATGGCCTTGGTAAGGGAGGTGACCAAGAACCTGATGGTCACTCTGACAGAGCTCTCGAGTTCCTCTGTGGAGATGGGAGAACCTTCAGAAGGACAACAATCTCTGCAGCATTCCACCAATCAGGCCTTTATGGTAGAGTGGCCAGACGGAAGCCACTCCTCAGTAAAAGGCACATGACAGCCCACTTGGAGTTTGCCAAAAGGCACCTAAAGGACTCTTAGACAATGAGAAACAAGATTCTCTGGTTTGATGAAACCAAGACTGAACTCTTTGGCCTGAATGCCAAGCGTCGCGTCAGGAGGAAACCTGGCACCATCCCTACGGTGAAGCATGGGTGGCAGCATCATGCTGTGGGGATGTTTTTCAGTGGCAGGGACTGGGAGACTAGTCAGGATCGAGGCAAAGATGAATGGAACAAAGTACAGAGATCCTTGATGAAAACCTGCTCCAGCGCATTCAGGACCTCAGACTGGGGGCGAAGGTTCACCTTCCAACAGGACAACCACCCTAAGCACATAGCCAAGACAACACAGGAGTGGCTCCAGAACAAGTCTCTGAATGTTCTTGAGTGGCCCAGCCAGAGCCCCGACTTGAATCCGATCGAAAATCTCTGGAGATACCTGAAAATAGCTGTGCAGCAACGCTCCCCATCCAACTTGACAGAGCTTGAGAGGATCTGCAGAGAAGAATGAGAGAAACTCCCCAAATACAGGTGTGCAAGCTTGTAGCATCAGCCAAGAAGACTCAATGCTGTAATCGCTGCCACTGTTGCTTCAACAAAGTACTGAGTAAAGGGTCTGAATATTTATGTAAATGTCATATTTCAGCTTTTTAATCATTTAGAAATTAGCAAAAATTCTTAACCTGTTTTTGTTTTGTTATTATGGGGTATTGTGTATAGACTGATGAAAAAAAAACGTTTGTATCAATTTTAGAAGGCTGTAACGTAACAAAATGTTTAAAAAGTCAAGGGGTCTGAATACTTTCCGAAGGCACCCCTTATCTTTTTTGCACAAAACTACCTCTATACAGCCATTCATTTATAAGTCCCATGACACTTGTGGGGGTCATAGAGAAAGACAGGTAACACCATAGTGTTTGTGAGAATCTCTCCTTTCCATAGGCTATTTATGTAAGCTTTCCACACCGGGATCGTACAATATTATATGGGTGGGTCTAATCCTGAATGCTGATTGGTTAAAACCGCTTTCTAGCCGGTGTCTTTTCCACAAGTTACCACTGACTAAATCTATGCCGGTAAAACGCCTATTTACTTTGTTCCATCTGACTGCACAATTCACTTTCTCATCAGCCCAGCCAGGCAATTTATAAACTTGATCTCCACTATAAAAAGCATCTAGGGATTATTTCACATTATTTATTTTAGACTAACATTTAGTTTAACAGCGGAGATTTGTATAAACTTTGCTGTCTTTCTCTCCAACATTTGCAACAGTGTTTCAATATTAAAATTCAATCTCCAGCTGTTCCATAGTAATGAGCGTGTCGGGATGAGACAGACAGCGTTTCCCAGCCAGTCTAAATCATAATCTGCTGTCATCAATTTTATGGATATATACAAAGAAATGTTAATTGCAAATAGGTAAAAAAAAAAACGAAGTACAGCTAGTTTGCAGTCTTTCCAGCTTCAGTTTGAAGTGACTGTGTTAGCTGTGTTGTTGGCTAGCTCCTCTGAACAACAGTGTCCTGAACGGTGAGCACATTTTTTATGCCAGGCAAAACCACGCTTTATTAGCTCATTGTTATGAATGTATCCAAATGTCAATAAAAAACAGCTTAAACAAATGTGGCTACTTTGCTGTTATTCTGGATGCACTTTTTGACGTGATTAAGTTGGCCATAATTGGCTAGCTAGCAAGCAAGGGATAAGAACATTGCCAGCCAGTATGGCAATGGAACATTAAAAATTAAAGACTGGGTCGTGTCCATAGATACAGAACAAAAAGACTGAACGACTGGGTTTCGTCTCAAGCAACCGAATCGATCAAACGAACAACCAGCCGGATTGGGCAGCAACCCTAGATTTGTGTCAGGACTATATCTTGAAGGATGAAATAGTATGAATAAATTAAATCAAAACGTTTAACGTCAATCATTATTTGAATATGTTGGTAACCCGTTGTATAAAGTGATAATGCCCTCGAAGGCGATGTTTGGAGGATATATTGGCTCAACTTCATGCAAGTATGTTGTTGATCATTGCTAGATAGACATTTAAGTATTGCCATAGATTTTCAAGCCGATTTAAGTCAACTGTAACTAGGCCACTCAGGAACATTCAATATCATCTTGGTAAGCAACTCCAGTGTATATTTGGCCTTGTGTTTTAGGTTAATATCCTGCAGAAAGGTGAATTTGTCTCCCAGTGTTTGTAAAGCAAACTGGACCAGGTTTCCTTCAAGGATTTTACCTGTGCTTAGCTCTATTCCATTTATTTTTATCCCCCTACAAAACTCCCTAGTCCTTGCCGATGACAAGCATACCCATAACTTGATGCAGCCACCACCTTGTTTAAAAAATGAAGAGTTGTGCTAAGTGATGTGTTTTCCCTAAACATAACCCTTTATATTCAGGACATTAAGTTAATTTCTTTACCACATTTTCTGCAGTTTTACTATAGTGCCTTAGTGCAAACAAGATGAATGTTTTGGAATATATTTATTCCGTACAGACTTCTTTTCACTCTGTCATTTATGTTAGTATTGTGGAGTAACTACAATGTTGATCCATCCTCAGTTGGATTCAACTTTGTAACTGTTTTATAGTCACCATTGGCCTCATGGTGAAATCCCTGAGCGGTTTCTTTCATCTCCAGCAACTGAGTTAGGAAGGACGCCTGTATCTTTGAAGTGACTGGGTGTATTGATACATAATCCAAGGGGTAATAACTTCACCATGCTCAAAGGGATATTCAATGTCTGCTTTTTTATTTTTACCCATATACCAATAGGTGCCCATCTTTGCAAGGCATTGGAAAAACTCCCTGGTCTTTGTGGTTGAATCTGTGTTTGAAATTCAGTGCCTGACTGAGGGACCTTAGAGATCATTTTATGTGGTGGGTACAGAGATGAGTAGTCATTCAAAAATCATGTTAAACACTATTGTTGCACCCAGAACCATAACAAAGGGGTTGATTACTTGACGCAAGACATTTCAGCTTTTCATTTAGTTAATTTGTACACATTTCGAAAAACATAATTCCATTGACATTATGGGTTTTTGTGTGTAGGCCAGTGACAATCTCTGCTTAATCCATTTTAAACTCAGGCTGTAACAAAATGTGGAAAATGTCAGAGGGTGTAAATGCTTTCTGAAGGCACTGTACATTGCAGGGAATGATTGACAGTTAACATGAGACGCTCGTCTTGAATTGAGACTTGGTTAGCTTTGTATGGAGTATGGTTTATCTTAAAGGAAACACAGAAAGTTGCAAATAATAACGGGCAATAACCGCAATGAACATGCTTAACTAAATTGTCTGTTAATGGAAATAATCAATGACAATATGTAAATGCAGTAAGCATATGAAATGGTATAGCTTTGCATAAATATAGTAGCAGTTAACAAGGAATGGCCAGAAACGGGGTGCAATGGTATGCGGCATGGTAGGCCGAAGCTATAGCAGGCTAATTTAATCAATGGCTACATAGCATAGTATGGCAAGCAAACAAACAATAAAGCTAACAAAAGTAGCAAGCATAGCCATAAAGCAGGCCTAGTTAACATAAAAAAAGGCAATTCACAAAATGTGCAACAATTAACACTACAAGTACCAAAGAGAACAGATCAATAGACTGAAAATGGCTGTTTGACTGAGTCTTTAGCATTTCCCAGCCATTAGCAGATGATATCAATTACACAAAACAAACAATGGTGAGGAATCCTCTTCCTATCCTAAAAAAAAGAAACATCCTCTCACTGTCAACTGCGTTTATTTTCAGCAAACTTAA
The DNA here is from genome assembly GCF_965601325.2 of Salmo salar. NCBI lineage: Eukaryota > Metazoa > Chordata > Actinopteri > Salmoniformes > Salmonidae > Salmo > Salmo salar. Next base: position 5,729,606 of record NC_138309.1, read on the forward strand.
CATGTGTAAATATTTGTATGAACATAACAAGATTCAACAACTTAGACAAACTGAACAAGTTCCACAGACGTGACTAACAGAAATTGAATAATGTGTCCCTGAACAAAGGGGGGGGGGGGTCAAAATCAAAAGTGACAGACAGTATCTGGTGTGGCCACCAGCTGTATTAAGTAATGCAGTGCATCTCATCCTCATGTACTGCACCAGATTTGCCAGTTCTTGCTTTGAGATGTTACCCCACTCTTCCACCAAGGCACCTGCAAGTTCCCAGACATTTCTGGGGGGAATGGCCCTAGCCCTCACCCTCCGATCCAACAGGTCTCACCCTCAATGGGATTGAGAACCAGGCTCGTCGCTGGCCATGGCAGGGCACTGATATTCCTGTCTTGCAGGAAATCACGCACAGAACAAGCAGTATGGCTGGTGTCATTGTCATGCTGGAGGGTCATGTCAGGATGAGCCTGCAGGAAGGGTACCACATGAGGGAGAAGGATGTCTTCCCTGTAATGCACAGCGTTGAGATTGCCTGCAATGACAAAAAGCTCAGTCCGATGCTGTGACACACCGCCCCAGACCGTGACGGACCCTCCACATCGATCCTGCTCCAGAGTACAGGCCTCAGTGTAACGCTCATTCCTTTGACAATAAACGCGAATCCGACCATCACCCCTGGTGAGACAAAAGCGCCACTCGTCAGTGAAGAGCACTTTTTGCCAGTCCTGTCTGGTCCAGCGATGGTGGGCTGGTGCCCATTGGCGACGTTGTTGCCGGTGATATCTGGAGGACTTGCCTTACAACAGGCCTGCAAGCCCTCAGTCCAGCCTCTCTCAGCCTATTGTGGACAGTCTAAGCACTGATGGAGGGATTGTGCGTTCCTGATGTAACTTGGGCAGTTGCTGTTGCCATCCTGTACCCGTCCCGCAGGTGTGATGTTCGGATGTACCGATCCTATGCAGGTGTTTTTACACATGGTGTGCCACTGCGAGGATGATCAGCTGTCTGTCCTGTCTCCCTGTAGCGCTGTCTTAGGCGTCTCACAGTATGGACATTGCAATTTATTGCCCTGGCCCCATCTGCAGTCCTCATGCCTCCTTGCAGCATTCCTAAGGCACGTTCACGCAGATGAGCAGGGACCCTGGGCATCTTTCTTTTGGTGTTTTTCAGAGTCAGTAGAAAGGCCTCTTTTGTGTCCTAAGCTTTCATAACTGTGACCTTAATTGCCTACCGTCTGTAAGCTGTTAATGTCTTAACGACCGTTCCACAGGTGCATGTTTATTAATTGTTTATAGTTCATTGAACAAGCGTGGGAAACAGTGTTTAAACCCTTTACAATGAAGATCTGTGAAGTTATTTGGATTTTTAAGAATTATCTTTGAAAGACAGTCCTGAAAAAGGGACATTTATTTTTTTGCTGAATTTATTTTATAAGATAAAAGGCTTGTACTTACGTTTCATTTACGCATACAAAGCTGAGAAGGTGAGCATGACAAACAAGGCTTGAACTTACGTTTCACTTACGCATACTGGTTGTTGTTTGAAAGAGTTGTTTGTCGTGCTCAACTTCTCAGCTTTGTCTGGGTGAAGGACCCAGATTGAATGGAGGCGTCGTTGAACCTGCCCGTATAGATATATTGCCATTAAGTTATATAGAGGGGATACCTACCACGAGATCCCTCCATCCTCAAGTGACCATAGAGATAGGTAGAGGGCACACCTGCCACGAATGCCCGCTCCTGCGTCCACATCACTGAGCATGGAATTCTGTAGATTAAAAACCAACTGGCAGTTCCTTTTTCATCAACAATCAGACAACCAATAATACATATCCAGATGGCAGCCTCTTTTTAGAATCAGAGGGTGAAATACTTACACTCATCTCTAACATGTAGGCGCAACATTCCCAAACAGTCCCATTACAAGTCAGAATGTTGAACAAACTTAATTCCAACATACTTTACCTGTTGTCTGCTGATTCTAGCACAAAATATCCACAAGGAAGTGTTATCAACCCGACCTTCAGTACGCTGGTGTCACGGTTGTCGTAGGATGAAGTGGACCGAAGTGCAGCGTGATTATCATTCCACATATTTTATTGAACTGTGAAACTATGCGATACATACAAAATAAACTGAATGAACAAAAACAACAAACCGTGACGAAGCATTAACATACACTTACTCAAAATCAATCTCCCACAAACCCAGGTAAGTATGATCTCCAATTAGAGACAACTGTCACGGTTGTCGTATGAATTGGACCAAAACGCAGCGGGAATATGTATACTCATCTTTTTATTTTGAAGAAGGAGAAACAACTAAATATGTATACAAAAAAGAACAAAAACGAAACAGTCCTGTCAGGTGCAACGAAACACTCTAAACAAACACCCCTCTTAAATATGAACATAGCCCAACAAACCCCGAAACACTCTAAACAAACACCCCCTGCCACGTCCTGACCAAACAACAATAACAAATAACCCCTTATACTGGTCAGGACGTGACAGTACCCCCCCCCCCCTCCCCAAAGGTGCAGACCCCAGATGCACCTCACACGAAAAATAAACACAAAAAAAATAACCCCCCCAAAAAACAATAAAAAATTATAATAATCCTAACTAAAGGGAGGGAAGGGAGGGTGGCCACCGTCACCGACGGTTCTTGTGCTACACCCCCCCTCCCCAACCTCCTACTACGGAGGTGGCTCAGGCTCCGGCCTTACTCCCCAACCTAACCTCTCCACCCCCACTAAATGCTTATCAAATTTTACCCATCCTGAAGTCTCTGGGCTATGACGCATCGCTGAAGACCTCGGGCTGATGCGCGTCGCTGGAGACCTCGGACTGGAGGGCCGTCTCTGTCGGTTCCGGACTGGAGGGCCATCTCTGTCGGTTCC